>NC_141698.1:1044397424-1045059924 GCF_964263255.1 Lissotriton vulgaris
GCCAGTGGTCTTGACACTTCACCTGACGCTGGCATGCTGTCTTTTCCTACCATGGCTACGGAGGAAGGAGCCAGTTACACAGTGGTGTTGCGTAGGGCAGCTGAGGCGCTCCACCTCGAACTCCCAATGGTGGCCGCCAGGACTAACCTCATGACAGAAGTGCTCCAACCGGTGGCTACCTCTTCGGAGCCCTTGCTGCCTTTTATGAAGCACTGACAGACTTTCTTTTGGGTACCTGGTCCAGGCCCAACACAGGTGCTGCTGTGGATAGGAACGTGGCCCGACGCCATCGCCCAGCTCTGGGCGACCACCTTTTCCTTACCCAACACCCTACCCCAGAGAGCTTGGTTTTCCAAGCCTCAGCTTCCCAGAGCGCGTTACCTACCGCACCTCCGGATAGGGAATCCAAGAAGCTGGACCAGCCTGGCAAAAAACTGTTTTCATCTGCCAGCATAGGGCTGCTGTAGGTGAACACCGCATGCCTCTTGGGCCGTCATACCCACTCTCTGTGGGACACAGTTGCGCAGGTGCTGCCCAACTACCTGGAGGAGGCCCAGGCAGTTATTTTCCAGGCGATTGCTGCCGGGAGAGATGCAGCAAAGTTCACCATACGTTGTGGGCTGGATACCGCTGACTCACTGGGCAGGTCGATTTCCACGACTGTGGCACTTTGGCGCCACGCCTGGTTGAGGACAACTGCTTTCTCAGGCGATGTCCAGAACACCTTGATGGAGATACCCTTTGATGGCATTCGCCTTTTTGGCAACAAGGCACTCCCGGGCTACGGCCAAGTCCCTGGGCCTGTCGGCCACTCGGCCTCCTCTGCCTTCTGCTTTTCGCGCCTTTTGTGGCCACGGAAGGGGCGCCCCACACTATTCGCAGAGCCACAGGCCACAGCAGCAACAAACTCCGCATGGCTGCGGGAACCGTCGAGGCGGTTCAGCGGGCGGGCCAGTCCACCTCCACCCCTCAGCATCCGCTTCCAAACCTTCTATTCTGACCTTTCAGGCCCATCAGACGCCAGTGGGTGGACGCAAACGCCATCATCTCCACCACTGGCGCAACATCACTTCGGACAAGTGGGTGCTGCAAATTGTCCACAGGGGCTACTCCCTGCCCTTTGAAAAAAAAACCTCCAGCCATGCCACCTCAGTACCACCGCATGTAGGGGGATCACTTGGCACTTCTCTAGCAGGAAAAAGTGGCCCTCTTGGCCAAGGGGGCCATCGAGCCCATTCCGACGCCAGAAGTAGTTTGTGGTTGTTATTCCCACTACTTTCTGGTCCCGTAGAAGGACAAGGGCCTGCGTTCTATCTTAGACCTTTGGAACGTCAATCGCTTCTTCCGGAAGGAGAAGTTCAAGATGCTCACACTTGCTCAGATCTTGTCTGCCTTGGACCCACTCGACTGGATGGTGGCGTTGGACTTGCAGGACGCCTATTTTCATATCCCCGTCCTGCCTGCCCACAGGTGCTACCTGCGATTCACGTTGCGGGAGGCCACGAGCACTTTCAGTTCACCGCGCTCCCCTTTGGCCTTATCAGCACCCCTCGGGTGTTCTCAAAAGTGATGGCGGTGGTTGCAGCTCAGCTGTACAGATCAGGGGTTTCAGTCTTCCCCTATCTCGACAACTGGCTGTTGAAGGCGGGCTCACCCCAGGCAGTTGTCTCCCACCTCCAGACTACGGCCGACCTCTGCATTCGCTGGGGTTCTCCATCTATGTGCCGAAGTCGCACCTGATTCCCTCACCGAAGCTCCTTTTCATCGGAGCGGTTTTGGACTCGGCATGGTTTCAGGTTTATCCTCCCGAACAGCGAGTCTGGGACATTCAGGCTATGATTCTGATCTTTCAGCCTCTGTCCCGGGTTTCGGTCCGGATGATCCTTCGGCTGCTGGGCTTGATGGCCTCCTACATCCTGCTAGTGGATCATGCCAGATGGCATATGCGGGCTCTGCAGTGGGACCTGAAGTTCCAGTGGGCACAGCATCAGGGCAACCTGTCCGATCACGTCCAGATCTCGGAGGGCACTGCACAGCAATTGCAGTGGTGGCTCATGAATCGCGATTGTGTCAATGGCAGATCCCTCTCCCTTCCACAACCGGAACATACAGTTGTGACAGATGCGTCCCTTCTGGGATGGGGCAGCCACATGGGAGTGGTGGAGATCAGAGGACTCTGGTCTCCGGCGGAGTCTAGGCTCCACATCAACCTGCTGGAGCTTCGGGCGATCTAACTTGCACTGAAGGCAATCCTCCCCTCTGTCATGGGGAGAGTAGTGCAGGTGTTGACAGACAACACCACCGCCATGTGGTACTGCAACAAACAGGGGGGCGTGGGGTCGTGGACCCTATGCCAAGAGGCTCTGCATGTCTGGGCTTGGCTGGAATATCAGGGCGTGTCCCTGGTAGTTCAACACCTGGGAAGTTCTCTGAACGCCAGGGCGGACAAACTCAGCTGGCGGTGCATGATGGATCACGAATGGGGTCTTTCAGCAGTGGGGAGAGCTTTAGTTAGATCTATTCGCCACCGAAGAGAACGCGCAATGTCATCAGTTCTGCGCATTGGAATTTCCGAGGCGACACTAGCTCGGCGATGCTTTTCGTCACAAGTGGAGTTGTGGTCTGTTGTATGCTTTTCGGCCTATACCACTTCTGCCCAGAGTGCTGAAGATGATCAGGCGCGACTGGGCCCAAGTTATTCTTGTGGCCCCGGATTGGGCTCGAAGGGTATGGTATCCCGAGCTACTCAGTATGAGAATCGATCCCCCCGATCCATCTGCCTCTACGGGAGGATCTTCTGTCGCAGCAGCAGGGGACAGTCCTCGACCCGAACCTGTCCAGACTACACCTCCTTGCGTGGAGATTGAGCGGCAGCTGTTGATGTCTTTTGACCTGCCCCCCGAAGTCTGCAATGTTATCCTGGCAGCCAGGCGTCCCTCCACTAAGACGGTATACGCCTGCAGGTGGAATAAGTTTGTGGCATGGTGCACAGCAAAGGCTGTGGATCCTCTTTCTGCCCCTCTTTCAGAGGTCCTTCTTTCTTTGGCCCAGCAGGGCTCTGGGCTGGGCACTATCAAAAGCTATCTCTCGGCCACTTCCACCTTTTTACGGCTTCCAGACCAGCCTTCCCTTTTCAAGTCCCCTGTTGTGAATAGATTCTTGAAAGGCATCACACACATATTTCCTCCGGCTCCTTTCGTGATGCCTCAGTGGGACTTGAATCTTGTTCTTACCTTTCGGATGTGCGCTCTCTTCGAGACACTTCATAATTGTCCTCTTCGTTTTCTCACTCTAAAGACTGCTTTCCTGGTTGCCATCACCTCTGCCAGAAGAGTGAGTGAGCTCCAGGCTCTTTCTTCTAAACCTCCTTTTCTCTCTGTCCATCCGGACAAAGTTGTTCTAAGTATTCGTCCTTCTTTTCTGCCAAAGGTTGTTACTGCCTTCCACATCGGGCAGACCATCACTTTGACCACCTTCGCATCCCTCTAAAGAGGAAGAGAGGCTCCACCGTCTGGACCCAAAACGTGCGCGCTCTTTCTCTCTGAGTCACACACAACAGTTCTGGGTGGATGACCAGCTCTTTGTTGGCTACGTGGGCGCCAAGAAAGGTCGGGCTGTGCACAAACGGACCATCTCTCGGTGGGTCGTTCTGTGCATAAAGTCCTGTTACTCCTTGGCTAAAAAGGAGCCTCCAGTGGGGTTGCGCGCCCACTCTACCAGGGCGACGGCAGCCACTACTGCTCTGGGACGAGGAGTTCCCTTGCAGGACATCTGTCAGGCAGCTACTTGGGCTTCGCTGCACACATTTATCAAGCACTACCGCCTGGTCAGCCAAGTTCGGAGAGACGACTTCTTTAGCCGTTCTGTTCTCCAGGACTTTCTGGTGTGATCTTGGTTCGCAGACCCACCACCGGGGTTGGTATTGCTGGGACCGACTGAACGGATGCACTGCAAGGGTGCTCCGTGGCTAGGAATGCCACTCGTTGCAGAGGTCCCTACTAGCCAAGCTGACAAACAAGAAAGAAGGCAAGGAGAGGAAAGTGTGCAAACCGGAGGGAACCTTGCCTTCATCAGTGGGCTACAGAAATCAAACTGCAGCCAGTGGCGCACTCTGGAAGGTGAAGGACGGATCGGAGTGAGACGGGACCCGAGGGAGTATTGGCAGAGGCTCGGCACTGCGCGCCTGTCACATGGGCTCCTATTCTCGGCAGGCTACAGAGGTTGAGCTACCGCCCGTGGGCACTCACCGGAGGGTGAGGATCAGATCAGAGCAGGACGGGACCCGTGGCAGGACCGAGAGGGGCTCTGTGCGCCAGTCCCACAGGCTCCCATTCTTCACTCCGCCCTGGATGGTGGGACGTGGAGTCTGAGGGAAGCGGGGGGGGACAAGGTGGGAGTGAGGAAGCTGGCTGGGGGTCCTGCGATCGGCCAGGGACAGACCCAACATTGTGAGGATTGAAACCTGGGCAGGAGGGAACACGAGGGTGGAGAACTCAACAACGGCGCTCCATCACTCTCAGTTCGCCTGGGATGCCTGGAGACATGTCGAATTGTGGTGCAGATTCCGGAGATGGATCTTCTGGTTAGGGGAATTCCTAGAATGCTATTGGATAAGAGGGAAGACCATTCTGTGTATTTTTTTCAGACATCGGCCTGGCTCACAAAGAGACCCTCAGTCTTACAAACTGGCAGAGGCAAGACTCCGCCACTCATTTATTAGAAAGTGAAAGAAGTCTTGTGAACAACACCAGCAGAAACAAAAGCAGAACTGCATGAAAGTGATCTCCAGCTAGGGCAAATAAACAGCCATATTGGAACGGTGTTGAGGCCATTGAGTTTAGGCAATTTGGTCCACCCAATGTTTTAGTTGGCAGACAGGTGAGGAGCTCCGGCAGGGAGCTCCCGGCCAGGGATTGCCATTTTTGGCTTAAATCCCCATTTTCCCCAGAATTCTTCCCTCCTTGGGGACCCTTTTACTCACCTGGGTTCTCCCGTGATTGCTTCTCTCCATTCTCCCGTTTCCGGACTCTGAACTGCATCTTTGGCTCTTACTGCAGACCTCGAGACGACATGGCGGATGCCTGGTTGAGCCGCTTGGTTCGGCTATTGAGGAGTCTGCCTTGAGATTCTCCAGCGGCCATCACCTACCCAGCCGGTCTTTGCGGCATGGCACTCCTCGTTCCCTCTGCTCCTGTTCTTTTTCCTCCTAACTCCCTTGGATCCTACCACCCTCGCCAGCTCCACCAGCCCGTCTCTGGACTCTAGACTTTTGGTCCCTTCCTGACTCATCTTTATCCTGTGAAGTCCGAAATGTATGATCGATGCCCCGTGGAGCTGCCCTGACAGCTAGAGGGGAGACAGGCTCTGGCACACCGCTATGACCGTCACCTACCCAGCCGGACCTTGGACTTATGTCTTGTCTCTTTCTCCACTGCTAACTCTTGGTCCCTTCCTGATTCTCATTTTTATCTGGCGGAGTCTGAAATGTATGACCGATTCCCGGTGGAGCTGCCCCAACAGCTATAGGGGAAACCGGCTCTGGCACACCACTATGGCCGTCACCTACCCAGCCAGACCTCGGACCTATGTCTCGCATCTTTCTCCTCTGCTGACTCTCACCTACCCACCCCCACCCCCCCCCCCCGCCCCCTGTGGACTCCCTACTCTCCCTGACCTTTTTCTTTTTTTTCCCCTCTCTTTTCTGTGGATCTTGTTTCTCACGATCGCTAATAACTCCTGTATTGAATTTGTAACCTCTCTGTAATTAATGTGATTATTTTTGTAATTTGTAACACGATGATGCCTTATGTTAAGCGCTAGACCTAGTTTTTGAGCCGTTGCCCGGTGGAGCTACCTGAAAACTATAGAGGAGATGGCCCCCTTTAGCTGTCACCTACCCAGCCAGACTTTGGGCAGACCTTCCTTCGTCTCGCCTTCGCATTCTCTCTACCACCCCTTTACCCAACCCCTTTCCCCCTTTATCCTCCATTTTTTTCGTCCCCTATGCTTTTTAAATGTTTTTCAGTTGAGACCTAGCTATTTGGCCGATGCCCGGTGGAGCCACCTGATAGCTGTAGAGGAGATGGGCTGTGGACTTCCCCCTCGGCCGTCACCTACCGAGCCGGACTTTGGGCAGACTCTCCCTCATCTCTCCACCTCATTTCCTCCTACCCCTTTACCCTATCCCTTACAAGCTCCATTCATCTCGTCTTTACGGTCTTGAAATGTTTATCTATTAACTGATGTAACTGGTAACTGATGTAATTTTGTAACTTTGTGGAACCATATATAAAGCGCTCTGATACCTCCGGGTCTCGCCAGCGCTATATAAAACTCAAATAAATAAAATAGAAAAATTAAAATATCTATTCTAAGGTAAGGAATCTATCACTACGTGTTTCTTTCAGATGCACAAGTTACTTATCTTCGATAACGATAGAACTGTAAGAAACATTAGTAGTGATAGATTTCTTACCGCCCCCACCCATCCTCCCCGTTCTGCGAACTGATTTCTAGGATTAAGGTCACCCTTTCAAAGACTATTTTCATGGCACCAGTGGTCAATTTCTTGCATGTCTCTTTGTTCCTGACACAAAAAGTTGTGTACAAAACAGAAGTCGGCGTGCGTGGGCACGTCTAAATAGCTCCAGCGACGTAATCCCGGCGCTGAGGACGCCTACCGACACGCAGTGGTACTGCTGACGAAAAACTTTCCAGATCCAGTCTGACGCCGTGGGGTAGTTTTAAGGTAAGGAATTTTATCTCTACTAATGTTTCTTACAGATAACTTGTGCATTTTGTCTATTCCTTAATGTATGTTATTACGCACATTTGTCTCCTATAGTACAGTTCTTTTCTTTACACAGTGATACGGTCTATTCCGTCACTACTTCCAGTGTTGCTCTCCCGTGGACAGCACGGAAAACTGCTGTCTATCAGGGTCCTAATGACCTATCCTGCTTCGGGAAGTTTCAACGTTATGGGCCAAGAACCTCTTTCATTGTGTCTTGCTTTCCTTTTCTATTGTTACCACATGGTCTTGCTGTACCTCTGCACTGCATTTTATGCTCTTCTCACCTTTCATGTGGTATATGCGTTACTATTCTTGCCTCGCTGTTCGTTATTACCTCCATTAGACATTTTTTCTGGCTATGATGGTTTCCTAGCTATTGTCCTTGCTGGAGTAGATGTGTTAACCTTTGACGCTTGTCTTTTTCTTCTTCATCTTCCATTTAGGTCCTGGCCCTCTAGGAACAGTTCCTTTTTTTCATTCCTTTACTGGCAAAAATATATGGGACTTGCATTTCTTGATTGCTCCCTATGTCCCATAAAATCTATACTGAGAGCAGCACGAGGAATATCAATTGAACGAAATGCCTGTGCACCCCTTCTGCAAAAAGCCAACGATCTTCCGACCCAAAATCAAGAATGGGATTGGATTGCAAAAACAATTAACTTCAGACAGCCCAGCCAATGACAATCTGCAGAGCGAATCGGTACCGTCTCAAACACAAATCGGTCGCTTAAATTGTGTTCTTGGAACATAAACGGTCTAGGAGCAAAAATTACCAACAAGGATCTACTGATATATTTTCAGCAGTATGATTTAATACTGTTACAAGAAACCTGGTCAGCAGAACCGCTCCATCTTCAGGGCTTCACAACATTCCACCTCCCAGCAAGGAGAACCTCAAAATTTGGTCATGAGAAAGGCGGTTTAACGATATACACCTCGATTCAAACAATAAACCACGCAAAAGAACTGCTAAATAAAAATACTTCGGGAACTGAAAACGGGATCATTGCAGTCCAGCTGGAAATCTCAACACCGGGTTCCAACAGGCAAGAACTAATCGTGGTTAATACCTATCTGCACCCAAAAGAAGAAGAAAAACGGTGATACTACCCTGGTGACAGAACTGAACAAACTAATAACGGAAGTGGACAATCCGAACCTTATCGTCTCGGGAGACTTTAATATGTTCCTATCAAAATCATCAGGGAAGAACTACCCAATGGAAGACCATTTGTATGTCAGGGGGATTCCACTTCTGGAAGTGTGCCCTTGGGGCAAACAAACAAATGTATCAAAAAGCTTATCAGAAGACCTAACTAATTTGGGTCTGATTTCGGCAAATGGGCGAACGCCGGGGGACCGCCCCCAAGCAGCAACCTTCCATAACTCGAATACATCATCAGCGATTGACTATACCTTCTTGTCCTTTTCACTGTTCGCATTAGTACAAGACTTTAAAATCGGAATATCTGACTGCAGTGACCACCTTCCGCAAGAACTGTCACTAAGGGCACAAGAGACAGCGCTAACATTTTTGGCAAATGGCCCAAATCTACGGACCTCAGCAAAATGCAATAGAATTAAGTGCAATACTAGCGTTCCAGAACGATTAATGGAAGAAGCAAAGAAGAGCTGGGAAAGCACTGCCAAGTTGAACGATAACAAAATACTCGCCTGGGCGTCCTTTCTTGAAATCCTTTGGCCCAATGAACACCACGCACAATTTCGTTAAAGAAACTGACCTACGGTCAAGCGGGGAAAAAAACATTGCCCGGCCTGAGAAGCAACCCAAAAAATTACCCTCAATCTCCTCTTAACACCTAATTTAAGGGCAATAAAAACAGCCATTAACAGCACACTCCGCGACCTGCGAAAAGATGGGAGTGACAACGGTTTAGTGTCCAAATTGAGATCACTAAAATGCAAAAAGAATAAAATTCTGTGGCGAATCAAACAAGAAGCCGCGGGAAAAACCTGGGCAAAGCTACTTTATGATTAAAAAAAAACCAACAGTGCAAGATTCTGGAACACTGTAAATAAAATAGATAATCCGAATGCCCCGGAGTAAACTCCCACATCACAGAGGTAACTTGGGTAAATTATCTGTTCAATCATTTTAACGATGAAGAGCCAAGCACGGGTCATCAAAATCCTGAATTCTGTAAGCCGACCGCGATGGCTCTAAAGCCTCCAGTTGTGGACACCAACTTCCCAGGTTCGATTGAGCAGTTGAAAGGACGAATTACGAAAGGAGGGAGCCCCAGGCCCAAATGGAATTCCTCCCATCATCTATAAACAAGATCCAAATTATTGGGCTGAACAATTGCTCCCGCTCTTTATAGACTCCTGGACGGCTGAACAAATTCCGTCCTCCTGGAGGGGCTCAATAATAGCTCCAATCTATAAAAAAGGCAATAAGAACGAGGCTAAGAACTATAGACTCAAAGCCCTTATAGACATAGATGCAAAATATTTCTCAGGGCTACTCTTGGAAGAACTAACCTCCTGGGCATCAAATAAAAAACTAATCCCGATCAACCAAACTGGATTCCAAAAAAATCTAGGGACTTCGACTAACATTCTAGCCCTCTCCCTGCTGATAGATGCTGCCATTAAACATAAAAAATCATTATATGCGTGCTATATCGATTTCTCAGCCGCTTTTGATAGCATTGACAGAGGGAAATTGTGGTCAAAACTTTCAAAGTGGGAGGTGGACTCCAAGCTGCTCAACTTATTGATCTTACTGCATTCAGACACCTGGGTCCAAATAAAACTGGGGGCCTGCAACTATTTATCAAAAGAAATTCCGACCACAAAAGGGTTGAAACAGGGGTGTGTCCTCGCACCGACCCTGTTCAACCTTTTTATGTCTGACCTCTCTAAAGATCTGGACGATTGCAACCATCATGCCCCAAAGCTAGGGGGCCTTACATTGTCAAATGTATTATATGCAGATGACCTGATACTAATCAGCCACACCCCAGTAGGCCTCCAACATCTTATTAACACAACTAGTAAATTTTCCAAAAAAAACGACCTGACCATGAATACGGAAAAATCGAAGGTGATGGTCTTTAATCAAAAATCAAAAAAGCAAACATTTCAACGGTCTCTGCATGATCTCAAAATGGAAACAGTTAAAGAATACAAATATCTGGGAATAATCTTTGATTCCAACGGCTCATTCCAGCGGCATGCAATAACAATAAAAAACAGAGGGATTTCACTGGCCATCACTTTAAAAAATATCAAGAACAAAATAGCGGGCCCAAACTTAATCCCCTTGCTGGACATATTTCGCGCAAAACTGCTACCATCAATAACCTATGGCAGTGAATGCATGAGAGGGAGAGACGAAGACTCTTTAGACAATGCGGTCAGCAAAACACTCCGAATACTCTTCTCACTCCCTCCTTATACTTCCCCAGCACAGCTAAGGTTGGAGTTCGGTCTACGGAAGCATCAAATTGCACGTAAGGGCGCATATGCAAAATGCTGGCATAAAGTTAAGAACGCTGCAACAGACTCCCTGAACGCCCACCTTTGGAAAGAACTGGAGACAAACAAGGGATCCCCTGCAATGGTCTACCTCCAAGCAGCTATAAAATCCCTTGCATTAAAAGACCTTTGGGACTCGAGCTGCTCACATAAGTGCTTCAAGCGCCTGGTCAACAAGTCAGTGAAAATTCTTTCCATGGAAGAAGACAAAGCAGCGTTAACCAGGAGATCACATGGGTGGTATGTAATCCAAAGCTATACCAGCGCTGCACCCCAACCATACCTCAGTACCAGCTTTTCAAGGAAGGTGAAGGAAGAATTCCTGCGGCTGAGGATGGGGGTAATCCCGTCAAAAGCCCATTTTCCCCCATGGAAACGCCTGGAATCTAACTCCAACTGCAGGCTTTGCGATAATCCAAAGGAGGACGTTTTACACTTGTTATGCAGCTGTAAAGCTCTAGACAGTGCCCGAAGGGGCCAACTAACCCAGCTCTGGAATCAATACGGTGTGCGATCTCATAGACAAGCCCTGTTGATCAGTTTTAAGGGAGAAGATATCCAACTAGCCTGCCGACTAGTGCGCATCATGAAAATAGTTAAGACGATCCAAAATCCAGAGGCCAGCGATTGAACTAGACTCATAAAGATCCGCTTTTGCACTTTAAGAAAACTTTTTTCTGACCAACAAAGATTCAGTAAATGCTGAACGGTTTCTTTTTTATACAAATGCAATGCATTGTACTACTTTGTATGGATCTTTCGTCCATATTTTTTACTTTCTTTTATTGATTTTATGCGCTTTTTTGTAAAACTCATGATTGTGAATTTCTTCCAGTTTTTTTCTTTTTGTTGTTTTTATAAAGTCATTGCAAAGATTTTTATTAATCACGTAATAAAGTAAATATATATATATATATGTTTGTGTTTATCCATCTCTCTCACTGTATATATATGTGTGTAAATATATATATATATATATATATATATATATATATATATATATATATATATATATATATATATATATATATATATATATATATATATATATATATATATATATATATATATATATATATATATATATATATATATATATATATATATATATATATATATATATATATATATATACCAGTTTATTTCCTTACAGGTTTATTTGCTGTGAAATCTGTTGTTTGGTCCGCTGCAGTCTGGAGACTTTTTACTACGTCTTTTATGGCTGCTTCTGGTCATAATATTTGAGGTCAAGTACAACTGCCTTGAGGTCCGGCACTGTCTTGTGCTACAGGGGGTTCCTATTGCTTGAAACCTTTCCCTTATTATGTTTCTTTGTTTTATTTTGGTTTCCATGCACCTTCCTCCCCTCAGTGGCAAACATTGCTTTGTTTCTGTGTACTGTACTTCTCGATACCTATGTGGTGCGATATTGGTTTTTTCCCTTCATTCTCCAGATTATTATTATTTCTCACTCTTGTGGTGGCATAAGCATACTCTTACGCTCTATCTCATCCTCCCCCCCCCCCCTTCTATTCCCGGGGGGACATGTGTGTGTCTAGATGCCTATACGTTACTTAATAATATTGTGTATATATATATATATCAATGGTTTTCCTGGAGTTCTTCTTGTCTCTAGCTCTTGCGGATAGTTATTGCAATTGTTTCTACTTCGCTACCATGTTTCTTCCTGCGATATTAATAGATTGCTCAGGGGCATTTCGAAGGTTCTGTGTTTCACACGACCTATTCAGTGTTCTAAATTCGCTCTACATTCACTTATGGCCTTGGTAGGTCAATTACTGGCATTTCTTCTTGCCATGAATATTTTCTCTTCACACTTTGGTGTTATCTTGTCTAACCTGTGGTTTGTTTCGGTTGTTGTGACGTTATGCGCCTGGGCCAGATGCCTTCAGAGTAGAAACTTACTTGTTTCTCCGGATTTTCAGTGTACAGTTAAGTAATCTGCGGCCAGATTTTTCTATCAGATGAACTAGTTACTTATCTTCAGTAGCAATGTATCTGGTAGAGACAGGATCTAGCCGCAGATTCCTTATGCCTGTCCCATCCTCCCCGCACTGCAAACTGTTTTAATTTCTTTCTTCTTTCATATGAGCCTGATGAGGATACCTCCTTGCAGATATCCTTGTTCTGTTGCTAGTTCATTCCTGCTTCATTTCCAGATCTCCTCCAAATAGTATGGTGGTACTCTTGGTGGTTATGTATCTCTTAATGGAGGTTTATGAAACCATTGCTGTTCCTGTTTTGTGCCCCGAGTCTTCATAGGCCTTGTGCATCTGTTGACTGTTTCTCTCTCTCACCTTTGTCTTCAACAGGTACATGACGCATGGTGTCTATGGTGTTGGCACTCTGTTGAATAGGCAGTTTCTGTGTTTGGCTCCACGTTTTGCGGGCAGACAATAGACATGAAAATGACAGCGCGTCAGTGGGGAGTTAAATAGACTCAACTGACGTAAAATCTGGGTATGGTGTCTCTGCGGAGTTGCTTGGCACCCTCGGCCGGTGAGCAGACGTGCAGTGGGGGGAAAAGTTTCCAGATCCAGTCTGGCGCCAGGGGAAGATTCTATAGTAAGAAATCTGCAGCTAGATCCTATCTCTACCCAATATATTGTTGCAAAAGGATAAGTAACTTGTTCATTCCTGCTATTGTAGGAATGCAAGAACAGAGATCTTTGGGAGGCATAGAAAAATGTTCAATACATTTTGATGACCTGATTATCCAAATTTATCTTGTTTTTGTATTTCTTCATCTTTATATTTTAAGTCTTTCAGTGTTCCATGTTGTAAAACTAGTTGTGCTCAAGGCATCTGAAAGAGACTATTAGGTATGGATTCCTCACCTTAGAATAACCCCCAGGCGTCAGACTGGATCCGGAGAATTGTTCTTCAGCAGTACCCCTGCGTGTCGGTAGGTGGCGTCAGTCGACTCCGTGCTCGTCGTTGGCGTTATGATCGCCGGAATGACGTTGCGTTATCTACTTAGACGCCGGCCCTGCGCACTGACGTTCTTTCTTTTTCTGTGCCAGCCAGCTCAGATCTGAAGAGAGTTTTGACTGTCTTTTTTCAACTTTTGGCGACTTCTTTTTAAAGTCGTTTGACTCCTGGTGCACAGGTATGTCACATCGGCGGACCGGCTTCAAGCCTTGTGGCTCCTGCCACAAGCTGATTTCGGTGACGAACCCAGGTCTAGTGTGCCTCTGGTGTCTGGAGAGCAACAACCACCCTCAAGCGTGCTCCGACTGTCTGGCCATGGCCCGAAGTCTTTGCAGGAGCAGTCCTGAAAGCTTCTGGAGGCCAGGCAGTCTGCTCCACGCCACTCCAGGTCCTGGTCGAGAGGGAGGTCATGGGGCTGGTCGCTGAGCTATCGCCGCCTCTCCTCGTCGAAGTATTCGGTTAAGTCGAAGCAAAAAAAGAGAGCGAAGAAGCACCGTCGCTCTTCGCGTTCTCCTCGTCCGTCGGCTGACGCAGGATGCGGAAGGTAGTCGTCCGGCTCCACCTGCAGAGCCTGTTGGGTGACTCGGAGCCACCTTACCTAACTTGCGAGCCGGAGCAACCTCTGCCCAACTTCATAGCTTTTACGTAGCCCTCCACTCCATCTTAGGGTAGCCCGACTCCGCCAGCATGCCTTTGGACCCCGCGGACTCGCCTGGGGGTTCTAGGCCTTCGATGCCGGCTGCTCCGGCCCCGGTGCCGCAAGGATTCAGGCCTGGATCCAGATCGGCACCGGTCGAAACATCCAGCGTCGAATCCATTGACAATACCTATGCTGGTTGTGTCCCCAACCGACGTCGACCCCATCCTTCCCTCTCGACATGGACATGGAGCCGGACCGACATCTGGACCAGCGCAGACCGGTACTTTTGTGCCCTTGTTCTACCTTGGTGTTCTCTATCGCCCTGAGTGGCAGCCAGAGGAGGTTCAGGAGGACGAGGAGGGTTTTGTGGACCCTCTGGCAGACCAGTTGGAAGAACCGGATTGGAGAGAGGAGTTGGGTGAGGCCAGTGGTCTGGACACTTCTCCAGACCTTGGCATGCTTTCTCCCCCTTCCGCAGCAACGGAGGAGGGTGCATCATACGCAGTGGTGTTGCGTAGGGTGGCTGAGGCCTTAAACCTCTTGCTTCCTACGGTGGCAGTCAGGACTCATCTCCTGACTGAGGTGCTTCAACCAGTAGTGGCCTCTTCGGAGCACCTGCTACCGTTCAATTTGGCTCTCACAGACATCTTTCTGGGTACTTTGTCCAAGCCCAGCACAGGCGCACCTGTGGATAGGATGATTGCCCGGCCCTGGGCAACCCCATTTTCCTCTCCTAAAACTCTCCCCCTGAGAGCTTGGTGGTCCAAGCCTCTCCTTCCAAGGCACCTTGGGAAGAAGATGTTTTCTTCCGCCAGCTTAGGATGCGGTTGAGGAACACCTCATATCTCTTGGGCTGCTACACTCACTCTGTGTGGGACACGGTCGCGCAGGTGCTGCCACAGTGCCCGGAGGATGCCCGGGACGGTCTATCCTGCGCAGTTGCTGAAGGTAGAGATGCAGCGAAGTTCGCCTTACGATGTGGGCGTGACACCGCCGACTCACTAGGCAGTACAATTTCAACGTCAGTAGCCTTGAGACGCTATGCCTGGCTGAGGTCCACTGACTTTTTGGGCGATGTCCAATCAACTCTTTTAAACATGCCCTTGGATGGCCGTTGCTTGTTTGGCGACAAAGCGGACAACTCGCTCGAACACTTTAAGGATTCTAGGGCTTCGGCCAGATCCTTGGGCCTCCCTACCACCTCTCGCCCCTTTCGTGGCTACGGAACGGTGCCCCACCACGTTCCGCCCAGAGCCACAGCCCTGCACAAACTGTTCAGCCTCTGCACAGTCGGGGACGGGGGACCCAGCATCGTGGGTCAGGTGGTGAGCGGGCAGGCCAGTCCACCAGTGCCCACTCTGCAGCAGCCTCTAAACCTTCCTAGTCCAACCCTCCAAAGCCAACAGTTGGCAGCAGGATTCGACATCACCTCCCCCACTGGCTGAACATCACGTTGGACAGGTGGGTTTTGCAGATAGTCCGAAGGGGCTACTCCCTCCCCTTCAAGACTATCCCTCAATCCATACCACCTACATTCCATCGTGTGTTGGATGATCACTTGGCCTTCCTCTGCCAGGAAGTTACAGCTCTCTTGGCCAAGGGAGCCATCAAGTGCATCCCTGTGCCAGAAGTAGGTTGTGGTTGCTACTCCCACTACTTTTTGGTTCCCAAGAAGGACAAAGGCCTGCGTCCTAACACCTAACGGTCCCCGGAAGCTTGTTTCCTTCCCAGTGAAAGAATTGACTTGGTAGTTTGGTTTGCCCTGTTCCCATGATGCACTGGGACTGGGACAGACTAATTTGCATGTAGCCAGGTTCTGAGCTGGGATGGTGCAGTGAGCTAAAAAACGGTGATGGATCAAGCCCTGATCTGTTGACTGGGTAGGAGTATTCTGCTTAATTCAGAAACTCTGTCCATCACCACCCCCTTTTCTGAATGCGTCCTAACACCTGGCAGATTCACTGAATGCCAGGGTGGACATACTCAGCCGCAGGTGCATGATGGATCACGAATGGCGTCTTCACTCAGAGGTGGTGCTAGGTCGCTTTCAGCAGTGGGTAGAGCCTTGGTTAGATCTATTCGCCACTGAAGAGAATGCGCAATGTCAACAGTTCTGCTTGTTGGAATTTCCAAGGCGGCACTCGCTGGGTGACGCTTTTCATCGCGAGAGGAGTTGCAATCTTCTATACGCCTTTCCGCCTATATCACTTCTGCCCAGAGTGCTGAAGAAGATCAAGTGCAACCAGGCCCAAGTTATTCTTGTGGCTCCAGCCTGGGCACGAAGAGTCTGGTATCCCTCGCTGAACATGGCTATCGATCCCCCGATCAGACTGCCTCTTCGGAGGATCTTCTGTCGCAGCAGCAGTTGGCGGTCCTCCACCCGAACCCGTCCAGCCTCCACCTTCTTGCCCAGAGATTGAGCGGCAGCAGTTGACAGATTTCGACCTTCCTCCCGAAGTCTGTAACGTTATCTTGGTAGCCAGGCGTCCCTCCACTAAAACTGTATACGCCTGTAGATGGAACAAATTTGTGGCATGGTGCACAGCAAAGGCTGTGTATCCCCTTTCTGCCCCTCTTTTAGAGGTTTTCATCTTCATTCTTTCCTTGGCCCAGCAGGGCTCTGCTCTAGGCACTCTCCAGGGCTTTTTGCCATTTCGGCCTTTCTTCGTCTCCCAGATCACCCTTCTCTTTTCAAGTCCCCTATTGTAAATCGTTTCCTTAAGGTCATTACTCTTTTGTTTTCTCCTATTCCCTTCGTTATGCCCCAGTGGGTCTTGAATCTTATTCTGACTTACCATATGTGCGCTCCTTTCAAGACACTACATAACTGTCCTCTCAGACTTTTGACACTCAAAACTGCCTTTTTGGTTGCCATCACCTCTGCTCGCAGTGTGAGTGAGCTTCAGACTTTCTTCGAAACCTCCTTTCCTGGCTGTTCATCCGGACAAGGTTTTCCTTCACACTAGGCCTTCCTTTCTTCCCAAAGTGGTTACTTCTTTACACATAGAACGGACCATCACTTTACCTACCTTCTTCCGCCTGCATCCTTCTAAAGAGGATGAGAGGCTCCTCCGTCTGGATCCAAAACATGCGCTTTCCTTTTTTCAGAATCGCACATGACAATTCTGGGTGGATGATCAACTCTTTGTTGGCTATGTGAGCACCAAGAAAGATCGGGCCATGCAAAAACGAAGCATCTCTCGATGGGTCGTCCTTTGCATTAAAATATGCTATTCCTTGGCGAAAACAGAGCCCCAGTAGTGCTGCGTTCCCATTCCACCACGGCGACAGCAGCCACTACTGCTTTAGGATGTTTAGTCCCCCTCAATGACATCTGCCAGGCACCCACGTGGGCATATCTGCACACGTTGACTAAACATTACTGCCTGGTCAGCATTTCCGGAGAGACGGCTTCTTTGGCCGTTCAGTTTTCCAGGACTTTCTGGTGTGAACTTAGTTTGCAGACCCACTCCGGGGTTGGAATTGCTGGGGTGTTTATTCTAAGGTGAAGAATCCATAACTAATAGTCTCTTTCAGATGAACAAGTTACTTGCCTTCGGTAACGATATATCTGTTAGAGACATATATTAGTTATGGATTCCTCACCGCCCCACCCATCCTCCCCATTCTGCCAACTGACTTCTAGGGTAAGGGACTTCCTTTGAGGGCTCTAGTTTAGTGCACCAATGGTCAGTGTCTTTTATGGCTCTGCACTTCTGGCGTGGAATGTCTTGTAAAGAACTGATGTCCGCGCTGGAGCGGCGTCTAAGGAGATATTGCGACTTCATTCTAGCGATCGCGAAGCCAAAAACGAACACGGAGTTGACCGACACGCAGGGGTACTGCTGTAGAAAAATTCTCTGGATCCAGTCTGACGCCTGGGGGTAATTCTAAGGTGAGGAATCCATAACTAATATGTCTCTTACAAATATATCGTTACTGATGGAAAGTAACTTATTCATCATATTTATAGACTTTCTTCTCATGTAGTTGTTAGTTGTCCTCTCCAAAATTAAAATGGTGTTCTCTCGACAAAATATATAATAAATGTAAATTATTCCCATTGGCATGAAAACCTGTCAATATATATCACCATAAGGTACTGAACAAGTAGTTTTTCATTGTTATAATGTAATGGTCAATAGAATGGGATTACACGAGTATTTCCAAAAATACAATTTTAAGAAATATAAACTTCTTTCCATTTCAGATGCTCTTGATGTCACACAGTACAGTATTCTATTCAACAAATTACTGGAGTCCTGTGTGGAGAATCAGAGTCTTGGCTTATCCTCCAACGTGGTCGATTTCATGGCTTCAAAGAACATCCCTGTTAACTTTCCTTTACTAAGCGCATTGATCACTACATCGGGAAGGAGCTGTCTGTGGTTGAAGGCACGGGCGCACTACAAATGTAAGTTCATTTGAGAGAAACTTGGTAAAGACAATCTTCTAAATGGGGACCTTTCTTGGAAATATTATCCTTCTTGAAAACTAAGATAGATCAGTTGTTTGCCATATATTGTTTTATATTACATCATTGGCTCAAATATTGAAAAGGACAGCAGACTAAAGATCTTAGTTTTAATTAGTCAGTGACAACTACAATGTTTCATTGAGAATAGTTTGGTGACTGTTCCAAAGTTCTTTAATATTCATAGAAATATTTCCATAGTGCTTTTATTACTGGAACTTCCTGACACATGCGTTTCCTGAACTAAATACAGTCATGGTAAAATGTGCTGAAAGGCCTAGTTCAACATACTCTCATACCTACCTATAGAGAATTACAATCATCCTTCTCTCTGGGAATCATACTGGTAAGGTTGAGTCTCCCAGACAGCGCAAGATGTCTGGTTGTGAAAGACCTATTGTAAACTTACGAGGCCTGAATCTCAAAAGTAACTTGCAATTTGAGTAGGTTTACTATTATTTGTTGTTCACAACTTTACTTTTGTAGTAACTTACACTTTTGTAGTCAGTCCTGCACTTCACATGGCCAACCACTGGTAGTGCACCACCCTCCCATAGAAAATAATGGAGCTAGGGAATTACTACAAAGGTGTAAGCTGCTGCAAAATTTCAGTTCGTGAATAGCATTTTATAGTACGTTTTTATAGAACTTCTGTCGTTCTCCAAAACATACTACAAAGTGCAGTTGTGTATAGGGCTCACAGCGGCTCACAGCCCGCCCATTGTTTTCCATCGGGTGGCTTTATTTAGAGCCGAGTTCAGGACATTCAGGCTATGATGCTGATGTTTCAGCCTCTCTTTTGGATCTCTGTGTGGATGACTGAGGCTGCTGTGGTTGTTGGCCTCCTGCATCCTGCTGGCCTGGCTGGCAAGGCCATGGCATATGCAGTATCTGCAATGAGACCTTAAGTCCCAGTGAAAACAGCACCACAGGAATCTGTTGGATTGTATGCAGAGTTTGGAGGGAACTGTAAAAGTGGTGTCTACTGGACCATGATTGGGTCAGTGGAAGACCTCTCTTCCTACCCCACTCAGATTTTACAGTGGTCATGGTTGCATCCCTTCTAGGTTAGGGGGCTATATGGTAGAGGTGGATATCAGAAGCCTCTTGTATCTGGCAGAGACTCAAATCCATATAAATGATTTTGAAGTTGAGGGTGGTTCGCTTGGCATTGATGGACTTCATGGTCACTATAAAAGAAAGGCTAGTGCATGGGCTCACAGACAACACCACTGCCATGTGGCACTGCAGCAAGCAGGTTGGAGTAGGATCTTCAACCCTGTGTCAGGTGACTCTGTGCCTTTAGAAGTGGTTGGACCACCAGGGAATTTCTCTGCAAATGCCAGGGCCAACAGATTCAGCCACCAACACCAAGCGGATAACAAATGGCAGTTGCCCACGGAGGTGGCACAAGGCGCCTTCCGTCAATGGGAAGAACCCTAACTCGATCTTTTTTGCAACAGTGAGAACAGGCAATGTCAGCACATTTGTTTGTTGGAGTTTCCAAGGCAGCTCTCGCTTAGAGATGTAGTCTGCATAGAGGTGAGCTCAGGACTCATGTATGCCTTCGCACGGCTGCATCTCGCGCCCTGAGTTCTGAAGATGATCAGGAACAACAGGGCCCACATCATCCTATTGGCACCAAATTGAGCCACAAGAGTGTGATACCCAGAACTTTTGGGCATGAGCATCTGTCCCTCAATCAAGCTGCCGTGTCGGCAGGATCTTCTATTGCAGCAGCAGGGCAGGCTACTATACACAGGCCTGCACTATGCGCATCTCCATGCTTAGAGATTGAGTTAGTGCAGTTGACAGCCTTTGACCTTCCTCCTGAGGTCGTTATTGTAATCTTGGTGCGAGGCATCCCTCCACAAAATTGATGTACACCAGTCATTGGGACAGATTTGTAGCTCGTGTGGCACCTGGCCAATTGATCCACTGCAAACCAAGCTGTCTTTTTTCATTGACCCAGCAAAGACTTGCTTTGGGAACAGTTAAAGACTATTTATCAGCCTTCTTTATTTAAATCACCTGTTGTAATATGATATTTGAAAGGTTTACAACATTTGCTTCTGCCAACGCCCTATGTGATGCTGCAATGGGACTTGAACTTAGTTGCCATGTTTTGGATTGCACACCTTTTGATTGGCTGCGATGTTTTCCCCTGAGACTTTTGACGTTGAAAACCATGTATCTGATAGACATCTAGCCACAGATTCCTTATCTTAGAATTACCCCCAGGCGTCAGACTGGATCCGGAAACGTTTTTGCTGCGGCACCTCTGCGCGCCGGGTTACGGCGCCACACGACCCTGCCCTTATGTCGTCCAGGTCATATAAGTCCCTCCCGGCGTGCTGACGTCAGTTTCCTTCTTTTCCGCGTGCAATGCGGATCTGGAGTAGGCTATTCCTCTGGCCTGTTTCCACGCCCCTTTGACGCTTTCGCATCTGATAGACATCTAGCCGCAGATTCCTTAACTTAGAATATCCCCAGGCGTCAGACTGGATCTGAAATTCTTTTTCCTTTGCGCGCCATGGGGACAGCGCCACACGACCCCGCCCTGACGTCATCCACGGATTTGACGTCAGCGTGGCCATATAAGTTCCTTTCGGCGCTCTGACGTCCATTTCCGCGTGCAACGCGGGTCCAGAGTAAGCAGTTCCTATGGCCTGTATCTGAAAGAAACACGTTAGTGTTAGATTCCTTACCTTAGAATATCCCCAGGCGTCAGTCTGGATCCGGAAACTTTTGCGTAGCAGTACCCCTGCGCGTCGGTAGGCGTCGTCTGCAGGCGTCCCCTGCGGCTCCGCGTCCGTCGTTGGCGTCGTGCGCCGTGATGACGTCGCTGGAGTATATAGACGCCGCCTCCGCGCGCTGACGTCAGTTCTTCTTTTTTCCGCGCCAGTGGACGCAGATCTGAAGAGCAGTACTCCGGTCTTTGACCAAGTTTTTTCGAGTTGTTATCACTTGTGCCTGTTAGGATGCCTGGGTTCAAGCACTGTGATGACTGTGAGCGCACGATGTCGGTCACAGACCATCACCGCCTCTGTCTCCGGTGTCTGGGCCCCGACCACGACGTGGACTCCTGCGTCGACTGCCAGGCCCTCACCAGCAAAGCTAGACGGGAGCGGTCCCGCAAGCTACTGGAGCTCCGGGTGTCGGCCCCACGTCGGGACCGGGAGCGGTCCCGGTCCGGCCGGAGGTCGAGAGAGCGTTCGAGGGAGCGGTCGCGGGGCCGCGCCGAGCGTTCCGGAAGTCGACACCACTCGTCATCCTGGTCAGGTAAGAAACACAAGAAGTCGGGGCGTCGTCATCGTACCCCCGACTCCCCCCGACGCTCGCGCGATGCGGCCGGGGGTTCGGGTGACCCCAACCCCGCGGCTCCGCAAGAGTCGCCGGCGCGGCCTGCCCCATACCCTCAGGTCCCTGGGCACGGTGCGACGCCTGAGGAGATAGAGGCGTTCCTCATGGCCATGAGGGCCCTGTCTCCTCCGGCGGGTTCCACGGCGCCTACGGGCCCAGTGAACCCGTCCGGGGGCCCTAGCGGTTCTGCTGACCCTACCTCGACGCCGTCGGATGCTCCGATTCCGGCGGCGCCGATCCCGGCGCCGCTAGGGCCTTCGGGGTCGACGCCGGATGGACGCCCATCCAACCCGGCGCCGATTCCATCGGGGTTGCCCGCGGCTCCGCCTCCGCGCGACGCCGGTTCCTCGGTGCCGGCTTCGGGCGGCACTGGGGCTCCGGCGCCGGCTCCGGGCGGTGCCGTCCCCTTACCTTCACGGACGCGGGGCCGGACGGGCGTCGCTCGACGCCGGTCCCGGCGCCGATGGGGCCCATGAACCCCGAGGAGCCGGTCTACATCGTTGACTCCGAATACGGAGAAGATGAAGAGTTCGGTGAAGGTTGGGAGGGGTCCGAGGACCCTCTGTCACGCGAGTGCCAGTATGACCCGGACTGGACAGGTGACTTGGGGGATGCCAGTGGTCTGGACGACTCTCCTAACCCTGGTTTGATCTCTCCTCCTTCCGTGGCATCGGTGGAAGGAGCTGCATATTCTGTGGTGCTGATGAGGGCTGCCAAGGCCTTACACCTTGAGCTCCCCGTCGCGGCCGTGAGGCCTAACATCCTCACCGAGGTCTTCAAACCGCAGTCATGCCCACAGGAGCCTCTGCTGCCGTTTAATGAAGCCTTGTCGGACGTTCTGTTGGGCACGTGGTCCAGGCCCGCTTCAGGTGCGCCTGTCGATCGGAACGTGGCCAGGCGCCACCGTCCTTGTCCGGACGACCCCAAGTTCCTGTCTTCCCACCCCACTCCTGAGAGTCTGGTGATCCAGGCCTCGACCTCCCAGTCCGCATTCCCGTCGGCCCCACCCGACCGGGAATCCAAGAGGTATGACCAATTTGGCAAGAAGGTCTTCTCGTCCATTAGTTTGGGCCTGCGGTCTTGCAACACCGCCTGCCTCTTGGGCCGCTACACCCACTCTGTGTGGGATACGGTCGCGGAACTGCTGCCAGAATGCCCCATGGAGGTGCGGGCAAAACTCGGTCAGGCTGTGGCTGAGGGCCGAGATGCAGCGAAATATTCAATACAGTGTGGTCTTGATACGACCGACTCGCTAGGCAGAGCTATGTCAACGACGGTGGCGATTCGTCGCCACGCCTGGCTGAGATCCGCCAATTTTTCGGCAGATGTCCAGAGTACATTGATGGACATGCCGTTTGATGGCTGTCACCTGTTCGGTGACAAGGCGGACCACGCGCTGGAACGCTTCAAGGACTCCAGGGTCACAGCCAAGTCCTTGGGTCTCTCGACCCAGCGTCAGCAACCGGGTTCGTTTCGCCCCTTTCGTGGCCAAGGAAGGGGCGCCCCCACACGTGCTGCCAGCCACGCGCCGCAACAATCTTTTCAACGCGGTGGCGGCCGTGGAAACCGCCGTGGTGGCGGTCGGGGACAACGGCGGGGTCAGACCACACCCTCCCCCGCAGCATCTACCCCAAAATCCTCCTAGTCCGTGCTTTCGGCCCCATGTGACGCCAGTGGGTGGCAGGGTTCGCCATCACCACGCTCACTGGCGTACAATCACTTCGGACAGGTGGGTGCTGCAAATTGTCCGAAGGGGCTACTCCCTCCCCTTCGAGACCTCTCCTCCAGCCATGCCACCGCAGAACCACCGTGTGTCGGGGGACCACTTGACACTTCTGCAGGAGGAAGTTACGGCCCTCTTGGCCAAGGGGGCCATCGAGCGCGTTCCTGGGCCAGAAGTAGGGCGTGGTTGTTATTCCCACTACTTTCTGGTGCCCAAGAAGGACAAGGGGGGCCTACGTCCTATCTTGGATCTAAGGAACGTCAACGGCTTCCTCCGGAAGGAGAAGTTCAAGATGTTGACGTTAGCTCAGGTCTTGGCTGCTCTAGACCCGCAAGACTGGATGGTAGCGTTGGACTTGCAGGACGCCTATTTTCACATCCCCGTCCTGCCGGCCCACCGGCGTTACCTGCGGTTCACGGTAGGCCTGGAGCACTTTCAGTTTATCGTGCTCCCCTTCGGCCTTACCAGCGCCCCACGGGTGTTCACAAAGGTGATGGCGGTGGTCGCAGCCCATCTGCGCAGGTTAGGGGTTTCAGTCTTCCCCTACCTAGACGACTGGTTGTTGAAGGCGGGCTCGCCCCAGACAGTCGTCCACCACCTTCAGATGACGGCAGACCTCTTGCACGACCTGGGGTTCTCCATCAATGTGCCGAAATCACACCTGTGTCCCTCTCAAAAGCTCCTTTTCATCGGAGCGGTTCTGGACTCGGCGCAGTTTCGGGTTTATCCTCCGGAACGGCGGGTTCGGGATATTCCGGCTTTGATTCCCATCTTTCAGCCGCTATCCCGAGTTTCGGTCAGGTTGACGCTGCGGCTGCTGGGACTGATGGCTTCCTGCATCCTTCTGGTGCATCACGCCTGGTGGCGGATGCGGGCTCTGCAGTGGGACCTGAAGTTTCAGTGGGCCCAGCATCAGGGCAACCTGTCCGACCACGTCTTGATCTCGGAGGGCACTGCGAGACAACTGCAGTGGTGGCTTACGGACCGCGATTGGGTCAGGGGCAAGTCCCTCTCCCTTCCCCAACCGGAGCACGTTGTCGTGACGGACGCGTCCCTCCAGGGCTGGGGTGGCCACTTGGGAGAGGCAGAGATCAGAGGCATCTGGTCTCCGGCGGAGTCCCGGCTCCATATCAACCTGTTGGAGCTGCGGGCGATTCGTCTGGCACTGAAGGCATTCCTCCCCTTTGTCAACGGGAGTGTAGTGCAGGTGTTCACCGACAACACCGCCGCCATGTGGTATTGCAACAAACAGGGCGGAGTGGGGTCGTGGACCCTTTGCCAGGAGGCTCTGCGCCTCTGGCAATGGCTGGAACGTCAGGGCGTGACTCTGACGGTTCAACACCTGGCAGGTTCTCTGAACGCCAGGGCGGACGAACTCAGCCGTCGGTGCTCGATGGATCACGAATGGCGTCTGAACTCGGACGTGGCGCAAGGCATCTTTCTGCAATGGGGAGAGCCTTGGTTAGATCTATTCGCCACAGAAGAGAACGCGCAATGTCATCAGTTCTGCGCGTTGGAGTTTCCAAGACGGCACTCGCACGGCGACGCCTTTCGGCGCGAGTGGAGTTGCGGTCTGTTATACGCCTTTCCGCCTATACCACTTCTGCCCAGAGTGCTGAAGAAGATCAGGCGCGACCGGGCCCAAGTTATCCTTGTGGCTCCGGACTGGGCTCGAAGGTACTGGTATCCCGAGCTACTCAGCATGTCAGTCGGTCCCCCGATCCGCCTGCCCCTTCAGGAGGACCTTCTGTCGCAGCAGCAGGGGACGGTCCTCCACCCGAACCTGTCCAATCTCCACCTCCATGCTTGGAGATTGAGCGGCGGCAGTTGAGGCCATTTGACTTGCCTCCTGAAGTCTGTGATGTTATTCTGGCAGCCAGGCGTTCCTCCACTAAGTCGGTATACGCCTGTCGGTGGAACAGATTTGTGGCATGGTGCACAGCAAAGGCTGTGGATCCTCTCTCTGCCCCTCTTTCGGAGGTTCTTCTGTTTCTTCTTTCTCTCGCCCAGCAGGGCTCTGCTCTGGGCACTATCAAGGGCTACCTTTCTGCCCTTTCTGCCTTTTTGAGGCTTCCTGATCAGCCTTCTTTGTTCAAATCCCCGATTGTAACTCGGTTCTTAAAAGGCATCACTCACATGTTTCCACCTGTTCCGTTTGTGATGCCTCAGTGGGATTTGAACCTGGTTCTGACCTTCCTGATGTGTGCTCCCTTTGAGCCCCTTCATTCTTGTCCTCTCCGTCTCCTGACTTTAAAGACGGCTTTCCTGGTTGCCGTCACCTCTGCCAGGAGAGTGAGTGAGCTCCAGGCTCTTTCTGTCCAACCTCCTTTCCTGTCCATTCATCCTGATAAGGTGGTTCTGAGGACTAGACCTTCTTTCCTGCCCAAGGTTGTTTCGGCCTTTCACATCGGGCAGTCCATCACCCTCCCTTCCTTCTTCCCGCCTCCGCATCCTTCAAAGGATGAAGAGCGGCTCCACCGTCTGGACCCAAAACGTGCGCTTTCATTCTACATGGATCGCACACGCCAGTTCCGGGTGGATGACCAACTGTTTGGCTACGTGGGTGCGAAGAAGGGACGGGCGGTTTGTAAACGTACCATCTCTCGATGGGTCGTCCTCTGCATCAAAGCGTGCTACTCTTTGGCTCGGAAGGAGCCTCCTGTTGGGCTGAGGGCCCATTCCACTCGGGCCACGGCGGCTACTACTGCCCTGGGCCGGGGAGTCCCCTTGCAGGACATTTGCCAAGCGGCTACGTGGGCCTCGCTGCACACATTTGCGAGGCACTACTGCCTGGACAGTCAAGTCCGGAGGGATGGCTTCTTTGGCCGTTCTGTCCTCCAGGACTTTCTGGTGTAGTTTTGTATTGGTTCGCAGACCCACCACCGGGGTTGGTATTGCTGGGGTATGTATTCTAAGGTAAGGAATCTAACACTAACGTGTTTCTTTCAGATGAACAAGTTACTTACCTTCGGTAACGATATATCTGTAAGAAACATTAGTTAGTGTTAGATTCCTTACCGAACCCACCCATCCTCCCCGTTCTGCGAACTGATACCTAGGGTTAAGGTCATCCCTTTCAGGGCCCTAGTTTTACATGGCACCAGTGTTGGTTCTCTCATGGCTCTGCGTCTCCTGGCGCGGAAATGCTGTGTGCAAAGAACTGACGTCAGCGCGCGGAGGAGGCGTCTATATACTCCAGCGACGTCATCACGGCGCACGACGCCAACGACGGACGCGGAGCCGCAGGGGACGCCTGCAGACGACGCCTACCGACGCGCAGGGGTACTGCTACGCAAAAGTTTCCGGATCCAGACTGACGCCTGGGGATATTCTAAGGTAAGGAATCTAACACTAACTAATGTTTCTTACAGATATATCGTTACCAAAGGTAAGTAACTTGTTCTTTAGGCCCCTTTTTGATGCATTGCGTCTGGAACAGTGTGCGATGCCATCGGGCTTGAAAACGTGTCCCTCCTGTTTGCAGCAAATATCCGCGACGGACCCACACCTTATCTGTATGTGGTGTCTGGGCGAACACTACAACTCGACAGATTGTGACGCCTGCCAACACCTGAAGCCGAAGTCCCGGCGGGAGCACAGTATGAAGCTGCTTTCGGCTCTCCTGTCCCGGTCTGAGTCGTCTCGGCCACTGGCCTGCTTATCGGCAGCAGGTCCCTCTGGCAGTGGGTTCCATTTGCGGCTTCGGTAGGGATGATGGAGATATTGCGTCATCAGGGCGCGGCCAGGCTGGGTCCCCCTCTCCGACCCATAGCACCCCTGCCGATCCACATATTCCTGTGGGGATCCCTGTGGTGTCCCAGGTGGTTGCTGGTGCTCAAAGCTTTGCTTCAAGCCCACCTCAGCCTTCCGGACAGGCTGCTGCCTGTTAGGGGTCGGCACCGTAGGCTTACCTCCCTAGCTCCGGCGCCATCGCCTTCTTCGGAACCGGAGCTTGTCGTGGTTGACGTTGAGACAGCCCCGGACGAGGCCGACTCGGCTTCAGATGGGGCAGAGTCGGTGGTGGACTGGGCAGGGTCGGCTCCAACCGAAGTCCCCCTGGCGCCGCCCCAACACCGGATTTTTTACTCCTCTCTGGAGGCTTCCGGGGGGGAGTTCGGCATCGCCTCAACGTCCGGCGACGCAGGATCTGTCCTTGCCTCTTCCCCACTTGGAATTTGTGGCCCCGGCGGAATCCCCGCCTCCTCAAGATCCCCATCAGGACCCTCATTCGTCAGTGGGGCTTCCTTCTTTAGGGCATTGGTCACATCCTCAGTTTATTGATCAACTTCCTTGGGGTGGGCGACTGTTTTTACAACCCTCGCCCACGGATGAGTTGCTGTCCCCTTCTCGGAGGGCTACAGAGGCCGGTGCGTTGTTCATTAGGGTTGTCTCTTTGGCCGCTCGTTTTCTAAGTATGCAACCCCCTTTGTTCCCACTGCCTGTTGACCCTCTGCTGGATGGCTTCCACCATGGTTCGGGAATGTAGAGCCACTTCTGCCCTTCGAAGCTTTTATTTATGATGCCATTTTGGGCACCTGGGCTCGGCCAGCTTCCGGTGATCCGGTGGCTCGTTCTATCTTGCACCACTACCGTCCTGCTCCACATGATCCAGTTAGCTTATTTGTTCACCCAGACGTTCAGGGGTTTGTTCTGCAAACTGCTTTACCTTCCTTGCCTCAGCTGATGCTTCCTACCTCCCGGGAGTCCAGATGGCTGGAGTCGTGGGGTCGTAACATTTGCGCTTCCACTAGCGCAGCTCACTAAATACAGTGTGTGCCTTGGCTCGGACTACCTCTGCCCTTTGGGACTCTCCCGAGTCTCTTCTATCGGCCACTTCTGAGGATGCTCGTATTGACCTCCTTCATCTTCTCTGTGATTTGGCGGAATTTACAATCCGCTCGGCTTTGGATACTGCAGATTCCTTAGGCCGAGCTATGGCTGGTTCGGTTGCCCTACGGAGAATATCCGGGAGTGCCTTGTTGACCTACCTTTTGATAGGGTCCTTTTGTTTATTGCCCACGCCGATTCAGCTGTCCGGCGCCTCCTTGCGGGCTTTCGCCCTCCCCCATAGGTTTGTATTTTGCAGGTCTCCATTTATTCTAGGGTAGTTACCCTTTTTTATTTAGCATCCACCAGTTGCACTATGCATTTTTAGTCTGGCAGTAAGCCTGCTGAGGCGGTGGTTCACAGGTTGTTTGTGTTCTGTCCTCTGACTGTGGTTTGCCCTAAGATGTGTTTCCATTGTGTTTTTCAAGTTCAAGTTCAAGTTCAGGGATTTTTATAGCGCACTACTCACCCAGAGGGTCTCAAGGCGCTTGGGGAAGGGGGGTTCAGTTTTTGTCGAATAGCCAGGTTTTGAGTTCTTTTCTGAAGGAGATGTGGTTTTGTGTAAGGCGGAGGTGAGTAGGGAGTGAGTTCCAGGTCTTGGCTGCAAGGAAGGAGAAGGACCTGCCCCCCATGGTGGATTTTCGGATGCGCGGGACTACGGCGAGGGCTTGATTGGACGACCTAAGTTGGCGGGTGGGTGTGTAGAAGGACAGTCGAGTGTTGAGGCATTCGAGTCCTAGTTTGTAGAGAGCTTTGTGTGCGTGGGTGAGAAGACTGAATGTAATTCTCTTGTTGACGGGAAGCCAGTGGAGGTCTTTTAGGTGTCCGGTGATGTGATCTTGGCGAGGGATGTCCAGTATGAGTCTTGCTGATGCATTTTGGATGCGTTGGAGTTTCTTCTGAAGTTTTGCTGTGATTCCGGCGTATACTGTGTTACCATAATCCAGTTGGCTCGTGACCAGTGCGTGGGTGACAGTCTTTCTTGTTTCGAGGGGGATCCAACGGAAGATCTTTTTGAGAATACGAAGTACGTTGAAGCAGGAGGATGAGACTGCGTTGACTTGTCTGGACATCGAGAGAGAGGAGTCTAGGATGAATCCCAGATTGCGTGCGTGGTCAGTGGGTGTGGGTGCTGTGCCCAGAGCGGAAGGCCACCATGAATCGTCCCAGGCGGAGGGGGATGATCCTAGGATGAGCACCTCCGTTTTGTCTGAGTTGAGTTTTAGGCGGCTAGGTTTCATCCATTCGGCTACTTCTTTCATGCCTTCGTGAAGATTGGTTTTGGCGGTGTTAGGGTCTTTGGTGAGGGAAAGAATTAACTGGGTGTCGTCGGCGTAAGAGATGATGTTGAGGTTGTGTTGACGCGCAATGGAGGCGAATGGACTCATGTAAACGTTGAAGAGGGTGGGACTGAGTGATCATCCTTGTGGTACTCCACAGATGACTTCAGTGGCATCAGAGTTGAATGGGGGAAGTCGGACTCTTTGAGTTCTCCCGGCGAGGAATGAGATGATCCAGTTCAAGGCTTTTCCTTGTATGCCGTTGTTGCTGAGGCGTTGTATAATGGTGTTGTGGCAGACTGTGTCGAATGCGGCGGAGAGGTCGAGTAGGATGAGGGCCCCTGTTTCTCCGTTGTCCAGTAGCGTTCGGATGTCTGTAGCTGCGATGAGGGCGGTTTCGGTGCTGTGTTTGGCTCGGAAGCCGGATTGTGAGTGGTCGAGGGAGTTGTTGGATTCAAGGAAGGCGGCGAGCTGGCTGTTGATGGCTTTCTCAATAACTTTGGCAGGGAAGGGGAGGAGGGATATGGTTCGGTAGATTTTTTAGTTCAGCTGGGTCTGCTGTGGGTTTCTTCAAGAGGGCGCTGAGTTCGGCGTGTTTCCAGCTTTCTGGGAAGGTGGCAGAGTTGAACGAGCAGTTGATGACATCGCGGAGATGGGGTGCGATGATGGAGTCAGCTTTGTTGAAGATGTGATGGGGGCAGGGGTCGGTTGGCGAGCCAGAGTGGATTGAGTTCATTAGGCGGATGGTGTCTTCGGTGGTGATTGGGTTCCAGGCGCTGAGGTAGTTAGTTGGCGGTGTGGGATCTGAGGAGGGTGGGGAGGGTAGTTCGCAGGGAGTGTTCTCAAAGCTGTTGTGGATGTCTGCAATTTTGTTGTAGAAGAAGGAGGATAGCGCATCGCAGAGGTCTTGGGAGGGGGTGATGTTGTTAGATGCTGCGGCGGGGTTGGTGAATTCTTTGACAATGTTGAAAAGTTCCTTGCTGTTGTGGGCGTTGTTGTCGAGACGATCCTTGAAAGCAGATTTCTTGGTGGATCGAATCAGTTGGTGATGTTTGCGGGTGGCTGCCTTGAGGGTGGCCATGTTGTCGGTGGTTGGGTTTTTTCTCCATGTTTTCTCTAGGGTGCGGCATAGCTTCTTGGATTTTTTAAGGTCATCATTGAACTAGGGGGCCTTTTTATTGCCTGAATTGATCTGGTGCTTTTTCAGGGGAGCTAATTCGTCAGCGCTGTGGGTGATCCATTGCTTGACATTGGTGGCCGCTTGGTTTGGGTCCGACGAGAGGGTGGGAGGGTTTTGGTTGAGTGATGTGAGGAGTTGGTCAGAGGTGATTTTGTTCCAGTTTCTCCGAGGAATAGGTTGTGTGCAGTTGTGGGTCAAGGTGGTTTTGTAGCTGAAGTGAACACAGCTGTGGTCCGTCCGATGGAGAGCTGTGGTGCGGTCGAAGGAAATGTGCTTGCTGGAGGTGAAGATAGGGTCGAGCGTGTGCCCGGCTACGTGGGTGGGGGTGTCCACAAGTTGTTTGAGTCCGAGATTGGCCAGGTTGTCCAAAGGGGAGTTGGTGTTGCTGTCTTGTTTGTTTTCGAGGTGGAAGTTGAGGTCTCCTAATAGAATGTAGTTCTCGGAGGCGAGGGCATGTGGGCTGACGAAGTCAGTGATGTCATCGCTGAATTTAGTGCGGGTTCCTGGTGGCCTGTAGATGAGGGTGCCTCTAAGTGTGGTCCTGGGGTCGGTGTGGATCTGGAAGTGGAAATGTTCGGCGGTAGCAAGGTTATCGTCGATGCTGGTCGTGATTTTGATGGTGTTCCTGTGGATGATGGCGATGCCTCCTCCTGTTTGGTTGGATGCCTCCTCCTGTTTGGTTGGTGCGGTCTTTTCGGATGATCTTGTAAGCGTCCGGTATGGCTATAGCGATGTCGGGTGCTGACGATGTGTTCATCCAAGTTTCAGTGAGGAAGGCGATGTCCGGTGATGCAGTGTCGAGTAGGTCCCAGAGTTCAGTGGCGTGTCTGTGGATCGAGCGGGTGTTTAGCAGGAAGCACTTCAGGTGGTTAGATTCGGAGCTATGTCTGAAGGAAGTGGATCTGGTGAGGGTCCTGGAGCAGGTGAACTTGCAGGTGCGGCAGGCGAATGGGCCGTGGGTCCGTCCTGGGGTGGCTTCGCAGCATTGTGGTGTGCGTCCGGGGTTGAGGGCGAGGAGAGTTGCGGCATTATATGTGTATCTTGTGGGCTGGGTATTGCGAGGGCCATGGGGTCTGGCGCTGGGCGCGGGCCGGGCGCGGACGGGCTTACCTTTGGCGCGCATGGGCCGCGTCCGCTGCGCGTGGACGCTGCGCGCAAATGCATCTGTCATAAATGGATAGTGGAGGGGGGAGGGGCGAGGGAGGGACAGCTGGGAGGCCGAGGGCGGGGTGTAGGTCCGAGCAAGGAGGCACAACAACCAACGTGAAGATGGCTGCTGGCAAAATAACCAAATTGGATTGGGCAGTACTACTCTATGCAAACATGCATTCACAATAAATTAAATAAATTAAGGCACAATGCGGACTCGCTGACTGCGCGCTTCAGATTTGTCACTTTCTAGAATCCGGCAGCAACAGACACCAATGAGCGTGTTCGAGTCAAATTAAATAAATTACATCGATTCTGCAGCGCGGCTAAGTAAGAGCAGCACAGTTTAAAAGTACGGGCAATGTGAGGAGGCAGCAATCACAATAAATGCCAAGCGCTACGATACCACTGCAGTCGGGGTGGGGAGCTGCGTGGGGGAGCGGCCGCCTCTGGAAGTATCAGGACGGTCACAGAGGAGATGGCAGAGGGTCGGGGCAGGAGACTCAGTGGGAGCGAGGGACAGCTGGGAGGCCGAGGGCGGGGTGTAGGTCCGAGCAAGGAGGCACAACAACCAACGTGAAGATGGCTGCTGGCAAAATAACCAAATTGGATTGGGCAGTACTACTCTATGCAAACATGCATTCACAATAAATTAAATAAATTAAGGCACAATGCGGACTCGCTGACTGCAGGCTTCAGATTTGTCACTTTCTAGAATCCGGCAGCAACAGACACCAATGAGCGTGTTCGAGTCAAATTAATTAAATTACATCGATTCTGCAGCGCGGCTAAGTAAGAGCAGCACAGTTTAAAAGTACGAGCAATGCGAGGAGGCAGCAATCACAATAAATGCCAAGCGCTACGATACCACTGCAGTCGGGGTGGGGAGCTGCGTGGGGGAGCGGCCGCCTCTGGAAGTTGCCTTACTCCAAGTGGGGTACTTGTATGCTATTGTATAGCTCTGCCATGCATCAGGCGGGCATGGAGGTCCATTTGGGCTCTCTACGTCCTCTGACGCCATTATCTTACTGTTGCACAGTGTTAAATGTTATGCCTTTTGGCACTATCTCCTATACACCATGGGTTGCCTTTCTTGAGCCTTGCATATGTGCCTCATTCTCCTCCTTTGGAGGTTTTCACTGTATTGCAACAAGTTTCAAAATGCGGCAACTTCCTGCCACGGGTGCACTAGGTGGGTTCCTCCTATGGCACCCGTAGTTGCGTGGTCCTGTCTCGCTTCCTTCGAGAGAGAGAGATAGATATACATACAGATTTCCCAAGGGGATATCCCTTTTTCTACATCTCCACCTCTCTTCGCTACTGCGAGGCCTGGTCCGATGTGTCTGTGTTTCAAGGAGTATTTCAGTGCTGTACTCGGGCTTGCCCTCGTTCTGCGCGGTAGTATCTTTTCTTAGTACGTTTAAGTGCACTTCGGTGCCTTTTCCTGCATCTTCAGCAATAAGGGTTCCTTGCGTTCCACTCCCTGGAGTTGTACCCCTGCTTCAGGATGCTCCTTTCTTGGTATTCATATAATAAACAGTCCCTCTCTTCTGTGGGGGGTAAATTTCCCCTCGCAGTCGGGGGACGTGGTCTGGAGATCAGAGGTTCTTCTCAATATTTATGCGTGTTACTCTTCAAAGCTCCTAGTGGCACTTTTGGTGCCTCTGCTGCCACTCCCTTCGGATGTGTCATTTTTCATTGGGTGTCACCCTACACTGTCTTCTGTGCCTGCAGGACAGCTCCTCTGATGCCGGTCGTCCCAGGTGCTGTGCCCAGCATCTCTGTATTTCGTAAGTTCTCACCTTTGTCTTCAAGCTGCCTGGTTGAGCAGCCCCTTGCTAATCTTGACCACCCCACCTGGTTGTCTCAGTGGCTGTCTGCTCTGTGCATGTTTTAGTTGTGGCTCGCATCGGCGTTCTTCAGAGTGACACTGTTCGCCCCTTTGGTGACTAGGTGTGCACTTGACGTGTCCTTTGTTCCTGCCTGTACTTCTAAGACGTTGCTCAGTTTGTGCATCTTGCGATTCCTGGATGTGGCCTCTCCGGCCTCCCTTCCGTGGGCTAGCCTGGCAGGCTCTGGTTACATTTCTTCATGTTATCCTCTGGCTTTGGTTGTTGTCCACTTTGTGCACCATTGTGCTGGGAGTAGTCGTCCTTCCTCCTTCGTTCTGGACACTCTCTTCTGTTCTGGGGTATGGCTAGTGCCGTTTATACATCTCATACGGGTATGGTGTCGCAGCATTCTAGCAGTTTTGGGATGCCTTGTCTCCCGTTGTCTTTTGCTCTTCCAAGCTACTTGGGTTCTGTCTGGCTGTTCCGCCGCAGCCTTCCCCATAATCCATCACTTTGTTGCTGGCTCAGTGCTTCGGGCACTTTCTGTTCTATCGCAGACCCTCCTCCTCCTTGGAGTATGGCTGTGGTATCTATTATAAGTTAAGGAATCTGCGGCTAGATTTCTCTATCAGATGTACAAGGTACTTACCTTTGGTAACAGAGTATCTGGTAGAGACGTTGTCTAGCCGCAGATTCCTTAATGCCCACCCATCCTCCCCGTTCTGCGAGGACCTTGCCAGGTTGGCTTCTCCACTTTGCCTCCTTTCAGTTGCCATTGGTTTTCTTCCAGGGTGCTCACATGGTTACACCCCCTTTAAAAAATTGCCATATGCAGCTGCCTCCCTCTAGGTGGCTTCTTTCCTGTAAAACAATGCCTTTTGATTCACCATCATCAGGAGTTTATTCTTCTTCTCCTGTTGCCTTCCCTCCCGCCTTCTCCATTGACTCCAGGCTATTGTCTCCTCTATAGTTGCCTTCTTGGGGATCTGCTAGGCTGTGTTTCGGCCCTCTCTTTTTTCTATAGGCGAAGTGCTATTCTTTTCATACCTTCTCGCAGTAGACTGTTGTTCTTCCTGTGCCCCGTCCTTGTTGGCCGGCACAGTTCTGCGTGGCATTAGCAATTTACCTTTGTCTGTTGAGATATTCTTCCCTTGTTACTCCGCCTGTGGGGAGGGTCCATGCTTCGCTTTGCGGGGTTCTTTATCAGAGCTTGCTCTGCCTTTACTTCACTTATATGGAGACAGTGGCTGATACTGTTTTTTATGATGATGTTTTGCACCATCCGCCTTCTTTCTTTTATGGATTTGTCATCCTTCTCACACTGTTCCCATACTTTCGCAGTTTTGTTGGTGTCGCAGTTTTGTTGGTGGCTCCGCGTTGTGCCGTGGAAAAGTTTCTCCGAAGAAAACTGACATCAGCGCGCTGGGAGGGACTTGTATGACCTCGCTGACTTCACGTCCGTGGACGACGTCAGGACGGGGTCGTGTGGCGCCGTCCCCGGCGCGCAGACGTGCTGCTGCTGCAAAATAAATTTGGATCCAGTCTGACGCCTTGGGATATTCTAAGTTAAGGAATCTGCGGCTGGAAGAGTGTGCGATGCCTTCGGACTTTAAAACGTGTGCCTCCTGTTCACTGCAAATGTCAGCGACGGACCCACAACTTAGCTGCATGTGGTGTCTGGGCGAACACCACGACTCAACGGATTGTGACGCCTGCCAATAACTCAAGCCGAAGTCCCGGCAGGAGTGCCGGACTAAGCTACTTTTGGCTTGCCTGTCCCGGTCAGAGTCGTCACGGCCCCAGGCCTCCTCTTTGGCGGGAGGTCCTGGTGGCAGTGGGTTCCGTTTGCAGCTTTGGTCGCCGTCTGGTTCCCGTGTGCATCTCTTGCCCCTTCCTGGTAAGTCCCGGCTCATATTGCAGAGGTCCTCCCTTCCATCTGTTGTCGGGTCACTAGGTCCCGGATTTCTCCGGACATGCGCCCTCGGGAGTCGTCACTCCCCTATCTGCCTTTCCCTGGCGCGGGGGCGTCTCCGACCCAGATGGCGGCCTATGCCGTGGCTCTGCAGGCCTCCTTTGGGTCCTCTCCTCTCCCTGGGGCGTCCTCTGATTCTACGCTACGTGCGGGTCTCTGGTGGACTCGCCGGTGGGTTTGCCCCCGGCACCGAGGGAGCCCTGTGCCTCTAGGGATGATGGAGATATTGCGTTGTCAGGGCGTGGCCCAGCTGGGTCCCCTCTTCGACCCATAGCACCCCTACCACACCGCATAGTCCAGTGGGGCTCCCTGTGGCGCCGCAGGTGGTTGCTGGTGCTCGCAGCTTGGCTCCGAGCCCGCCTCTGCCCTCCGGACAGGCGGCTGCCTTTTCGGAGTCCGAGCCGGCACAGGTTCGGCTCCGTTCCTTACTTCGGAGCCTGAGCCTGTTGTAGTTGAGGCTGAATCGGCATCAGTCTGGCGCCGTAGACTTTCCTCCACGGCTCCAGCACCGTTCCTTTCTTCAGAACCAGAGCCTGTCCTGGTTGTAGTTGAGTCGGTACCGGACGAGGCCAAGTCGGCACCGGACGAGGCCAAGTCAGCGCTGGACGAGACAGAATTGGTGCCGTACGAGTACGCCCTGGCGCCGCCACGAACCCGGATCATTGACTCCTCTCCGAAAGCTTCCGGAGGGAGTTCGGAGTCACCCCGACATCCATCAACTCCGGACCCGTCATTGCCTCTCCCCCCTTGGAATTTGTGGCTCCCATGGACTCTCCCCCTCCACAGGAGCCCCGTCAGGACCCTCATTCGTCCATGGGGTTCTTTCATTTGGACATTGGTCTAATCCTCCGTTTCATTGGACAAACACCTTGGGGTGGTAGGCTCAGCTTACAGCCCTCACCCACGGATGAGTTACTGTCCCCACCTCGGAGGGCTACCGAGGCTGGTGTGCAATTTATAAGGGTATGCTGCCCTCTTCAGTCCTCCTGCCTGTTGACCCGCTGTTGGATGTCCTCCACCACGGTTCGGGGAATATAGAGCCGTTTCTGCCTTTCAAAGATTCTCTTTATGATACCCTTCTGGGCACATGGGCTCGGCCGGCGTTGGGTGATCCGGTAGCTAATTCTGTCATGTACAGCCCTGCTCCAAACGATCCAGTTTCATTATTTGTTCATCCAGACGTTCAGGGCGTTGTTCTGTAAGCTGCCTTTCTTTCCTTGCCTCAGCTGCTGCTTCCTCCCTCCCGGGAATCTAGATAGCTGGAGTCTTGGTGTTGTAATATTTTCGCTCACTCAATACAGTGTGTGTGTCTTGACTTGGGCTACTTCTGCCCGTTGGGACTCTGCTGAGTCTCTTCTATCGTTTACCTCTGAGGGCGCTCGTGTTGACCTCTACCATCTTATCCGTGACGGGCGTGATCTGGCAGAATTAACTATCTGCTTGGCCCTAGATACCTCGGATTCCTTAGGCCGAGCTATGGCCGGTTCGGTTGCACTACGACACCATGCTTGGTTGCGGGATGACGTCTTCCCGGAGAATATTCGGGAACGGCTTGTTGACCTGCCCTTTAATGCGGTCCTTTAGTTTGATACCCACGCCAATTCAGCAGTTCAGCGCCTCCTTGCAGGCTTTTGCCCTCCCCATAGGCCTGTATTTGGCGGATCTCCGGTCCTCCTATCCTGGTGTGGTTACCCTTTCATTCAGCGTCCACCAGTTGGAGTGTGCGATTTTGGGCTGGCAGTAAGCCTACTGTGGTGATGTTCCACAGGTTGTTTGTGTTCTGTCCTCTGACTGTGGTTTACCCTAAGCGGTGTACCCCTGTTTTTTTCTTGGAGGCGTGATATACTCCAGGTGGGGTTACCTGCATGCTATTGTGTAGCTCTGCGTCAGACAGGCGTGGAGGCCCCTTTGGGCTCTACCCGTCTACTGACGTCATTATCTTACTGTTTGGATGGTTTTCAGTGTTGTGCCTTCTGGCACTGCATCCTCCATGCCACAGGTCTCGCCCTGCTTGAGCCTTGCGTGTGTGCCTCATTCTCCTCTTCTAGAGGTTTTTCCTTGTACTAACTCTTTTTAGTGTGTTTGAACACGCTTCTTCTGAGGCTGCCTTCTGCCCACGGGTGCACTCGGCGGGTTCCTCCTATAGCGCCCGTAGCTGCATTGGTCGCATGGCTCGTCCCTTTTTCTATATATACCTACGGATTGCTGTCCGTCTGGTATACCTTTTCATACACCTCTCTTCGCTTCGGCAAGGTCTGGACCCTAATCCCCATTTTTCGGGGACAACTTGGGTGCCTTGCACTCAAGCTTGCCATCGCTCTCCATGGCGGTGTTTTTCTTTAGCACGTTTGTAGTGCACTTTGGTGCTTTTTCCTGCTGCTTCAGCAGCAGGGATTCCTGGGGTTTCGCTCCCTGGGGTGGGCCTCCTCTTCTGGATGGTCTTGTCTGTCCCGTTCATGTACTGAACAGTCTCTCTCTTCTGTGGGGGTGCATTTCTCCTCCGGGTCGGAGGTGATGGTTCTGGAGATCTGATGTTGTTCTCCACAGCTATGCGTGTTCTTCTTCACGGTTCCTATAGGAACTCTTGGGACCTCGGATGCCACACCCTTCAGATGTGTCTTTTTCCTTCGGGTGTCACCCTTATCTATGTCTGGTGTGACAGCGGGATAGCTCCTCTGCTGAAGGCTGTCCCGGATGCTGCATCTCTGTCTCCTTTGGGTGCGTTCTCCCCTTGGCCTTCAAATTGCCTTATTGGGCTGCCCGTACTCATCTTTGCTACGCCACTTTCTTGTCTCCGTAGCTGTCTGCCATATGCATGTTTTCGTTGTGGTTCTCCTCGGTGTGCTTCAGCGTGGTGCTGTCCGCCCCTGTTGCTTTCTTGTGCCTAAGTATTGCACTTGGCGTGTCTTATGTTTCACGCATGTACTTCTGGGACATTGCTCAGTTCCTGCCTATTGGCTTTCGCTTCCTGGATGCTGTCTGTCCGGCCCCCCTTACATGGGTTCTCCTGGTAGGCTCTGGTTATGTCTCTCCATGTTGTCCTCTAGTTCTTGGTTGGTGTCAACTTAGCGCACCATTGAGCTCTGAAAGTAGTTCTTCGTTATGAACTATCTCTTCCGTTATGGGGTATGACTTTGTGTCGTTATTCCATCCCGTATTCACACAGGTGTGATCTCGCGCCATTCTGGACGTCTTGTGATGCCTTGCCTCCCATTGTCTTTTGCTTTTTGGGTTGCTGACTGGCTGATCCGTCACATCTTTTCCCACCTCATTCCCCCCCACCCACCCCCCCGGTTATGGCTGTGGTATCTATTCTAAGTTAAAGAATCTGCAGCTAGATGTCTCTATCAGATGTGCGAGTTACCTTTAGTAACGTTGTATCTGGTGGAGATGGCAGATACCTTAACGCCCACCTATCCTCCCCGTTCTGCGAGGACCTTTCCAAGTGGGGTTCTCTACCTTGCCTCCTTTCAGTTGGCACTGGTCTTTATCCAGGGTGCTCCAGTTAGTGCAATCCTCTCAGACTTTGGCCCTTTGCAGCCGCCTTCCTCTGGGTGGCTTCTCTTCCTGTGGAGCGGTGCTTTTCGCTCCGCCTTCAATGGGTATTTATTTTTTCCCTTTCTCTATTCCTCCACTCTGGTCCTTCCAGTGTGGTGTCTTCTCCTGTTCTTTCCCTCCCTCCCGCATCCTCCAGCGGTTTAGGGTTTCTTGTCTCCTCTGCAGTCGCCTTCTTAGGGTCTATTAGGCTGTGCCTCGGCCCTTCGATCTCTACAGGGGAAAGCACCATTCCTTGTAATGTCATCTTGCAGTGGATTGTTGTTCTTGCTGTGCTCCACCCTTGTTGGCCGGCACAGTTCTGCGTTGTTAGAACAGTCTTTCTGTTGTCTGTCAGGACATTCTTCCCTTGTTACTCAGCCTCTGGGGAGGGTCTATGCTTCGCTTTGCAGAGTTGTTTCTCACAACGATGCTCTGCCTTTGCTTTTTGGTTTGTTGGTATACAGTGTCTGACACTGTCCTTCATGATGATGTTATGAATCATCCTATTTCTTTGTTTTACGGATCTTCCTTCTTCGCAAACTGTTCCCATACTTTCCCAGTTTTGTTGATGGCTCCACATTGTGCCGCGGAAATGTTTCTCCGAAGTAAACTGACGTCAGTGCGCGGGGAGGGACTTTTATGACCTCGCTGACGTCACAAAATCCAGATCCAGTCTGACGTCTGGGGATAATTCTAAGTTGAGGAATCTGCGGCTAGACTACATCTCTACCAGATATATTGTTACTGAAGGTAAGTAACTAGCACGTTCGAGGCATATGAGCTGCAGAATTCATACTTTTCAATAGATCGCCATCTGGTGTTGGCTTGGATGCTTACATCTTGTTGTCTTGAAAGAAGTCTTTTGTAGTCACGAGATAGGTGACTCCATCCTTGGACGATAGTGCGCAAGGGACATTGACTCCTTCCTCAGATAGTTTTTTTCTGCCATCGGGTTTGGCTGTAACTTGAGCCCTCCTGTTCGGTACCGTATTTTACAAACCTTTTTGACGCGCAAACCATTGCAAACTCAACGGTATTGTATTCGTTCGCGTTCCTTTCGAATAGCTAAGTCAAATACTCGATTCCAGTCGTCGATGCGGTCCGCTGGGCTTATCAACGCCATTCGGGCCTATGGCTAATGAAAAAAATTCTATTCAAAAAATGCCCCCAGTGTGGAGCTAAATTCCCACACAGCGACTAACACAAGGTCTGCAACCTTTGTCTCTCGCCCGAGCACGAAGAGAAAAATTGCCAAGCCTGCGCATCCTTCCGGTCCAAGAAGACTATTCGTGATAGCTGGGCTCGACGACATGTTATGGTGCAACGGGCTGCATTGGTGCCAAAAGACAGAAGATGAAGGCCCGATGTTCCAGAGGCAGAGGATTCGGAGGATCTCAACATTGAATCCGTAGTAGATGTCTCCGACTCCGATGACCACATCACTCCACCCGAAAAAAAGAAGGATATGGTCAAGACTTTGCCTGAAGTCCTTAGTTGCGACCCAAAGAAAACTTCAGAAGCCCCGACCCAGGCTTGGCTCTTTAGACAAAGGAGAAACCTTCCGGCAGCTCAGGACCGAGCAAGCCGCAAGTCGGTGCCCCAAAAACACAGTCGGTGCCGAAAGCGGGAACACATCCTACTCCCGCCGTCCCCAAAAAGGCCTTGGGCACAAGCACTTCGGCACCCAAAGAACAGAACGCCTCTGACCCGTAGACACCTCAAAAACCATTGGATACGAAAAAGATTTCAGACATGAAGATGAAGGACCCAAAAACCCCTTCTAAGGCTCCAGAGCAGAAATCTAAACCACGTTCGGAACAAAAGAATCAGTGCCAAAAGCAGACACCAACGAGGAAGAACTGTTTCTACCAAATCCCATCGATCCGAAACTGAAAACACTGCATGTGGACCCTGAAACAGGCCATATTTTCAGTATCCCGAAGAACAAGAGGAAATCGGACACCCCACACATTCCTCAGGAGCCTGTGAAGAAAAGAGACTGTGCAACTTCACCTTTAAGACCCTCTTCTCCTGTTATTCCTACTAAGCCTTTCGCTATTCCAAAGTCTCCCATACTTCCTCCATACTCACGACAGAACGATGATGACCTAGGGGGGGGGGTGGAAACAATGACCCTTTCACTGATCCTTATAATGACACTTTCATACCACAGAACACATGGGACAACTACAATAACCCTATAGATCCTCCAGACCTTCTTGATCCAGACGCAAACCCCACAAGGCCAACTCCCCCAGATGACAACATTGGCTTAAGGCAGCTCATTGATAGAGCTGCCCAATATCATGGCGTTCAAATGCATTCAGTCCCCACAGAAAAAGACTACCTGGTAGACACTTTTGCACAGTCACAAAAGACAGTACAAACATTACCCATGCTGAAAGGTGTCATCAAACATGCTCCAGATGTCTTCAAAGACCGTGTGAGGACCAGGATTCTCAATCGTCAAATTGATAAAAAATATAAACCCGCCCCTAATGATCCCACCTACATTAAAGGCCAACTCGCCTTAGATTCCCTGGTAGTGACCAATGCTAGGAAGCGTGCCAACTCTCAAACCTCCGGTGATGCTCCACCTCCAGACAAAGAGTCTAAATTACTAGACGCTTCAGGCAAACGAGTTGCTTTCCTGGCAGCTAATCACTGGAGGATAGCTAATGCACAAGAATTACTTGCCAGATACGATAGGGCTGACTACGACGGGATAGCTAATGCACAAGAATTACTTGCCAGATACGATAGGGCTGTCTTCGACGAGCTTGAAAGCCTAATGTAGAATTTGTCTGACCAATACAATTCCAAAGCCAATGATTTGATTCAGGAAGGCAAGTTAATCACAAACTCATCCATTAAATGTGCCCTCGATGCAGCAGACTGCATCTAGATCAATCAATACTAGTGTGTTATTACGAAGGCATGCCTGGTTGCGCATTTCTGGGATCAAACAGGAAGTGCAGACTACTATCCTGAATCAGCCGTTCAATCAGGAACAACTTTTTGGCCCAGCTGTATACACAGCCTTAGAGAAAATGAAAAAAGACACTGAGACTGCAAAATCCATGGGAGCATTACAGTCTCCATCAACACGAGGCTCCTTTCGCCGCTTCTTTTTAGAGGCGCATCCAAGAACATCAGCACAGACATTGCTTCTTCCTCCTATAAAAGCCACACAAACATCCCCCTACAAGGGATATTTCAGAGGTAGGTACAGGGGAAATAACAACAAAGGGAGAGGCCGAGGTAAAAAACACTCGCATCTCCCCCACTAACAAACAGTGACTTCCCTCCAATCCCTCCAGACTATTATACTCCGGTCGGAGGGATACTCTCAGTTCCTACCTGTTTCGAATTCCATCACTACAGACAGGTGGGTAAGACAAATTATCCTGTATGGTTACTGCAAGGAACTTACTGCAACTCCCCCCAACATATAGCCCGAACAGCGTTCGATGTCCACAAAACATCTAACTCTCCTCAAACAGGAAGTTCTGTCAATGCTTCAAAAGCATGCAATAGAACAAGTTCCCCTAGAGCATCAAGTGATAGTTGTTTACTCCCTGTGTTTTCTAATCCCCAAAAAGGACAGTACTCTCAGACCAATACTCGACCTCAGACCTCTCAATTTCTACAGTCCGATCACTTTCACATGATCAATCTTCAACAAGTCCTTCCACTGCTTCAATAGGCGACTTCCTTGCCACATTAGATCTCAAAGACGCCTACTTCCATATTCCCATACACCCTGCTCACAGGAAATACCTACGGTTTACAGTGGAAGGCCAACACTATCAGTTCAATGTCCTCCCATTCGGAGTGACCACAGTACCCAGGGTCTTCACAAAGTGTCTTGCAGTAGTAGCTTCACACTTGCGAAGACAGCAGATTCATGTGTTTCCATACCTGGACGACTGGCTGATAAAAGCCAAGTCATACAACCAGTGTGTTCAACACACTAACCAAACAATTCAGCTGCTACACCACTTGGGGTTCACAATAAAACACACCAAGCCGCATCTACAGCCCTTCTATCTACATCAGTATCTAGGGGCCACAATAGACACTTCCAAAGCTCTAGCATACCCCAATCCAGCCAGGATAGCCAGTATGCAAACCCACATCACAGCATTTCAACCCTAACACTCCCTCCCAGCTAGAGTGTTTATGCAGCTCATAGGAATGATGGCATCTTGCATTTTCATTGTACCTCACGCAAGATTTCAGATGCGCCCTTTACAGGAATGCTTAGCACGTCAGTGGAACCAGGCTCCAGGTCAACTTACTGATCTGGTGTTGGTGGACAGCTGCACACATTGCTCTCTGCAGTGGTGAAACACACAAAACCTTTCCAGAGGGCAGCCGTTCCTAGAGCCAGTTCCACAGATAGTGCTAACAGTGGACACATCACTCCCCGGCTGGGGAGTCCATCTCCTAAACCACACAATTCAGGGCAGGTGGACCACTCAACAAAAAGTGCTCCACATCAATCACCTAGAATTACTAGCAATAATTTTAGCGTTAAAGTCACTCCAAGCAAATCTCCTCAACAAGACTGTCCTGGTCCGCAGGGACAATATGACAGCTATGCTTTACATACAGAAACAAGGAGGAACACATTCTTCTCTTCCAGGGGATCCTCATCAAGAGTCATACGCACATGAATATACCCGCCCATGCCCGGGACCCCGGAAACATACATCATATATGTGAAACACATATTTGTATATATATATATATATATCTATACTACTATAATAAAGGAAGAACTTTGAGGCTTTGAGGCGGGTAAACTCGGGAACCACAGCGCCAATCCACACACCCGATACGCCGTTGTAATCGTCAGGGTGTGCAGATGGTTATAGGCTATATAAATAAATAAATAAAACGTTATTTAAAAAATGTACATTAAAAAAAGTAGTCCCTCCGAAGTAGCGCCGGCCGCGACGTGCGTGCTCACGTCAGGAGTGCGGGGAGGAGCGGCGTCCAGGAGCGCGACGAGGAGCGGCGGACATGGCGCGGGGGAGAAGCGGGGACGTGAGGAGCAGCTGACAGGTCGGAGGAGCGGTGACCAGCGGCGGTGAGGTGACCAGCAGCGGACAGGCGGGAGGAACGGTGAGGTGACGAGCAGCGGACAGCGGCGGTGAGGAGCGAGGAGCGGTGGACCGGTAAACTGAGGAGCGCGGGGGAGGAGCGGCGGCTGAGGTAAGGGGACCCACGGACATTGTCGGGGTAGGCGGGGGTCGGGGCAGGCGGGGGACGGCCCGGGCGGGGGCCCGGGCTTCTGGACAATGTCGGGGCGGGTGGGGGTCGGGGAAGCCTGATTGCTCCCGGACAGGGACGGGCTGCTAGTATATATATATATATAATAACCTACAATGCAGCCTTCCTTAGAGATGCTGAACAATGCTGCAGGAGAAGTCTTTGCACCTAAATACATTCCAATAAAGCAGGGAGAAAGAAAGCCCTTGAAAACTGCTTTATTATACAGCAGAAAAGGTAATCCTGCAAGGAAAGTGAAAACATTGTCAGCACATAGGCTGCATTGTAGAGAAAACATCAGTGTAGAAAGCTGAAAAGCTAACCCACATAAACAGTAACAAAACTGGCACCATGCCTTTAAGACAGCCATGACCCCTAGCTCCCATCATGCCTCAGGGGTGACAGTTAGGTCTGTTGTTCTTTCCGGCTCCTTCTGACAAGACCCTGGTTACTACAGCTCTACTTTTTTCTGATTTTTGTCAGAAATTACTCTCTATTTTGAGGTTAAACCTTTTTCCTTCTTTTCAGTGTTGAAGTGTTTTTCAACTGTTTTTGAAGGGTTTGGGCATTGTTTTCCACACAGAAATGCCTTCCCTTTTTGATCCTCGTCCCTACTGTGGCAGAAAGAAGGCAAAAACAGACTCTCATTCAGTCTGTATTTTATGCTTGCCTTCTGATCATGACTTTTGGACAGTAGCATGATTCCAGCTACTGTCCAAAAGAACTTTGAAGGACAGAGAGAGTATTCGCCTCTATGGGCTGGCAGAGAGGAGAAGATCTTCCTCCAGAGGCAGGTCAACGCTGAAGAAGAAGGAGAGGGCATCCACAAGTAAGATCCCAGTGTGCTCTCCATCGGCGTCTGGCTCGGCGCCTCGAATCCCTTCAGCGTCGAAAACGTCGACGAAGAAACCATCGACGGTGGGCTGCCGTCGAGAGAACGCCGGTCTTCGTCGAAGATCACAGGTACGTCGATCCCTCCGCCGTCGTCAACCAGGCGACGATCGGCGTCGAGGCAGCGATCTCCGTTGGGGCGGTCTCGTCGAGAGACAGGTCTCCGTCGTCACCATCGAGGCGACATTCGATGTCGTCGCAGGGTCACCAGCAATCGACGTCAAAGCGTAGATCTCAGTCGGCGTCAACCAGGCGACTGTCGACGTCGAGTCAAACTCCGCCGTCGCAGGTGCACCAGCGACCGGCGTCGAAGCATCCCTCTCTGTCGACGTCATCCAAGCGGCGTTCGACGTCGCGACAGGTACCATCACCTCCGTCAGCGTCGAGTCGACGTTCGACGTCAAGGTCTAGATCCCCTCCAGTGTCACATTCGACGTCGAAGCCAAAAAAGTCGACGTCGAGAGATCTTTCGATGTCGAGGAGGATTTCTCCGTCGAACCGGTCATCGGGGAGATCACAGACACGCTCACCCTCAAGAGCAAGGTTTACAGGCTCCAGGCATTAGGCGTTGCTCTACTCAGCATTGAGGCGTTCAGAATAGTCGACGTAGAGGAGGCGTTCAGGATCCAGAGTCTCTCCCGTTATTGTGACGCAGAGCAGATCAACATCAAGGCACTCGCCAGCGACGTCTCATCGCTCTTCGCGACTGAGGTCGCGCTCAGGAACCCATGGGGCCTCTTCATTCCATCAGAAGTTCCCCACAGACAATTGCGTCATCTCGCAGCCCTTCCATTCATTCTCAAGAGCCTGCAGGTTCGCCACCAAGGAGTTTTCTCCGAGGAGGCAGAGATCCCCTTTGTTGCATCTCTCTCTGATGGCTGCAACCCCTACATCACTGGAAACCAGCATCGGCAGGTTTTGCTCAAAGGGCGGCTGAATACTCGAGCCTGTTGCATAGATCTCCTTTGTAGCGCTTGGTGCAAGAAGTGGACCAGTCACCTAACACTCGCACCAGAGAGCACCGGGGCAGATCCCCTGATCGCAGATCAGCACATGGTCATCGCGAAAGGCGGCGTACACCATCTTGGTCATCATCCTCAACACACTCATCTGAGGGATTACTCTCCTACCCTCACAGATAGTCCGCCTGGCAGAGTGTCACCGATTGACGACATGAACACTTTCCATGATGTGCTTACCAGGGGTGCACAGAAGTTGGGCATTACCATGGCCACTACTCAGACGACTACATCCATTATCTTTGAGACGCTACATCAAAGATCTGTATCAAGACCGCTGCTCCCCTTGGTACCGGGAGTCATCGAACCAGTAATGGACGTTTTTCTAGCTCCAGCAAAAGCAGCTCCTGCACGTATCATAAAGAAATACAAGCCGGCTGCATCGGATCCTCTATTCCTGAGATCAGATCCGCCCCCTGATTCTGTTATAATAGCAGCAGCTAAGAAAACGCACTCAGTTGCATCTTCTTCCTCCGCTCCTCCTGATAAGGAGAGTAAAGCTCAAGACTCTTGGGGGAGGAAAGCCTGTGGCTCGGCGGCTTCCTCTTTACAGGTTTCCAACGCTGCAGCCCTGTTGGGGCGATATGACAGATCCCTGTGGGATTCTTTGGATCGTTTTAAAGAGAAGCTCCCAAAGGAAAATCATCTGGACTTCTCTGAGATTATTCAAGAAGGCGCTCTGGTGTCCAACCAAGTGATAAGCACGGCAGCTGATGGTGTATCTCTGGCGGCTCATTCATATGCGCATGGCATATGTGCACATCGTTCCTCTTGGTTACGCCTCACTGCATTAAAGCCTGATGTACAGCAGGGCATAATGAATCTCCCTTTTTCGGGTACTTCTCTGTTTGGGGCCCATACAGACCAGGAGATAGGGAGAATGAAGGCCGAATTGGACACTTTGAAGGCGGTGGGCCTTGAGAAAAAGAAAGAGTTCAGGAAGCGTTACAGGCCCTATAATCGTAAAGGTAACCAACAGAGGGTTCAAATCCCTAAATGGTCACAAAGCAAGCAGGGTAAATCCCAATATCAGGGCCGACGCTCCTCAAGGGGAAGAGGACACCAGCAACAATCCCCCTTCACAACAAAGACCACGGGAAAGCAATGAGTCAATGCTTCCTCTAGCACCGTTGCGCACTCCAGTGGGAGGAAGTATAACATACTACGTTCAAGAGTGGCGCAGAATAACGAAAGATCAATGGGTGCTAAGTATATTAGACAATGGATACGCTCTACGTTTTTGTGCGGCTCCAAGAGACTCTCCTCCGGTAAAATCTCGACTGCATCATCTGGACCTCCTACGTCAGGAAATGTCGACCCTTCTCGAAAAACAAGCAATAGAAGAGGTCCCCCCAACCCAGAGAGGGAAAGGAATCTATTCAAGATACTTCCTTGTCAGGAAAAAAGACCAACCGAACAAGTTCAGGCCCATGTTAGATCTGCGGATTCTGAACAAATACATCAAAAAAGAAAAATTTTGGATGCTGTCTCTTCATCAAATGTTTCCAAACTTGAAGAAAGGCGATTGGATGTGCTCATTAGACCTTCAGGATGCATACTTCCACATCCAGATCCCAGCACGTCATCGCAAATTCCTACGTTTCACAGTAGGAAAATACCATTATCAATTCAGTCTTACCCTTCGGTCTAAAGTCAGCTCCAAGGGTATTCACGAAATGCATGGCAGTGGTAGCGGCCGCTTTACATCGCTAAGGCCTACACGTCTATCCATACCTAGATGATTGGCTGCTAAAGGAATCATCTCCTCTCATAGTGCAGGAACATCTTCTCTTCTGTATGAATCTCCTTCAACGTTTGAGCCAGCATGCCAATCTGGAGAAATCGGTCCTTCAACCGACCCAGTCGCTCCACTATCTGGGGGCCAATATCAACTCCGTCATAGGAAAAGTGTTTCCTTTGGCGAAAAGACTGTCCTCAATGAGGGTCAAAGGCAACATCATCCTCCAAACTCCTCAGCCATCAGTAAGGCAAGTGGCTTCTCTGCTGGGCTCAATGGCCTCCTGCATCTTCCTCATACCCAACGCCAGGTTGAAGATGAGGCCACTTCAGCAAGACCTAGAAGACAAATGAAATCAGTCCTCGGGTCAATGGAACGACCGGATTCTACTATCCCCATTGCGAAGAAGTCCATCCTCTGGTGGGTGCATCCACAGAATCTCATGGTGGGAGTTCCTTATCACCAGCCTCTGCCAGTGCAATCCCTGATTACGGACGCTTCTCTTCAGGGCTGGGGTGCACATCTAGGTCCACTTCAGACACAGGGCAGATGGACCCCCAACGAGCAAACTTATCGTATCAACATGCTGGAACTGCGGGCAGTTCACTTGGCTCTCAAGGTTTTTCAACATTCCATACAGTCAGAATCAAATATTGGTTCAAACAGACAACACAACCACCATGTACTATTTAAACAAGCAAGGTGGAACACGTTGTCGTCCTCTGTCTCTCGAAGCCCATGCGATTTGGCACCGACTGCTTGCCAGGAACCTATCGATCACGGCAGTCCATCTGCCAGTGGAGCAGAATGTTCGAGCAGACTCCCTCTGTCGTCACTTCCAAGAGAAGAAAGAAAACAAAAAATGCCGCATACGCCTTTCCACCCCTCCCTATCATTCCGAAGGTAGTGGCAAAAGTTCTGCGATCCAGGAGGAAGATGATCCTAATAGCACTGGACTGACCTCGCCAATGGTGGTATCCAGATCTGTTGCAGCTGTCAATTCGCCTGCATCGGAGGCTTCCATGCAGGCTGGACCTTCTTACCAAGATGGGGGCGGGGGGGGGGAGATCTTTCATCCCAGCCTTCCCTCGCTCAGCTTGACAGCATGGCACCTGAAGTCCTGCAGTATGGACATCTAAACCTTCCCCAGACTGCATGGACATTTTACGGGACTCACAGAGACCTTCCACCAGAACCTCGTACTCTCTGAAATGGAAGAGGTTTTACTTGTGGTGTGTGCGGAACGGCTGGAGTCCAGTTCACGGACAGGAGGAGGTCATCTTGCCATACTTGATCTATTTGGCCAAGTCTGGGTTAAAATACTCCTCCATAAAGGTACATTTGGCAGACATTACGGCGTATCGTAAATCTCCTAACCAACCTTCCTTTTTTCAACGACAGGTGGTTAAGGACTTCTTACAGGTGTTAAAGAAAGTTTGCCCCCCTGTTAGACCTCCTTCTCCTCCTTGCGAGTTGAACCTTGTATTGTCCAAGTTGATGGGCCCTCCTTTTGAGCCCATCCATAAAGCAACGTTGCTACATCTTTCGTGGAAGGTGGTTTTTCTGGTAGCAATCACTTCTGCGGCCAGAGTAAGTGAAATTCAAGCGCTATCTTCCAAAGAGCCCTATACAGTCTTCCACCTTAATAGGCTGGTTATGCGAACCCACACTTCCTTTCTACCCAAGGTTGTGTCGGAGTTCCATGTAAATCAGACAATTTCTCTACCCTCATTCTTTCCCAGTCCGACGACACCAGCGGAAAGGTCTCTGCATTCGCTGGACCTCAAGAGTGTTCTCAAGTTTTATTTGGAAGCCACAAAAACCATGAGAAAGTCTGACCAATTGTTTGTGAACTATGGTTCTATTAGAAGAGGTTTTCCAGCTTCAAAATGAACCATCTCAAGATGGATAGTGTCTCGTATAAAGTTATCTTACCAGTTGACAAATAAACCTTTGTTCGCTTCTCCTAAGGCTCACTCGACTAGGGGCAAAGTGGCAACAGTAGCTTTCCTACACAATGTACCGATGGCCGAGATTTGCAAAGTGGCAACTTGGAAATCTGTTCATACATTTACCAGGCATTGCTGCCTGGATTCAGACTCCAGAGCAGATACCCAAGTGGGCCAAGCTTCCTTGCGGAATCTGTTCCAGTGTTGATTTTTCGGAGTCTGTGTTCGCCTAATGGCGGTTTTTCCTATGTCTGAATACTTCTCTGTTTACTTGCCCGCAGCATGAGGGGATGGGCTTGCTATTCTATTCATGTGCTTATGACTATTGATGAGGATCCCCTGGAAGAGAAGGATTAGTTACTTACCTGTAATCGTAGTTCTCTTCCAGGGGTATCCTCATCAAAGTCATAAGGAACCCACCCGCCTCCCCGGGCAAGTGAACATGATACATACATCAGTTTCTTGTTATCCGCAAAGAACAACTGACCTAACTGTCACCCCTGAGGCATGATGGAAGCTAGGGGTCATGGCTGCCTTAAAGGCACAGTGCCAGTTTTATTGTTATTGTTTATGTGGGTTAGCTTTTCAGCTTTCTACACTGATGTTTTCTCTACAATGCAGCCTATGTGCTGATAATGTTTTCACTTTCCTTGCAGGATTACCTTTTCTGCCGTATAATAAAGCAGTTTTCATGGGCTTTCTTTCTCCCTGCTTTATTGGAATGTATGTATGTGCAAAGACTTCTCTTGCAGCATTGTTCAGCATTTCTAAGGAAGGTTGCATTGTATGTTTTTTTATATATATATATATAGCAGCATATATGGTTTTCACATATATGATGTATGTTTCCGGGGTCCCGCGCATGGGCGGGAATATTCATGTGCTTATGACTTTAATGAGGATACCCCTGGAAGAGAACTAGGATTACAGGTAAGTCACTAATCCTTAGCAGCTGTCTCATCTAGCGCAAAACATATGGAGATGGGCCGTTCCACAAAACATATTTCATCTGGCAAAATATCTTCCAGGAGTGCACAATCAGAAATGCGGATCTGCTAAGTCGGCTGACACAGCAGCTAGACAAATGGGAACTACATCCTCAAGTTCTTCAACCGTTTTTCCAAATGTGGGGCCAACCAGACATAGATCTGCTCGCCACACACGCAAATGCAAAATGCTCAACCTTCGCCTCCAGGTTTTTATACTCGTTGTCCAAGGCAATGCCATATGGATGAACTGATCATGCAGATTTGCATACGCTTTTCTGCCACTTCCACTGATTCCGCTAGTAGTTACCAAGCTCAGAGAGTAGTCTCTCAAGCTGATCCTAGTTGCTACAACATGGGCACAGCAACTATGGTTCACAACACTCCTCGAACTCTCAGTAGTTCCACACCAAAAACGTTGTCTCTCCCCAAAGCTGCTCACGCAGAGCCATGGAGAGACAACACACCCAGATCCAGCTCAACTGAATCTAACAATCTGGCTCCTGAAGTCCTAGAGTTCAGTTACCTCAACCTCCCACCCGACTGTATGAACATTATTAAAGAAGCCAGCCCCCCCCCCCCCTACTAGAGCTTGCTATGCAGCCAAATGAAAAAGATTAGTCATTTACTGCAATAACAACAAAATTGACCCGCTTGATGTGTGAATTCAGAACATCATTTGCTATTTGCTGCATCTACAAAGATGTAATCTAGCATACTCATCCCTAAAATTACATCTGACTGCCCTTGCCGTCTACCTACAAAACAAACCACATTTGTCATTGTTCAGAGTACCCGCTATCAAAGCCTTTATGGAAGGCCTTAAAAGGATAATTCCTCCCACACTACCACCCTCTTCGGTTTGGAATCTAAACATTGTCCCTACAAGGCTCATGGGTCCCCCTTTTCAACCTCTACACAAATGCGAACTGCAGTTCCTTATATGGAAACTAGCTTTCCTTGTCGTAATCACCTCTCTCAGGATAGTAAGTGAGATCCAGGCGTTAACCATACAAGAACCATTCTTACAAATACATCGTAACAAGGTGGTTCTTAGAACAAATCCAAAATTCCTTCCCAACGTAATCTCTGCTTTTCATCTTAATCAATCTGTAGAGTTACCAGTGATTTGCTAAACCCCAGATTCCGTAACAGAGAGCTCTTAACAAACTTGACGTCAAAAGAGCTTTACTTTATTACATTGACAGGACTAAACAATTTAGAACGACAAACCAACTGTTTGTAGCTTTGTCTCCACCTCATAAATGAAACCCCATCTCCAAAGCTTGAATTGCCAGGTGGATAGTCAAATGCATTCAAATATGCTACCAGAAGGCAAAATGCACATTAACAATTCCCCCTAGAGCGCACTCAACACATAAACCAGGGGCTTCCATGGCGTTCTTAGGGAACATTCCCCTAGAAGACATTTGTAAGGCAGCAACATGGTCTACCACACACACCTTCACCAAACAATATTGTGTAGACATGCAGGCGAATCAACAGGCTTCCGTAGGCCAGGCTGTTCTTAAAACACTTTTTCAAACCACTGCAACAGATACAGATGACCACCGCTAGGGGAGACACTGCTGTACAGTCTATGCAAAAGTATGAATTCTGCAGCATAGGCCTCGAACGGAAAATGCTACTTACCAGTATGCATCTGTTTTTGGCATGTAGAGCTGCAGGATATCATACTCCCATCCGCCTCCTTGGAACCTGTATCTGTTCCAGTGTTATCTTACTTAGATACATTCACATGGATATCTTTGGAGTTTCTTACAAACTCCATTATTTCCCATCATGGCAAAAACCAATCTGAGGTTGGAGTTGATGCCCATGCTCACTATCGTCCAAGGGAGGAGTCCCCTATCTCGTGACTACAAAAGACTTCTTCCAAGACAACAACAAGGTGCAAGCATCCGAGCCCAACACCAGATGGCGATATATGCAAAAGTATGATATTCTGCAGCTCTACATGCCAAGAACAGATGCATACTGGTAGGTAGCATTTACCTTCTCATAACTATAACATCAGCTGCAGGCTCCTTCTGTCGCCCCTTTTTAAACACCATTCTAACCAGGTAAGTTGATGTTGAGGACCCAAGCTTCCTTTCTTCCAGAAGTGGTCACTCCATTTTATGAAATGCAGGCTATCACCCTTTCGGAATTCTTTTATTCGCCTCATCCCGCTAACGAGGAAGAGCAACTTCATAGTTTGGACCCTAAAAGGGACATCAAGCTTTTGTATAGACCGCACCAAAGAACAAAGGGTGGACAATCAGCTCTTTGTAGGTTTTGTCGTACCAAAGATAAGCAAGGCAATGAAAAAATGGACCATTCCACGTATTATTGTTCTCTGCATAAAGTTCTGCTACACACTGACTAAGGAACAACCTTCGGAATGGTCTTAGAGTTCATTCCACCAGAGCAAAGACTGCTTCCACTGCTCTGGCGCATGGAATGCCTGTCTTGGACATCTGTTTGGCTGCACCATGAACGTCTGTTTACATCTTAGAAAATTACTACTATCTAAATAGCCAGGTCGAGTGGGAGGGACATTTTGCCGGATCTGTTTTGCAGGACTTTGTGATCTACGCCATCCAACAGACCCAACACCTGGGAAGGTACTGCTTTCGTATTAATTTATAAAGTGAGGAATCTCCGGTTAGAAGTATGTCAGAAGAACAAGGTACATACCTTTTAATAGTGCGCTTTCTGATGTATACTCTTATCTAACTGCAAATTCCTCACCAATTGTCTTCCCTCTCGGTTCTCTGATTTGGGTTTTAAGTGTCATCTAAAAAAGAGCCCTGTTCTAGAATTCTGCACAATGGTAATGCTAATCTGCCTACAGACTGCATCTGACAGTGCCGTAAGCCTCAGAAGGCAACCAATGTCAGTGCATATAATTGGCGCCTATAAGTGGCATAACTCATCACTTCCGGAGTGGAAAGATGTTTGCCAGAGCCAAACGACACCACCTACAGCTGGCAGGAGTATTGCTTTAAAGTTTCCAGATCCATGTTGGGTGCTAGTGAAATATCACAAGGAATCTGTAGGCAGACAAGGAGCTCTTTGTAGGGCTCTTCGGAGCAAAGATGGGCAAGGCAATAAAAAATCGGACCATCTCATGATGGATTGTCCTCTGCATAAAGATATACTACACGCTGGCTAAGAAACAGTCTCCAGAATGCCTTCAAGCTCTTTGACCAGAGTCAAGGCTGCTTTTACAGTGCTGGCCTACGGAGTACCCTTCTTGGACATCTGCCAGGTTGCTACATGTGTAGGAAGGTGGATATCTGACTATGGTTGCCCCCAACTTTTTGCCTGGTGTTTTGCTGGTTTTTCGACTTAGTTGACCTGGGGCCCTGCTATTCAGGACCCCAGGCCCACTGCTCTCTCTGTAAAATGGATTCCATGTACTCTAGGTACATATCTAATTGGATACTGAGTCACCTTATCAGCCCCTGTACAGTGTACCTTAGGTACCCAGGGCATAGGTGTACCCAGGGCCTACCAGGGGCTGCAGCATGTATTATGCCACCCCTGGCTGGCCATCCAAATCTGACACAACTGGCTGCACAACAGCTGGGGCAAGGTGGTGTAATCACCCTTTGCTTTAGATATAGTATTCCTATATCTAACCCTAAAATGGACACATATATTCCTATCAGTCACTCCTATGGCAGGCCTTATCAATCCTGAAGGCAGAGTGCTTGGAATTATGTGAGATGGTGCTCTGGCATGAGCTGAGCCCGTTTGCAGCTTGCGGAACCAAGTCCTAATAGCTGTTCCATGATAACGCTATACCATATACTCTTAAGTGCATTATGAACCTCGCGGTCAAATGCTAACTTTGGCATAGCATTATCAAAACATGTCGAGTAAGGTGTCATACGAATTGGAATACTAACCCCTCGCCAATTCTGGCGACGGGGTTAGCATTCCACCCTTCTAGAGGGACACGACATGTATGTAACTGTGAACCCCGGTTAAAGTTAACTGGAGCCTCAGCATCACAAAATGGATGCTGCCACCACAGACACAAGTCTGAACTCCTGCTGCTGGGAGTCCTTCCAGCGAGGACGGCTCGGACAAAGGGTTTCCTGCCTTGGGAGGTGCTAGCACCACCCCAGACAGGATTTTGTGTATTCCAGGTAGGCAGGGCTGAGAGGAAGGTGACTGCAAGTGGCACCCCGGTGCTCACTGTGCATATGTCGGCTCAAACCAGTTCCAGGGGCACACCAGCCCCTGAGCTGGGGAGAGACCGGACAAAGGAGAGGGGTGTAACCACCCCCCTCCTGGTCCCACCCATGGGCAGGACCTAGTCGCGTGCCAGCCCCTTTTCTTAGGATAAAGGTAGGAGCGGGCCCCCTTCCCAAATTGGATAATCTTGAATCTTGAACTACTTTCCACGAAAGGAAATCTTGACTTTCTCTGAAGACTCTCCCTTGTGGCTAAGGAGTAGCCACCCTGCACCAGCAGGCACCATCTAAGCGCTTGCGGTTTGCTGCCCGTCCATCCTCCGGATCAAGACTGACCAGCTCGACGAGACCCGGATTCCCTGCCATCTCTGACCTCTACCTGCATCATCAGCCCAGCTGAGATTCGTGGGTGTGACGAGACCCGAGGGACCGGCTATCTATAAGACCTGCACGACGCTTAACCAGCACGACCACCGAGGGATCCTCGAGTGAGTGCACTGGGGTTTGAGAAGCCCCAACCCTGAGCAGCTCCAGCACCGAAGTCCAGCCCCCCAGCATCCACGAGATCTGCGTGGGGCCCTTCTGCTCTTTGCTGCTTGCCACGTTGTCCGGTCACTTGCCCATTGGCTAGTGGCCCTCCTGACGACGTACCACGACGTTCTACACCGCTGGTCTAGATCCCCTAGACTGGCCCTTGCTCCTTGTGCAACAAGAAGCACCCTGGACCCTCCTGGTCCACTCCAGACGCCATCTTGCCTCGACCGCGTGGGCTTGCCTTTGCCAAGGTTTGTTGCCCCAATCCTGGGTCCAGCATCGCCGACAGCAGACACCACCGTGGGACAGCTCGCACCCCCAGCCTGGTCGTCAACGCCTCCTGGTCCGTGTGGCTGCAGAGTCCAGCGTCACCCACTCACCTGATCGCTGTGACTTCATCCGGTGCCATCCTGGTGCCCACACAATCACTGGCTAGTGATTAAGAACTGAGTCCCCTCTGCTTTCAGGTCGTCTTCTTCATCGATCCAGGCTTGGATCACCCCGAACATCTTCACTGGTCGCCTGCCAGCAACATCTTCTTTCAGGCTCCATAGACTACAACGAGGATTCCCGACGTCTTTTGATCCCTATGCAGCCGCAGCCCCTGGGCTAGGTAAACGGAGCATTTCGGTGCTCCAGCACAGGTTCACTATCCTAGTGTCCAGATCCTTTTTCGTTTTTAGTCTACCTAGTCGGATTCGTCCGGAAACAGTAACTTTAAAAATACTAGCCTCCATAGACTTTGTCCCGCATCCCGCGTAAGAGTTCCCACTCTGCACCCGGGTTCCCTAGGCCTCCTGCTCCTAACCTGAGGGTTCAGTAAGGTAGTCCTAGTGGTCCTGAAGCCTCTGGATCGTGTTACTTACCTGCTAGTATTTCGCATTCCACTTTTAGAGTATATGGTTTTTCGTGCCCCTCGTGCATTTGTGTTAATTGTGCAACTTGCAGTATTTTCTTAAGAGTTTTGTATTGTGCTTAGCTCCCTGACTCATAAAGAGTTCAGGGTAGTCTTGTTATTAATAAATATCCTTTATTTTTATAACAACTTGTGTGGTGTCCTTTCACTTGGTGTCCAAGTGGTATATGTGATGTTAAAACAGCTGGCTTAACACGCCCTCTAGAGTTTAGCCTAAAGACTGCTTTTCTCCACGCTAATAGGATAGCTGGTCTATAAGGTTGACTTACAACCAATCATCAATAAGGGTCGTTTGGAATGATACACAGTGATCACTAGAATAGTGAACACTATATATCAGGCCAACTTCTCACAACATGGGCATCAGTTCATGCAACACTCCTCTCTGGATCGTCCGTTCCGACGGGAGGAACTTTTTGCCTGTTTGGTCCTGCAGGACTTTTTGATCTGAACCATTCTATAGACCCACCACCTGGGAAAGTTCTGAATTGGTATCCATTCACAAGGTAAGGAATCTATGGTTAGAAGTACCAATTAGAAGAAGTTACTCACATTTAGCAATGCTCTTTCTGGTAGATACATGCTTGTAAATGCAGATTCCTCACCAGTCCTTCCACCTCCCCTTTCTGTGAACTCGGATCTTTTTTTTTTTTCATTTAAAAATTTCCTAATTTAGAAATGTGCGCATCAGTAATGCCAATCTGACAAGACGCTCTGATCTGATGGTGCAAAAAATCGAAGAGAGCAACTAATGTCTGAGCGCATTAGTAACGCTTCTATGTTGCTGCATTCAACACTTCTGGAGTGGAACAGCTTTTGCACGGAGCTTCATGACACCAGCTACCGGCTCACAGAAGTACTGCTTTAAAGTTTCTGGATCCAGCTTGACAACTGAGGAATACTCAGAAGTTGATGAATCTGCCGTTAGATAGATTATTCACCAGGAAGGCCATAATAGAATGTAAGTAACTTGTTCATCTAACCTATTTGAAAGGCACATTGAGACATATTTTCTTAAAGCCTACAGGCCACGGGGCTCAATCCCAATTAAGACTAACATGAGTAACAGTTGGAAGCCTTGTAGCGTGCCTCACTCTAGTGTTCAACTGTTTGAGATCAGTCCCCAAGTATCCTTGTGGTGTGGGTGTAGTGTATTAAGACCCAGCACAGGAATTTAGGGTCTAACCCAGTTTTTCTCATTATTAGCCAGATGAACTGCCAGCAGACCATGACCAATGCACGTTCTATATCCCAGTATTATTTTGAGGCCTTTCGCTGGATTGCCCATCAAAGCCTTAACATCAAGGAATATTTAGCCCCTGTGGACTAAGCAGACTGGATCCTATCCTGGATGTTCACACCATTTTTAAATGAAATCCAGTAAATCTCAAAATACAACCCAATGTATGCACGAAGACACAGGGCAGATATGTGACAGTTACTGGCAAACTACATGGGATTACAATGCTATTGGGCAGTATATATGCCCAAAACACGGGGTCAGGCTCAATTTCTGGTGATTTCTGGCACCTATGCTTTCAGGGAGCACACATGTACGGTGGATAATTGTGTGGACTTAAATTGTGTAGCCAATGTGTTTCAACCGCTCCACACCACCCCATGTAAATTCCCCCTTACTCAAACTAGCCCTAGCATTTATGTCCTGGGCTGATAATTGGTGACTGGTGGAAATCTGGCACAGCAAAAACAACTGTGGATAGTATATGACCTCTACATGAGGATGGGTAAGTTGTTAAGCTCCCCTAGACTTCTGAGCACTGTCACATGCACAGAATATCTGGACAGTGCGCTCTCAGATCACAACCCTCAGTGTCACTTCAGTTAGGTGTATTGAGAGTTCAAATAACATGGAAAATGTTGGTGCAATTTTTGCGGAATCCTGTTTGGGGACCTGTTGTAACTTATACAGGAGTATGTTGAGATCAGTCAGCACACTGCTGCTGATGTGCGTACTGAATGGGAGGTTTTTAATGTAGTGATTTGGGGATCCTGCCTTTGTCAGACCATTGGGTTGAAGAAAACTCTGGAGCACAAACTTATGGCTCTGGAAGACCTCATCCTTGGGTTGAAAAATAGTTTACTCAAATGACCTGCATCACGCAGCATCCCTTGAGGAGGGGAGGGAAAAATATGCAACTGTGGCAGAGTTGGGGGGCAGACTACTCGCTTGGTTGATACAATCTGAAGGCAAGATTTTTTTAGATTTTTTTTTCTATGGGATAGTTGATCCCTACAGTATGTAGCAGCATGTAGCCACTCGGCTATCGTAGGAGGATGTTGTTTCTTCCAGTGCATTGCCACCTGACGCTTTGCTAACAGCAGCAATATTTCCGTGAGTTTGCAGGAACCCTTTGGGACATCTAAGACAAAATCTAGCAGTGCTACCAAGGGTGTGACCAGTAATTGAGTGTTAGTGATGTGGCTAATATGTCGAAATATCTCCGTCCAGTATTGTGCTACTGGTCTGCAATCCCATGCCAGGGGCGTAAATGTGGCATCTTGAGCTCCACATCTCCAGCATCGCGTGTCTGGGTGTAAGCCCATACGGTGTAGTTGAGGTGGAGTACGATACACCCTGTACAGGAAGTTGAAGTGGATAAGGCGCAATCTATAATTTGGTGAAAGGTGTTCCAGTTACAAACAACAGAAGTGCCACTGTTTGTTTGTGATAGCTAGGTCAGATTCTCTCTTCCAAACTGCTTTAGATGTGGTGGAGATAATAGGAGAGTCGACCTATGTTATGCTAAAAATGTGCGTTATTAATTTGCGGGGAGATGGATTTGACAATATATTTTCTAACGCTGGCAATGCGGGAGGCGCTTGGGGGAAGTCTACCTATCTAGCCCTGCATGCCGCCCTAATCTGATAGAACAATAACATGTCTGATGCTGTGGGTGTACACGATTTGCACATCTGCTGAAGTGTCATGAAAGTGTCATCTGGGTATAGGTCACTGCCCTTATCCAAGTCATGAGTCTTCGCCCTCATTGTGGTAGCCTTGTCCAGTTACGGCGCAAGAAGCGGATTTCCCCCTATTGGCATGGATGGGGCATATAATTCGTTTAGACCCGCCCTTTTTGCAATTCTGCTCCATGCCCAATGTGTTGTTTACACAGTGTCAATTTCCAAGTGGGGTCGCTTATAGGGCTGATAGACCGCTGTGTTAAGTGGGATAGGAGCAACTCGATCCATCTCTATTGCCACATGGGGCTGAAATGGAGTCGGGTGCTGCCAGAAGTGCAGGTATTGCGCCTGTGCGCTGTATGCGTAGAGCTCAGAATCTGGAGCACCCAAACCTCCCTGGGCAAACGGCAGTGTCAATAAATTCCATGAAACCCAATGTTGTTTACCTGCCCAGACTAATTCAAGGGCGAGAGAACTAAACCTTTAGAAAAATTGGGTGTTCAGTGGCATTGGGATGTTCACAAACAGGTATAGTAGTTTGGGTAATATCATTTTTGTAATTGCTATACGTCCCGTTAAGGATAACGACAGCCGTTTCCATCTTTGTAACTTGCTTTCTAGCCAGTCAATCACTCTCCCATAGTTTGCTAACCATATTTCCTTTATAGACCTGCTGACCCAAATACCTAGATAACGTGTTTCACCCTCAGCCCACTGTATAGGAAATTCCGTGTCGAACTTAGTAGTGTTATCTGTTGTAGTTTAGTTCCTATTTTCCCAATAGGCCCTGCGCATTGGAATAACATAAACAGTAGTATTGACGTAGAAGTGCGGATCTTCCAGGCCTCTACTGACTATGCTAAACTTAATTGGGTTTGTTACCAACTAGCTCAGAGGTCACTGGAAACTTTCTTGACTGAATAGGAAGTGCAAACAAAACAGGTGATGGACCGAATGTGGATCAATGTCACACATTCATCCCAGTCAAAAGATCTGGGCCCAAATCCATCGTTTTTTTGCACTCCACACCACCCTGGGTTAGACAATGGCGATATGCAATTCAGCTCTGACCCTGTGCCCCATGGGTACAGTCCAGTCCGAACTACAAAAGCCATGTCCTTCCCAGAACGGAATCAAGCATCCGAGGACCGGACCGGTTTCGAGGTAACACCTCTCATCAGCCCGGCTAGCTTGACTCCAGTGGTGTGGAGTGCCTGGGACCCACGTCTGAGCATCCCCAGCGCACTTATGGCGGTATTGCAAACAAAACAGGTGATGGACCGAATGTGGATCAATGTCACACATTCATCCCAGTCAAAAGATCTGGGCCCAAATCCATCGTTTTTTTGCACTCCACACCACCCTGGGTTAGACAATGGCGATATGCAATTCAGCTCTGACCCTGTGCCCCATGGGTACAGTCCAGTCCGAACTACAAAAGCCATGTCCTTCCCAGACAAGAATCAAGCATCCGAGGACCGGACCGGTTTCGAGGGAACACCTCTCATCAGCCCGGCTAGCTTGACTCCAGTGGTGTGGAGGCTCTGGGACCCACGTCTGAGCTACCCCAGTACACTCAGGGAGAAAATTACAAAAAACTATTTGATGGACAGAATGTAGATCAATGTCTGTCCATCACCTGTTTTGTTTGCAATACCGCCCTAAGTGCGCTGGGGATGCCCAGACGTGGGTCCCAGGCACTCCACACCACTGGAGTCAAGCTAGCCGGGCTGATGAGAGGTGTTACCTCGAAACCGGTCCGGTCCTCGGATGCTTGATTCCGTTCTGGGAAGGACATGGCTTTTGTAGTTCGGACTGGACTGTTCCCATGGGGCACAGGGTCAGAGCTGATTTGCATATCGCCATTGTCTAACCCAGGGTGGTGTGGAGTGCAAAAAAATGATGGATTTGGGCCCAGATCTTTTGACTGGGGTGAATGTGTGACATTGATCCACATTCGGTCCATCACCTGTTTTGTTTGAATAGGAAGTGATCAGCTTCCCTGGTACAGACAAGAAGGGATTCAGTTTTCCAACAGCCGTGCAACATGACAACTTTGCTCCTCAGATAAGAGTCAATCTCTAGAGTCGTGTGAACAATAGACAGTTATTTTACTCAGTCAGTGGTTGTGCAGTTTACTTTCACAATATGTAGAGAATAGAGAGACGGGCGTTTTCAATAAAGGGTAACATTTATTGAACAGTCTTTCTTCTCGTACAAGAGAAATGAATTGCCACAATTGCAAGACTTGTTATTATAAAAAGTACGTACAGTAAGATGAGTATTGCGAAATAATACTGTAAAAGCATTGATATGGTTTCTTAGCCATACAATGGTTTAAAATGAATAAAACATATATACATTCATATATACATTAGGCTAAAATACTCAACTGGTGCTTCTAACTACGCCTACCCCAGTGTACCTAACCTAAGCCTAATACTTGGGAGGGGAGTAAGTAAGTAGCTTTAGTTAAGTTGGTTTTGCCAAGATTTGCTTCGAGAATTCTCTCTAAGGGTTTAGTCAACACCATACCTCTGGAATAGAATGATGGAGGTCTGGTATCTCCTTCAGGGAACTCGATATCCCAGTCACTCGCAAGAGTGGCTTGGAAACGCCAGAGCTGGATTTCTCTGCAGGAGAAAAGACAGCGTCTCTCTCAGCGCGTCGAGGAAGAGGAGTGGCAGCGTCCGCGGGCAGCTTGCATCTGCTGGGCTCTTGCAGGGGACGGCTGTTCAGCTCCTAAGTTCACCACACCATCGTTCGCTCATTCACAGCGATAGTAGCAGCGATAATAGTATCATCAGCTTCAGTGATGTATCAGCAGCGATGGCATTGAGGCAGCTAGCAGCTTCAGTTTTCAGCTTCAGCGAGACAGCGTTTGCTTAAGGCAACGTTGGTAATATTTATACCTGAAAGGTGCCTTGTTTGACGTACGTTTTTGGACATAAGACGTGAATAAAGATGTCACTAGGAAGTGATCGTCTATCAGTGCTCATTAGAGTTCTATTACTAATCAAAACATAGCAAGCGGGGATTTCCCAGGTTGCTGAGTTTTTATCTTGTTGAAGAACTCGGAGTGTTAATCTAGGAATCTTAGATAGTAACTTCTGCTATATCATTGCACTAATTGGTTGCAAAGGAAGTGGCAGAGGAAGCGATTCTGAAATGTGGCTCTGTTCGTGTGAGGCCAGAGACGAGTTTCTGAATATTGCACTTGAACGGTTATGCCAATATAGGGAATAAATGGATTTATAGCCGAATAGGGGCATAAGGTCACAGTATCGATCATGGTCCTAGATTAGAACGCTACACCCACTCCACGAATTTATGTCCATCAAATTACTAAAACTAGAGCAATAAGATGCATGTGTAACATCGCCCACCCCAAAATACATATATGCATATGAAATAGGCGTATTTGTAATACGTGAAAAGTTAGGTACTGTACGTTTTTGAAGCATAGAAATCATTCAAAAATTATAGCATATGAAATCAATGAACGATTATGCAAAAATAATTACACATGAAATATCTCTGAATACAGAAGAAGGGCGAGATAATTTTATCACATATAAATGCATTGCAGTAAAATGTGCTAGAGGCCGGTGTAAAGTTTATTATGTCTCTAGATGTATATAGAAATAGAAGTCGAAGCTTCTGTTCTCTATGAATAGTTTCTACTTTAAGCAAAGAATTTTTCGTGCCAGAAAAAGGGTGAATATTAAAAAGTGTTCAATTCAAAAGAATTCTTGCTGAACGGGGAAAATAGAGTTCCAACGCTTTTAGCAGTTTTTGTTGTTCAAAACTGAAGGCCGAATTCAGAGTTCATGGGAACGCTGTGTGTCGGAATGCTCCTCTAAAGTTATTGTTTCTGACATCATATCAGACAGGCTCTCAAAGAATTGGTCTACAAAATCAGGTGACAGTTCGACCAAATTTGATAGTGCTGTAACTTGGCAGGTGTGAGAATGATTGCTGTCATCAAAGGCTGGATCAGCAATGCTCACAGAAGGTCGTACCTGGATGATGTTGCTTTTGTCACTCGCTCCACTGTTACCACCTAGTCGTAGCACAGGAGTCTCAACGAATGCCGTCATCAGGATTGGTAGCCGCTGGGGACAACACAATGCGTGAGCCGTTATCGGACTTAGCAAAGTATCGATATCCATTGGTACTGCTGATGGAAGTGAAAGACAGATGTCCAACACGCACTCATCTCCGCATAGCATACATCGAAGTACAGGTAAGATGCAGTTTTGCCATATCGGTCTGAATGAAAGGAACCAGGTCATGTTTAGATCTCTCAACCTGGCCAATCCAAGGACTCTAGTTATTCTGTCCCGGTAGCGTACTGCTAGGATTGTTTCTTCCATTTCCATCGGAGTCATGTCTGAGCTGTGGCTTGCCATATCGAAGCAGGATGGTCAAAAATAAAATGCCTGCTACAAGTCCCAAAAATAGGGGTATGCCGCCAAAGACAGAGTGGACAAAATTTGGAACGATTCCCAGAATTGCTTGAAATGGTGTAAAAAGTCCCGTAAAAATAGTCTTAAATATGCCTGGGATGCCTGTGGCACTAGACATGTTAAGGAGTTGGCTCAACATTCCTACGAAATGCACGGGGCAATTTGTTGATAAAAGGTCATGAACCTCCGTAGCTGTCCTTGCAACTAGGAGATCATACGTCTATTTTGATGACGTGATGGGCACTGTTGTCGGTAAAAGCACAGATTTCATTTTGCTTAAAGTATCAATTCGTATAGAAGAGAAATGCAGACGAGGCCAGATGGGAGTCTCTATGTCTCCAGGCCCGCTCGGGAACAATGCTTGCATACAGCATTTGACCATGGAAGTTACGCTTACGAGATAACTTTTCCCTGGCAAAAGGCCACAACATCTGTGATCCGTTCTTAGAATGTAACTCCCATTTGCGAGTTGCATAAAGAAAGGCTCTATCTGCGTTGCAGGTGTGACAAGCTGGTGGCATGAAAGGTTGTTAGTATTACCTTCACAGGCTCCATGTAAATTAATACCCTGGCACAAAAGTATACTGCTTAGTGAACGTTTACAGTTTTCACCACTAAGAAATACATTTTTGTCGCTGTCACTGTAGCATGAATGTGTGTATGGTAATGTCCATGCTAACTTAACATAACCTTTACCCAATCGTTCATACTGGCCAGTAGGTATGTATTCAAGGCACTTTTTAAATCGGAAAGTTGTTATCGGAATTGTGATAATTCCGTGTATTATCCATTCAATGACAGGACTTTCTGACATTGTCAATGGTAATCTCTCAAGTTTTTCGATGCTCAGGATTGTATAGTCTGCTCCTTTCTGTGCCAAGCTGATTTGTTTATCAGTAAGGTTAAAAATGGAAAACAATGACGTTGTGTTGATTAAACGCCAAGGCACATAGCCTGAACGAAGATTTTGCAGCGTCCAGCCTAATTGTACAATAGAACGTAATTGCGACTGGCCATGCTGTAACATTAGCAAGTCTCTGTCTATTATATCAAAGGCAGAGGATACAATATTGTCCAACTAATATATTCTGGAGGACAGAGTCATTAACCCATTGTCCACTACAGAAAGTGATTTTTCCAAATTAATACGATCAATTTCTCGTATTTTTTCAGCTGTTTCAATTTGTGTGACTTTCCAAGCCTCGTTGTACGCAGCATAGATACTGGTCGCTATGAAACGCTTTTGACGCTGTTTGCGTGGTCCAAGAATGAAATCGCGCAAATTAGCACCCTCTTTAAGTAAAGACAAGTGTTGCTTAATTTCAGCCAGTGTGGATGATCCTAGCCATTCGAGGCAGAGTTTCCCTACACTGTATGTTGTTACTATCCCTGGATGTTGTCTCTGGGAGTATCTAGGGTCTTGTCTGGTCATTTTCAACCCCTGTGTTTTGTTCAGGAATCTATCTTGACAGTTGTTTGTGTCAGTAGGCCAGATTAAACACTTTTTCCAATCAGGATGTGTTCTTTTTAAATGTAAAATTTTAGTTACGTCTATCTCAATATCTGTTGTTACATTTCCAGGTATTGGCTTCGGTATAGACGGTTTGTTTAGGTCTTTGATCTTAGCTAGGCCAAGACAGGATGTTTGATGAATTGTGTCATTTAAAAACATCATTTGTTCTGGTATCATGCAGGCTCTGAATAGTGCTTCTAGGCCTTGTACCTGCCATTCTTTTGTACCACAGATGGTTTTTGTTTCAATGTTATTTTTCCAATAATCAAAACCAAATGTCATCATTTTTTCATAAAATGCTTCTGAATATATTAATTTAGTGTTTGTCAGCATTGTTTTCATTCCTGTTTTATCTAGCAGTTTGTAATAAAACGTTTCTGCATCACTGGTGTTAAACCCTGAGAAGTACTTGAATTTCTCAAAGAATGTTTTACAACTGCTTTTAGGTGGTGTAGCACAATGTTCCCATTGATTATACTTAAAAACATTTCTAGGCTGTGCAGATTTATGCAAATAATGATCGCCATAATGTGTAAAACAGAACATCTGTTCATAACTAGACGAACCTTGTAAATAATCATGATCTGTGAATCTAGCTGACATTACTAAATCAGACATCATATTATTAATACTTTCAAAGTCCCAATCATCAGAGAATCTACTAGGTTTTACAAAGTCACTTAAGGAAACCTTCAGTTGATGAGGATACTTCAGGATCTCGGCCGGACCATAGATCTCGTAGTCAGTTTTCTCCCATACTACCCCACCAGGTATTGGAATGGCTGTAACATTTACTGTTGACAGTTCTCTTTTCTTCACGTGGGATGATCTGTATGGTTTGAGGACTAGGTTGATGTTCTGACTTGCTGTGTCCATTCAATTGTAATAAACCTTCCTAAAATTAGAACTAAAATTAGGCATAGTAGGAGTATAAATACCCCTGAAATAATCCAATGCTCAATCAATGTTGCATCCAGATATACTTCTTTGATTTGATGAAAGAGTTCTGTTGCTTTTTCTTTAAAAGTCTTTTTTATTTCTGGCATCACTTCGGGGTTACTTTGATCCTCGGAAAAGTTGTCGAAGTCAATGAAATAACCAGAGGCAGTTCTGTAAATTGTTGGAAGTGCTCTTTCAATTTGTCTTTCGGTAGCACCTTCAGATGCCACATCATTGTAGACTGGTGTTTCTTGACGAACTGTGTCAATCTGTGTTTCAAGAGGCACGAGTTCCATGGCATTATTGCATAGTCCCTCTCTGTGCACTACAGGCTGATCGAATGTGATTAGTCTTTCAGTTTGAACCTCTTGGATTGTTGCAAGTTTGGGTATTCTGTTGTTTCTCGGGAGTCCACTGGGCCTACTGTTGATTATAGGCCACATGCTTGTGGTTTTACCAGGTCGATTGATACAACTCTGTTCTCCTTTTTACCAGCAAGGGGCGGTAGTACTACTGGTCTTGTTCCGGTGACTGCCAAGACAGGTACTGCTTTTCTGTAAGAAGGCCCAAATTCCTTCTTCACCGCTATTTTTTCTCTGACTAGATCCCCAATCTTTGGAATCCAGACAGGCCTTGCTGGGGCTGTTGCTTGTGGTGCCTCGTCAGTGACATCTGGCTGTTGCTTTAACTTTATGTTGCTTAAGGATTTTCTTGTTTCATTCAAGTCCTGTAAAACAGCCAAACGATCTTTTATATCAAAGTCTGTTGTTTTTTCTTGTACCACTGATATCTGACTATCGAGGTCCTGAACTCTCATTCTAATTCCGAACAATAGTTCGTATGGGCTGAAACCTTTTAGAGAATTTCTTGGCAAGTTATTAAGACTCGTTTGGACACTTACTAAATATTTGACCCACCCAGCACCCGAACCTAATACCTTCGCTGTTATAGATCGCTTTATGTCCCGGTTTTTTCTTTCTACCACACTATTCCCTTCGGGGTGTGACGGACAAGAATACCGCAGCCCAATTCCCATGCTGGCCATGGCCTCCTTATAAGCTCGAGAGCTAAAAGCAGGACCCTGGTCAGAATGGAACATGGCAATTGCGTATGTGCCGATAAAGACTCGCAGATCTTTTATAACCGTTCTGGCGTCAGCCGAGCGCTGGGAGCCACATTTTTTAAGTGAATATTAGTCTTAAATGATTAATAGGACGCTGGATGGCTTGTAGACAGCATTACCCTGTCTACAAATGGTAACTGGGCAACAGGCAGGACCGGTTCATTACTGCGATCCCTGTCACAGTCGGGACAGTTCTTTACATATATTTGATGTTGCACGCTCATCCCCGGCTACCAGTATACTGATTGTAATTCTTTCAGAGATTCTTTGATCTGTATGTGCCTTGGACCTTCACCCATGTGTGCGTCTGCTATTAATAACTTTCTCCGGTTCGTGTTTGGAATCACCCTATCCCCCACTCCAGGGATTCGAGCAAAAGGAACCGAGTTTGCATCGATTATGTACGCATAATTGAGTGGATAGTTCACGGGTAGTGCTGCACAGTCGCCTTTTACGGTCGTTTTTACTGCCAGCATGGTTTCCCCGTCAATGTATTTTTCTGATTGCTTTTTTGTGGCTACGGAAGCCGGTTTAGTTGCTTCCGCTATGGCTGTATTAGCCAATGAATTCCCTGCAACGTGAACACCATCACGTTGAAGACTCTGTGCGTGTATCACGTGAGTCTTTTGTAGTTCTTTCTGTAAAAGAGCTACCTGTTTCCAGAGCAATTTATGCTTTATTGTGGCACCTGTGTCATCTTTGTAATCATTTTCAATCCAGCTCTGCAGTTTATTATTGTAAGAGTTGACGCATAAATGAGAATCGCACGCGATTAGTGTCGGGAATTCACGTTCTGCATTTTCGAGCGCCATCTTTAAAGATCTGATTTCAGCTCTCTGAGCCGAACAGTTTCTTACTGATTCCGTTTTTGTTACTTTCGGTCTGAATTTACCGCACAGCCAACGACCTTTAACAATCGCACAGGCTGCATCGTAGGATTTGCTCTCTACGTTAAAATGCTGTACAAATCTGTCTATATAGATTATACAGGCGTATTGTGGGAGAGGCAGAAGTTCGATTGGCAGAGGATATTCTTCTTCATATTCTAAATCATTCAGTTCTTCGAATTGTGGGGCGAAATAGTATTTCACATCTTCCGCTCCAAGAGAATCTACACACTGTATCCATTTCGGATCCAGTGACACTGTAGGCAGGTTTACTGGGCTGAATAGCGCCTCGAAGGCGGATTCCGCTGTGAGGATATTAATCCTTTTGCCGTGTGCTAGTTCTCGTTCATTTGCTAATGCAATTTGCACTGCTTTCACAGTTCTTTCTGCGTGACTGAATGTTTTTTCTGCTTGTGTGTACAAGTGAGATTTAATTGAAATTGGTACCTTTTCTCCCTCATTAGAGGTCAGGTACGTGAATCCGCATCTTCCTGGGATGACTCTGATTACAAGATCGCGTGTGTTATCACGTGTATCTAATTTAGTTTTTGCTAACATGTCTGTTTGCAGTGATCTCAAAATTTCTGTGTGTTTTTGAGTCCAGGTGATTTGTTTGAAATCAGGTTTAATTAGTTCGTAGAGAGGCTTAACCCTCTCTGCGTAATTTAGAATGTAAGTTCTTACGAAATTCAGGAAGCCTAGAATTGATTGTAAGTTCTTCAGCGTTTTAGGTGCTTGGAGTACAGCGCACTTCTCTAAGAAGTTGTCCGCTAGGCTTTTTCCTTCACTTGATAATTCGTATCCTAAAAATAATACTGTCAGATGGGCATTTCGAGACTTTTTAAAGTTGAATTTGTAACCCTCTGCTGCGAACCCAAGTATAATGGTGTTCACTCTTTTCAAGTGAGTATCCAAGTCGTCATCAGTTAGATAGATGTGATCGACATAAGATAATGCCTCATCATCATACATTTGTAGTAACTCTGTTACTCTAGCTGAGAATAGTCCTGGGCTGCTCTTGAACCCCTGTGGGAGCCTACAGAAATTTTTCTGAGACCCCATTACGGAGAAAGCGGTCAAATACCTGCTTTCTGGTGCAATGTTTTGACAAAAGAAACCATTAGATATGGCTAATGTCGTTTTATATTTTTTCCTAACTATGTTATTCATTAGGGCAGCACTATGCGAATGTTGTACTGCAAATGTTTTGCAACATGCATTAAGGTGTCTGTAGTCCAAAACTAGACGATATGAATTGTCTGGCTTGGAGACAGGAAACAAAGGATTGTTCATTTGAGAGGTGCATGTTATAATCACCCCCTGATATTCAAGTTGATCTAAGATCTCCCTGACCTGTTTTTTAGCTTCTTGCTTAATGGGATACTGCCGTTGGGCAGTTGGTTCACTTTTTAATTGGATTTTGTGAGGAGGTGAGTCCTCATCCCATCCTACATGATTTTTATATAATGCCGGTGCCTGGGCCACTGCCCATTTCCTTGCATATGTATATTTTTTGTGAATCGGAATATGATTCGAGAAGGCAGGCATAATCATTTCTTCGCCACGAGGGCACTCCCTGACAAACTCTGGGGGCCAATCTTTTTCAGCTAACAGAATATCATAGCCTTTTGAGAGTTTATCCCAAAATAGACCCTTTATTTTCCTAGTCTTATCACCCTCTATACGCAATGTTATTTCGTATATTTTATGGGGCTCGCTAAGTCTGGTGTCGGCAGTTTCAACCTGAATGTATTCATTTGTGTCCACTGTCTCCAGATGACTCATCAAGATCTTGCGGGCTATACTGATTTCTGCTGCACTGTCTAACATTGCCTGTGCCCACTCCCCGTTTTTCAACTGTGTCCTCAGTATTCTCGGCATGTTCGATTACTCTAATACTGGCTACCTTCTTTTTTGGAAATTGAGATTTTTTTACTCTGAGCAGGTTCCTTGTCTTTGGACTTGGTGTGCTCTCCTGGGTCTGACCGTCCTGTTCTTTCCGTTTTCTGCGAAAAAGATCGAGAGGGACGTGTATCAATACTTTGATATCTATCAGGTTTTTTCAAATTATCCCTATTTCTAAGGTTATATCTTTTCTCAGAGGGCTCCCTCTGGGGAGACTGGTGTTCTCGAGTCGGAGTTCTTTCCCTCCGTCGAGGAGACCTTCCTCTGGACTGGAAAACTTTTTCTTTGGGAGTGGATTGTTTATTTCCATCCCAGCTCTTTTTAGGAGTGTTTGAATTATTTTTAATAAATAATTTTTCAGGATTTTCAAGCAGTTGGGGCTTTATTGGTTTCCCACCCAAGCTGTCTCTACCTAATTCTTCATAGCATTTTTCTATGATTCTGGCAAGCTAAATTGGTTGATCTGTTATATCTGTTTCCTTCAACTTCTGGCGGATCGCCACAGATGCTGCTTCTCCTTTTATATTTGCTAATAATATAGCTGAGACCTGCTTGAAGTCTTTCAGTAATTTCATACCAAGAGTTAAAGCGGGCTCTGGACCGTATTCATTCTGAATCTGTTTTAGCACTTCTGGTATTACCGCCATGGACGGAACACCATGTGTTTTTGTGTAAATGGAAGCAAAGACTGTACCCCAAGTGTCACAGTCCTCCACGTGTTATGCGATTCCCATAGGAAGGCAGATGGTCAAGATTCTGTGTTTCTCGATAGGGGTAGTATCCAGAAATACTGCCTCTATTTGAGTGATTTTTTGTGCTAACCAGAAAGGAATTTGTTCCCGTTTTATGGGTGTTTTACCAAGACATGATTGGATGTTCTGTGGTGTAATTTTATTAGTGTTACCCTGATGAGGGGTCAGCTGTGGTACATTAACAGCTGGTTGGACTGTTGCAGTCCGCATTACATATTGGACTAATTGCCTATGTATTCTTATAAGTGTTTTTAGCTGTACTAACAGCTCTTCTTTTGACATTTTTTCAATGTCCGGATGTGGTGTGTAGCTGGCTAGAACCGGCCACGTTGCTCCTGGTCTACCTAGTGGACCGAGCCTGGTAATATGATCATTATGTTTTAGGGCGCCTTTAAACCAAAGTAAATGTTCTTGGTATTTTAATGGGATTTCAATCTCCTCAAAAGGAGCGTATTCATCCGGTGGAACTCCTACTACATAGTAGTGGAACTCGTGTGTTACAGCGTTTGCCGCTGGAAATTTTATCCATGAATAGAATACCTCTGTCTGCCGATATTCGTGTGCCTCTATCACGAAGACGACTGTGCCACCTTGTGTGGTCAGTCCATTTTCTATAAGTTTTAACGTTATAGATTTTCTTAAATGTGCCGGGATGATTATTGCACCCGGTTCAGTAGTATTATCGGGACCCTGCTCAGTCGCATTTACTGCGGGTGCAGCGGTTCCGTTTTCTAAATCTGACATTTTATTGTCAGAAAGGTTTTGCAGAGTTGGTCTCCAAGGAGACAAAAGATTAGGTGCACAATATTTTGGAACACTGTATCCTTCAACGTTGAATAAACCAGAGCTTTACATAGGAATCTCTTCCTACTAAGGTCGGGCGGATTTTAACCTTTCACCCACTCCAGACGTCTATTGGAGTATTTACGGGAGAAAGGGGTCTGTGTGAAAAATGCACGACTGAGTTACTCTAACGTCTTGCGTTAGTTTATCGCCTTACCAAACGTTGGGCGCCATGTAGTGTAGTTCCTATTTTCCCAATAGGCCCTGCGCATTGGAATAACATAAACAGTAGTATCGACGTAGAAGTGCGGATCTTCCAGGCCTCTACTGACTATGCTAAACTTAATTGGGTTTGTTACCAACTAGCTCAGAGGTCACTGGAAACTTTCTTGACTGAATAGGAAGTGATCAGCTTCCCTGGTACAGACAAGAAGGGATTCAGTTTTCCAACAACCGTGCAACATGACAACTTTGCTCCTCAGATAAGAGTCAATCTCTAGAGTTGTGTGAACAATAGACAGTTATTTTACTCAGTCAGTGGTTGTGCAGTTTACTTTCACAATATGTAGAGAATAGAGAGACAGGTGTTTTCAATAAAGGGTAACATTTATTGAACAGTCTTTCTTCTCGTACAAGAGAAATGAATTGCCACAATTGCAAGACTTGTTATTATAAAAAGTACGTACAGTAAGATGAGTATTGCGAAATAATACTGTAAAAGCATTGATATGGTTTCTTAGCCATACAATGGTTTAAAATGAATAAAACATATATACATTCATATATACATTACGCTAAAATACTCAACTGGTGCTTCTAACTACGCCTACCCCAGTGTACCTGACCTAAGCCTAATACTTGGGAGGGCAGTAAGTAAGTAGCTTTAGTTACGTTGGTTTTGCCAAGGTTTGCTTCAAGAATTCTCTCTAAGGGTTTAGTCAACACCATACCTCTGGAATAGAATGATGGAGGTCTGGTATCTCCTTCAGGGAACTCGATATCCCAGTCACTCGCAAGAGTGGCTTGGAAACGCCGGAGCTGGATTTCTCTGCAGGAGAAAAGACAGCGTCTCTCTCAGCGCGTCGAGGAAGACGAGGGGCAGCGTCCGCGGGCAGCTTGCATCTGCTGGGCTCTTGCAGGGGACGGCTGTTCAGCTCCTAAGTTCACCACACCATCGTTCGCTCATTCACAGCGATAGTAGCAGCGATAATAGTATCATCAGCTTCAGTGATGTATCAGCAGCGATGGCAATGAGGCAGCTAGCAGCTTCAGTTTTCAGCTTCAGCTTCAGCGAGACAGCGTTTGCTTAAGGCAACGTTGGTAATATTTATACCTGAAAGGTGCCTTGTTTGACGTAAGTTTTTGGACATAAGACGTGAATAAAGATGTCACTAGGAAGTGATCGTCTATCAGTGCTCATTAGAGTTCTATTACTAATCAAAACATAGCAAGCGGGGATTTCCCAGGTTGCTGAGTTTTTATCTTGTTGAAGAACTCGGAGTGTTAATCTAGGAATCTTAGATAGTAACTTCTGTTATGTCATTGCACTAATTGGTTGCAAAGGAAGTGGCAGAGGAAGCGATTCTGAAATGTGGCTCTGTTCGTGTGAGGCCAGAGACGAGTTTCTGAATATTGCACTTGAACGGTTATGCCAATATAGGGAATAAATGGATTTATAGCCGAATAGGGGCATAAGGTCACAGTATCGATCAGGGTCTTAGATTAGAACGCTACACTGTGAGCGGTATCATCATGGATTTGGCCCAATTGATCTGTATTCCCTTAAGCCCACCGTACTGATTCAATTCCCTCATAACTACGTCAAAGTTATCTCTAGGGTTCACTAAGAATATTGTCATATTGTCTGCATACACTGATATCAGAAGGCCTCTGGATGTAAAGCCTATACTCCTGTGCATGTAGTGTTGTCGTAATCTGGTTGCCAGTGGTCCAGTAGCTATTGCGAATAGTAATGGCGACAGAGGGCAGCCCTGTCTCGTCCCTCTTGTAATTGCAAATGGATCCGATACCTGTCCGTTTACCCTGACTCTCGCCATCGGCTTTGTGTATATTATTTGCATTTGCTTTATAAATATGGGGCTAAGTCCCATTCGGGTCAGCAGGATGAAAAGGAATTTCCATTCTAGAGAATCAAAAGCTTTTGTGGCATCTAATATCACAGCCACTGCCTGTACATGGGGAGGCAGATAATGCAGGAGGCAAATAACGTTCTCAAATTGTGGGCCGTCGAGCGACCTGGTATGAACCCAGATTGATCAGTCAGTACAATCTGCGGAAGCATCGGTTGCAACCTGTTAACAATCAATTTGGCATAAATCTTGGCATCTAAGTTAATTAAAGACAGCGGACGGTAAGATTCTGGTTTGGTGGGGTCTTTATCAAGTTTCAGAAGGGTAATTATAGTGGCCTTGCGTAAGGTGGGGGAGGAAGACCCCTGTGTCCATAGCCTCCAGGTATACCTGCAATAAACGGGGGGCAAGGACATCTATGTTATGTTATGTTATACTTTTATTTGTATAGCGCACGGCTACTCAAAGAGTTTCCCGGTGCTTTATGTAGGCAGCTCAGCGTAAACAAACATAACAGCATAAAACAGAAGAAATAGGAGAAAGACAGCCTAAAAGTTAAAAAGCCAGGTCTTAAGGCTCTTCCTAAACAGGAACAAGTTGGATGTACTACGTAAAGACAAAGGTAAGGAATTCCACAACTGGGGGGCCCTGAGACTAAAAGAACGGCCCCCAGTGCGGGCCTTCCTCACTCGAGGGACCACGGCCATGAACAAGGATTCCGACCGGAGTGAACGAGCCGGGCGATAAAAGGCAATCCTTCGCTGCAGATACCTAGCTCCCGAGCCGAAAAGTGCTTTATGTACCAAAGTCAAAGTTTTAAACATAATCCGCTTCCGGATGGGTAGCCAGTGGAGCGACTGTAACAACCTGGATGCTCTCGCTCGCCTGTGAAGGCCAAAAATGGCGCGAGCCGCAGAATTCTGCACCACCTGCAGCCGCTGAACCAGATAGTCCGGAAGACCTAAATATAGGGGGTTGGCATAATCCAATCTAGAGCCTATTAGGGCTTGTACAGTGACCTTCCTATGCTCTTCCGTGAGCAGCGGTAAGAACTTCCGGAGCATCTTCAAGATGCCAAAACAAGTGCCTGTCAGACCAAGAATGTGTGATCTTAGCGTAAGGTTGTTATCAAACTTGACTCCCAAGTTTTTGGCCACCTGAGATGACTGAGCAGGGGGACACATGTCCACTGGCCACCACTCACGCCATTCAGGGTCAGCGGTGCAGCCGAAGAGCAGAACCTCAGACTTGTTGGAATTGGCCTTGAGGCTGCTCCACTGGAACCAATCAAAGACCATCCCCAGGCACCCCCGGATGCTCTCTCCATCAAATGCCTGATCTTTCCTACTCGTGAAGAGCAGTTGCGTGTCATCCGCGTAGGACACGATCTGGGCCCCAAAAGACTCCACCAGTGCCGCCAGTGGGGTCATAAAGATATATAAAAGAGTCGGGCTCAACACAGATCCCTGTGGAACTCAGACTCCCAAAGGCGGCATCTCGGCGGAGCTCGGGGAAGCCCAGACCGTTTGTCGGCGGCCCTCAAGAAAAGATGTGAACCATTTGAGCACCGTCCCCCTAAGACCGATGTCATAGAGTCTGGTTACATATTCCTTGTAGAAAGCGGCAGTTAACCCGTCCACTCCCGGGGCCTTATCAGCCGGCATGCTATTGATTACTTGCCTAATATCGTCCACTGTGATGGGCAGTTCCATATATTCTCGGGCGCCTATGATGAACCATGCCAACGCCATAGTGTCTAGGTTATCTATTATGTCTGTCTGGGACGGATTCGTTTGGGATGTGTATAACTGTTGATAGAATTGGGACATTGTACGTAAAATGTCCCGTGGTGTTCTGGCCACTTCTCCTCCGTCTGCTTGTAGTTCGATTATGTAGTGAGATCCCCTTGGTAATCTGAGTAGACCCGCCTGCGTTTTCCCAGACCTGTCACCCTCCCCATAGTGCCTCACTTGTGTGTTTTTATGCAGATATGTTGTTTCCCTCTCTGCTTCCTTCTGGAATTCCGTCAATTTAGTCCTGATTTGTGCTGTGGTTGCAGGGGATGGTCTTAGTAGGAACAATCGTTCCAGTACTCTAATTTCGCACTCCAGCCTACATCGTGTATTGCCTATATCCTTGAGAACCCCCATTTTAAGTGCTATGCAGTTAACCCTCGTGACCACTTTGAATGCTTCCCACAGCGATCCCGGCGAATCTACTGTTCCCTCGTTTAGTGTAAAGTATTCAACAATGTTATCTCGTAGCTCCTCACGGAAAACCTGGTCTAGTAGTACACTTGAAGGAAACCTCCAGGTAAATGGTTGTATGTATGGTGCGGGTATTAGTTTTATCTGAGTGGGCGCATGATCAGAAAATGTTCGTGGGTGATGCGTGGTTTGTTTAACCCAGGTGTGTAGGTCCCTAGAGACCAACCAGTAATCCAATCTGGACCATGCGTTACGATTATGTGTTACACAAGTGCCCTCCCTAACTGTTGGGTGTAATGCTCTCCAGGAGTCCACAAATTGAAGATCCGCTATAATGCCAGTCAACATCTCCACCGCTATTGGGTGATGTTCACAAGACGCACCCTGTCTGTCTGCTATAGCCGAGAGAACAACATTAAAATTGCTGACGAGTCCAACCATTCACAGTGCTACAATGTTCCAAATATATCACTTATCTGTGCATCCAGCGGTCATGTCCTTACACATCAGTCGTTATCGCTCAGATTATTCTCGGCCTGGGAGTCACTAGTGGTTGCACGTTGTTTTTGCTCCTTTGCCATTTGTTTCGCATACACCAAAGCAGCTTTTGCGTCAGTGAAGGTGGTGGGCTTGCCATGACCTTGGATCATTAATTCAGCAGGGTTTATTCAAAGCGTATTTGGTTCCAAGCTATTGGAAGATTTTCTTTGCGGGTATAACCTCCCTCTGGGCCGCCTGGACCTGCAACGTGATGTCTGGATACATTGCGATGTTATTTCCTTTATATTGTATATCTTCTTTCGCCCTCGCCAACCTGAGTATCGTGTCCCGGTCTCTGTAGTTGAGTACTCTCGCCAGTATTGGTCTTGCCGGTGCGGCTGGTCGCGGCCTAGGGCCCAATGTGCACGTTCAATTAGAAACATGGCGGACAAGTCTGGCCCAAAGAGGTCTGTCATCATGGTCTCAACATATTTCTCCATGTTTCGGATGTCCGTCATTTCAGCAATTCCCGTGATTCGTATGTTATTTCTCCTCGACCTAGCTTCCAAATCCTCGTTCTTCTCTTTTATTGCAGACAACACCCCGTCCATCTCTCTCATTTTCTTGTCCATATCTGTCTTTCCTCCTTCTGTCTCTGTCACTCTCGTTTCCAGAACACTCCTACTGCCCTCCTGTTTTTCCACTCGCTGTGTTATCCTATCCGTTCTTTCCGCAAGTGAGTCAATTTTCGAGTTTATTCTGTGCAGACTTGTTTTCAGCTCTTTAAACATTGACAGAATGTCCTCTGCAGGCAGTTGACTCATGGTGCTATCATCATTTTGTTCCAGCTGACCGGTGGCATCGTCTGCCGACTTGTGGGTCTTCCTGTCGAAGGTGATCTTTGGCTGGCGCGTATCCGGTTTCCCCATTGTGGCTGACTGCGCATGCTGAAGTGTAATACTTGCAAAAGCCGACTCAGTCCTCAGCCCCTATGTCAGGCGTCCTGTGCAGTCTTTCTATTAACTCTGTGCTGTTGCCCGAAGGCTCACTGCTATCCCTTAACCTGTGTCTTGCAGGCTCCTCACCTTAGGTACGCGTGTCCAACGGCCGTGGGGCGCGCTGCCAGGTATTTCCTTTCCTCGGTCGCCTGCAGCCCAGCCTTGTGCCTGCTCGAATTGCCACACCCCACACCCTTGCCGCAAATAGTGTGGCCTGAAGTACCTGCTTAGATGGCACCAGTGCACCCGGGCAGCACTCCCACAGTGGCAATTAACTCCAGCTTTCCTTGTCAAGAATGGCGGATCCGACGTTGGTTGTATTTACAATTGTGCATGGCTATCTGCTGTCTACTGCCCTCAATGCTGCCTGCCACCTCCGGCAGTCCCTTATCGGTCAGCCAGTAACGAAGACAGTGTGTTAATTTTGAGCCTATGTGTCTGCGCCTAAACTGTTTACCAGGCCGCAGCCCCCGGGCATGTCTCGACAGCTCCTTTCTACTGCAACTAGGACGTGCACCGGACCGCAGCACCAAGGCCAGCGGCCCTCCAGGTCACCCGAAACCGCAAAAGACCTGGATCAAACCCAACCTCGCCCCAGAGCAGCGATTTCTGACGTGCACCGCGGTAATTCGGTGTCCTGTTGTTCGCCCTTAACACTTTTTGTGCCTGCAGCTGCCTTATGTACATCGGGCTATTGTTACACCCTGCCATTATTTCTGGCCACGAGGGTCCGCTGATCACTTATTGCGCCCCCTGTAGGGGTTGTGGTGGACTCTGGCTCAACGGTATCCGCTCCTGCAGTCTCCAGGGGCGTCTAAAAAGATGGCGGCACACTCTCCGACACAGCGCCTACGATGTTATAAGCGGTGCCCATGTCACTGATCAGAGCACCAGCCAGTGCCCCGATGGCGACGTTCCAATCCGCCTGCTCTCAGTCACTACCTGCCCCTGGCATAACAGTCTGTGCCGTGTGAGCTCAGAGCACGCTTCGCCCACCGGCAGACTCACTGTTTTGCACTCAGGAATGGCACTCCAGCCACATCTGGCCCTTCTTGCCGCTGCGATTCTTCCCGTCTCCACACACCCGGCTTCCACGCTCCGCTCTCCGGGGTGGAATTCACTCGAGGTCCCGGCTTTGTGTGGCTGCCTCGTGTGTAGGCCTCTTCTCGTTGCTGGTCCTCCGCCGTCCAGCAGCTCCGTCTCGGCAGATAGATTTACTCTCGCACTGCCGACTTGGTCTCAGGGTGTTTTCCTCTTTGATGGACCACGGTTCCATACAGCATGACGGATGTTTATGGATTAATAAGGCTCGGCCGGCGGAGCCGCTCTAATGTGCGGCCATCTCGCTGCACAGCGAAGCCACGTCCCCGATCTGAAGGCAAGATTACACCCATTTCTGAGATCAGAAATAGTGATGGATCCGATTCTAATAAATGTCTCCTACGCTTACAAGCCCAAAGGAATGATGCTACACAGAAACATACAAAAGTATCATGAAGCTTCTTCAGATAGAACAGGGACACGCAACACTGCTTAAAATCATGCCGCATTAAAAAAGGTTTAATATATCTGGCTCTCTTCTACTTATAAAAATGACAAAAGAAGAAAATGTGGCGGTCAGCCTGAGCTGATAGATTATCACATGGGCAGATTGTCAGATCAATATGATCATACTGTTCTGAAGGGAAATCCAGCATTTGGGAAAGTAAGCTTAAGCGGAACCTTAAAAGAATAAACCTATGCTGCAGGTTCCTTACCGAACCCATATAAAAGTATTCTCCAACTGTCACTGGTGGAATCGAGTGATAGGTCCTTACGGTTATTTTTTTTAATAAAATCTTTATTTTATGTAATGGAAACAAGAAGAAACAGCGGTGAACCCGCACATCATCCCACACAGGGGGCATAATCAAAAGCAGGTAGGAACGACAACCTGTAATAGCAAGGTTACAAACGATCAGGCAGCTGGTCAATGCCATAGGGCAATGGAGCAAAGCGGCAGGAGCATTGTACTAAAAGACCATCTGCGCGGAGTGTAGCCATAGATAAGCAGCTGTTGGTGCCCATGAAGATATCCATTCCAGATTGAGAGGTTTCCGCCCTCCATGTGGGCACCGCAACAAACAAATAACAAAACCCTACAGACCCCCCCTCCCCCCCATCCCCTCTCCCCTCCCACCCCCCCAGTGGTGGTGGTGACCTCAGCAATTCCATTCATACTTGTGGATCCTATTATTAAACCTGAAATAGGTGGAGTGAACGATTGGAGGATGGGCAGACCGCAGAGGGCAGGCCTTTGGCGAGAAAGCGAACCAAGGGACCCCCAGCGGAATTGGAAGTTACCCAGGAAGTCCGCCACTCTTTCCATGCTAAGCAGTTTCCTTAGCTTCGCGTGCCATAATGAAATCGCCGGCGCCTCCGGTTTTTTCCAGGCGGCGGCCAGAGTAAGTTTAGCAGCTCCAAGACAGAGCCAAAGAATCCGTTTGTCCACGCGTGTCTGATACTCAAGGACTGGGTCTCGGAGTCCCAACAGAACATAGGCCATAGAGTCCGCCACCAGATAACCAAGTACATCCTGGATGTGTGAGAGGATCTCCTCCCAGTACGCTTACGGTTATTTTTAGGTTTCGAACCTGGCGAGGGGCACGAAAGTGCCCCTCCCAGTTTGAAAACTTTTGTCTTCAGTATGGATGTCGGCACAGCCTCTGCCTCTCATTGGCTAGCTCCATAAATGGAGGCTAGCCATTGGGAGACAGAGGCTGTCAATCGCGCTTTCTCCTGAAAACGCGATTCGGGGGCGTTTCTGGTGCTTTTTTAAGCCCCGCCCCTTTGTCTCGGGCCGCGCTGCGATTGGCTGCCGGCCCGGGACACCCCCGTGACGTCATTCCCGGGCCGCGCTATGATTGGCTGCCGGCCCGGGACACCCCCGTGACGTCAGCCCATCACAGCGCGGCCCGGGACCTGACTTGTTTTTGTTGTCTTCATTTTTTCGTGTAACCAAGACAACCTACAGCTGCTTCACAGATGGGCAGTGTCTCTATGGGGTATGACTGATGACCTGTGCCTTCACCGTAGCAACCCAGCATCGAATGATATGTCGAGATAAATGCGGCGCAGGCGCGTCTTGTGAATGATGGTGTCACGACAGACACGACCGAGACTAGTGGTTGTGATATGTCACGACAGGCGCTGCCGACCTTTTTACACACGCACTGCTTCTCTCTCAGCAGACACATCTGCAGTCGTGAAGAGGCGCCGCTCTTGGTACGTGCGTGGGGGCGGGTGTGGTCTGTATGGGGGGGGCGGGAGGGGAGACTGGCCTCGCGTGACGTGTTCGGCGCCGCGCGCAAGGGTTAAAAGCGCGGATTCGATTGGCCTTTGGCACCCTCGAGAAGGCGTCAATGCAGCTCTCATGCACACTTTGTGATAAGTGTAAATCATTATCTGCAGGGACTGCTGAGGCTGCACAACCGTCTGCCACCTCTGCTAACAATTCCATCCGAGCCTGGTCACCATAACTCGGAGCCTGTAAAAAATAGAAATACTTTGTTTTTAAAGTAGCGCTTCACCCCACACCTGCTATTTCTAAGCGCTATAAATCGCAAGTGTTGTTATTATGCAATACACGCCACTCAATGTATTGACCACGGAAGGCTTGGCAGCTATATTGGCCTTAGCAGATTCAGACTTAAAGCCTCAACCACCAAGCAGCTCACTGGCGCGTGCTTATCTCACTGAGCCGTAATGCCAGCTTGACTGCGCCTAAGCCCACAACAGACACCGTTCCCTTATTTTCTAGCACCAAGACACCTTTGCAAGGGCGGACAAATCCTCCCCTGGAGAGCCTGATTAGATACAAAAATCACCCCTGAAATCCCTGTGTTCTGGCGCCAGTGTCACGCTCTCCCGACCTTTGCACAAAACAAGAACGTTTATGTTGTGTAAATTTCTTATAGTACAAAAACCTGAAATAGACCAAAATAAATCTAAATATCAGTTTGCACCTCTTACGCGGCCACTCTGTACTTTCGAACTGTTGCAGTGTTACATTTTTGTTTAACTTAAGAATACGTTTAACATTCATAGCACTGAATGTACAGGAGGGGCTCGGGGATGGTGTGAAGGATTGCTAAGAGAGCGGATGAAAAAAGTGTACTAGTGTCATACATCAGAAATTGAGTATGCCTTTCCCGCAAATTAATACAATTGTATTCCTCTTTTCATTAATAGACAACTGGCACTGCTGGAAACAATGGGCTGTTTGTGCAGCGAGCACATCCGGGCAGGCATTTGTTGCACAGTTATCCGATTCACATCAATGCCTACCAGCTGATGGTAACACGCCCTCATTTTGAAAGAACGACTCCCTCCTCGGAATAAAGTGATTTATCACCAAGAATCAATCGTCAGCAATTAAATACACAGATGCAGATAGCCAAGGGTGGTAAATAAACTAATGAGAACTTGGGGAGCAGTTGCTACTCGTGCTGCCAACTGGCAAAAATCTTTCATTCTATTGAAAGTAGTAACAAACAATAACATTTCATAAAGACCAAATATGCTGAGCACAGAAAAATTCCAGTGAATGTGCTTATCATCTTGTGAAATGTCAGGGCGCGCTTAATTTGTTTTAAAGCAGGAATGTGTAAATGCGCAAGTAGCCTTGGCACCATGTTTTTTGGTTCTGGGCTTTCCATTGAAAATGAATGCACTCTGGGAATTGTAGTTCTTGTTTGCTTCAACTATTCAATGCATATAATAATAAAAAGTACTTGTAAAGGAAAAGCTCAGGCCTGGGCACACAGTGTTGTAGATGGATGGAAAATCTAAGTGCCTCACATATCATTATTAAATACATGAAGGCCTTGAATTACAGAGCTGCACATTAGAGACGAGGGGCAAAGGATGGAATGATCTTGCAAGGTACTTGGCGCTGTTGCTGTTATTCACAGGTAATCATTCCAAACAAGGCAATGATTTAATAGGGATGTAAACTGAAATATTATGTTTTTTCCTGTGGTACCTTTTCTCCATCAGGAGCACAGGGAGTGACGCCTCATGTGCTGACCATTTGCACTTTCGGCACAATAGATGACCCCTCGCCCCTCCCCCTAAATTATGAGCGATTAGTCTCAGTGTGTTGTGTCAAGAAGGGGGAGGGGTGGGGGCACATTATCCGTTTCGGTACAGGGAGAGCACGCTTTCATCCCGCATTGTGGCCCAGGCTCAGAGCCCGACCAGGGGTAGGTAGCCGGGAGTCCAGCTGCAGGCTGCTCGGGTGACACAGGCCGCCCAACTCGCCCTTCTTCCTTCACTTGGCCGCTGAGCTCGGAGGTCGTGGGCTGGGATTTCAGCAATGTATAAAATGGAGCCATTCAAGTGCGCGTCCTTTATTAAATTATCCCATCGTGATAAAAGTGGGGTCGTCCCCCTAACCACTACTTTTTATTTTTTTTTATCAATGTGGCACTCGCCTGTGACAATACACTGTTGCACATCATGTATGCCAGGTGATAATAAACTGGTTTGAAAGATTAGGCAAGAGGGGGTGGGTACAGAAATTGAAAAAAAACTACACAATAATTTATTGTTGTACAACGAGGTTCGCAAGCACGCGAGCGCACACCCACAAACATTAACATATACAGTAATAAAAACAAGTTTATCAGCTGATTGCAGTATACTCCACCCAATCTTTTTCTCTCTTTATTCTCGTCTCTTTGCCCCCCTCCGCTTTCTTCCTTTTAATATAAACAGATCTAGTAATCTAAACTTCCAGTGACTCTGCCAGTCTCTCCTCTCTGTCTCATCTGCGTGTCCTCTCTCTATCCCCACTTGGGTGTGCCTAACCTCACTCTTTCCCTGCTTCCCCAATATCTCCACCCTTTCTCCCCCTCTGTTTCCCGCCCCGGACAAGCTTCTCGACATCCCCAACGTTTATGCTGCAACTAAATCGGTCTGCTGGCAAAAAATACGATTATAACAACTAAATAGGCTATCATGACGTTTCTTTGCACATGAATGTTTGTTATTCCTGATGGTTTTTGATAGGGTGCAAGTCACATTAAGAAAAAAAAACAACAACCCTCCAGGCTTTCCACTGCTAATTACCAATGTTTCCACTAGGCTCGCCCCTCCCCTTTTCTCGAAATATGTTTCATTCGAGCAAATGACGCACCTCTGAAGTGACATCAGCTCACCCAGACAGTCTCACAACATCCCGGTGGTGTGAGCCCGAGCGGCAGGATAATGCCACATTATCAACTATTTTCTCTCCTTTTCCCAGAACTGCTAGTCGTTCCACGGTGTTCGCCACACCCTGGCTCGGCTCATCCGAACACCCTTTTGGGCGTGAGAAAAGTGGTACCCAAACTCGGCAGGCTAAGCATTCAACCTACGTGAACCGGAGCATTGTATATTTTAAAAAAACAACTAAGTAAAACGCGCCCTCACAACGAGGCCCTGGCACAATAAACTTACAGTGAAAAGGGAAGAAAACCCATAATAAGGGACACTCCAAGCAAGCACAAAATCAGCACTGGTATAGAAAGACAGTGCTTTAAATGGGCCGGTACTGTGCACCTGCACTTGGTTTTATTTTGAGAGAGAGCGTACCTGCTCTTCTCAAGAGAAACATAATACTTTTACTTGGAAAGTAGCAGCACTTCCCAGAAACAAGCCCTTCTATTTTTCCTGCACCTCTATTTTTCCATTTTAAGCACCGAGGAAAATCCTTCAATTCATTGGTCAGTCGTGTGGGCCTGGAGAACACATTTAGTAAATGAAGAAAGACGCATTGCCATGAACGTGCTCTTTGCCAATGAGGGTGTGTGTTTTTATGTCCACGTGTTGTATACTTTGGGTGGGGAATTACCCAGAATGCCTCTCTTGAACAGTGATCTTGAACTTGTCTTTTCATTTGGATTTGCATTTGGATTTGCAGCTTGTAGTATTTAGTGCACAATTACATCTTAATGTTATCATCGTTTCAGATCCCATAAGGAATTTTCTGAAGATATTACTCTATAGGTGTGATAATAAACATCCTTACCTAAATGTGTATTATCATTTGTTTAATCCTAGGCTACTGCGCTTTATTTGGAATTGAACCCATCGGAGTGGTTGAAGGTTATGCCATTAAGTTTGGCAACTGCTACCACCATTGTATGTTTTATGCTAGACGATGATGGATTGGCATAACCTGTTCAAAGTCACTCTTTGATATTGTATGAAAACGTGGGCTGAAATAGGAAGTACAAACTGGGTGTCAATTCAGTGTATGAACATATTGTCAGGTTCATGTTTGGTTACAATTGGTTATTACTAATATTTTAAGGCACATAAATGCAGGGCAGGTGAGTGGTTGTGTGAGGATGGAATATATGAATGTGTTAGAAGTGTAATATGTAAAATGCTATTTATTACCAGTTCTGACTGTGAGGAGAGATGTCTTGACTCACAAGAGTTGAAACCTCAAGGGTGTCACAGAGGCGCTTCCTTCCTCAATTTTGTTAATTTATTGGCACAGTACTTTTGGCAGTTCTGTTTACGGCTTATGTCTTGCAGCTTTCTATGTGCAGACGTTATACATTAATTTTAGCCAGAACCATACCATAAGCGGTTCCAAACTCCTAGAAGATTTAAGCATGGAGTAACACATTTTGTGGCATAAGACAAAACATTTTTGTGGCACAGAATATATTTTTGGGAGCATTTATGTGCTATTTAACTTTTTGATTTACACTCATTTTATGCGTAATTCCATGTTTGTTTTATGCGTAATTCCCTTTTCAGCGCTTCTGTGTCTTAAAATGTATAGAAACACATTCAAAAGAGCACATGAAATGGTGTCGAACTTCCTTTCAATGCTCATTCGAAGTCAAATATTGGTGTACACCTAGAAATACCACTCTCATGGAAAAAGAACATTGTGTTTTTTAACACAAAAAGCGCCTGAACAGGTGTGTGTGGCTCTGAGTGTGTGTGTGTGGCTCTGAGTGTGTGTGTGTGGCTCTGAGTTTGTGTGTGTGGTTCTGAGTGTGTGTGTGTGGCTCTGAGTGTGTGTGCGTGGCTCAGTGTGTGTGCGTGGCTCAGTGTGTGTGCGTGGGTCAGTGTGTGTGCGTGGCTCAGTGTGTGTGCGTGGCTCTGTGTGTGTGTGGCTCTGTGTGTGTGTATATGCAAATGCAATAGATCTCGCATTTGCGAGACAATAAGCTATTGGCATTTTAAATGACTGCCATTTATTTATCTGTTTTCAAAACCAACACATAAATAAAAATGTTGTCATTAACAATGCCAATAGCTCTAACTTTTGCAAAGGCGAAACCGTTGCATTGTAAATGCTTGTTAACTTTTTGGAACTCCTCCCTTTTATATGCTAGCTTCGCCAAATTTAGTGCCTTTCAACCTCTTTCTAGGGTACATGGAACATTAGGTGGAAGTTACATACAGTTCAGGGACTCCTAGTGAGTGCCAAGTCATTTTAACGTACTCCAACCATAAGCTTTATCCAATAAGAGGTAATGTCATAGAATTGTCTTGTTAAGATCCACTGTGTCCCTATTCCATATTGAGTGCCAGAGCATGATTGGGGCTACTCCCACCATGTCAGACACATAGGGCATATCCATCTCTAAGTGAGAGACATGCTTTGAAAAACCCATTCCCCTTGCCCCATAGACCGCTGCTGAGATCGTTTTAGCATTGTAGATCTTTTTTATTGTTGTTAGGGGTTTTGAGCCTAGTTTTTTGATAAAACCAGTGACTGCCGCCATAGTGAGCTCCATGGTTTGGGCCCTACTACCCACCATGTGTGACCAGGTTTGTCTGGTGTCAAAAACAACCCCTAGGTATGAAAAGGTCTCCACAACAGCTAATTTATGAGTTCCAATGTGGAACAACAGAATGTTTTTTGAGGGGGGTAGTCCTGACACTAAGATGAAGGTTTTGGACTCACTGGCCTTAAGATCCATAGATGAAATGAAGGCCACATAGGTGTCAATTAGGCATTGCAGTGCTACACTTGTCCTGGCTATCAGGACCGCGTCATCCGCATAGGCCAGGATTGGTAATGGACCTGAGCGGAACTGTGGGACATCAGGCGTGCACGTTTTCAAGGCTCCTTCCACTCACTTTTGTATAAAGGGAGAATAAAAAAGGGGCGAGAACGCAGCCTTGTCTGTCTCCTCTCATAATCCTAAATGATCTGGTGCATTCCGCGTCCCTTCCATAGCGGACTGAGGCTGTTGCCTGTGAATACATTTGCTGTATAAGAATATTCAGCCTGGAGTCTATGCACATCGCAGCCATGATTATCCAGAGTTTAGAATGGACTACACAGTCGAAAGCCCATGAAGGCCATGTATATATTCCCTTTCTTTGCTCTAGTATATTTGGAGATGATGAAGCTTAAATTTACAAAAAACAATTTGATGGACAGAATGTAGATCAATGTCTTACATTCACCCCAGTACAAGGATCTGGGCCTAAATCCATCGTTTTTTGCACTCCACACCACCCTGGGTCAGATAATGGCTTTATGCAAATCAGCTCTGACCCTGTGCCCCATGGGAACAGTCCAGTCCGAAGTACAACAGTCATATCTTTCCCAGACAAGAATCAAGCATCCGAGGACCGGACCGGTTTCGAGGGAACACCTCTCATCAGCCCGGCTAGCTTGACTCCAGTGGTGTGGAGGCTCTGGGACCCACGTCTGAGCTACCCCAGTACACTCAGGGAGAAAATTACAAAAAACTATTTGATGGACAGAATGTAGATCAATGTCCGTCCATCACCTGTTTTGTTTGCAATTACCGCCCTAAGTGCGCTGGGGATGCTCAGACGTGGGTACCAGGCACTCCACACCACTGGAGTCAAGCTAGCCAGGCTGATGAGAGGTGTTACCTCGAAACCGGTCCGGTCCTCGGATGCTTGATTCCGTTCTAGGAAGGACATGGCTTTTGTAGTTCGGACTGGACTGTTCCCATGGGGCACAGGGTCAGAGCTGATTTGCATATTGCCATTGTCTAACCCAGGGTGGTGTGGAGTGCAAAAAAACGATGGATTTGGGCCCAGATCTTCGGACTGGGGTGAATGTGTGACATTGATCCACATTCTGTACATCACCTGTTTTGTTTGCAATTACCTCCCTAAGTGCGCTGGGGATGCTCAGACGTGGGTCCCAGGCATTCCACACCACTGGAGTCAAGCTAGCCGGGCTGATGAGAGGTGTTACCTCGAAACCGGTCCGGTCCTCGGATGCTTGATTCCGTTCTGGGAAGGACATGGCTTTTGTAGTTCGGACTGGACTGTTCCCATGGGGCACAGGGTCAGAGCTGATTTGCATATTGCCATTGTCTAACCCAGGGTGGTGTGGAGTGCAAAAAAATGATGGATTTGGGCCCAGATCTTCGGACTGGGGTGAATGTGTGACATTGATCCACATTCTGTCCATCACCTGTTTTGTTTGAAGCTTAAATTTAGGCATTGGTCAATAGTGCCTTTGCCCTTCTGGAATACATATTGGGAAGGCACCAGGACGTTCCCATCTTTTGCTCAGTCTTCTACCCTATTAAGTAAAACGTGCCCCAAATATTTGGTGGTGGAATCTAGAAGAGCAATAGAGCGATAGTTCTGGGGGTTTCATTTGTCCTCTTTTTTTTATATATTGGCACTGTAATGCTTGTTCTCCATGATGGAGGTGGGCCAGTCTTGGAGATTTCATTAAATAGGTTAGTTAACAATGAGGCCCATAGGTCTTGATATTCTAGAAAAAGTTGATCGGGCCCTGGTGCTTAGGCACTACTGCATTTACTAAGAGCAAAGGTTATTTCCTCCAGGTTAAAAGTTATAGGCTTAAGGGAGGTCTCTAAGGATATATGGATTAATGCCGTGGAGGCAATCATGCTCCCCAATATAACCTCGAAATGTGCCACCCATGTGTCTTCATCCATGTGGTTATCAATAATTTTTCCAGTTCTTGCTTGAAGAAAGGGGTATTTACTGTCTTCCAGAAATCCCTACTACTAAGGGATGTAGCTTTAGCCAGGTTTTCTCATGGCTCATCTTTTAGCTCATCTTTCCGTGTTTTACGAGCTCTCTTATAGACCAATTGCAGCTCTATGATCTGGGATTGATTTCTGGGCAGTGCTTCCGGGTCCCCACGTAGGTTCTTTAGAGCCCGGGTGCAAATCTCGCCGAACCATCATGTTTTCCGGTATCTCCGTTAGTTTTACGCCAGAACAGGGCTAGTTTTATCACATGAGGGATGTCTATAAAATTATTAATTAAAATATCTGATGGAGTAGCCAGGATCAAACAGTTTGTGACCAGATTCAGCTTATTAGTTATTTATTTATTTATTTATTTTTAATATATATAGAGCGCTGCATTTACCCGTGGGCGTCTTGGCGCTGAAAGTTATAACTTCCTGAAGGGTTTTGATCTTGTCTATTTCGTGCCATTTCAGCGGATTACCAAAATTGGTATCTGATAGAGACTACTAGCCGCAGATTCCTTAACGTAGAATTATCCCCAGGCGTGAGACTGGATCCGGAAAATTTTCTTTGCCACAGCATCTCTGCGTCCAGGGGGCGGTACCGCGTGACTCCGCCCTGACGTCTTTCGCCGGCGTGACGTCAGCGAGGTCACATAAGCCCTACCCCTGTGCGCTGACATCAGTTTTTCTCTTTTCCGCGTGCAACGCGGATCCAGATCGTGTCCTGGCCTGTTTTCAGGCCTTCTCTTTAACACTTTGCATTTTGGAACAGTGTGCGAATGCCTTAGGGCTTCAAGACGTGTACCTCCTGTGCACGTCAGATGTCGACGACGGACCCTCACCCGGTTTGTATATGGTGTCTTGGCGAGCAGCATGACTCGACGGACTGCGATGCCTGTCAGCACCTCAAACCAAAGTCACAGGGGGAGCGCCGGATGAAATTTCTGTCGGACCGCTTGTCCAGGCCAGTGTCATCTAAGCATGGGCGGAAAATCCGTTCCGCTCGCGGATTTTCGGTAAATTCGCGATCCGCGAACGCTCGCGAATTTACTGAAATTCCGCAAATTCGCACGCAGCGGATTTTTTTTTCTTGGCGATACAATTTTGCGGCGTGCGGCGTAAGTTCGCAATTGCGAACATGTAGGTGCGGCGGGCAGCAACAATCTTGCACTCGCGAAATTACAAAATTTGCAACTCTGCACAAGAAATCCACTAGCAAGCAGCATAGACCTTCTGAAAATGATCATTTTTATCAGAATAACTCCTCAGGTTGACATTTGCCTGCACTTTTTTGGATTTGAGGCCTTTTGACTTTCATTGGATCACTTTTGGATTAGAAATCAACTTTCACAAGTAAGTTTTTTTGGGGCATTACAGTTGCTGTTCTGCAGAAAAACGAGTTTTGCTAAACTGAAAGCACTCAGCAGGTGCAAAAGTTCAAATTCATCATTAGTAACCATTCCTTGTAGTGCTTCCTGACTGGGGCCCCTCCAGAGTTCAGTTGCTAGTTGCAACAATTGTATGACCCTGCTCTGACCCTCACAGCCGATCATAGGATAGCTACAAGTAGGCCACAAAGGTCCTGGGAAAAAAAATTGCACTGCAACAGAAAGCAAATTACAGATAAGGAAGCATGTGCCAGACTGGAATTTTAAAACAGTGACACATTAATAAATCAACCCCAAATTAATTCATGTCAGTTGAAGCAGGGCAGGTGTGCTTGCTTTTCCCCCCCCATAATCTACAGTGATGATGATGAACCAGAGGGTGGCATTGATGTGCCAGAGGGTGGCATGGGTGAAACAGAGGGTGGCAGTGTTGAAACAGAGGGTGCTGTGAACCTGTGATGATGAACCAGACGTAGAAACAACATAGTCGCGACCGTTGCGTGCCGACAAGTAAGTTCGCAATTGCGAACTGTTACAAAATCCTTGCGAACTGACAGAAACCCGCGCGAACACTATAAAAAACAAAAAAAACGCGGATTTTGCGGATTGCGGGTTCGCAAATTCGCGAACGCCAGATTCGCAAAATTCTCCCATGCTTAGTGTCGTCCCAGCGTCTGCCCCCCCACCTCAGAAGCCAGGAGCTGCCGGTTTCGGCTGCGACAGCGCCCTTCGCCGAGGTTTCAAGGTCGCTGCTCACTGACTGGTAGGTCCTGCAGCTTGTCTCCGAGGCCCTGTCTTCCTTCAACGCAGGGCGTGGGTTCCTCACGGGACGTGCACCCTCGCCTGTCGCAGCCCTATCCGCCTTCTCGGGGCGACTATGGCCCAAATAACAGCCTACGCTGCGGCTCTATAGGCTTCTTCGGCCCCTCCTCCTCCTCCTGAGATGTCCGTGGATCCCTTGCCTCGCGTGCGGCCTTCTGCGGAGTCGCCGGCGGCTTCGGCCCCGGCGCCAAAGGTTTCAACTTCAGGTTGTAGGAGGTTGGTGTCGTCGAGGGGCAGGACTTCGGGGCTCCACTCTTCGACACGTGGCATCCCTGCCTCGCCGTAAATCCCTACAGGGCTCCCTGTGGCGTCGCAGGAGGTCGCCGGGACTCGGGGTTCATCCCCGAGTTCCCCTCGGCCCTCTGAGCAGGTGGCTGCCTCTCCAGAGGCCAAGTCGGCACCGTTTCGGCGCCGTGGGCTTTCCTCCCCGGCAGTGCCTCGGGTGGAAGCCGGGGCTGGGGTGCTTTCCTGAGTCCCTCTCGGTCCTCTACGCGGGCGGCTGTCCTGTGTGAGGTCGAGCCGGCGCCCTTTTGGCGCTGCTCCTTAGCCGACCCAGCTCCCATCCCTTGTGGGAAGCCCGTGGTGGTGGAGGTAGTCTCGGCGCCGTCAATGCATGCTCCAGTGCCGCTAGACGTGGAGCTAGCACCTGTGGCGGATTCCAGGGTGTCGTGCCGGCGTCTGGTCCTTGAGTCGTCTCCTGGGGAGAGTCCCTCCTCTCCTGAGGTTTGTCAGCTCATGGTTTCTTCCTCTCCGGAGACAGGACGCCGCTTTTTCACCGGCATCTTCCAGGGAGGGCTCCTAGCTGTCCCCGCGGCCTAAGTCGCTGGCATTTTGTGGATGGGTATACCTGACACCCCATTCCCTACAGATAATCTCCTCGAGGTTCTCCACAGGGCTCTGGTAGACAGGAGCTGTTCCTTCCTTTTGAAGCGTCGCTCCATAATTCTCTTCTGCGGGCATGGGGACGCCCTGCCACGGGTGATCCGGTGCCTCAGCCGCTCCTGCATCACCACCGTCCTGCTCTGCATGACCCGGTTTGCCTTTCCTTCCACCCTTCTAATCAAGGCTCTCTTCTGCGGACTGCCTTTCCATCCTTGCCTGTGGTGTTGTTTCCTCTGTCTCTGGAGGCCCGGTGGTTGGATTATTGGGGGCGTATCATCTTTGCTTCCTCCAGTGCTGCCTTGCGGGTACTCAACACTCTGTGTGCTGGCCTGGGCTACCTCCAGCCTGTGTGATTCTGCTGAGTCCCTTCTTTCTCATGTATCCCTTGAGGGTGCCCGCGCTGATCTATGGCACCATGCGTTGGATGGTCGAGAGTTAGCCGCATTCTCCGTGTGGCCATGGATGATGCCGATGCTCTCGGCCGTGCTATGGCCACTTCTGTGGCTCTCCGTCACCATGCTTGGCTGCGGGATGCTTCTTTTTCCCGAGAATATTAGGGAGCGTCTGGTTGACCTGTCCTTTGATTGGGTCCTTTTTTTGAACTCATACAGACTCTGCCGTTCAGCATCTTTTTGCAGGACTCCGTTCGCCTCCCCCTCCGTAGGCTGTCTTGTCGGTCCTCTGGGGCTTGATGGGAGGCGTTATCCCACCTGCTCCTGGAATCTGGTGTTTTTGAGTGGGCGATTATATATTCTGTGTGGTTTGACATGCCTTCGGGGTCCCTTGGTTGGCCCCTCTCTTCTGTGGCTGCTGGTTCAGCCCTTTTGGCGAATGTGTATTTTGTGGCTGATTGCTAAGCCGTCTACCGCAGGTCTTATGTTCTTGTTCTCTGACCCATGTTTTTTTTTTCCTAAGAGTGGTTCCCATGTTTTCTTTTGGACGTGTCCTACCCTAAGTGGGGTACTTGTAGCTATTATATAACTCTGTCCTACACTGGGTGGGTGTGGACTCCCTTTTGCGGGTTCCTCACCTCTCCTGGCTTCGCTGCATTCGGCTGGTGCGGTTTCTTTGATCTTGTTGGGGCGTCTGCATCGCTAGACCAGCTTTGGCATGCTATCTGCGGCGTTGTGCTATGGTGTTTCCACCCCTTTTTTGTCCAGCCTTTCGGCCTGGTCCTCTGTCTGGTGTTCCAGGGGGGGGATTTTCCTGTGTTCTGGTTGACAGCTTGGCTCGTCCTCCGTCTTTCTCTTCTTCTGTTCTAGCTGGTCCCGCTTCTTTCGTGGGTCGGTTTCTGTCCGGAACGGTCTCCTTGGGGTCTTTTTGGATTTCCCTGGCCTTGCTTTCAGCTTGAGCTCGGCTTGGTCGGGGTGCTCGGCTTCGTGGTGCTTGCCAACTGCTGGCTGCGCCCGCCTGCTCTTTCTGGTCCACGGCTGGGGGTCCTGGCGTGGGTCCTTGTGCTCCTACCTCTTGTTTGGCTGGAGCCTTGCGCGACTGTGTCTTTCTTCTCCCGCCTCCCTTTCTTGGCTGTGGAGCCGTTGAGCCTTGTCCATTGTCTCAAGGCTGTGGCCGGTTCAGTTGTCCCCTTCACTGTGTGTGTGTGTGTTTCCGGTGGAGGGCTTTGCCTCCGTTTCTACCTCTTCTTGGAGTCTTGGGGTGATTCTTTCTTCCTCTGTACTCCTCTGCTGGGGCTCTCTGGCAGATGTCCCTGGTATCTTGGCTGAGCTTGGGGCGTCTGGGCCTCCCTTTGCCTCGTCCTTGCTTCCTTCTGCTTGGTGGAGGCTGGGCAGCCCTTCCTGTCCCCTTTATACATCCCCTGCTGAGGCTCTGTGTTTCTTCCTACTGGGGAGCTCTCTCGCAGGCCCTCCACTTCCCTTCTGGGTATGGCTAGGGTATCTATTCTAAGTTAAGGAATCTGGAGCTAGTAGTCTCTATCAGATGTATGATACGATTCTAGCTGCAGATTCCTTCACGACCCGCCCTTCCTCCCCGTTCTGCGAGGACCCTTAGCTTGGTCTTCTGCACTTGCCTGCCTCTGGGTGGTTTGTCTTCTGCGAGTGCCCTCTTTCACTTCCTCCCTAGCCGGATGCTTTTTCTGTTTCTTTGCATCCACTCTTTCCTTTCTGGTAATTTGTCAGTAGGTTCATGTGTACTTCTGTATCCCTACACCCTGGTGTTTCCACTGTGGGGCCTACTCATACTTTCTCCTTTTTTCATTGCTTGAGGTTTCTGGGTCATGTGCAGTCCTCTGAGTTGGGGTCTTTTGGCTGTGCCTCAGCCCTTTGCTCCTTACAGGGGATGCGTCTCTCCTCGATTGTGTTGTCCTAGGGTAATTTGTTGTTACTCTTCTGTTTTGGACTTCTTGTCCCTCACTGTTAATATACTTTGGTTGCAGGCTTCTTTCGTCTGCTGCAACATTTTCACATGTTTTTCTGTCTCCAGGGAGAATGTTGTATTTGCTTGCAAGGTTGCTTTACAGTAGCTGTGCTCTGCTCTTCCCTTCCCTTCTATGACTTGCCTGGCACTTCCCCGAATGGTGCTGTTCCTCACGATTCGCTTCTTTCCTTTCTGTTTATCTGATTTTTTGCACACCGTTCCCATATTCTCACAGTTTTTGTTTGTGATGGCTCCACGTTGTGGCGCGGAAAAGTTCTCCGAAGAAAACTGTCAGCGCGCTGGGGTTGGGCTTATGTGACCTCGCTGACGTCATGCCCGCGGACGGCTTCAGGGCGGAGTCACGCAGTACCGCCCCCGGTGCACAGAGATGCTGTGGCAAAGAAAATTTTCCGGATACAGTCTCACGCCTGGGGATAATTCTACGTTAAGGAATTGGCGGCTAGAATCGTCTCTACATAGTTACCGAAGGTATGTAACTCGTACTTTGGGGCCCTCATTGCTTGTCGGGGGATGACTCCAAGACCAAAAAGCTCAAGGAATATAGCTGTATGGTCACTAAAGTTTGACAGTTTAGTATCAGTGTGATGAAGATGTCCCCGGCAGTTGGTGGTTGCACCTATAAAATCTAGTGTGGAATTAGAAACTCCCCGAAAGAAGGTTTTTTCCAAACCTCCCGCGTCTACTTTGTTATACACTTCCAGATTCATTGATGCTAAGAACCTATATAAAGTGTTCTTATAATCATGGTGCGTGAAATGAATTAAAGGGTCTCTCTCCATATCAATTAAGCCACAAACCGTCCTCAGTGAGTTGGGGCATGGTTGGGAATTATAGTCGCCTAACCATATGATATGGAGTTCTTTACTCAACAGAGACCTTGTGAATTTCTCCAGTTTTTTGTCCAGTGAGTCTGTAACAGTCACCATGCTGCCACCAATATTGTTGTTGTAGTCATTTATTAATAACCAACACTTGTGGCGACCTCCTTCAAAGACTAAAAAATTAAAATACAGGGAAGGTTTTTTTATTTTAATGACCTTAATGAGTAGCATGTTTGAGATTAAGGTTACTAAACCCCCTCTAGGTCTTCCTGCCAGGGAGGGAACTGCATAGGTTTGGAAGGATCAATAGCCATTTATGAATTTTGGGTCCAAACCCCTGTCTCCTGAAGACATATAATGTCTCGATCCTGCCATAGCTCTAACCACTCCGCCTTATCCAGCTTTGAAGCAAAGCGTGCCATGTTCCACGTGGTTAAGTATATCCCTCTCTTTTGTTAAGCCACCTGGTTTACTGAAGACGATGCTCCCGGGTTACTTAGCGGGGCATTACTACTAGATAGGTTGACATCTGTGTGAGAAGTTGGCCTGATATATAGTGCTCACTATTCTAGTGATCACTTTGTATCATTCCAAACGACCCTTATTGATGATTGGTTGTAAGTCAACCTTATAGACCAGCTATCCTAGTAGCATGGACAAGAGCAGTCTTTAGGCTAAACTCTAGAGGGCGTGTTAAGCCAGCTGTTATACCATCACATATACCCCTTGAACACCAAGTGAAAGGACACCACACAAGTTGTTTTGAAAAATAAAGTATATTTATTTATAACAAGGCTACCCTGGCTCTTTATGAGACAGGGAGCTAAGCACAATACAAAACTCTTATGAAAATACTTCAAGTTGCACAATTTACACAAATGCCCGAGGGGCACGAAAAACCATATACACTAAAAGTGGAATGCGAAACACTAGCAGGTAAGTAACAAGATCCAGAGGCTTCAGGATCGCTAGGACTACACTACTGAACCCTAAGGTTAGGAGCAGGAGGCCTAGGGAGATCGGGTGCAGAGTGTGCACTCTCACGCGGGATGCGGGAAGAAGTCTATGGGTGCTAGCGTTTGTAAAGTTACTGTTATCGGACGAATCCGACTAGCTAGACTGAAAACGAAAAAGGATCTGGACACTTAGATAGTGAACCTACGTTGGAGCACCAAAATGCTCAGGTTACCTAGCCCAGGGGCTGCGGCTGCCTAGGGTTCAAAAAACGTCGGGAATCCTCGTTACAGTCTGTGGAGCCTGAAAGAAGAAGTTGCTGGCAGGCGACCAGTGAAGATATTCGGAGGGATCCAAGCCTGGATCGATGATGGAGATGACCTGAAAGCAGAGGGGACTCAGTTCTTAATCACTAGCCAGTGATTAGGTGGGCACCAGGATGGCACCGGATGAAGTCACCTCGACCAGGTGAGTGGGCGACGCTGGGCTCTGCTGTCTCTCGGACCAGGAGGCGTTGTCGGCGACCAGGATGGAGGTGCGAGCTGTCCCACGAAGGTGTCTGCTGTCGGCGATGCTGAAACCAGGATTGGAGCAACAAGCCTTGGCAAAGGCAAGCCCACACGGTGGAGTCAAGATGGCGTCTGGAGTGGACCAGGAGGGTCCGGGGTGCTCCTCTTTTGGAGGGGAGCAAGGGCCAGTCTGGAGCAACCAGACCAGCGATGTAGTCGTCGTGGTGCATCGTCAGGAGGGCCACTAGCCAGCAGGCAAGTGACCGGACAACGCGGTGAGCAGCAAAGAGCAGAAGGGCCCCACGCAGATCTTGTGGATGCTGGGAGGCTGGACTTCGGTGCTGGAGCTGCTCAGGGTTAGGGCTTCTCAAACCCCAAAGCACTCACTCGAGAATCCCTCGGCGGTCGTGCTGGATAAGCGTCGTGCAGGTCTTGAAGATGGCCGGTCCCTCGGGTCTCGTCACACCCACGAATCTCAGCTGGGCTGATGATGCAGGTAGAGGTCAGAGATGGCAGGGAATCCGTGTCTCGTCGAGCTGGGCAGTCTTGATCCGGAGAATGGACTTACAGCAAACCGCAAGCGCTTAGATGGTGCCCGCTGATGCAGGGTGGCTACTCCTTAGCCACAAGGGAGAGTCTTCAGGAAGATCAAGAGTTCCTTTCGTGGAAAGTAGTCAAGATTCAGAATTATCTAATTTGGGAAGCGGGCCTGCTCCTACCTTTATTCTAAGAAAAGGGGCTGGCACACGACTAGGTCCTGCCCATGGGTGGGACCAGGAGGGGGGTGGTTACACCCCTCTCCTTTGTCCGGTCTCTCCCCAGCTCAGGGACTGGTGTGCCCCTGGAACTGGTTTGAGCCGGCATATGCACAGTGAGCACCGGGGTGCCACTTGCAGTCACCTTCCTTTCAACCCTGCCTACCTGGGATACACAAAACCCTGTCTGGGATGGTGCTAGCACCGCCCCTGACAGGAAACCCTTTGTCCGAGCTCTCCTCGCTGGAAGGACTCCCAGCAGCAGGAGGTCAGACTTGTGTCTGTGGTGGCAGCATCCATTTTGTGGAGCTGAGGCTGTGTTAAGCTTTAACCGGGATTCACAGTTACATACATGTCGTGTCCCTCTAGAAGGGTGGAATGCTAACCCCGTCGCCAGAATTGGCGAGGGGTTAGTATTCCAATTCGTATGACACCTTACTCGACATGTTTTGATAAAGTGATACCAAAGTTGGCAAATAACCGGGAGGATTATAATGCACTTAAGAGTATATGGTACGCGTTATCATGGAACAGCTATTAAGACTTGGTTCCGCAAGCTGCAGACGGGCTCAGCTCGTGCCAGAGCACCATCTCACATAATTCCAAGCACTCTGCCTTCAGGATTGATAAGCCCTGCCATAGGAGTGACTGATAGGAATACATGTGTCCATTTTAGGGTTAGATATAGGAATGCTGTATCTAAAGCAAAGGGTGATTACACCACCTTGCCCCAGCTGTCGTGCAGCCAGTTGTGTCAGATTTAGATGGCCAGCCAGGGGTGGCATAATACATGCTGCAGCCCCTGGTAGGCCTTGGGTACACCTATGCCCTGAATACCTAAGGTATACAGTACAGGGACTGATAAGGTGGCCCAGTACCAATTGGTAAATGCACCTACGGTACATGCTTGTCAATTTAGAGAGAGAACAGCTAGGCTGTGGGTCTGATTAGCATGGCCCACAGCCAGGGAAATTCGTAAACCAGTGAAGCAAAAAGCAAAAATCTGGGGTGATCATAGGATTGCAGACCCTACTCTCCTACAGTCTGGTGTCCCCTAGGTGATTTTGTCTGGCCTCCAGAGATCTCTGCAACAGAGATGTGTGAGGGCTCACTAGTGGTGGTTAAAAAACCTGTTACTACCCCCCGCCAGTAGTCATTCGCAGGCCTCAAGATCTTACAGGGGGGCAAATCTATTAGCTATCTCAAGTCTCTGCCTTAGTCGATAGGGGCTGGGAGGATCCCGTAACGGAAAGAGATAGGGGCATGGGGGTTTGTTCAGCAATCTCGAACTACGAAGGAGCTGACATGGTATGGCACTCTTAAATTTTCCCAAGGGGAAAACAGCATTGATTATTGGATGTTTATCCTGCAATTTCTTTTTCATTGGGAGGAATTGCCGCCTGTACTGTAGCAGTAAAATCCGGGTAGAACGTGACTTCATTTACTTTATAGTTGATGGTTTGTTACTCCCTTGCAAGTCACAGAACCATATCCCGGTCACAATAATTTAGAAATATTGCAATTATCGGACGTAGCGGGGCACTGGGGACGGGAATGCACCTCCTATGACCTGTGTGCCCTTTCCACCAGCAGCACCTCAGACAGGTTTCCCAGCCCAAACCCCTACTTAAGCATTGTTTCGAAATATAGCTCCATTATGCCTGTGTTTGTGGACTCTGGCTGCCCGGTGATTCAGAGAATATTTCGCCGGGACCTCTCGTCCAAATCCTTGCTTTTGGCCTGAGTTACAGCCAGCACCGTCTCTATATTCAGATATTTTGAAGTGACGGTTTGCAGGTTGTCATCAATTGTCTATATTCGCTGTTCCGCCCCACCCAGCTGAACACCTTTTTTGTCGAGATTGGTCCATACGCAGATTGAGTTCATACATTTTTCATCAATGGACTGTAAACTGTTTTGCATGAGTGTCGGCTCCAGTGTCAAAGGGTCCGGAGGGTCCTGGTCAGAATCGGATAGGACATGTTGCTGGAATCTAGCAGGTTTTCTAGCCTCAAAAATGAGGCATGCCTGTTGCTTGTCCACCTTCGACCTCGCCAGCCCCTGAGAGCAATATTTTTTAAACAAACAAACTTGGTCAGCCCATCTGTATCGCACGGTCTGTGACTTTCACAGTGTGAACTGACGTTGCAGCACAAGCACACCTTCCCACAGTGTGGCCTAGCGAGTAGGCCCAGCAGATTAGGCCGCCAGTCCAAACGGTTTGTCCCCACAGGGCCAAATTTGTCTGTTATCTTCTCCGGCCAGTAAAACCGAGCGCAGCTTAGGCCCTCCTTCCCAAATATGGCATAGATAATCGGCCCATGGATTAGTCCGCCAGACCCATCTGGCAGTTCAACCAAGATGAGAGGTGTCCGTTGTCTTCACCTGCCCGTATGCAGGCCCCCTCATGCCGGGTCCCAGCGCAGGTATTGAGTCACCAACCATGTAACAGCAGCCAGTCAGGCAGGCTGCGTCTATTTGCAGAGTCAGGCTACAGGGCATGCTGCAGCAGCCGCATCAGTCAAACATACCCACAAGCAGTCTCTTTTCACGCAGGCATGTCCTCTTGCACTAATCCTGGCAGCCACAACCTCACATAAAGGCCACAGTCTGAACCTGGCCAGACGTCCTTCGCTCCTCACCTCCGTATGATTCGCTGATCTGCTTTTTCCGACCGGCCCAACACTTCACTCCGCCACGGCTACCACGACACACCGGGAGGATCTCTCGTCAAGCCACGGGACACCCGTTACAGACAGCAACGTACCGCCTGCGGCATCTGCACTCTAACATCAGCTTGGACATCAGCATCGGGCGGCCGCCATCTTGTTGTCTCACTACACAGCCAAGCGATCGCAGCAGGACCGAAAAACACTTCTATATACCGGTGAAACTTTTACCACACATATGCCTTTACCATTCACGCTTTTACAACAAAATAGGTTGTATTGGCATGCGTGGTAAAGGTTATGCATGGTTATGGCATTCGGGTTGCAACTGCCGTGTTGTAAAAGCATGCGTTACAACAGAAGCCGTGGTTTCGTCATACATCCTGATACAATGCATGGCGCTGGAAGAGGGATAGATCAAGTGGGTGGCGCTGCTTTACGAGTCTACTTGGGCAAGAGTCTGTCTGAACTGGGTCCTGCATCTCAATAGGCCTTCTCAGTGCTCACTGTAATGAGACATGGATGTCTGCTATTGTCAATCGTCTGAGCATTTGCGATTGAACCATTCACCAGCAGTGTACAGAAGGAGAGTCGAAGAGTGGGAACAATACTTGCAACCCCGAAAAATGGTACTCCCCAGTCTGGATCCAGTGAGGCTGGATAAGTTCAATGATTGCAAGCATAATACCTTACTGTACGCGACGACAAGCTGCACCTGCAAGTTAGGGAGAGCCTGGCACTAAGCGTGTATTCTTGCTGGAGCGAAGTATAGTTTCTGGGCTCTGTACCAGTTGGTCTAACACTTGTGCCTTCCTAATTTCCTTGACTGCGCAGCAAGCTCCTGTTATGGTGACACGACTGGGTATCACATGGGAACCTCAAACCTTTCGATACTTCAGGTGAAAATTGGTCATAGAGATGAGGATATCTAAGAAGACTATCTTGGTGGAGTGCTGCGGGCCATGAAAGGCAGCTTTGAGTTCTGGCATACCCTTTGGGTATTTTTTTGTGTGTGTTTTATTGAGCGTGTACATGACCATCAAGCTATCAGCCTGCTGTACATAGAGATATCTAAAGAGGATTACATTACAGTCTGGATCCTAGTCATTTAAGATAAGCTGTATGTACATAGGGTTCTGTAACAATTGTGTACAGTAACTAAGAGGGAGAATGATATTTACAAGCAAGTTATGTATACATTTTACAGAGTAAGGTATAAAACAATAGTATACAATAAAGAATCGGGTGAATATTGGCTGCATATGATAGCTCGATTGGCAATATCTAAAATGGTGATGTTGCTGCTAATACTATACTACTTTGTAAACTTCCCAGTCTGGATTCTCCAATAATGGTTCAGAGTGCTAGACAAGCTGCTGCGCGAGTCGATATTGAATGGAGGTTGTCGCAGGGTGTCCGTGGACATGTTGCAGTATCCACAGTGGGAAGGTGGCCTAGGAGCCTCAGACTATGAGCTCTATTACCTTGCAGCGCAGTTGCCATGGCTAGATAGGCGTAGGATGAAGTACCTGGGGTCGGTGGGTGCAGGAAGGGGCCCTGACAGCCCAGCGACTGGGACGTGCATCACTGTCACTCAGACTCTGACTACTCCAGATTGCGCAGCGATGCTGACAGAGGGCACTGTAGGACCTCACACCACCCACGGTATGCGCCAGCCCTACCACTGGTCGTGTTCCTAATGTGCGGGGTAGATACTTCTCAGCTAGGCACCCGAAGGTTTGGACAGAAGCTGGGCTACAAAACACTAAGCAATTGTTACGTAAACAGGAAGTTTTGATGTTTGAATACATTGTTGCCAGTACACATAGTCACATGAACTGATAGTATAGTATTACGACTTGGTTAAATATCTTTATATATGACCACACTGAATAGAACCTGCTGAAATGATTCGTTTTTATTTAAAACCAGTAAACATATATATTTTTTTGAATGAGACCCATTGTATACATGTTTTAGGGGAAACAGCCATTACTACAGTCAATATCATGCCTGGCCATTACCACACCGTCATAACAATGCAGATGCCTATAACACACATATATCTCTGCCACAAATGGCTTTACCACGCACAGCTTTACCACGAATATCTTTACCACGCATTAAGTATATAGGTAAGCATATGTAACTTAGTACGTTTGTTTTAAAAATCCAGTACATATATATATATATCTCCAAACACGCAGCTCGAATCCCCGAGCTGTTCCACAAGTAAGGACACTCCAGCCAATTTTCTTTGTCTCTGCGCTTGGTTTATTTTCGCGCGCACACTCAGTCAACAAACGCTTTTCGGCGTTGCCGCCTTCGTCAGTGCTGGCTGACAGAGACATTTTTTCATTTAAATAAAGTTTACAATCATCACCACATCACATGTTAAAAAGTAAACATAAAAAGAGGCACAATAAATCATTCATTTTTGGCGGCCATCTTGTAACGTCTCAGATCGATGTAAATGTTAAATCACATTTGCCTTAAGTTCATTGCATAGATTTTAAACAAATAATATGCGGAGTGAATAATGCATTTCATGTAAATTCAACAATATATTACACCACCCCAAATGGGCTATTTGTTCTTTTTTTCTTTATCCTCGCAACCTCGCATTTTGAGACATGTTGTTACCATAAAGTCTTACTGTTGCATCACAATGACTTAAGTTTAAAGGAGTGTACATTCCACCCTTATTTAACATATCATGCCCTGAATGGGCTTGTCACTCGACGAACTCTTGATTCAGAGTACATCGGTACCGTTACTGAAATCTTAGACAACTATGCTCATTTCTGAAAGTGCCTCATAATACCCTCTTCATTCAATACTATTTTGCCCTGAATGGGCTTTCACATCTTAGTCAGATAGACACATTCCTCCAAACATATAGGGGAGCAAAAATAGAGGGTAGAACAGTGGTGGGGAAAGGGAGGGAGAAATACAGCAGGAGAGTTTAAACTAAGCATTATCAATTGTCAGAGGTGGAAGGGGAATTATTTTCTGCTCTGCGTGTGTGGGTTAGTGTAAATGTACCCACATTTCCTCTTCGTTGTTCAGACCTGCTGGGTTTTTAGTTTGGAGCATGATAATATAACGAGACTCCAACATTCTTAACTTCTTGACCCAGTCTCCTCCTCTCTCTGTTCTTACCAATTGGTCTAATATAAAGAAGGACAGCAGATTGTTATTACTTTGGTGTACCTTCTCATAGTGTCGGGCCACTGGATAGGTTTGATCTTTCAAATTTATAGCCCTCATATGTTCGAGGATTCTAAGTTTGGTCTGTTTGATGGTGCTGCCCACGTACTTTTTACCACATGGACACACCAAGCAGTATACTGTAAACTCTGAGTTACAGTTCAATAGTTTGGAGATTTGTCTTTTCTGTCCCCTTCCTGGTTCCTCATATTCCTTGACCTTTTTGGAATTTCTACAGGCCTTGCATTTCATACATGGGTAGAAACCCAATGCTGGGGCTTTCTTCTTTTTCTTGACTTCATGATGGCTGTTCACTAGGTGGTCCCTAAGTGAGTGACTTCTTCGATATGTTACCAGTGGGTAGTCAGATAAGGACTTTCCCACCACCCCATCTGATTTGAGTATATTCCAATTTCTTCGCAGAATTTGGAACATCTCTGGTGACTTGTCATTAAAGTTTGTGATAAGTCTCAATGTCATATCTGTTTTCTTGACCTTGTCTATCAGTAATTCATTCCTAGGTCGTGCATCACTCCTTTTCTCAGCTTCATTTAGGACCCCTCTGTAATAGCCCCTTGCTTCGAATCTCTGCCTAGATTCTTTTTTGGCCTTTGTATACTCCTCTTCAGTGGAGCAGTTCCACTTGATGCGCAGGAACTCCCCCAACGGGATATTATTCACTACACATCGTGGGTGACAGCTACCAGCGTGCAGGATTGTATTACCTGCCGTCGGTTTTCTATATACTGATGTTTGTATCTTGTTATCCTGGATATATACCCTCAGGTCTAAATAGCTTGTGGCTTCCAAGGTACCATTGGTTGCAGTAGATTTTCTGTGCAGGGTCGATTGTATTTGATTGTCCTTGATGTAGATGTGTGTATCAAGGAAAGTTATTTCTTGGTTGTTAATTTCATATGTTAAGTTTAACCCTGCCATGCTTCCATTGATGGTTTTATGGTATTTTTCAAATTCCTCCGGAGATCCATCCCAAATGATGAATAAATCAAACCTTATCCAGCAGATAATTTTGCTGGTCATGTGGTCATTGTCCGATGCCCAAGCAACTTCTTTTACCCAATAGCCCATTGTAAGGCATGCGTAATTTGGGCTGAAGGAAAAACCCATAGCGGTTCCATTGCTTTTCCGGTATAATTCCTCTCCAAACAAGAAAATGTTTTGTGACAGACATAATGAAAACATTTCCTGTAACATCTGATTGTGATTTTTGTATTGGATGTTTCTATCCTGCAAAAAATAATTGCCAAGGAGTATTCTCTAATCTGCTCAACAGATCATTGGTGTCCTGAATATAGGAACTCAATTGTATTACATAAGGTTTCAAAAAGTGATCAATATAATTTGAGATTGGTTCCAGCAGGGAGCCTTTTGCAGATAGAATAGGTCTGCCTGGGGGATTCCTTTGATCTTTATGTACTTTTGGCAGGAAATAAATCGTGGCTGTTATTGGGTGATTCACTGTCAAGTATTTTAGTTCATCATCATAAATTAGGTTTTTCAATTTCCACTGTTTCAATTTTTCATCCAGTTTATTTTTCACCTCTGGCGTTGGGTTAGTTTTTAGTTTCTCATAGTATTTGGTATCCTTCAACTGACGGTGGGCTTCAATGATATAGGCACTCTTTTCCCACACCACTATGTTTCCCCCTTTGTCCGCCATTTTTATTTCAATTTGGTCATCGTTGGTTAGGTTTCTTAACGCTTCTCGTTCCTCTGATGTTAAATTGTCCTTATAGTTTGAACCTTTAATTTTATGGAGGTCTTGTATTACTGCTTCTTGAAAAGTGTCAACCTTATTTCCAGGGAGTAATTGGGGATAGAATTTTGATTTCGGTTTCTTCTTGCTGAGGCCAGCTCCTGCTTGTGTAATTTCTTGACTTAGGGTTGTCTCATTTTCATCCATTACGTCTAGATTGATTAGCGTGGTATATGCAGTGGCATCCCTCGCTCTTATATCTGGGGTGGTTTCCTCATTTGGTTGTGGTTTTTTATTCTTCATTTTGTTTTCCTCAAAGAATTTGGCCAACTTGATTTTCCTTATGTATAAATAGAAGTCTATTCGTGCTTGGGCCATGTTCATTTTCTTTTTGGGGCAGAAGTTTATGCCTCTTTTTAATAGTGAAATCTCTGTTTCTGTGATTATTCTTTTTGAAAGATTTATGATTTGTAGTTCGTCATTCATGTTCCCCTCTTCTGGCGCATACTCCGTGTTTCCGTCCCCACTTTTGGGGTTGTTTCGTTTGTTCCTTTTGCCCCTTCTTGTCTTTTTTTGGTTGTTGTCCATTGTCGCCCCCGTCCTCTTCCTCTTTGTTGATTTTGTGCGCCCCGATGCTGTTCCCACTGCCGTTGCTGCAGTACGAGGCGCATATCCTCTAAAAAAGGCGTTTTTTCGGGATTGGCAGATGTACCTGGTTCTCCATCGCTGGCTTCCGTTGATGTTAATGATGAAGACATGGAGGAGGTGCTAGCGGACATATATATATATATATATACACACACTTAGATCCACTGCAGCAACCTTCATGAGGTAAAAGCCGGATCGGTGTCAATGAGTGTGTCTCCACAGGTGGGAACCTCGGAGCTTTTATTTATACGTGGCCTCTCAGCCACCGGAGATGCACCAACCGGAAATTTGGGGCCACGGAGCTCCGAATCTCAGAGTCCCAATGTGGAGGCATCCATGGAGGATTGACAAGCCGGATGTGCGAGTGGAGGCCCATTGGTGGGCTTGAAACGTCTCCGAAAGCGACACATAACTGAGGCACACACTACAAGGCCTACAAACCAACGCGGACTCATTTGTCGCCCGTTTGGAGGGCTCATATTTTTATGTGGGAGGTGTGGCCTCTATGCCAAAATGACTGTTGCGCCTCTGAAGAGTGCAATGAGCACGAAACGATTCATGCGTGAATCGACAGGCCTGCTGTAAACTGGATCTTGCCCCAGTATTGGAACTTTCATAGATTCCCATGCTTTGTATCATTCCCCGTCGTCGGAATGGGAGCCTCGGTAAATAGAAAATACCTTAGTAGTAAGCACAAAGTGAAAAAATAGGCCTAGGCCTCATCTCATTTTGTAGCTTATCCACCTCTTTTTGTAAAAGAGACCAAATTCTTGCAGTGGCCAATCAGAGCAGCCTCACCCCATAGAACCTTCCTGAGAGAACCTCAGAGCCTCAGATTTTCTACCGCACGTTGTGCAAGGGAGTCTCCATTGAGCTCTGCTTATTTTCTTCAATTCCAAGCTATTTTTTCTTCAACTTGTATCTCTTTTTTGTCATGTCTGACAAGGAGAAAAGAGCACTTTTCAGAGCCTGTGCTACTTGCTCCAAGAAGAGATTGTTTGTCGAGGACAAACATGAGGACTGCATATACTGCCCATATCCGGACCATAAAGCCATGTACTGCAAGATTTGCAGAACCTTCTCCACCAAAACCTTGAGGGACAGGGAAGGACGTCTCCTCACATGGCTTCAGAAGATGAAGGACTGCAAAGAACTTATGTCTTCAGACAGTGAGGGCTCCTCGTCGATGGTGTCATCTAAGAAGTCTAAGAAGAGGGGTAGGTCTCCCCTTCTACTTCTGACAAGCCCCTTCTCAAGGCCTTACCAGGGACCTCTGATAGGTCTGACAGGCCTGCTTCCCAAAAATCTCCTCACCACGGTGAAAAGGAGAGGCATGGAAAGCCTGAGGAATCGCAACCCTCAAAGAAGGCGAAGAAAGTTGCTCCTGTCACTTCCCCTCCCTCTGAAAGGGATAGAGGGGTGAAAAAGCCTTCACCTGCAACTCAGGAGGTCATTTCTGATAAGAAAAAGTGGTCGTCGACGGTGAAAACCACAGGTACGCCGACGATTTCTGTAAAAAAGGACTTGTCTGTAAAATTAGCCTCGTCGACGGGCTCGTCGACGACGGCTGCGACGACGGCACCTGCGCCGTCGACGGTGTTCAAGACACCTGATGCCTGTTCGTCGACCAAAATCACTTTCTCCACGTCGACGACGATGACAACAAGAATCGCTTCGGCGACGTCGACGACGACCGTGTCGACGACTCCTGTAACCTTGATGCTGACAACGAGTTTGTCGACGATTCCGTCGACGCTCCATCCATCATCGACAACGAGCTTCTCCTCGTCGATGGCACAATCCTCGACGACGAGCGCAGTTTCTTCGTCCGTGCTTCCGTCGACGACACAATCCAAAAAGGCATTACCGTCGAGGACGACTGAAAAGACTGTTTTTTCACGCGGAAGGAGGCAAATAACACCAGAGATGACGTCTCCGCGACAGGTTAAAAAATTTCCACCTAACCTACTGTTGGACGAGGATTCTGATGAAGAAGCTTATAGCGACTTTGGCCAAGCGTATAGTCCTTCTGACCTACAAGTTAAAGTTCAGGATATCAGTTCTGAGGAAGGAGAGATGGAACACCAACGATATGTTCCAGAACATTATTATGGAGATGACAAAATGCCTAGCATGCAAATGCCTTTGCAGAAGCCTTCGCGTCAATCTCAACAAGAGATGGTAGCGAAGCCATCCACTCTCATCTCGGATCTACAACTTATGTTGCAGGACTACCGAAGGCGTTTTCCTACTCCTCAGGAGGTTCAACAGGTGCGCACTCAGACACCTCCACCTCAGCTATCGCAGCCTGTGGCAGGACACTCTTTGCCGCAGAGGGGGCGTGAAACTGAACCTGCAGAACATCCACAAGAAGTAGTGCCTGTTCATGATACAGATGATGATACTGCCTCGTCAGATGCGGACCAACAGGTGGACCCTGACCAAGACCAGAACGTGGATTGGAATCCAGATGACCCTCGTGATCCGGACATCACAGAGCCTGATAACGCTACCTCTCCTCCAGCGGATGTTGGAGGTTTTCACAACTTGATGGAACGGGCTTCCAAGAGGTTTGGTCTCCCAGTTACCACGGTTCAGTCAGAATGTTTTTTGTACGATTTCAAAGAACCATTCAAGAAATCCGTACGTTCAATTCCCATCATTGAACATGTTTGGTCTGAAGGCCTGAAGGCTATGCAAAATCCAGCCACAGTCCTCCCGGTGCTTCCAAGACTGGAGAAAAAGTATAAGGCACCAGATGGCAGCCCGGCGTGTCTACTGGGTCAACCAAAACCGGACTCGGTAATTTCTCAGGCTGCACAGAGCTAATCAAAAAACCCATCCACGCCGCTAACTACGCCTCCGGATAAGGAGGGCAGGCGTTTAGACAGTGTGGGTAAAAGATTCTCCACAGTGGCCAGTCTTCTCGTTAGGGCGGCTAATGCTTTGGCGATTCTGGGGCGTTACGATCGCCAGATGTGGTGCGACATATATCCGTTTGTGGAAGAACTGCAGGATTCCTCTAAGGAAGAGGTAAAGAAGATATTGCTGGAGGGAGAGCGAGCCTCTTCGGAGGTGATTGACTGTGCTATGGATATAGCAACCACAGCATTTCAAGCGCTAGCCGGCTCGGCGGTTCTGAGACGCCAAGGATGGTTGAGGGCCACGTGGTTCAGACAGGAGGTGCAGAATAAGATTCTAGATCTGCCATAAGATGGAGAGATGCTATTTGGCAAACACGTGGATGACGCCCTACAGGGAATAAAGAAAGATTCTGATACGGCCAAATCCTTAGGAACTTTGCAATATCGCAAAGTACCCTTCAGAGGAGCAAGAGGTAGAGGATTCTCCACCTATAGAGGCGGCAATCAGCACCACTACTCTTCCGGCTCACAACCTAGCCAAACATACAAACCCCAATACTCTCAGAGGGGTTCTTTCTCTCGCCAACAGCCGAGAGGACGACAAGGGCAACAAAGGAGAGACAATACCAGGAATCAATAGCGGCCAGGTGGCTCTTTCCACTGTTCCTGTGCCCTCATTAACACCAGTGGGGGGCAGGATTGCCCATTGCCTCAACAACTGGATGGTCATAACAACAGACCAGTGGGTCCTACAGATCATCAAGGAAGGACACACGTTGGAGTTCCAAGATCTTCCTCCAACAAGAGCTCCAGGCGCCTTTCCACCCAAACATCTCAAACTCCTTCATCTCGAGGCCCACCAACTCTTCACCAAGGGGGCAATAGAACCTGTACCCCTCTCCCAAAAGGGGAAAGGGTTCTATTCCAGGTTCTTCCTGGTTCGGAAGACGAGGGACAAGTGGCACCGATCTTAGATCTATGGCAGCTCAACACTTATCTCAAAAAGTTATCCTTCAGGATGATCACTCTTCCTCCGCCTTCTCAATCCAGGGGACTACATGGCGACCCTAGATTTGGAAGACGCTTACTTCCACGTACCATCCAGCTCACAGGCAATACCTTTGGTTTACAGTAGGCAAGAGCCATTTTCAATTCAAAGTACTGCCTTTTGGTCTCCGATCCGCTCCGCGGATCTTTACAACGGTACTAGCTCCGGTGGCAGCCTTTCTCAGGAAGCAGTCTTTAGAAGTCTTCCCATATCTGGACGATTGGCTGCTGAAGGCTCCTTCTTTCCAAGAGGCGTCCAGGGCAGTCACGACCTGCAGACAACTGTTCAAGCAACTGGGTCTTCGGCTCAACAGAGAAAAATCAGTTTTGCGCCCCTCCAAGACAGCGAGGTTTCTAGGGGCTATCCTGGACACAGAGTGCTGCCTGGCTATTCCTTCGGAAGAACGCCAAAACAAGCTGATTCTTTCAGCCCGCCTTCTTCAGACACGGAAATTTCTGTCAGTTCGCAAGTACAAATCGCTTCTCGGAACGATTTCATCCATTGGTTCCACACTGCAGGCTGCGAATGCGTCCATTGCAAGAACAGTTGGACAAACAATGGTGTCAGGTCACAGGCTCCTTCGACGACAGGATTGTCATTACTCCGGAAATGAGGAAGGCAAGCAGCTGGTGGTTGCTGAAAGACAATCTTTCCAGGGGTTTACCGTTCCAACTTCCACCATCTCCCATGGTATTGACGACAGATGCTTCCATGGAAGGATGGGGAGCGGTTCTCCAAGAACTAAAGGTCAGTGGCCGTTGGAGCCCAGTCCAAGTCAAGTTCCACATCAATCTACTGGAACTTATCGCCATTCGTCTGGCCTTAAAAGCCTTCCTTCCGCGAATCCGCGACCGTGCAGTGCTGGTTCGTACAGACAACACCACAGCCATGCACTACATAAACAAGCAAGGCGGAACGAGATCTTCCACCCTCTCGACGGAAGCCCAGACGCTTTGGAATTGGTTGATCCAAAACAATATCGCCCTTTCAGCGGAACATCTAGCGGGAACATTCAATGTCACGGCCGACGCTTTGAGTCGCCAAAGGACTATCTCCCACGAGTGGGAACTGGACCAGACCATTCTGAAGGAACTGTTTGCACGTTGGGGAACCCCATCCATCGATCTGTTTGCAACTCCCCAGAACGCCAAATGCCAGTCCTTCGCAAGCAGGGTTCACCATCGGGAATCCTTGGGGAATGCGCTTTTGATTGCCTGGTCCGGCGCATTTGTTTACTTACGCCTTTCCTCCCATTCCGCTGATTCCGAGACTGATCCGCAAGCTCAAGGTAGAGCCGTGCAGGATGATTCTGATCGCACCAGCATGGCCCAGGCAGTTTTGGTACACAGAACTTCTCCTCCTCTCCCAGGATCAGCCAATTCTCCTGCGTCCTGTTCCATCACTGTTGACAATGGCTCACGGACAGGTTCTACATCTGGACTTGAAGTCACTACGATTGACAGCGTGGCTCCTGAGTTCAGAGAGTTCCAGGGTTTAAATCTCTCAGGAGAATGTAAAGACATTTTGGCGCAGGCCCGAGCGCCTAGTTCCAACAAGACCTATCGGGATAAGTGGAAGAGATTCTGTTTTTGGTGTCGGAAAGAAGGTCTACATCCATATACTTCTGCTCCGCACCAACTCTTACCTTGCATCCTTTCTCTGGCGAAATCTGGATTGGCTCCAACTTCAGACATTCATCATCAGGTCCTTCCCTGTGGTCTGCAAGGATTATTAAACAATTCCTGAAAGGTTTATTCAGGGTTTTTCCACCAGAACGGCCTCCACCACCAGCCTGGCATCTGAATTTGGTTTTGTCACATCTAATGAAGGCCCCATTTGAGCCTATTCATAGGGCTGACCTTAAGTTTCTCTCGTGGAAACTGGCTCTTCTCTTGGCCCTGACATCGGCTAGAAGAGTTAGTGAGCTCCAGGCTTACACAATTGAGGAACCTTTTCTACAGTTCAAAAATAATGTTCTCATCCTAAGGACAAATCCTAAATTTATTCCGAAGGTACCCTCAGAATTTCATCTGAATGAGCCGGTGGTCTTAAAATCTTTCTTTCCGCAGCCTTCCACACCAGCTGAAAGGACTTTGCACTCTTTGGACATTCACAGATGTCTTAAATTCTACTTGGAGCGAACAAGACAGTTCAGAAAGTCTTCCCAGCTTTTTGTTTCATTCAGCGCTCCTCGAAAGGGGTGTCCAGTTTCTAAACCCTGCATTTCCCGCTGGATTTCCAGTGCTATACATTTTTGCCATCAAGCAGCGGGGAAACCACTTCAGCGAGCAGTTCGTGCTCATTCTACGAGATCTATGGCTTCATCGGCGGCTCTATTCGCAGGTGTCCCGATCAAGGACATATGTAGAGCGGAGACATGGAGCAGTGTCCACACCTTCACTCGCCACTACTGCTTGGATTCTTCTGTTAAAGAGGATGCGGCAGTGGGCCAGGCGGTTTTGAGGAACCTTTTCCAATAAGTCGGTGAGCTTTCCTTCTATCCCGCCTTCCTGTTTGCATATTTTGTATTACTTGTTATTATTTTGCTTTATCATGCTAATGTGTATCTGGTTTTTCTTATCAGAATTATGTATGACATTTTCAGGTGCACATATTACAAAATATGCTTTTTCTATTTACTGCTAGTTATTCTGATACAAAGCATGGGAATCTATGAAAGTTCCAATACTGGGGCAAGAAAACAAGTTACTTACCTGTAACTTTGGCTCCCCAGTATTGGTAACTTTCATAGATTCCCATGCGCCCACCCGCCTCCCCTGGGAAAGCTCAGCCTTATTGTCTTATGATGTTGCTGTTCACAACGGCTACGAAAATCTGAGGCTCTGAGGTTCTCTCAGGAAGGTTCTATGGGGTGAGGCTGCTCTGATTGGCTACTGCAAGAATTTGGTCTCTTTTACAAAAAGAGGTAGATAAGCTACAAAATGAGATGAGGCCTAGGCCTATTTTTTCACTTTGTGCTTACTACTAAGGTATTTTCTATTTACCGAGGCTCCCATTCCGACGACGGGGAATGATACAAAGCATGGGAATCTATGAAAGTTACCAATACTGGGGAACCAAAGTTACAGGTAAGTAACTTGTTTTCTTCCCGCCGATCCAGCTTTTACCTCATGAAGGTTGCTGCAGTGGAGGTCAGAGTGTGTCTCCAACAGGTGGGAACCTTGGAGCTTTGATTTATATGCGGCCTCCCAGCCGTGAGAGATGCACCAACCGGAAGTTTGGGGCCACGGAGCTCCAAATCTCAGAGTCCCAATGTGGAGGTATCCATGGAGGATTGACAAGCCGGATGTGCGAGTGGAGGCCCATTGGTGGGCTTGAAACGTCTCAGACAGCGGCTCATAACTGAGGCACACACTACAAGACCCACAAACCAACGCGGACTCATTTGAGTCGACCATTGGAGGGCTCATATTTGTAAGTGGGAGGTGTGGCCTCTATGCCAAAATGACTGTTGCACCTCTGAAGAGTGCAATGAGCATGAAACGATCAGGCGTTAATCGACAGGCATGCTGTAAACTGGATCTGGCTTTTACCTCATGAAGGTTGCTGCAGTGGATGTCAGAGTGCATCTCCAACAGGTGGAAACCTTGGAATATATATATATATCTATACTACTATTATAAAGGAAGAACTTTGAACCTTTGAGGCGGGTAAACTCGGGAACCACAGCGCCAATCCACACACCCGATACATCGTTGAAATTGTCAGGGTGTGCAGATGGACATAGGCTATATAAAATGTAAAAATATACGTTATTTAAAAAATTTACGAGGAAAAAAAAAGTAGTCCCATGGAAGTAGCGCCGGCCGCGACGTGCGTGCTGACATCAGGAGCGCGGGGAGGAGTGACGTCCAGGAGCGCGAGGAGGAGCGGCGGACATGAGTGCAGGGAGGAGCGGCGGACAGGCGGGGAGGAGCGGTGAGGAGCCGCGGACAGGCTGGGAAGAGCGTAGAAGAGCGGCGGACAGGCGGGGAGGAGAGGGGAGGAGCGGCGGACCGGTGAACTCAGGAGCGCGGGGAGGTGGGGCAGATGAAGTAAGGCTCCGGGGGACCCACGGACTATGTCGGGGCGGGCAGGGGCCCTGAAGCCAAGGTCGGGACGGGCTGCTACTCCGGGGGACCCACAGACAATGTCGGGGTGGGGGCCCTTAAGCCTGATTGCTCCTGGACAAGGTCGGAGCGGGCTGCTAGTATATATATATATATATCTCCAAGGCCTCACGGCTGAAACGCGTAAGGATTGGGTGTTTTTCTCCGCTTTAAATGACGAATAAAAAGTCAAGCTTGTCAATCAGTCGGTGTTGGGCTCTGTTTGTTTTGGAGGAAGTACCGTGTTGCCAGGATCTCCATTCCTGGCTTTGAGAGCTCGCCCTGCAGGTCCGGGGGCCCCGGTAAAATGGAGATGCTTTGCTGATATTAATTGAGGGGCATGGACTGCTCGTGGATGCGCCAGCAAAAAGACAGCCATTGCTATTTGGCAGCTTTCCGCTCGAGAAAGGGAGAAGGGAAGGATTATTCTTCCTCTGACGGCACCACATGACAAGCAAGTATTTTGGGTTAGCGGAGAAACCTGCACTATGCTGATAGGATTTGGTGCAATGATTGGGACATTGTGAATGCACGCAAATTATGCAACATTGAAAATATGCTGTGTCTCAAATGAAAAGAACATTGCATTTTGGGGCTTGCAGTTAAAATACAAGCCATGTGACCACTGGGGCCTACAAATGAATATTACACTCACCTGTGACCAAGCCATGTACTCCCATTTAAATAATGATGTTTTTCCTTTTTGCACAATTTGCACAAGAGATAGCGAATTTGCACAGAATGTATAAAGTGTATATATATATATATATAGATATATATTTTTTTACATGATTTTAATATATTATGTAGAAATAATTTATTTTTCTCAATTGGTTCAATAATTTTAATCAATTTATTTGAGGAAATAATTATGAGGAAACATTGGGAGTAAGAACTGAACGATCAGAGAAGAGTGATACTCTCTTTTTAAAATGTTTGGTTTTCTATAAAAATTATTTTAAAAGCATGGTTAAACTTAAAATGTGTTCTGGATCACTAAGCACTTTATTGAAATTGAACAAAAAGTAATTTATGAATTAAGCGCTACTGAACTAGGCTGAAGTATGTTTTTTATTTCCACAGGCTGTGGGGTCAGCTGACTGTGTACTAGCACTTTAAGAGGGATGGGTGTACGATCGACCATGTCTTGTGATCAAGGGACGGAGGTGCGGGTGCGGTCGATCCTATGACCGTCATCAGTGGGGACTAAGCAAGTATTAGAGTCAGGCAGCGGCCATCTTACTGAGGGCTCGCGCTGCACGTCGCGCTACCGAGTGCATAAAATCAGGGAAGGCTCGTGGGTATTTTAGACTGCTTCTACTTTACTCCTGAGGCTTGAGCCGGGAGGATCTTTTTAAAATTACTGCTCCATTGGATTTTATTATTTCCCCGTGTGTCCTTTCCCTCCCCCTAGCATTGAGCTAAAAGCGCATTGACTGCGACCTTAGCGCCGAACTAGGCAAAAGCAATTGTTGTTTACATTATCCGATTATTTAGTTGGGAGACTTATACTCGCCTGCCCTGGGGGTGCGGTCGATCCTATGACCGTCATCAGTGGGGACTAAGCAAGTATTAGAGTCAGGCAGCGGCCATCTTACTGAGGGCTAAAATATTTACAACAAGGGGTGGTGAGGGACAGAGTCTCTGAATTAAACAGAATACTCTCACCCCGTCAAGAGATCAGGGCTAGATCCAACACCGTTTTTTAGCTCACTGCACCATCCCAGTTTCAGAACCTGGCTGTATGCAAATTAGTCTGTTCCTGTCCCAGTGCATGATGGGAACAGGGCAAACCAAACTACAAAAAACAATTCTTACACTGGGAAGGAAACAAGCTACCGGGGACCGGTTTCTGGCATTTCAGCCTCTTCGGCCCGGCTTGCTTGAATCCTGATGGTGCAATGAGCAAGGGACTCACATCTGAGTATACCCTTCCACGCTTAGGGTGGACAAAAATATTTACAACAAGGGGTGGTGAGGGACAGAGTCTCTGAATTAAACAGAATACTCTCACCCCGTCAAGAGATCAGGGCTAGATCCAACACCGTTTTTTAGCTCACTGCACCATCCCAGTTTCAGAACCTGGCTGTATGCAAATTAGTCTGTTCCTGTCCCAGTGCATGATGGGAACAGGGCAAACCAAACTACAAAAACCAATTCTTACACTGGGAAGGAAACAAGCTACCGGGGACCGGTTTCTGGCATTTCAGCCTCTTCGGCCCGGCTTGCTTGAATCCTGATGGTGCAATGAGCAAGGGACTCACATCTGAGTATACCCTTCCACGCTTAGGGTGGACAAAAATATTTACAACAAGGGGTGGTGAGGGACAGAGTCTCTGAATTAAACAGAATACTCTCACCCCGTCAAGAGATCAGGGCTAGATCCAACACCGTTTTTTAGCTCACTGCACCATCCCAGTTTCAGAACCTGGCTGTATGCAAATTAGTCTGTTCCTGTCCCAGTGCATGATGGGAACAGGGCAAACCAAACTACAAAAACCAATTCTTACACTGGGAAGGAAACAAGCTACCGGGGACCGGTTTCTGGCATTTCAGCCTCTTCGGCCCGGCTTGCTTGAATCCTGATGGTGCAATGAGCAAGGGACTCACATCTGAGTATACCCTTCCACGCTTAGGGTGGACAAAAATGATTGGGACATTGTGAATGCACGCAAATTATGCAACATTGAAAATATGCCGTGTCTCAAATGAAAAGAACATTGCATTTTGGGGCTTGCAGTTAAAATACAAGCCATGTGACCACTGGGGCCTACAAATGAATATTACACTCACCTGTGACCAAGGTCTAACGGCTGAAACGCGTAAGGATTGGGTGTTTTTCTCCGCTTTCCATGACGAATAAAAAGTCAAGCTTGTCAATCAGTCGGTGTTGGGCTCTGTTTGTGTTGGGGGAAGTGCCGTGTTGCTAGGATCTCCATTCCTGGCTTTGAGAGCTCGCCCTGCAGGTCCAGGGGCCCCGGTAAAATGGAGATGCTTTGCTGATATATATATATATATATAATATGTTATGTTATATGCTGTTTTGTAACGCGCACAATTATTACCGGGGTATCCTGGCGCGGTATACCGCTTGGGAACCCGTCCTGGCTTTCCCTGTGGGATGGTCCCTACTTGGAGTCCCCAAGGTGGAGCCAGGCATCCCCGGCGTTGATGGGGCCGTTGTGGAGATTAGGCAAGCTAATGCCCAGAGTTGCCGAGTGGGACCCCTGGTTAGAGTAGGCACCGAGGCGAGAATTATCGAGTCCGCTGACCCTGGTCCACGACCCTGCCGCGTTGGGAATTGAACCCTGGCCCCGGACTGACTCCAGCTTCCGGGTCTGCCACCTCTAACCAGTGAGCCACACCACTATATATATATATATATATATATATATATATATATATATATATATATATATATATATATATATATATATATATAATTCCAATCCCAGAGCAGAACGGCGCAACACCAGGGTACAGACTCCGTGAGCAAGGATGCAGGTAAGTGTAGTTTATTCAAACATCATTGTCCAAATGACGCGTTTCGGCCACCAGACATGCAGCCTTGTTCACATAGCGCGCTGTTAGAAATAGTGCCATGTGTACAGGTGCCAGTGGTAGTACTTTTTCCATTTTGCCTATAGTGAATAGGCATTTTACCACATATGACTTGCTTTTACTGAAGTGCTGCTTTATTGCAATTAGTGGCAATAGTCTACCATCAGCAAATTTCGGTTGTGAATGACATATTAAACAGACTATATCGTAAACAAACCTCTTTAGCAGAGAAAAACAGACTGTATGGATGACGGTGTTCAAGCTCTACAACTCACTTGGATAAAGTTCACGCAATTTCGTGCGAACAAACTAGTAAGTCCCTGCGTAACAAGCGATATATCAGGCTTGCTGCAAACCCCCTACTGATAGCTAACTCTCCCATATTGTAGGCCGTGATTGCCATGAAGTAAAAGAGAGCTAAAACAGCTGATAGTGCTGGGAATGAAACGCAGTGTGCGTGTATGCGCGTTATGGCAGTGCACACTCAATAAAAGAGTAAAAGGTCTGTGATCTAAAATCCGTGTGATAATTAAAAGGTCTGTGGTGACTAGTATATAGTACGTAGTTCACAGACTATATACATTTGGGCATTTTTTGATGATTATTAATGGCAGATTCATATCTGTATAATTCCCATCTTTCTGTCTCTACGGGTTCCATACGGTGTGGGAACCTTGTAGTGGTATTGTATCTAATGATGTTTTCTTTAAGCACAGAATTGAATTTGCATTGGTTTTAGTACTTGGTTTGGTCTTTCCGACTTTGCGATGAATGCGTTTATTCATCTAGGCTCTAATGTGGATGAGTTCTGGAAGCTCTTTTTTCTGGATTTCTAGGGACAAGTTCTTTTGAATGCCTCCTTACTGGTGTAGGGAACTGTAGTTTATAGGGCATTTATTATTGCCTTTGGCCCTTATAGTCCGTAGGCTTATTTCACCCTTTAGAGGTCATATACTACTGTTCTACTGTTGACTGTTTTCTTCTGACACATTATTTTCAGCTGCCCTTGGGACATGTTTTTTTCCATGCCTGTAGGGTTGTTTTTATTAACATTCCTCTAGTCCTTCCCACTGTTTTTATAAGGAGCTCATGCACTTTTTCATCTAATTCCTACTTATGTCTGGTCTATTAATTTTGACCGGCTGGTTATCTTTGAGAATTATTGTAGGATTTGTTCGCAGACCCTCCTCCGGGTGGGTATAGCTATGGTATTTAATTTAAAAGTTAAGGAATCTGTTTTCTAGATGTCTCTATCATAGGAACAATTTACTTGCCTTCGGTAACACATTATCTGATAGATACATTTTCAGTTCAGTTCAAAAATCTTTATTCGAATTCCAAGAATTCATAAAAGCACACACGAATTGACAATATTAAAATGAACCCTACAGTGTTTGAATCAATTGGACATCAAACAAAATTACTGATTATTAAACAGAGAAAAAGTCAAGGATTATCCATAATTTTTCGTGCTCGGACAGCAATCCTCAAAAAAGTGCTAGTGCGACAAATTATTTCTTCATTGTTCAAGGAGAGCAGCAATTGATAAGATTCCCCCCATGTAATTGGTCTGTGTTTTTTAAAAAGAGGGATTAAAAGCCATTTTATGTATTTAAGATAATATCCATATCCATACTAATAATATAAAGAGAGAGCCCAAACCTTTGAGGCGGGTAATCTCAGGAACCACAGCACCAATCACAACGCCCAATACAGCGTTGGAAAGGGCAGTTGCAGCAGAAAGACATAGGCTATACAGACGCCCACCATATACATTTAAAAGGTAAAAGAACAGTGCCAGCAAAGTAGTCCCTTGTGGGCGTGTCTGCGTTGTGCTGTGGGCGTGTGCTGGGGGCGTGACAAACACTGGGGGCGTGTGGTACGTTCCACCCTTCATGCCATGCCTCATATTGTGTGCTAATCCCACCCTGCTCCCTTTAAATACCCCTGCACCCCATGATCATAACACACCCTTACTCCTTAAAATACACCAACACACTTAAACACTAATCCATCTTAACCCTATAAATATACCCTGTACCCCAAAACCCAAACCTATCCCTAAAGCCTAAAAATACCCCTATTCCCCAAAACCCAAACCTAGCCCTGAACCCTATAAATACCCCTGTACCTCAAAACCCAAACCTAGCCCTGAACCCTAAAAACACCCCTGTACACCAAAACCTACCCCTGAACCCTAAAATACCTCTGTACCCCAAAACCCAAACCTAGCCCTGGACCCTAAAAATACCCCTGTACCCCAAAACCCAAACCTACCCCTGAACCCTAAAAATACCCCTGTACCCCAAAACCCAAACCTAGCCCTAAACCCTAAAAATACCCCTATACCCCAAAATCCAAACCTAGCCCTGAACCCTATAAATACCCCTGTACCTCAAAACCCAAACCTACCCCTGAACCCTAAAAATACCCCTGTACCCCAAAACCCAAACCTAGCCCTGAACCCTAAAAATACCACTGTACCCCAAAACCCAAACCTACCCCTGAACCCTAAAATACCCCTGTACACCAAAACACAAACCTAGCCCTGAACCCTTAAAATACCCCTGTACCCCAAAACCCAAACCTACCCCTGAACCCTAAAAATACCCCTGTACCCCGAACCTAGCCCTGAACCCTAAAAATACCCCTGTACCCCAAAACCCAAACCTACCCTTGAACCCTAAAATACCTCTGTACCCCAAAACCCAAACCTAGCCCTGAACCCTAAAAATACCCCTGTACCCCAAAACCCAAACCTAGCCCTGAACCCTTAAAATACCCCTGTACCCCAAAACTCAAACCTACCCCTGAACCCTAAAAATACCCCTATACCCCAAAACCCAAAACTATATCTGAACCCTTAAAATACCCCTGTACCCCAAAACCCAAACCTAGCCCTGAACCCTAAAAATACCCCTGTACCCCAAAACCCAAACCTAGCCCTGAACCCTTAAAATACCCCTGTACCCCAAAACCCAAAGCTACCCCTGAACCCTAAAAATACCCCTATACCCCAAAACCCAAACCTAGCCCTGAACCCTAAAAATACCCCTGTACCCCAAAACCCATACCTATCCCTAAACCCTAAAACTACCCCTGTACCCCATAACCCAAAACTATATCTGAACTCTTAAAATACCCAAATACCCCAAAACATTTACCTCAGTACCCCAAAACATATACCCCTATACCCATACTTACCTGATCCAAACATTACAAAAAAACATGCTTTTACCATTCATGCATTTACAACGAATTTCGTTGTAAATGTATGCGTAGTAAAAGCATATAAAATGTAATGCCATGCGTTATAATGGCATTGCGGAGTCATGGTACTTTCGTAATGAAAGAATGCAGAGTGATGGTATGCGGAAAGAAAGTTGCGGAATAATCTGTGTTTACCCTACCCCGGTAAGTACATTGGTGGCACGGCGGCCCACATCTCCAGCAACATGCTCATATTTTTTAACCACCCATTTGAAAAATGCACAGGTCTCTCTCATTGATGGCCAGCACCGACATACACTTTTAGACACACCTCCCACCACAAGTTCTAGAATTGCGAACTTTAGAGCTGGGGAGCTACGTTCGAATCTCGGCATCAGCTCAACATCCTGTGATTCCAGGCAAATCGCTTTGTCTCCCCGTGCCTACCACAAATGAATGTGTTCTTCTGTAATGTAAATTGTGCTCATGCCATGTTGTCGAGTTTGCGCTATATAATATTGCAAAGAAATATAAAGTAGGGAAACTCGAGTTCACACACTACTGAACGCGCACTCTTAAGTGCATCAGCAGTGCACTGTGAATCGGAGCGTTTCACAGGCCTGTCACAGATAAGAAATGCTATCAAAACGAAATCCTACAAAACAATATACTACTGGCCGGCAACAATTCATACCCGGACAACGTTGGCACGGGCTGCTATCAACAATGAAATCATAAACCAAGGACTTATAGAAATTGAAGACTCACTGTCTATTAAGCGAGAAGTCCTTACAAGATTTCAGCCTGCCGCCAGCGGTCCGAACTAACCTAACTGGATACCACAATATCGCTACCGCACACAATAATCCAGAGCTAAATAACTACCTTGCTCAACACTTGCCTAACTTAGTTCCCCATCAACAACTCGCCTACAACACCATAGTTGATAGTGTTGAAAAGAAGCAAGGCAAACTATTGTTCATAGACGCCCCAGGTGGCACAGGAAAGACTTACCTAATCAACCTCATACTTGCCAAAGTTCGATCTTCTGGGAATTTGGCTCTAGCTGTTGCTTCATCTGGAATAGCTGCCACTTTGCTAACAGCTGGGAAAACAGCACATTCTACCTTTGAACTGCCTCTAACAGTTTCCCTTGAAAGGGATTCAATATGCTCTATTCAGAAAAACGGACCTTTGGAGACACTGCTTCAAAATGTGTCTCTTATCATGTGGGACGAATGTACAATGATACTAAAACCATTGCTGCCTAGCCTTTTTTTACCCGGACAACGTCGGGACGGGCCGCTAGTTTACAAATAAAAAGGAAGTGCAAATCAGTTTGTGCACTCACCCCGTCGCAGGGGCATCTTACATTGTCAGCTGTTGGCCGATAGCCCAAGGGAAAGTTTAACAAAAATCTTATAGTCCCAGCCCTCAATCGAAACAGGAGACTTCTTTCCCAGTTTATCATAGGCAGTGTGAGGTATAATAATAAAGGGTACCTATGTATTTCCCTGCCCATGTATGTAAGGACCGTGGTTTTCTTAGATTCCTCCCTGACCCTATCCCGATTGTAAAGTGCATAGAGTGATTTCTTCAAGTCATACTTATGTACAGATTTAGATGTTCCCGGATCTAAGAAAATACCACCTTTATCAATACTGCACAAACTTTTATAGACCCCCGATAGCCAGGGAATCTCCATTCCTCTTTCGCATTTAAGACAATCAGTTATAATTTCTTCGGTCCGGGTAGCAGAATCATTCCTCCAAACTGAGTGCCAAAATAAAGTGGGCCGGGTCCTAATGAAATCACAAATAAATGGTAAACTTAATTCCTTGTGACAGATATATTGGGAAGTGGAAATCGGTGCTCCCAGCAGCTTTCTGCAGAACCGATTTTCCTCCTGCTGGATGCACCTAGTCTCCACCAAACCCCATATCTCTGCCCCATAAGTAGCGACGGGGACAGATTGCAATGTAAAAATCCTTAAAATCACCTCAATGGCACCTATTTTCTTTGGTCGCGGAAGACTTAAGATAGAGGTAATGACCTTTGAGAATTTGCTCGTGGAGTGGGCCTCATGCCCAGTCCACGAGCCATTCACAGCAAAGATCATCCCTAGGTACGGGAAGTTATGGGTGGAAGTAAGTCTATCGCTCCCTACAAGTATCGAATTAAGCTGACGTTTCCCCGGTCCGCATGACATAATGAATGACTTTTTGAAATTTACATGTAAATCCAGCCGATCTATATATTCTGCAAAACTTTTGACCAGGGTACGCAATGAGTTCGGGGTGCGGCCCATTAGGACCGCATCATCACCGTAGAGTAGTACGGGCAGCGATTTCCCATTGATTATAGGAACATCTAGGGTTGAGTGCTTCAGATGATCATTCAGTCCGTTTATGTAAATAATAAAGAGCAGGGTTGCTAAAGCGCACCCCTGTCTGACTCCCCTTCCTATCTTTATGGGACCTGATAACTCCCCACCTAGTCCTATCCGTACCTGTGCCTTGAGGTCAGTATGTAAAAATGCTAAAAAGTGGACTAATAATAATAATAATAATAATAAAAGAGTCTTATTGTGCGCAAACTTAGCCCAATGGGGTAAGTTCATCCAAACCATAATTTATTAAAATAGGCCAAAGTTTGGACCTATTAACCAAATCAAATGCGGATGATAGGTCCATGAATGCTAAATAAATGGGGGAAGAGCGGGCGGTATTATATTTGTTAATAACCAAGTTAAGATTCAAACATTGTTCTACTGTGCCGACCCTGCTTCTAAAACCCAATTGATACGGGGATAAAATGCCACTTTCCTCTGTTCAGTCTGAGATCCTGTTATAAATAACACGACCCAGAATTTTTAGGGTGTTGTCTAGTAAACAGATCTGTGTATAATTGGCCGGTTCCGATCTTTCGCCCTTTTTATATATGGGACGATTACACTTGTCGCCCAAGTGTCAGGCATGGGAGCTTCTGGGAGGCTATTAACCCCTTCCATGCTCATGACGAGCTCAGCTCGTCATGAGGCACAGTTGAGCTGTGCTGATGACGAGCTGAGCTCGTCATGAATAAAGCCAAATAGCAATTTCCAGCACAGGGGAAAAATAACCACAGCAGCGATGTGGTTAAAAACATTCAACAAAACTGGGCCCCACAGGTCCGGCTTCCACTTTATGATATCTATAGGTAACCCATCAGGTCCAGGGGCCTTATTACCAAGACTCTGATCAATCGAATCCTCTACTTCTGTTAATGTTATTTGTAGATTACCTGAATGGCCCTTTACATACTGATCTGGACTGTATGATGGTGAGGCATAGATTTTAGAAAAGTAATTTTCCCATGAGTTACTGGTAATAGTACAGCTAATTGGTGTTAACTGTTGGCCCATATTGCGTAAATCTCTTACCGCGGACCAGAAAGGCTTGCCAGACATCCCCCCAGCTGTTTCCACAAGGGCTTCCCATCGTTCACTCAGGAGAGTGCCCATACGCTCATATATAGCAGTTTTATAGACTTTCCTGGCTGCACTTATTTCTGCGCTAACTCTAGGTTTAGCTGTTAAGGCCTTACATAGGCTCCTATTAGCCTCCGAACAATTATGATAAAACCATCTTGGATCTTTGGTCCCTGGCAAGGTGGCACTGATGGTAAAGATCTGATCACCGAACAGAGTTTTGTAAAATCTTCGGTTATACTGAGACAAGGGGCTCTTGTCGATTGACATGAGGCAATTAAAGACGAGTGCTTTTCTAGTAAAGTCTTAGTAATTGCCCCGCTATCCGCCCCCCCATTTTAATCTTAATTTATTTGTTGATGGAGTTATGTCCCTCGCCCCTTGTGCCGTGACATGCACTGGACGTGATGCTAATCTTAGTGCCACTGTCCATGGATTGTGATCCCCAAAGTCTGTTACAAGGACCTCTTTGGCCAATAGGCAATCTGCAAGTCAAGGAGTAAAAAATATGAAATCAATGGTAGAGGCACTATCCCTTCCTCTGAATGTCGGTGCCAACTGATTATTAGGTGGTGAGCCTAAGTCCATTACGTTACTAAAAATATATTCCCTGAGAAAGGAATCTAATTCCAACCCCCTCCGTACAGCTGGGTCTGCCTGTCGTGGGCCTGTACCTCCAGTATTTGTTGGTAATTTAGCATTAAAATCCCCTCCCAGGAGGATCCCCATACCCTCATCTGTGTCTAGGACTTTCTCTAATTTAGAAATAAATTTAAAAAGCATGATAAAGTTCTTATTAGGAGCAGAGTGGAAATCATTATTATAGAAATGTATTAAATAGAAAGGGACATGTCGTTTATATTCTATCTCTTGTATGTTGGGACTACTTGTATGTATTATCTTAAAGCTCCCTCCCGATGCTATACTTATCCCAATAAATAAACCCCCAACTGCGCGACCAAAGTTAGGCTTAGATGCTACTAAATTAAAACAGTGGAAACCTTCTATATGCAAATCTTGTGTGGACCATGTCTCCTGGAACATTATTATGTCATGGGAAGATACTATGCATAGCCAATCAGTGTCAGCTAGTCTAGATTCTAAACCAGCGACATTCCAGCTCAGGATTCTGAGATCTGGATCAGTTATGCTTCTAATGCTGATGGCGGATGGCTTAACTATTGTTCCGCCACCCATTATCACTTGGCCAGTGCCACCCTCCACCTGCCCATTATAATCAACAGTGATTGTTGGTTGCGTGTTACACACCTCTGGACCTTACTGGTCCTTATTATTAACAGTTTGGCATATGGATAATAGATCACCCGGTATCTTGTGGTTTACCAGCTTAACTGACAGTCACTCTTGTGCATCCAGGTTGGAGAAGGCCATGTCAAACCGATTATATGTTGGCACATTAAACTCATATCTCCCCTGGTTGTTCATGATAACCGGAAGATCGCGTCTATATGCAGGCAAGAGTAGAGGGACCCGATTAAAGAAACCCAATGGTAAGATTTTTATCCCTTCCTTGTCTATATCCATTGTCCCTGCTCTCTCCAGAATACTTTGTACTATTCCCGGGGACCCAAAATTCAGTACTATACAATCCCCTCTGATGGTTTTGGATGATGTCCCTATCCAGGGGACCCTTCTGGCCATTTTAAAGTCTTGGAACAAACAGCTACCCAGCCCTGTCTTGGTATCCAATAAGTGGAGTGCCCTATTTCCTAATGAGCTCCAATGCTCCACTATATTAGATGCTGTGGGTGGCACATTCGAAAGCACGATAGTATATGGTGTACATTCCGGGGGCAGGTTGAGGTAACCCTTGCATGGAGTATTTTGGGCAATAGTTAGGCAGCCCTGATTCAAGCCCCCATTATTTTCTCCACTTATTACTCTCCCACTATTGATAGATAAGCTTGGAGTAAAGTTTGTACCGGTAACGTGTGGTGTGGGGGCATGTATGCCTGTTCTAGTGGTGTCAACATTTCTATTAGGGGGCTGGTTGGATACAAGTACCGCACATGTGCTAGGCCCCCCGGAGCTACTAGTGCTCCATTTATTAGACTGCTAGGCTCTATCAGTAGTTTTGCCTCAATGTTCAATCTTGTGTCAATGTCTGCAAGTTTACTTAGTAGTGGGTTTAACAGAGCTTTAAGTTTATCTTCTAACTTAATTAGCAGCCCATCTTCCGAATGTATTTGGGTTTTCTTGCAAAGACAATGGCAAACGATATCCCTTGGGCCGGTAGGACTGATGATGGTTACCTCATCAGGGGATACTGTATCAATGCCTTTAGCGATATTGATGACAGAACTCAAGGAAGATTCTGTGCCTAACCAAAGTCTCTCCTGAATTTTCTTGCTTTTGGTGCGCATCATTATCTGATCTCTGAGAACTTGTTCGTAGGAGATTGTTTCAAAGGCACATGAACAAGCTAGGGAACGTAAAGCAGAGACATAATCCTCAATGGATTCATCCTGTTTTTGAACGCGGGAATAAAATTTGAAGCGTTCCATAACAGTATTTATCTTTCTTCCAAAGCGAATTTTCATTTGAGCACAAGCCTTCTCGAAAACATCCATGTCTCCTGCATCATCAATTGAAGGAAGATTGTCAAACTCTTTAATGCCAGCTCCACCAAGGCAGTGTCTGAGAAGGGCTAATTTGCGTTTAGCAGAACACCCATCCTTTTCTAGGACATCAACATAGGCTAAGAACATAGGATGCCATAAATCCCATTCAATATTGGGATCACCAGCAGTTTGTAAGAAGTGAGGTGGAGCAGAGATATTGGACATGTTTGTAGTATTTGTAAGTAAAATTGACAGAAACTGAAAAAAATAAAAAAATAAAAATAAAGTAAGAATTCCAATACCTTGTGGTTAGTAGACCACTAACCAGCATATCCGGTGAAAAAACGAGTTAAAATGATGAAGATATGACAAAAAGTAGCACAGCTTCGTGAAAGTTGCTTTCCGATTCACAAACAAGATGGCGGCACGTTGTGACGTCAGACGTCGTGAAGTTGAAAGGGTAATGCCCAGAATGCACTTGGTTTCCGGAATCGGCGAGAAGACAGAAGCTCTTCAGCGTTGCCAGGCGCGATGAAGGTTCTTTCGTGTTGCCTGGATGCAGCGGGTGCAGGTACAGCGGGTGCAGAGGTTCTACGCAGTTTAAAGGATGCGTTTAACGGAACCTAAGACTCGGTATGTAGAATATTTTCCAAATGGTGTAATAAGTAAAGAAAACTCGCGGCTACCTCGTCGGAAATGGCAAGTTCAAGGTTGAATAATAACAACGTCGGTAGAATTAATTCAAAGGCAGTTTCCGTGATTTTCAGCAGAAAAGTGAGCGTTGTCATCCACAATCTCTTTCTTGAAGTAGGAGTAGCTGTAGTTACCCAGTAGTCGCCAGAAATTATGTAGTGAAGAGGGCCAAGCGTAGGTTTGATTGAAACAGCTTTTATTCCAGGAATGACAACTTAACATCCACAGGTGGCATAAAGCAGTTAACACCAGAGAAACCCACAGCAGAATGAAATCCTGTCACTCAGGATTCTAGAAGACATCATAAGTTCTAAACATGACATCAAATAGGAATACAACAGATACCTGCCTTCCCTCGAATAGAACCTTTAGTTTTGGCTACCTTACTACTTTGTTGAATTGTAATGGGTAAGCCTATTGCCTTCCTTTTCCGCGTTGTTGTCAGGGCCGTACTCCCCCCAATCTGTCGTTAGATACATAGTCTAACCGCAGATTCCTTAACGCCCTACCCATCCTTCACCAGACTGCGATGAAGGGCACTTTTGGTGCCGTCCTTGCATAAACCAGTTTTGCCCAGTTCTGGAGCTCTTGGCTCCCGCTCTGGCCTAAAACTACACAAAGGACCCCCTGCCCAGCTTCTCCCTAGGGAGGTGCCCAGAGCTCCTCCAGGTAGCCACTTGATTCTGCTATACTGAATGTTGGCCCCTGGGAGCATCTGACTGGCTAGGCTAGCTGAGTAGCATCCCTGACCCCATCTGATAGTCAGGTCACCAGAAAAGAGGTCCTTCTCCTTTTTAGGGTTACTTATGGTGTCCCCTGAGGGTAAGTCCTTATATTTGTCTCAACAACAACTTCAAGATCCGACTGCCTGTTGTCTGAAGACTGTTCAAAGACTCTTCTGCTGGTGGACACTGGAACTCTGCTGTTTTTCAAGCCGGGATCAAAGACCAGACTGATTTCAGTGAGAAGATTCCTGCTGCCTCTTTGTCCCCGTACTTCTCCCTTGAAGTGAAAGAGTCACTTCCATGCATCCGCAGTCACCTGTACGACAACAACCGGTTTCTGATCCTGTTGTTCCACGGACATCACCCGGCTCTGCAGCACAGGTGGTGGTTTGTTGGCTCACCAGAGGCCTGACCAGTATTCTCTGCAGCTGGGGTCACTGTAGTCTCTCCAGCCACATGAACCTCCTCCCTCCGCATCCCCTCTGTGTTACCAAGGCTTTTTGGCTCTCTTCACAGAAGATCTTCATGCTCCAAGAATCCCCTACCTCCTTCATCCCACAGCTTTAAGAACGACGTCCTGCCTGCATCCTCAACATCATGGGCCTTCTTCTGTGTGCTGCTGAGGCTTCCCTGCGACTCCCTGTGCCTGTTGCCAGGGAATCTTTGATGGGTCTCTATCGATTCCTTCTGGCTTTCCTGTGTGCGGAGAGCCGAGCCTGACTTACCCTTGCTGGATTAGTCCCACAGGCCTTGCTGGTCTGCAACACAGCAGCATCTTCCACAAACCGTTTTTTGCGTTTTCCAAGGCTTTTTGGTGGCACTACCGGCCATTGACCTTCCTGTACTCGCCCACTGACGTAGTACCGCTCCTGTGCTCCTGCATCATTGCCTGAGGTCCACAGCTGCTGCTTCAACCTCACCTTACTACAGCAAGAATCATCAACAAGGGCTGGCATTGTGTTCCTGTGCCTCCTGGTCAACTCCGGGTGATTTAGATTCTGTCCCCTTTGCTTTCAGGTTTTTCCTGTCTAGATTTTATGTCCTAGTTCCACTGGCCTAGTCCATGAGACTCTTTAGCTGCTGATCTTCCATGTACCTCCATTTACGTCAATGAGTTTTTCCGACACTACTTCATCTGGGCTCCCTTTGTAGGTACCCTGGTTCCTTGGTTATCCACAGTTGGGTGGCTATCCAACCTTCCTTGAGCCAAGTGGTTCCTTCAGTCTCCTTTGGAAAAGGTCCTAGAAATGCTGAAATCAAACCGCAACTTACCCTATGTTATCCAATGGATGTTTGACCTGGTGTAACCACTCTGCGCACTGGTGCCTTGGGGTCCCTGGCTACTCACCTTGGGTGGTTCTGTGTTTCCCCTGGGGTCCTCCGTCCTTGGGTACTAGTCATGTGTTGGTACGTACTTTGCATCCCACCATTTTAGCATATTGTTCGACCCTTCGGTTGGGCCCTATATGTTTTCTTATGCTACACACCTATCTCTGAAGTATTTCTTGTGCGTAGTTGATATTTCCGGATAGGAGATATACCAAGTTAGGGTCTAAATTCAAAGTATTTTTATACTTACCTGGTGTGGTCCTTTCTTGTGTGAAAAGCTTACTGACGGACCATAGTGGTAACTGCACCTGCTTTACACCCTCCTGAATAAGCCTTAGCTCCTCTCCACAGCTACCTCTTGAGAGCTCTGGTTTTCATGGACCTAAACACTATCCCTTAGAGCTTCTTGTACTCAGTGCACAGTGCCTCACCATAGGTGGGCACTATATACTGAGCCAGCCTCATACATGTCTGACACCACCTTCTTAGGGAAACCCTCTCTGGTAAAGATACCAATGAGGGCCCTAGCCACTGCCAGAACAGTAATAGTTATAAGGGGATTTGCCTCAGGGTATCTGGTAGCATGATCAAGTACTGCCAGCATAAATCTGTACCCTAATGTAGTTGGAAGGTCAAGGGGACCAACAGTGTCAACCCCTACCCTTTCAAAGGGTACTCCAACCACTGGAAGTAGAATTAAGGGGGCTTTTGGGTGGCAACTTGTTTTGCCATTGGCTTGGCTGGTCCCTTAAACAAAAACTACTGGGTTCGGGCTCCCAACAGCACTGCTTGCCACAAGCAATATGAACAACAACTGAAATTGCATGTGCTGCCAATCCTTTCACTTACTCATTCTATAAAGAACACCTGACCGTTGAACAAATGTTCCTGAGACCAAAAAGTGTCTATTTGATTTTTATTTATTTTGAAAAAGGGGGGAATTATTTTTTATTAAAGTATCCGCAAATTACTTAAATTTTAGGCAAAGTTTTTGACCTTATGTACAACAAACAACTCTTATTTATATCAACACAACAATACTTTTTAAATATAAATCATTTTCAAAACTTTATCGACAACATATAATACAATAACACTGTCATACTCCTCACAAACCACACTCTTTACATATCAACAGACAGTACAAAAAAAGAACATATAAGTTATATCTACAATGTAATCGCTTGATTTACAATGAAGCCTTAGAACTTAATTTTATATTTACAAAAGCTGTGCGAAAGTAAGTATTGTCCAATTCTTGGTTTTTTTAAGGCTTGAAAAAGTCTACGCGTTTCGAACTCATATGAGTGAATGAGTTCTCATCAGGACCAAGGTCTGTGAAAAGAAGGGGGAAACTTATTGGTAATCTGTTGGAAATATGAAACAACACCTACTGCCCCTATTACTAGCTCCTGTCTCTTACCTCTTAGTCACTTAGAAACCAGCATCACAACTGTGGGTAGTCTGGACACCCAGCTCTCTGTCTTAAAAAAATAATTGAATCCCATCAGTGACTCTCACAATCATGAACATTGCATCACATTCACCCTTCAATCACTTGTATGCTTACATGGTTCAGGGATGAAGGGGGCCAGGCTTGTTGACGGCTCTGGGCGCTCGAGCTGTTTGTGGAGAACAGAGTGTTGTAAATAATAACTCTGGAGATATTGGTTGTGGGGCGGGGGGAATGTGGGGCTTGACGGCGAATTCTCACCTTTGGTCTTGGTGCTGAATATCCAAGCCGCCGGTGTAGTGTCGGATCCAACGAAGGTCCGTGGTACTGGGAATTCAATCTAAAAAACGGGATGGAAAGCTGGGATCAGCATGTGTCCCTTGGATCTGGTTGCGTTCCCTGTTTGTGCAAGCGCATGGCTTACCTGCCGGCAAAGTTCTCCGCGCTGGGCAGCGTTCTGTCCGTGAGTCGTCCTGCTCTTCCGGGTCCGCAAAGGATCCTGGGAGTGTGGGCGGATGTCATTTGCTGTAGTTGGTCTGTCTATAAGCCGCACCGCCCATGTCATGCAGGAAGCGGTATGTCTGGGAAATGTAGTTTCCTACTATTAGTCAGCGGCGGTTTATGCAAATGAGTGCGTCCGCTTGATAAGATGCGGTCCGTCTGTGTTTCAGACTTATAACATTCAACTAAGTGGCACGGGGGATGTTTCTTTGACTGGTCCGTGTGGCCATTTGTATACACTGCACTGGTGATCGAGCAGTTCACGGGACGTCCGCTGGTTGTAATTTGGTTCGTCTGTGTTTCAGACTTACAGTATTCATCTGGGTGACCCCGGGGATATTTCTTGGATTGGTCCGTGTGGCCATTTTTATGAAGTGCACTAGTGCTCGAGTAGTTGTGGTGTTATGCCAATGCCTAATTTTGTCGAAATGTGTTCATGCCAATATCCTAAGTGATTTTGTTGGTTATGTGTGAATAACATGAAAATGCTGGTCCGCAAAGTCAATGTTCTGGTCATGTTGGAGACATGAGACTGCTGTCTTCCGTTTCTGTCGTTGGTTATAACTTAAACATTTCTGACATCTCATTTAGCCCATGGAATGCTGTATTGAATTTGACTATTAACATAGCCTCCATCTTTGTGAGTTTTGCATCAAGGTTGCCTCCTCTGGAGTCGTTTTCAACTTTAGCAATCACTGTCCAAATGACATCTGACTCTTTATGCTGTTTTTCTTTCCAGTGATTGACCAGAGGGGCTGTGGTCACATTGTTGCGAATTCTGGACTTAGGTTGTTGTATTCTTAGGCGCACTTCTTGATTCGTTTTCCCAATGTATGCCAGTTTACATGGGCAGATGATTCCGTACACCACATTGCGTGTTTTGCAATTAGAAAATTTTTCATGTTTCCAGCTGATGTAATTATAGGTGAAAACCGTTCCTTCGACCGTAGTGTCACAGCACGTGCATGTGCCACATTTACGGTGTCCCTGAATTGGAGGGAAATTGAACATAGTCCTTAAATCCGAATTTGGTTGTTTGGGTAGTGCCGCTCTGATCAGTTGATTAGCCACGCTGTAGTTTTTTCTGAAGGCAAAAAGTGGATCTTGAGAAAAAGTCTGACCTAGATTCCGCAAAAGATGCCAGTTTTGTTTTACCACCTTTTTTAGATCATTTGAATTTGGGCAAAATGTTGAAACAAACACCAACCTTTCTGTGGTATTTTTTGTTCGTCTTTCCAAAAGGCTTTCTCGAGGCGTCCACCAAGCTCTTTTGGCAGATTTTATTAGCAGTTTTTTTGGGTAGCCTCGCAGTAGTAGATTCTCTGTAAGTTTATCCGCATGTTTCCAATATTCATTTTTGAACTGACAGTTACGCTTCAACCGTAAATACTGTCCATACGGGAGATTTTCTTTTAAGCTCCGTGGGTGGTTGCTTTGGAAGTGTAGTGCCCTGTTGCGATCGGTTGATTTCTTGTATAATGTTGTTATTAATTCTCCTTCATACGGGTAAACTTCTACGTCCAAGAACGGCATTTTTTCGGATGAATATTCCATACTGAATTTTATTGTTGGTACCCTGTTGTTGATCCAATCATGGAAGCGTTCAAGTTCTTCTATTGATCCACTCCATATGAAAAAAATATCGTAGATATAACGATACCAATGGGTTATCCATTTTATGTAGGGATTGTTCTTGTAGACGAAAGCCTCCTCGTATTTGGCCATGAATAACACCGCTAATTCCGGCGCAAATGGGCAACCCATTGCCACTCCGCCAATTTGGAAGAAGAACTCACCGTCAAAGTTGAAGTAGTTCTTTTTGAGTGCGAATTCTGCCAGTTTTAAGATGAAGTCAGTTGGTATTGGGTGTGGTCTTGGTCTTTCTTCAAGGACTGCTTCTAGGACATAGATACCTTCGTCCTGCGGGATTGATGTATATAGTGAGGTGATGTCCATTGTCACCATCACTTGGGAATTGTTATCGAACTTTATTGGCATCAGCTTTTTAATAAAGTCCGTAGTGTCTTGTATATGGGATTTTACAGTCAACAAGAAGGGTTTCAGAAAAAAATCCACAAATTTCGAAATAGGTTCCATCAAGGAATCGCACCCGGACACTATTGGGCGTCCTGGGGGCGTTTTTTCATTCTTATGTATTTTTGGTAATACATAAAAAAGAGGAGTCCTAGGGTGTTTTATTTTTAGGTACTCGTACTCTTTTTCTCCTAGAAAACCTTTCTCAAAGCCTTCGTCTATAATCTTGTGTAGTTCATTTTTAAGTTCCAAGGTCGGGTCTTTATTGACTTTTCTGTAACATGTCTCGTCACTCAATTGTCTCTTGACTTCTGTCTTGTACAATTCCTTGTCCCAAATTACAATAGAACCGCCTTTATCGGCCTGCTTGATGATAACTGATGTGTCCATTTTTAGATTATTTAAGGCCTGTGACTCTGCTTTTGATAGATTGAATTTGAGATGTTTTTTCTTTTTTTCCATTTCCATTACTGCTGACAGTACGGTTCGTTCAAAAGTAATCACCTCCTTTGGTATTTTGTTTGTGGGTGGACAAAAAGTTGATTTATTTCTAAGTCCTGTTATTTCAAGCTTGGGTTGGTAAGGCTGTTCACTGAAGTAAGTTTTTAGTCTTATCTTTCGGCAAAACTCGATTACCTCAGTCTTCAGTTTCACAAAGTTTGTATGTTTAGTAGGGACAAAGGTGAGCCCTTTTGTTAGAATTTTCTCCTCTTCGGATGTCAAAATTTTGTTGGACAAATTGAATATTGGTGACGGTATTAGTTTTTGTAATTGCGTCGTCTTGTTGACATTTCCCATGTTTGGGGGGCAAAGCGGGTTTCTCCACGTGGTGTTGGCTGGCCTCTGCCTAAAAAAGGTCCCTGATGTTGTTGTTGGAATCCCTGATTTTGTTGGAATCCACCTCTCCTGTTGTTATTTCGTCTTGGTGTAGGGTCGTCCCCTTCGTTACCGCTAGCTGACGATGTATCTGAGAAAGTTGTGAATTTATTGTATGATCGTCCTTGGTATTCTTGTAAATGTTTTCTCGAATCCGGCTTAGAGTAAAAATCAGATTGTAAGTATGGATATACCTTTTCTAAATTGAAATTTTTCTTGTCTTTTTCAAATTGTACTGTTTTTTGGTTGACTGTATAATCTTTGAACTCTCCAATTTCTTTTTGTAATTTCTCTAGTAATGTTTTTGAATCCGTAATAAGTTGGTTAGTAGATATTGATGTTTCCAATGCCTCTATTTCTTGTAATTGTGCTTTAGAGAGTCGTTGAGCTGTTTCAATTGTTAACACCATTAAATCCCGGCTGCATTTTGTCTCTATGTAGCTGTATCCTTTCTTGTATATGGGATCTTCTGTGAATATTACAGGGACGTTTTTAATCTGCAAACCTGTAGGGATCGTGCCTCCTCTCAAGTGCTGAAGCAAAAAATGACCATGCAGGTCGGTGCGAATTTGTTTCTTTTTTAGGCGTGTCAGTTTATCTATTTCATTCTGATTCTGAGCTGAGACACTCAGAGAAGCAGAAGCGAATAGGGGCGGATCGGCTAGTAGGTTTTTTATATGGTCTTCTGTATACGCAAAAGTTTCATTTTCACTCATACTAAAACGCTGATCAACACTCAAGTCACAAATGGACAAAGGTCACTCTAACAAATAGACTACCACCACAGCCAAGCGAGCCTAACTGTCTAGTGGTCTACAACAAGACAAAAAAACAATTAACAGTTTGTAACCTCTCAAATTTCAAGAGATTGAGAGACCACACAGACCGCCGTCTGCAAGTGGAACCTTAAACAAAAACTACTGCGTTCGGGCTCCCAACAGCACTGCTTGCCACAAGCAATATGAACAACAACTGAAATTGCATGTGCTGCCAATCCTTTCACTTACTCATTCTATAAAGAACACCTGACCGTTGAACAAATGTTCCTGAGACCAAAAAGTGTCTATTTGATTTTTATTTATTTTGAAAAAGGGGGGAATTATTTTTTATTAAAGTATCCGCAAATTACTTAAATTTTAGGCAAAGTTTTTGACCTTATGTACAACAAACAACTCTTATTTATATCAACACAACAATACTTTTTAAATATAAATCATTTTCAAAACTTTATCGACAACATATAATACAATAACACTCAGTCATACTCCTCACAAACCACACTCTTTACATATCAACAGACAGTACAAAAAAAGAACATATAAGTTATATCTACAATGTAATCGCTTGATTTACAATGAAGCCTTAGAACTTAATTTTATATTTACAAAAGCTGTGCGAAAGTAAGTATTGTCCAATTCTTGGTTTTTTAAGGCTTGAAAAAGTCTACGCGTTTCGAACTCATATGAGTGAATGAGTTCTCATCAGGACCAAGGTCTGTGAAAAGAAGGGGGAAACTTATTGGTAATCTGTTGGAAATATGAAACAACACCTACTGCCCCTATTACTAGCTCCTGTCTCTTACCTCTTAGTCACTTAGAAACCAGCATCACAACTGTGGGTAGTCTGGACACCCAGCTCTCTGTCTTAAAAAAATAATTGAATCCCATCAGTGACTCTCACAATCATGAAAATTGCATCACATTCACCCTTCAATCACTTGTATGCTTACATGGTTCAGGGATGAAGGGGGCCAGGCTTGTTGACGGCTCTGGGCGCTCGAGCTGTTTGTGGAGAACAGAGTGTTGTAAATAATAACTCTGGAGATATTGGTTGTGGGGCGGGGGGAATGTGGGGCTTGACGGCGAATTCTCACCTTTGGTCTTGGTGCTGAATATCCAAGCCGCCGGTGTAGTGTCGGATCCAACGAAGGTCCGTGGTACTGGGAATTCAATCTAAAAAACGGGATGGAAAGCTGGGATCAGCATGTGTCCCTTGGATCTGGTTGCGTTCCCTGTTTGTGCAAGCGCATGGCTTACCTGCCGGCAAAGTTCTCCGCGCTGGGCAGCGTTCTGTCCGTGAGTCGTCCTGCTCTTCCGGGTCCGCAAAGGATCCTGGGAGTGTGGGCGGATGTCATTTGCTGTAGTTGGTCTGTCTATAAGCCGCACCGCCCATGTCATGCAGGAAGCGGTATGTCTGGGAAATGTAGTTTCCTACTATTAGTCAGCGGCGGTTTATGCAAATGAGTGCGTCCGCTTGATAAGATGCGGTCCGTCTGTGTTTCAGACTTATAACATTCAACTAAGTGGCACGGGGGATGTTTCTTTGACTGGTCCGTGTGGCCATTTGTATACACTGCACTGGTGATCGAGCAGTTCACGGGACGTCCGCTGGTTGTAATTTGGTTTGTCTGTGTTTCAGACTTACAGTATTCATCTGGGTGACCCCGGGGATATTTCTTGGATTGGTCCGTGTGGCCATTTTTATGAAGTGCACTAGTGCTCGAGTAGTTGTGGTGTTATGCCAATGCCTAATTTTGTCGAAATGTGTTCATGCCAATATCCTAAGTGATTTTGTTGGTTGTGTGTGAATAACATGAAAATGCTGGTCCGGCAAAGTCAATGTTCTGGTCATGTTGGAGACATGAGACTGCTGTCTTCCGTTTCTGTCGTTGGTTATAACTTAAACATTTCTGACATCTCATTTAGCCCATGGAATGCTGTATTGAATTTGACTATTAACATAGCCTCCATCTTTGTGAGTTTTGCATCAAGGTTGCCTCCTCTGGAGTCGTTTTCAACTTTAGCAATCACTGTCCAAATGACATCTGACTCTTTATGCTGTTTTTCTTTCCAGTGATTGACCAGAGGGGCTGTGGTCACATTGTTGCGAATTCTAGACTTATGTTGTTGTATTCTTAGGCGCACTTCTTGATTCGTTTTCCCAATGTATGCCAGTTTACATGGGCAGATGATTCCGTACACCACATTGCGTGTTTTGCAATTAAAAAATTTTTCATGTTTCCAGCTGATGTAATTATAGGTGAAAACCGTTCCTTCGACCGTAGTGTCACAGCACGTGCATGTGCCACATTTACGGTGTCCCTGAATTGGAGGGAAATTGAACATAGTCCTTAAATCCGAATTTGGTTGTTTGGGTAGTGCCGCTCTGATCAGTTGATTAGCCACGCTGTAGTTTTTTCTGAAGGCAAAAAGTGGATCTTGAGAAAAAGTCTGATCTAGATTCCGCAAAAGATGCCAGTTTTGTTTTACCACCTTTTTTAGATCATTTGAATTTGGGCAAAATGTTGAAACAAACACCAACCTTTCTGTGGTATTTTTTGTTCGTCTTTCCAAAAGGCTTTCTCGAGGCGTCCACCAAGCTCTTTTGGCAGATTTTATTAGCAGTTTTTTTGGGTAGCCACGCAGTAGTAGATTCTCTGTAAGTTTATCCGCATGTTTCCAATATTCATTTTTGAACTGACAGTTACGCTTCAACCGTAAATACTGTCCATACGGGAGATTTTCTTTTAAGCTCCGTGGGTGGTTGCTTTGGAAGTGTAGTGCCCTGTTGCGATCGGTTGATTTCTTGTATAATGTTGTTATTAATTCTCCTTCATACGGGTAAACTTCTACGTCCAAGAACGGCATTTTTTCGGATGAATATTCCATACTGAATTTTATTGTTGGTACCCTGTTGTTGATCCAATCATGGAAGCGTTCAAGTTCTTCTATTGATCCACTCCATATGAAAAAAATATCGTCGATATAACAATACCAATGGGTTATCCATTTTATGTAGGGATTGTTCTTGTAGACGAAAGCCTCCTCGTATTTGGCCATGAATAACACCGCTAATTCCGGCGCAAATGGGCAACCCATTGCCACTCCGCCAATTTGGAAGAAGAACTCACCGTCAAAGTTGAAGTAGTTCTTTTTGAGTGCGAATTCTGCCAGTTTTAAGATGAAGTCAGTTGGTATTGGGTGTGGTCTTGGTCTTTCTTCAAGGACTGCTTCTAGGACATAGATACCTTCGTCCTGCGGGATTGATGTATATAGTGAGGTGATGTCCATTGTCACCATCACTTGGGAATTGTTATCGAACTTTATTGGCATCAGCTTTTTAATAAAGTCCGTAGTGTCTTGTATATGGGATTTTACAGTCAACAAGAAGGGTTTCAGAAAAAAATCCACAAATTTCGAAATAGGTTCCATCAAGGAATCGCACCCGGACACTATTGGGCGTCCTGGGGGCGTTTTTTCATTCTTATGTATTTTTGGTAATACATAAAAAAGAGGAGTCCTAGGGTGTTTTATTTTTAGGTACTCGTACTCTTTTTCTCCTAGAAAACCTTTCTCAAAGCCTTCGTCTATAATCTTGTGTAGTTCATTTTTAAGTTCCAAGGTCGGGTCTTTATTGACTTTTCTGTAACATGTCTCGTCACTCAATTGTCTCTTGACTTCTGTCTTGTACAATTCCTTGTCCCAAATTACAATAGAACCGCCTTTATCGGCCTGCTTGATGATAACTGATGTGTCCATTTTTAGATTATTTAAGGCCTGTGACTCTGCTTTTGATAGATTGAATTTGAGATGTTTTTTCTTTTTTTCCATTTCCATTACTGCTGACAGTACGGTTCGTTCAAAAGTAATCGCCTCCTTTGGTATTTTGTTTGTGGGTGGACAAAAAGTTGATTTATTTCTAAGTCCTGTTATTTCAAGCTTGGGTTGGTAAGGCTGTTCACTGAAGTAAGTTTTTAGTCTTATCTTTCGGCAAAACTCGATTACCTCAGTCTTCAGTTTCACAAAGTTTGTATGTTTAGTAGGGACAAAGGTGAGCCCTTTTGTTAGAATTTTCTCCTCTTCGGATGTCAAAATTTTGTTGGACAAATTGAATATTGGTGACGGTATTAGTTTTTGTAATTGCGTCGTCTTGTTGACATTTCCCATGTTTGGGGGGCAAAGTGGGTTTTTCCACGTGGTGTTGGCTGGCCTCTGCCTAAAAAAGGTCCCTGATGTTGTTGTTGGAATCCCTGATTTTGTTGGAATCCACCTCTCCTGTTGTTATTTCGTCTTGGTGTAGGGTCGTCCCCTTCGTTACCGCTAGCTGACGATGTATCTGAGAAAGTTGTGAATTTATTGTATGATCGTCCTTGGTATTCTTGTAAATGTTTTCTCGAATCCGGCTTAGAGTAAAAATCAGATTGTAAGTATGGATATACCTTTTCTAAATTGAAATTTTTCTTGTCTTTTTCAAATTGTACTGTTTTTTGGTTGACTGTATAATCTTTGAACTCTCCAATTTCTTTTTGTAATTTCTCTAGTAATGTTTTTGAATCCGTAATAAGTTGGTTAGTAGATATTGATGTTTCCAATGCCTCTATTTCTTGTAATTGTGCTTTAGAGAGTCGTTGAGCTGTTTCAATTGTTAACACCATTAAATCCCGGCTGCATTTTGTCTCTATGTAGCTGTATCCTTTCTTGTATATGGGATCTTCTATGAATATTACAGGGACGTTTTTAATCTGCAAACCTGTAGGGATCGTGCCTCCTCTCAAGTGCTGAAGCAAAAAATGACCATGCAGGTCGGTGCGAATTTGTTTCTTTTTTAGGCGTGTCAGTTTATCTATTTCATTCTGATTCTGAGCTGAGACACTCAGAGAAGCAGAAGCGAATAGGGGCGGATCGGCTAGTAGGTTTTTTATATGGTCTTCTGTATACGCAAAAGTTTCATTTTCACTCATACTAAAACGCTGATCAACACTCAAGTCACAAATGGACAAAGGTCACTCTAACAAATAGACTACCACCACAGCCAAGCGAGCCTAACTGTCTAGTGGTCTACAACAAGACAAAAAAACTATTAACAGTTTGAAACCTCTCAAATTTCAAGAGATTGAGGGACCACACAGACCGCCGTCTGCAAGTGAAACCTTAAACAAAAACTACTGCGTTCGGGCTCCCAACAGCACTGCTTGCCACAAGCAATATGAACAACAACTGAAATTGCATGTGCTGCCAATCCTTTCACTTACTCATTCTATAAAGAACACCTGACCGTTGAACAAATGTTCCTGAGACCAAAAAGTGTCTATTTGATTTTTATTTATTTTGAAAAAGGGGGGAATTATTTTTTATTAAAGTATCCGCAAATTACTTAAATTTTAGGCAAAGTTTTTGACCTTATGTACAACAAACAACTCTTATTTATATCAACACAACAATACTTTTTAAATATAAATCATTTTCAAAACTTTATCGACAACATATAATACAATAACACTCAGTCATACTCCTCACAAACCACACTCTTTACATATCAACAGACAGTACAAAAAAAGAACATATAAGTTATATCTACAATGTAATCGCTTGATTTGCAATGAAGCCTTAGAACTTAATTTTATATTTACAAAAGCTGTGCAAAAGTAAGTATTGTCCAATTCTTGGTTTTTTAAGGCTTGAAAAAGTCTACGCGTTTCGAACTCATATGAGTGAATGAGTTCTCATCAGGACCAAGGTCTGTGAAAAGAACTCATTTGCATAAACCGCCGCTGACTAATAGTAGGAAACTACATTTCCCAGACATACCGCTTCCTGCATGACATGGGCGGTGCGGCTTATAGACAGACCAACTACAGCAAATGACATCCGCCCACACTCCCAGGATCCTTTGCGGACCCGGAAGAGCAGGACGACTCACGGACAGAACGCTGCCCAGCGCGGAGAACTTTGCTTGCAGGTAAGCCATGCGCTTGCACAAACAGGGAACGCAACCAGATCCAAGGGACACATGCTGATCCCAGCTTTCCATCCCGTTTTTTAGATTGAATTCCCAGTACCACGGACCTTCGTTGGATCCGACACTACACCGGCGGCTTGGATATTCAGCACCAAGACCAAAGGTGAGAATTCGCCGTCAAGCCCCACATTCCCCCCGCCCCACAACCAATATCTCCAGAGTTATTATTTACAACACTCTGTTCTCCACAAACAGCTCGAGCGCCCAGAGCCGTCAACAAGCCTGGCCCCCTTCATCCCTGAACCATGTAAGCATACAAGTGATTGAAGGGTGAATGTGATGCAATGTTCATGATTGTGAGAGTCACTGATGGGATTCAATTATTTTTTTAAGACAGAGAGCTGGGTGTCCAGACTACCCACAGTTGTGATGCTGGTTTCTAAGTGACTAAGAGGTAAGAGACAGGAGCTAGTAATAGGGGCAGTAGGTGTTGTTTCATATTTCCAACAGATTACCAATAAGTTTCCCCCTTCTTTTCACAGACCTTGGTCCTGATGAGAACTCATTCACTCATATGAGTTCGAAACGCGTAGACTTTTTCAAGCCTTAAAAAACCAAGAATTGGACAATACTTACTTTCGCACAGCTTTTGTAAATATAAAATTAAGTTCTAAGGCTTCATTGTAAATCAAGCGATTACATTGTAGATATAACTTATATGTTCTTTTTTTGTACTGTCTGTTGATATGTAAAGAGTGTGGTTTGTGAGGAGTATGACTGAGTGTTATTGTATTATATGTTGTCGATAAAGTTTTGAAAATGATTTATATTTAAAAAGTATTGTTGTGTTGATATAAATAAGAGTTGTTTGTTGTACATAAGGTCAAAAACTTTGCCTAAAATTTAAGTAATTTGCGGATACTTTAATAAAAAATAATTCCCCCCTTTTTCAAAATAAATAAAAATCAAATAGACACTTTTTGGTCTCAGGAACATTTGTTCAACGGTCAGGTGTTCTTTATAGAATGAGTAAGTGAAAGGATTGGCAGCACATGCAATTTCAGTTGTTGTTCATATTGGCTTGGCTGGTGGCAAACTTGTTGCAAAACTCTTTCACCTTTGCAGTCAATTAATCAGGATTTATAAAGTGCATCAAATCACCTGTGAGGGTCTCAGGTGCTAGAGTTGCTAGCTCCTTCGCTGAGAAAGCAGTAAAAAGAGGCAAAAGCAGAAGAAAGTACTCAGAAAAACTGGGGAAAAGAAAGGAAAAAGCAGTAAAAAAAATTGTCAATACCAGAATACACTCAGAAAAAACGCAGGGTAAGGCAGAAGAAAGTAGTAGAAAACGAGGTAGGAAAAAGCACTCAGAACAATGGGAAGGAAGCAGAGCGATGCAGCAGCATGGTTGAGCTGGGCTTGGGGATGCTCTATGGGGTTGCTCTGCTGCCCCCATTAAGTAGGTCTTGGGAGGAGAAAGGGGCGGTGCTAGGCAGGAGGCAGGAAACGGGCAGCAGGCTGGACCAGCAAATGAGGGGGAAAAACAAGGAGAAGTAGTAAAAAAAAACGTGGAAAAGCAGGAGAAAGCACTCAGAAAAATGGGGTAAAATGAAGGAGAGAGTCAAAAAAATTGGCAAAAGCAGGATGAAGCACTCAGAAAAACAGGGAAAGGAAGGAGAAAATAGTTTTTAAAAAACGGAAAAGCAGGAGAAAGCACTGAAAACAAACAAGCAGCACAGGAGAACTGAACCTGGGACTTGCTCAATGGGATCACGCTGCTGCCTCAATTAAATTGGTCCTGGGAGAAGGTCAGTGCTAGGCAGTAGGCAGGAAAACAGGCAGGAGGTGGGAGCAGCAAATGAGGACAAAATCAAGGAGAAGTAGTGAAAAACATGGGAAGAGCACAAGAAAGCACTCCGAAAAATTAGGGGAAAATGAAGGCGAAAGCAGTAAAAAACAAGGCAAAAGCAGGAGAAAGCACTCAGAAAAATAGGGAAGAAGAAGAGCGGTTCAGCACCATGGGAAAGCTGGGCATGGGGGACCTACTGAGACATGTTTAGCCAGTAGAAGTGGCTGACTAGCCTGCTCCACATTTTGCTCTGGCAAAGATGCTCAGCTAGGGGGATATCAGGTGCCAATGTGAGGAGAAACTCTCTGAACTGTTGAGGCACTACCACTCACCTGGTGGCACCAGGTTTGGGGTCCTTGGCCGCAGTGTACTGGAGCCCCTCCTTCCAATAGGTCTGGTGGGAGCCTCTGACATCTCCCTTTTTCTGTGCAGCAGCTTGCTGTTACAGGTTTTCGAAAGCACAGCACAGCTCTTCCCTAGAGGTTCTGCCATGTAAGGCCCAAGTTTCTGGGGCTCAATTTTTGGTCTGACTGGTATTCTGCCTGAGGAGAGGGGACCTGAGCAGGTGGCTGCTCAGAAGCTGGTTTCCAAGACTTCTTACCTTTTGTCTTGGAGGGCTGGGCCAAAGATTCAGACTCCAACACTTCTTTTTCGCCCTGTGCCTTGCACTGTGCTAGAGTTTTTACGCACACCCATTCAGGGATTGCCAGCATGTCTGTATGGGACCTAAGCTCGACCTCAGTCCTAGCTGAGGACTACAAATTATTTCCTAGTAGATGCAAACATTCAACAGGAATTGCTAAGAATACCACTACCAGGTTCAAGCCAGTGACCCCCACCACTATTCTAAGGACACCATAGTCATAGGAGGAACATTAGTAGCATTATCAGCATTGGTGACTGCCCAGCCAGGTATTGTCATGGAGATATCAGTTTTTCACTCACTATGGTGAGACTTGGACCTGTATCTCTCAGTGCTTTTACTCTGATCCCATTTATTGAGGGTTGCTGTTTGTATTTTTCCATATGAGTTGGCAAAACAGTTAAGGTTGCTAGATCCACCCCACCCTCAGAGACTAGTTTGGTTCTGTGGGCACTCTGATTTGCTCAGGGCACACTAAGGATCCTACCTGGAGATTTGCCAAACCAGAGCTAGCTGGAGGGGCAGTAGAAGGATTCTTTTTTAGACAGGCTGAATCTCCAGTTTGGTGTCCAGTCCGTTTACAGTTGTGAAACCATGCCATTTTGGGATCCCAATTCTTTTCTTGGTACCCAGATTTTGGTTGTGTAGAGTTCAGGGACTCACCCTCCTGAATAGGTTTTTGGGGGGCTTTAGAAGAGACTACTTTTATCTTTTGGATGTTCACACTCTTTCCCTTGGGGAAGTTTAGTGACCCCTTTCTTTTGGTTGCTCCCACCAGTGGTAGTATTGGTCACCCTAGTCTTGAACCAGTAGTCTGCCTTCTTTCCCAATTCTTGGGGAGAAGTAGGACCTAGGTCTACCAAGTATTGATGCAACTTTTCATAAACAGTTACTCACCAGATATTGTTTCATAATCAAGGTATACAGCCCATCATAGTTATGCACCTGCCTTCCTTTTAGCCAACAACTTATTTTTTTTTTTACTGAAAAATCTGCTAAATCAACCCAGAACTGACTCTTGGGTTTTCCGAGTCCCCCTGAACTTGATTTGATACTCTTCAGTGGGGAGTCAAAGCACTCAATCAGGCTACCCTTCATGTGGTCGTAGGATGCAGCCTATGCTTTGTTCAGTGTCAGGGGTCTATCCCTGCACTTACCAGAGAACAGTTCCCAAAGGAGAGAGCCCCAATGCTTCTGGCTGAATTTCTTCATTCTACAGGCTGTCTTGAAAGCTGTAAACCTTTTGGTGATTTCACCACCCTTTACATATTTGGGGACAATCCCTTTGGGGATTTTTGGGTCAAAGGTTTCCTCTTTGTCCCTACGTTATCGTGAATGGGTACACCCAGAGATCGCTGGGACCTGGGTAAATATAGGTACAAAAAGAGTGGTCCCAGGATGTATACAGAGAGTATAGTTGAGAATGGAAAAATAAAAGGACAAATGCTGCACTCGATTGAATCGCGAAACTAAGACACAGACAACACAGGTAGCTGACTGCACCCCTACCGTTGTTGAAGCGACGTCTTCGCTCATTTACCTTTAAGTCACTTCAATGTTTTCGTCTATACTGCCCGTACTAGGAGCAACTCATACACATCGTGAGAGACTCTAAACCCCACTATCCTCTGCCCAACCCCTCCCCCACGTGTCCTGATGAAGACCCTCTCGTAAGGGCCAACCCGCTCCTACTTGTTTGTGGGGTTGAAACGTCGACAACCGGATCCCTCACCAGCTTCTATCCCGAGCTTGAAATAATACTGCTTTCTCTTTAGAAGCATGGTCATAACCTAAATATTGTCACTCGTGCGCTTTTAGTTTCTGGTGCCAATCATAGCCAGTCTCTCAATATTTTTGATTAGTATCAAAGTCTCTTGTTTCTACTGTGATGAGGTGTTCTGAGGGAAGGACACCCCTAGCTATCATTATCCTTCTGTTCTCATTACTTGTCCCAAGTATGAACGCTGATCCCTGTAGGTGCTTATGCTATGACACCCATACCTATGTACAGAAGACATTATGCAGTTAGTAAGCCCAGATATGCTCTTTTTGGGCCCGGCTTAACAGTGACCCAATTATACACCTATTGTTACCAAATATTTAAAATCTAGGCAGAGTGGGGTCTGGCTGCTCACAGAAGACCATTTCCTTCTAACCTCTGGCCATAGGCTATTATTTTGTATCATTCCACCTCCTATAGATCACTTGCATTGCAGTGCAGGACTGTATTACATCTCAAATGCACACTGAACCATTACATAAAATTATTTATCTCATATATACTTTGTCTAGAAAAGCCAATACGTGTTCCCTACTTTTTTTCCTCACACTACAGCAGGATTTATTAATGTTTTATTGAGCGTGCAGTTTGTTTAGTTAATTAAGTTGGATATTATGCCAACATGGCAAAACAAACTTAAAATTACAATTATACGGTCTTTATAATTTGTAAATAGATACATTTTTAAATAAGTAAACAAGAAATAAAGTCCCATGAACTTCCTCCCCACCCCCCACACACAAACCTGTTGGTGATAGCTTCTCAAGAAAAGTCATTTTCAATGCACCAACAAAAATTGTAAAAAAAATTCCCCCAACCCCTCACAAATACACTTCCTGTCAATTTAAATAAATGTGGAAAAATACTAGCTGCAGTGTCGTCTTTTACTTGTGGGGGGGGAAATGTGGATAAATACAGATATAATGCCCAAAAAATAAATATGGATAAATACAGACTGAAATGGCAACAAAAAAATACCATAAAACCGGGAGCCCTAAATATGACTATCGCTTTTCCCCACCTTTATTTTTATGGTTCGAGAGTTCATCCGAGGGATGGGCCTGCTCATACTCTGCCAACAGCTTCTGAAGTATTGCAGTAGTAGGGTGTGAGGCGGTTTAAATTTTATACCTCTTGCAGAGGGTCCCTAACTGCCAATATTTAGGCTACAGAAAGGGGGTCAGGTCGAGTTCCTTAACCACTTCCTCTGAGGTGCTCATTATTTTACGAGAAGGAGAGTTGGGTATCACAAACTCATGAGAATGAGCAGCTGTTCTTGATCAGGTTGCCATTATAGGAGGAACTCCTATCACAGCAATAGGGCAGGGTTCTGCATCCAAACCTGCTCATACTTCGTGTGAAGATTGAGCATTCACAGTTGAACGCTTTTGATCTTCATCCCAATATCTGTGATGTTATCCTTGCAGCTAAGCGTCCCTCATTAAAAACTGTATACGTCTACTGTGGACAAATTTGTGGCATTGTTTTCCTCCCGTAATGTTGATCCACTTATCGGAGGTGCTGTTGTTAGTCTGGCAAGGTTTTGACTTGGGCACGTTAAAGGTCACCTTTCTGCCATTTCTGCTTTTTTGTGGCTACTGGATCAATACGCCCTGTTCGAGGTTCCCATTGTGATAAGTTTCTTCAATGGTCTAAAAGACTTGTTCCCTCCTACCCCTTTTGTCATGCTACAATGGGACCTCAATCTGGTTCTGACGTTCCTTATGTGTTCCCCATTCGAACCCCTACTTAACTGTACTATGCAGCTACTGACCCTTAAGACTGTATTCTTGGTGTCCATTAATACAGCCACAAGGGCTAGTGAACTTAAAGCTCTATCAGTTATACCAGCTCTACCCGGACAAACCAGTTCTTCGGACTCGTACCTTCTTTCTACTGAAAGTGGTCTTCTTTTTATGTCCGCAAAAGCATCACATTACCAGCACTTTTCGCCCGCCAAATCCTTCAAGCAAGAGGAGACTCCGTTGTTTGGACACAAAGAAAACCTCTCTCCCTTTACATTGATCACACTAAAGAACACTAGGTGGACGATCAGCTCTTAATTGGGTTCGCTGGAGTGAAAAATTTACAGGCGTGTAGAAAGGAACCCTCTCTCGATGGATTGTACTCCACATCAAAATCAGCTACACACTAGTTAAGACATAGCCTCTTTAAGACTGGCAGACCCATTCCAACATGCCCATGGCTGCTACAACTGTATTAGCATGCAAGTTACCTGTCCTGGACATCTGCCAGGCTGCCATTTGGACGTCCCTCCACATATTAACCAAGCACTACTGCGTGGACAGTCAGGTCAATAGAGGTGAACATTTTGCCTGTTCGGTTCGCCAGGACTTCCAGGTTTTAGCAGTTCACACACCCATCTCACAGGAGGTATTGCTTAGGTGTGAATTCTAAGGTGTGCAATTTGCTGGTACAGGTCTTCGTCAGAAGAACAAGCTACTTCCCGTTGATAGCTCATTTTCTAGTAGAGACTATCTAACTGCAGATTCCTAACTGATTCCCTGTGATGTAGTTGATTTTTGAATTGTTTACTAGAATGCTCATTCACTTGCCCTGAGCATTCTAGCGGTCAGTTGCTTCATTCCCTAATTGTGGACGGGTCTCTTAATAAAGTACTCCACTTTCTTCACTGTGTGTGAGGCTGCTTATTTACAGCGAAATGTCAGGAAGTTACAGGACGCATTGATACTGCAGCACAGCATCTGTAGCCATTGATTGTACAGGTACATGACTGTACAGGTACATGACCCAGAGATTAAAAAAGATCTATGACCTTTAAATGAGTTCAACTCTCTTTACTTGCCATAGAAAGGAACTGTTTCACCTTAGCCGTTAGGACATCTCTGTTCGTTTTGCTAGTTTTTTCAGTAAGTTTTAGTCTTCAGGGGACTTTTATTAAAACCTGTTTAAAACCTGTTAAAAAAATTAGAATTAACATGTAACTGATGTTACAATTGTGATTAATATAAAGTTTACTAGCTTTCGTAAAGGAAAGGTTCAATTCTATCTAGGACACAGAGGCGAGGATTAGGCTTTCTTATCTGATAGAGACATCCAGCCGCAGATTCCTTACCTTTGAATTTCCCAGGCGTCAGACTGGATCCTAAAGATTTTTTCTTTCCGCAAATACCTTTGCATGCCGGTAGGTGGCGTGAGTCGACTCCGCATGACATTATTGGCTTCGTCGCGACTGTTGTCATATCTGCGTCACTTATGTAGGCGCCACTGTTGCTTGATGGCATCAGTTCTTTTCTTTCTGAGCCAGTTAGCTCAGACCTGTGAAGAGAGCTACCTACTGTCACTTTTTGACATGGCTTATTTCGATGTTTTGTGAAATATTTTTTTTTGTGTGTAGGATATCCAAGAAGACTTCAGGATTCAAGCCGTGTGGCGCCTGTCACCACGTCATGTCAGTAATTGATCCACACCTTATTTGTCTTTGATGCCTGGAACATGACCACGACTCGAAGTGGTTCTCCGACTGCCGGGCCATGGTCCCAAAAGCTTTGAGGGAGTGGTCCCTAAAGCTACTTGTGGCCCAACGCTCGTCCCCATGTCGTTCGCCCCGGAGGTCTCGTTCTCGTCCTGGTCAAGAGGAGGGTCCAGATACCACTCCAGGAGCCCTAAATCTTCGTCATCCCACTTAGTCTTTGAGTCGGTCAGGTAAGAAGCATTAAAAACACACAAGGTTGAAGCGTGCGTCGACTACACCCCGACGGCCAACTGGCGCAATAGAGGAGTCTCTGCATTCTAGGACTCATTCGGCTGAACCTGGGCCTGCCTCATATTTGGGCAGCCTGACCCTACCAATGTACTTCTGGCATCAGAGGGAGGCTCAGTGGGGGTTACATCGGGTTCTGCGTTGGCGGACCTGACCCCTGCGCTGACGACCCCCCCTTGATCCAGCAATGGATCTGAACCAACACTGGTTGTGCCATTGTGACCTTCCCTGATGAGGCAACCCTGCATAGACTCCTAATCCCCAATCAGCTGGATCGGCATCTAGTTACAGCACTGAAATAACCCTTTAGTCCTAGGACAGTTCCTTGGCGTTATTCTCAAGGGCTAGGCATGGAGAAGAATGGGAGGGGTCGCTGGACCCTTTACAAGACCAGTCAGAGCTGGAAATGGACTGGTATGAGGAATTGGGTGAAGCCAGTGGACTGGACACCTCTCCAGATTCTGTATGCTTACCGATGCTACAGAATAGGGAGCTTTATACACTATGGTGGTGCGAAAGGCAGCTGAGGTCCTGCACCTTCAGCTCCCTTTGTAGCAGTCAAGACAAACATCTTGACGGAGGTCCTGCAGCCAGGTGTGTCCTCCTTGGAACCTCTCCTGCCTTTTAATGAGGCCTTGACTGATGTCCTACTGGGAACCTGGTCCAATAGCAGCACAGGGACTCCTGCGACTAGGACAATCGCCCACCACCATAGCCCTGCACCGGGCGACCCAAATTTCCTCACAAATTACCTTAACCCAGAGAGCTTGGTGGTCTAAGCCTCTACACCACAGGGCCCATTCCCTTCCGCATCCCGGACAGGGACTCCATGAGGCTGGATAGTAGGGGTAAGAAAATCTTTTCTTCCGCTAGCCTTGGATTGCGGTCGCTGAACACTGAATGCCTATTGGGCCATTATTCCCACTCCCTTTTAGAAACGGTTGCGCAAGTGCTGCCTCAGGTCCCTGAGGAGGTCCGGGCCATCCTCTCCCAAGCAGTTGCAAACAGGAGAGATGCGGCAAAGTTCGCCATTTATTCTGGGCTTGACACGACTGACTCATTGGACAGAGCGATTTCCTCAACAGTGGCTGTTCAACGCCATGCCTGGCTGAGAACTTTTGGCTTTTCTGGGGATTTGCAGGCTTCCCTCAAGGACATACCCTTTAATGGCACCCATCTCTTTGTGAGACAAAGCAGACATGGCCCTGTACGGCTCAAAGGACTCATGGGCTACAGACAAGTTCTTAGCAGGAACCGCCCTCGAATGGCTGAAAAACTTCCTAAGCCATAGGAGACAAGTAACCGTGCTAGGAAATTACTGCTCGGATGAAAAAACCATAAAAACAGGGGTACCGCAAGGCTCAAGCGTGAGCCCGGTGTTGTTCAATCTCTATATGACCCCCCTGATAGAACTCATAACATCCTTTAACATCAGCACGATATCTTACGCTGACGACACCCAGCTTATCCTAGTACTGGATAACAACTCCTCCAAAGCAGAGGAAAACTTACGAAACTGTCTGACGGCAACTTTTGATTGGATGCGAACGAACCACCTCAAATGTAATTCAGGTAAAACTGAAATCCTCCCTTTCGGCCAAAACAACCTCTTTTCCCCCTCAAATTGGTGGCCCCAAGACGCCGAAGTTCCCCCCAATACCATCACGTCGGCTCGCAACCTAGGGATAAGGTTTGATGAAGCACTATCCTTTAAGCAACAAGCAGGTACTGTGGCAGGGTCCTGTTTCAATATCATTAAAAGTCTTAGAAGATTCTTTGATTTCCTTCCCCTAACAGCTAGAAAGACTGTGGCAGTAGCCCTCATCACATCCCGCTTAGACTACTGCAACAGCATCTATGCAGGCTCAAACAGAGCTGTTCTGCACAAATTGCAGATGGTTCAAAACGCCGCCGCTCGCCTGGTGCTACGACTACCCAGGAAATCATCTGCCTCAAAAGCACTCAAAACCCTGCACTGGTTGCCCATCCACAAAAGAGTGCTATTTAAAATCCTGCTCATTACGTTCAGAGCCTACCACCAGTCAGGACCGACATACCTGTCCCAAAGGTTTGGAAGATACACTCCCCCACGATCACTCAGATCATCCAACCTCAACCTACTCGCAGTCCCCAAATTCAGACTAACCACAAAAGGTGGAAAATCCATCGGAGTACTGGGAGCCAAAGCTTGGAACAAGCTCCCACCACAAATGCGCCTGATCCAGTCCGAAAAATTGTTTCGTAAAATGCTCAAAACCTGGATCTTCAATACCGAAGACTCAATCTGCTTAGCGTTAATCTAAACCACATTTTACTCATAGATCAGGATCTATAATTAGGATCTACCCAAGCAGCTGCCCTATTTTCTTTCTCTGTCGAGACAGTGATGTCTAGCGCCAAGATGCTCCCTGGAGTGTAAGCGCGCTCTATAAAAGCCTATTCACATTCACATTCTTTGACCTCTCAGTGGCCACACACCCCGCCCTCCCCCATCCCCCTGTCTGCTTTCTGCCTTCATGGTTATGGAAGGGGCTTTCAGCTGTGCCAGCCATACCCCAGCCACAAGACCATGCAATTTCAGCTACCTCTGCGCATCTCTTTCCAACCCCATGGCTTAGCGGCCAGAGGTCAGGTCAGTCCACCCCCCTTCCTGTAGGTAGGTGGATATCTGACTATGGTTACCCCCAACTTTTTGCCTAGTGTTTAGCTGGTATTCGACTTAGTTGGCCTGGGATCCTGCTATTCAGGACCCCAGGCTATCTGCTCTCTCTGTTAAAATGGACTCCATGTACTCTAGGTACATACCAATTGGAACCTGTATCACCTTGTGAGCCCCTGTACAGTGTACCCTAGGTACCCAGGGCATAGGTGCATCCAAGGCCTACCAGGGGCTGCAGCACGTATTGTGCCACCCCTGGCCTGGCATTACTATTTGACACAACTGGCTGATCAATCAGCTGGGGCAAGGTGGTGTAATCACCCTTTGCTTTAGATATAGTATACCTATATCTAACCCAAAATGGACACATATACTCCTATAAGTCACTCCTATGGCAGACCTTATCAATCCTGAAGGCAAAGCGCTTGGAACTATGTGAGATGGTGCTCTAGCATGAGCTGAGCCTGTCTGCAGCTTTCGGAACCATGTTCTTATAGCTGTTCCATGATAACGCTATACCATATACTCTTAAGCGCATTATAATCCTCGCGGTTATTGCTAACTTTGGCATAGCATTATCAAAACATGTCGAGTAAGGTGTCATACGAATTGGAATACTACCCCCTCGCCAGTTCTGGCGATGGGGGTAGCATTCCACCCTTTTAGAGGGACACAACATGTATGTAACTGAGAACCCCAGTTAAAGTTAAACAGAGCCTCAGCATCACAAAATGGATGCTGCCACCACAGACACGAGTCTGACCTCCTGCTGCTGGGAGTCCTTCCAGCGAGGGAGGCCGGGACAAAGGGTTTCCTGCCTTGGGAGGTGCTAGCACCACCCCAGACAGGATTTTGTGTATTGAGGTAGGACAGGCTGAAAGGAATGAGACATGCCTGGGGCACACAAGGTGTCCCTGTGCCTACCCCGGTTTAAACCAGTTGCTGGGGCACTCCAGCCCCAGCTCTGGTGCGAAACCGGACAAAGGATAGAGGATGTAACCACCCCCCTTGCTAGTCCCACCCATAGGAGGGACCTAGTCACAGTACAGCCCCCTTAAGGAGAATAAAGGTAGAAGCTGGTCCCATTCCAAATTAGATTATCCTGAACGAAACTACAAAGAAGAAACTCTGGACTTCGACGTTCTGCTCCACAGAAGACTGAAGAAAATCTCCCTTTGTGGCAAAGGAGTGATCACCCTGCACAAGCAGGCACCATCAAGCGTCCTAGCGGTTCACTTTGTCGTCCTTCCTCCTGGAACCAGACTTCAGAGCCCGACGAGATCCGGACTTCCAGACCTCTCCGACCTCTACCTACATCTGCAGCACAGCTGAGATCCGTGGGTGCGACAAGACATGTGGGACCGGCCATCTTGGAGAAACTGCACTTCGCTTCCAGCACGACTTCAGAGGCATCCTCGAGTAAGTGCTTTGGGGATTGAGAAGCCCCAGCCCCGAGCAGCTCCTGCACCGAAGACCAGCCCTCCAGCATCCACGAGATCTGCGTGGGGCCCTTTGGCTTGGCTGCTGCTCGACGCGTTGTCTGGTCACTTGCCGGCTGGCTAGTGACCTCCTAGACGACGATCCACGAAATCTACACCGCTGGTCTGGTTGCTCCAGACTGGCCCTTGCTTCCCTGCAAAGGAGAAGCACCCCAGACCCTCCTGGTCCGCACCAGACGCCATATCCACTCACCGCGTGGGTTGCCTTTGCCAAGGCCTGTTGACGCCGAATCCGGAACAGACCCCGCCGACAGCGAGAACCTGCGTGGGACAGTTCGTGCCTCCATCCTGGTCGTTGAAGACACCTCCTGGTCCACGTGGCTGCAGAGTCAAGCGTCCACTCTTCACCTGATTGCGACGACAGCATCTGGTTCCTTCCTGGTTCCACTCCGGTCACTGGCTAGTGACTTTGAACACTGTCCCCTCTGCTTTCAGGGCTCCATCTTCCTCGATCCACCCTTGGATCGCTCCGGACATCTTCCTCCTGGTCGCCTGCAGCATCTTTCTTCAAGGCTCCATAGACTTCGATGCGGAAACCCGACACACTTTCACACCTATGCACCCGCAGCCCGTGGGTGAGGTAACAAGAGCATGTCGGTGCTCAAGGGTAGATTGACTCTCCTAGTGTCCAGGTATCCTGTCGTTTTAGTCGGAACTGTCCTTTACTTACCTTTTCGTAATTTGTTCTGCCCATTGTCTTTGTTCCGCATCTCGCGTGTGAGTTCACACTCTGCACACGCGTCCCGTGGTCCTCCTGCTCCTTACCTAAGGTCAGGGTAGTGTAGTCCCAGCGATCCTACAGCCTCTGGGCATCTTCATTTCCTCTATCGATCTCCTTATACCATTTACTTAGTATATGGTTTGTCGTGCCCCTAGGGCACCATTGTAATTTGTGCGACTTACTGTATTTTTCTTAAGAGTATTGTTATGTGCTTAGCCCTCTGATCTCATAAAGAGTTCAGAGGTGTTTGTTAGTAATAAATATATTGTTTATTTTCGTAACAACCTGTGTGGTGTCCTTTCATCTGGTATTCAAGGGGTTATATGTGGTAAAACAGCTGGCTTCACATGCCAAAAGAGTTTAGCCTAAGACTGCTTTGTCCATGCTGTATGTATAGTATGTATAGGCATTTATATAGCGCACTACTTACCCGGAGGGTCCCAAGGCGCTTCGACCGCTGCGAAACCCTTCCTGGCTTCCCTGTGAGATGGTCCCTTAATGGGTATCTCCAGGGTGAGACCAGGCATCCCCGGCGATCTGGTGGGGCCGTTAGTGAAGATGAGGCAAGCTAATGCCCAGAGTTGCCGAGTGTGATCGCTGATCAGAGTGGGCACCGAGGCGAGAGAATTATCGAGTCCGCTGACCCTGGTCCAGAAACCTGCCGCGCCGGGAATCGAACCCTGGTCCCGGGCCGTCCTCTGCTCTCGGGTCTATAAGGTTGACTTACAACCAATCACAATAAGGGTTGTTTGGACTGATACAAGGTGATCACTAGAACTAGTGAGCATCATATATCAGGCCAACTTCTCAACCCCCCCCCCCCCCGCCCCATCCCCCCACACACACACACCTTCAGCCTCTAAACCCTCCTTGTTCAGCCCTTTAAGATCATGAGCGGCCAGTCAGTGGCAGGATTAGCCATCGCCACCACCGGCAAAACATCACGTTGGACAGGTAGGTTCTTCAGCTAGTCTGAAGGGGCTACTCTGTCCCCTTCAAGACTACCCCTCCCTCCATGCCTCCAACTTGCAACCTGCTGATGGAGGATCACCTCACTTTGTTTCATGGGGAAGTCTTGACTTTCTTTGCCAAGGGATCCAAGAGAGCACCAGAAATAGGCAGTGGTTGTTAGTCCTGCTACTTTCTGGTCCCTAAAAAGGACACGGGCTTTCGCCCTATCCTGCATTATCTGAAAGAAACAGGTTAGTGTTAGATTCCTTACCTTAGAATATCCCTAGGCGTCAGACTGGATCCGGAAAGTTTTTTGTCAGCAGTACCCTTGCTCGTCGGTAGGCGTCGTCTGCGGCCCTGCGGCTGTTGTCGGTGTCGTGATCGCCGGGATGACGTCGTTGGAGTACTTAGACACCGCCCTCGCGCGCTGACGTCAGTTCTTTTTTCCGCGCCAGCAGGCGCAGATCCGGGGAGGACTAGTACCCTAGTCATTTTTTGACTATCTCTTTGGCCTATTTTGGCTATTCTTTTCGAGTCGGTTTCGACTCCTGGTGCCGGTAGGGATGCCTGGATTCAAGCCGTGCGACGCCTGTCACCGCCTGATGTCGGTGACCGACCCCCACCACCAGTGTCTCTACCTCCTCGGGACCGACCACGATGACAAGTCGTGCCCCGACTGCTGGGCCTTGACCTCGAAGGCTAGGCGGAAGCAGTCCCGCAAGCTCTTCAAGATCCAGCAGTCAGCTCCGCGCCGCTCGAGGTCTCGGTCGAGGAGGAGGTTGAGGGACCGTTCGCGGATGAAGTTGAGGGACCGGTCGCGGAGCCGCAGCCATCAACACTCATCGAGCCATCACCAGTCGTCTGGCTCGAAGTCCTCTGGTAAGTCCAGGAAGAAGTCGTCGAAGAGGTGACATCGCTCTTCTGATTCTTCTGACTCCCCTCACCGGTCGCCCGACCTGCTGATGGAGGATCACCTCACTTTGTCTCATGGGGAAGTCATGACTTTCTTTGCCAAGGGATCCATAGAGAGCACCAGAAATAGGCAGTGGTTGTTAGTCCTGCTACTTTCTGGTCCCTAAAAAGGACACAGGCTTTCGCCCTATCCTGCATCATCTGAAAGAAACAGGTTAGTGTTAGATTCCTTACCTTAGAATATCCCTAGGCGTCAGACTGGATCCGGAAAGTTTTTCTTCAGCAGTACCCTTGCTCGTCGGTAGGCGTCGTCTGCGGCCCTGCGGCCCTTGTCGGTGTTGTGATCGCCGGGATGACGTCATTGGAGTACTTAGACACCGCCCTCGCGCGCTGACGTCAATTCTTCTTTTTTCCGCGCCAGCAAGCGCAGATCCGAGGAGGACTAGTACCCTAGTCATTTTTTGACTATCTTTTTGGCCTATTTTGGCTATTCTTTTCGAGTCAGTTTCGACTCCTGGTGCCGGTAGGGATGCCTGGATTCAAGCCGTGCGACGCCTGTCACCGCCTGATGTCGGTGACCGACCCCCACCGCCAGTGTCTCTACCTCCTCGGGACCGACCACGATGACAAGTCGTGCCCCGACTGCTGGGCCTTGACCTCAAAGGCTAGGCGGAAGCAGTCCTGCAAGCTCCACAAGATCCAGCAGTCAGCTCCGCGCCGCTCGAGGTCTCGGTCGAGGAGGAAGTCGAAGGACCTTTCGCGGATGAAGTCGAGGGACCGGTCGCGGAGCCGCAGCCATCAACACTCATCGAGCCATCACCAGTCAGTCAGTCAGTCAAAATACACTTTATTCGATTTTTTTTAAAATCATAAAAGGCAAACACAGTACAACAAATTTAAAATGCACAATATATATAATTACATCTCATAATCGATATTAACAATGCTTTAAAAATGTTAAAATGTAGATAAAAAGTATAAACAGGTTAAAAGGGGACAGTTTGCAGGACCCTCTTACACCTTGATCTAAAAGCAGCTGTTAGATAACTTGCAACACTGAACATTATAAAAGTGTTAGGCAGTGTTTGCAAAAAAATTAATGCTGGTCTGACTTGGGTAAAACTGGTATCCTTCAAAATTGGGATTAAATATTTTTGCCTCTCAACAGTATAATGCCCACAAAAAAACATAAAATGGAGAGTGTCCTGGTTTGAAAACTTATCACAGCTACAGGGTGCGGCATTTTCAGGTTTAGCCCACGAATGAAAACAGCCAAGCGAATAATGGATTAAATTCATTCTAAATTTTGTTAACAGGGATCTGTGGAGTGGGTTAGTAACAATTTTTAAATAAGGTTCCAGAGAAGGAGTAGTAGATAAAATCAAATAAGTTCTTACGAGAGGTTTTCTTAATTCCACCTCCTCTCTCTGTAAACAAGCCCTCGCCAGAAATTCCTGCTTAATCCATTTGACATCCTCCTTCCTAATATATGGATTTAAAAATAACTCCGGTCTCCCTAGTGACGTGAAAGAGGATTTAATATATTTCAGCCATGGAATTTTCATAGCCTGGTCCCGTGAGATCACATCCTCCAGAATGCTATGGTTGAGTGTCAGTTCGGGGTTCATCCATGTTTTAGCCCAAAAAATTAATGGAGCCAGCTTAAGCCTATCCGCTATATAGGGCAGACCAACTTCCTCATGGGTGGGGAGGGTTGGAGTGGACTTCGGGACAGATAAAAGTTGTTTAATAAGCCCATTCTATGATGGATGTTGCCCATGTTGCCGGGATTATATTATTATTAGCTCCCCTGAAGACTCTCGTGAGCACCTGAGACCAAACTAATGGAGAGTATCTAAAGAAGTCCACCGGTACACCATCTGGTCCCGGCGCCTTGTTTTTAGAGGACTCAATAATTGCCTTTAGGACCTCCTCCTCATTAAATTCCACCTCTGGTAAGACCTGGCCCACTACCATAGTATTTAAAGCTGTACTACCCTTACCACCATACACATTACTGAAATGTTGTACCCACTTTTCATCTGGTATAACACAATCTAGGGCAGTATTATCATCCCCTGTAAAGAACGGGTGCTTTATGATGTCCCAGAATCTTTTGCTATCTTTAAGGACATCTATTGTGAGGAGATCATACCAAGCATCGTTTTTGATGGTATTTTTCCTCCTCTTTATAACTAATTTATACTCCCGCCTCAGGTTAGAAATTAATGCCTTGTCCCTCGGAATAGCCTTTAGTGCACGTTTTAAGGATCTGTAAGTGCGTGAACAACTGGTATCAAACCATTTATGGGGCTTTGAAGGGAGTTGTGATTGGGGTACTGTAAGATCCCTGGAAATTTGTACGCAAATGGAATCAAAGGCCGTAACAATTTGGTGATTGGAAACAGTTTGATCCAAGCAAATGGCCATTGACCCCTCAATTTTTGGTAGTAGATTAGCCATAAAGGTTTCTTGTACCACCTTGCCCCACTTTAGCCGTCTGCCCTGGTCGCTGGGCACTGCTGCGGCACAAACCTTGGGATAACCCGCTTGTTTGCGCCATAAGTCACTCCAGGTTAACTCAGCTAGCAGAGGATTGTGGTCACTAAAGGGTGAGACCATCGCCTTGTATTCCCCCACCCTCGGGATAAGACCAATGGAGGTGAAAATATAATCAATGGTCGACCCATTGGCCGAGCCTTTATAGGTGGGTACCATATCGCTGCCCCCCGAAATTCGGCGGTTCGTACAAATTTGAGCTGGCTAAGAAAATTTCAAGTGCCTCCCCAGATCTCGTATGTTCGAAATGCGGGGAATCGGGACCATTATGGCCCTCGAATAAACCTGTGTGACATGGTAATTTACATTGATAAATGCTAAAATCACCCATTAAAATAAGCTCGTACTGGGTATGTGTATTTTGACTGTAATTATATAAAAAAAATTCCAAAAGGTCCACATGATCTTTGTCCGTTGCCCTTACCCATGAGTTATAAAAATTAATTACCAGGACAATGCAACCAGGTGAGACTGTCCATTCAATTATTCGGATATTGAGGGAACCGGACTCTAACTTCCTAAAAGACCCCACCAGGTCTAAAGAAAACAGTAAGATGAGGCCCCCTTTCGCTCTCCCTGCGCTACTTGGTGTTGCTGGGACAATGAAACTTGAGAATCCATCCAGACAAAATCCCAGTGAGGTGTCCCAAGTTTCTTGAAAGGCTAACACATGGAATCTGGAAATTAAGTTGACCCAATGAGGGTCAGACCTTTTAACCTCTTGTGCCTGCCACGTTCCAGCTAATAAATTTACATGGCTTAGAGGCCCCCACCCCCAAAGATGGTCGTATGGGTAGTTGAGCTAGAGCTGGTTGTCAGTCATTAGTGTCAAGGTCTGATAGTGGGGAAAATCTATTTTCCAATGTCAAGTTGGTGTCAGTATTGGTGAGGGTAGTCCTACGCTGATTTGTACCATTTGGTACTGTTTGCCACTCATTTCTCACTGGGCCATTTCTCGGGATTAAGTTAAAGTTTCTCCCAGATAAAGTGGTTCGCCTTTGAGGGGGGTAAAAAAAACCCAAAGGGACTGGTCTAAGGATGTCATTTACTCGGATTTCTGAGGCATCCCAAAAAAGTCTGTCTGGGCATTGTATGTTCTCAAAATTCACCACCACGCAATCACCCTGCACCATTTTGGCTCGATGACCCACCCAACCCACTCTTCTGGCAAAAATTATACTAGAAGAAATTTTTAGTCCTCCACTTCTGTTATCGTCACACCATAATCTGGCCTTCTGAATAAGTGCTGTGGTTGATTCTGCTTCCCCTTCTGCTAACGTGGGTACCCCTACAAAGACTGCCACAAAAGGAGCAGCCAATGGGGGTAGATTTAGGTGTGCCTTACACTGTATTGGCGTGCGAGCCGCAGTTGTGGTGACGGCACCTGAAGGAATCTTTGGTTCGCCTGGTTGGTGGTAGGTGGGACCTGAACTTTGGTAGGGCTTGTCATCCATGCCTGCCCCTACACTATCTGCAACCGTGGGCGTATTTGTAGGTAAAGGCAACAGAGGTTTATCTAAAATTTGAGTAGTTCCCTCAACCCCCTAAAAACCACATTGCTGGAGTGAGTGGAAATTATCAAATTTTTTAAGCAAATTGTCAATCAGAACGCATTTCTTTAGTAACCCTTCGAGGCATGTGTTCATAGTATCAATAATGTCTTTTGCAATGCCCACTAACAGGGGTTCAATCCGTTCCTCAAAAAGTGCTTCCAAGAGTTCCTTAAAAGGATCCACAGTCACAGACACTTTCTTAGCAGGTTTATCGCCCTCCCGCTTTTTCCTCTTTTTGTTCGTTGGATTTACTTGGGTGGCAATGTCAAGAGGCAGGGCGGGGTGCGGGGCTGTGGGGGTGCAGCCTTGCGTTAGGTGTGTGTTGGGAATGGGTTTTGTAATAATTATAGCAGGTTCCAAGGGGATGGCTGGGTGCAAACTCGCTTGAGGTATAGTGGGTATGTTGGCAATCAGACCCAGTTCTTGCTGTGCATTTTCTATTTCTTTGGATAAGGCCCCTACAGCTGTTGTTAGAGTCCGACTGTCTTGCAACCTTGGCTTTTTTCCCGCCAGCATCCATGCTTGCAAGATTTTTGCGCTTACCCATAACGTGGAAGATGATAGGGGGGTGGCCCGGCCCTGCCTCGGATGGCCTCAGACGGCCCCCCCCCCTCTGCCCGGGCGCGTCCCGCGAGGCGGGAGTAGCTGCTCGAGTTTATGGCGATCAGGGAGGAAGTGCGATGTTGCGGTCCCGGTCCCCGGTGTCCAGGGGGTGCTGGGAATTGTAGTCTATGTCCTGCAATCCTTCCCCGCTCGGCGGCCGCTTTGGAGGAGCTGCGGCGGCGGGGGAAGAAGAGGAGTGCTCCCAAATTGCCCGGTAAGATGGTGGGTCCCTTTGCCAAAGACAGCGTTCCCCCATCACCAGTCGTCTGGCTCGAAGTCCTCTGGTAAGTCAAGGAAGAAGAAGTCGAAGAGGTGACATCGCTCTTCTGACTCCCCTCACCGGTCGCCCGACTCGGCTGAGGGTTCGGGTGACACCACCTGCGTGGCTCTGCCGGAGCCGCGGACCTCTCATCCGGTCCAATACCCTCCGGTCCCTGGACTGCATGCCACGCCAGAGTAGATACGTGACTTCCTCGTGGCCATGAGGACTCACTTCCCTCCGTCGAGGCCTACCGGCGCGTCTTCGGGTCCTGCGGTCCCGACTTCGGGCCGGCGACTTCGGCGCCATCGTCAAACCTTGGTCCCAGCGCCATAGGGCCCCGGGGGTTCCAGGCCTGGATCCCGGTTGACGCCACTTGACCTTACGACGACTCTGCTGGCGCCAACCCCGATGGGGTCACTCACAGTGCCGTCTTCGGACGACGACGTGCCTGGTTTCAGTCCGGGTCCGGCGTCGGAGCGGCGCCGTCTTCGGTGTCGGTGGGTGAGCAATTCACCTATGACCCCGCTCCGTCATTTCTGCCTGTTTATGAGGACACGGATGAAGGGGAGGACTGAAAGGGGTCTGAGAACCCTCTGGCACAACAGTGCCGGTTAAGTCAGGACTGGGCAGATGAGCTGGAGGAGGACAGTGGTCTGGATACATCGCCTGACACTGGATGCATCTCTCCTCCCTCCGTGGCTACGGAGAAGGGTGCTACCTATGGTGTGGTGTTATGCAGTGCAGCCAAGGCCTTGGCTCTTGAACTCCCTGCTGCGGCTATGAGGACTAATCTCCTCACCGAAGTGCTTCAACCGCCAATAACCTCTTCGGAGCCTATGCTGCCGTTCAATGAAGCCCTCACGGACGTTCTTATGGGCACTTGGTCCAAGCCCTCCACAGTGCCCCCTGTGGATCGGAATGTGGCCCGACGCCACCGCCCGGCTCTGGGCGCCCCCTGCTTTCTGTCCGTTCACCCTACCCCTGAGAACCTGGTGATCCAGGCCTCCACGTCCCAGACCGCGTTCCCGACTGCTCCTCCAGATCGGGAATCCAAAAGGTTTGACCAGTTTGGGAAGAAACTGTTCTCCTCACTGAGTTTGGGGTTGCCGTCTATCAACACCTCTTGCCTTTTGGGCCATTACACCCACTCCTTTTGGGACACGGTTGCGGACGTGCTGCCCAGTGTCCGGAGGAGGCCCAGGCACGGCTCGCCCAAGCACTTGCTGAGGGGCGGGATGCAGCACGCTATTCAATCAGATGTGGACTAGATACCACAGACTTGCTGGGCAGAGCGATTTCCACGACGGTGGTAATCCGTTGCCACGCCTGGCTGAGGTCCGCCAATTTTTCGGGGATGTCCAGTCCACGCTCATGGACATGCCCTTCGATGGCCGTCGCCTTTTTGGCGACAAAGCTACAGTGCGCTTGAGCGTTTCAAGAACTCCAGAGCTACGGCCAAGTCCTTGGGCCTGTCGGGCCAGGGCCAGCAGACATCTGCTTTTCGCCCCTTTTGTGGCCAAGGAAGGGGCACCCCCATACGTTCGTCCAGCCACAGAACCAAGCTCAGCGCGGTCGCAGGAACAGCTGTGGCGGTGCAGGGGGACAGAGGCCTGGTACGGTCGCATCCACTCCTGCAGCATCTGCCTCAAAGCCCACCTTGTCCCAGCTTTCAGGCCCATTCTACGCCAGTGGGTGCCCGAGTCCGCCATCACCTCCTCCACTGGCGTACCATTACTCCGGACAGGTGGGTGCTGCAAATCGTCGGAAGGGGCTTCTCCCTCCCCTTCGAGGCGACCCCTCCAGCCATGCCACCGCAGTACCACTGCATGTCGGGTGATCACTTGCAACTTCTGCAGGAGGAAGTTACGGCCCTCTTGGCCAAGGGGGCCATCGAGCGTGTTCCTGGGCCAGAAGTAGGATGTGGTTTCTACTCCCACTACTTTCTGGTACCCAAGAAGGGCAAAGAAGGCCTACGCCCTATCTTGGACCTCCGGAGCATTCAAGATGCTGACTTTAGCTCAGGTCCTGGCTGCCCTGGACCCTGGAGACTCGATGGTAGCGTTGGACTTGCAGGACGCATATTTCCACATCCCCGTTCTGACGGCCCACTGGCGTTAACTGCGGTTCACGGTAGGCCACAAGCACTTTCAGTTTACCGTGCTCCCCGTCTGCCTCACAAGTGCCCCTCGGGTGTTCATGAAAGTGATGGCGGTGATCGCAGCTCATCCGCGCAGATCAGGGGTTCCAGTCTTCCCCTATCTTGACGACTGGTTGTTGAAGGCGGGCTCGGCCCAGACAGTCGTCTCCCACCTCCAGACTACGGCCGACCTCCTGCATTTGCAGGGGCTCTCAATCAACGTGCCGAAGTCGCACCTGATTCCCTCTCAGAAGCTCCTTTTTATCTGAGCGGTTCTGGACTCTGCGCAGTTTCGGGTTTATCCTCCCGAGCAGCGGGTTTGGGATATTCAGGCTCTGATTCCGATTTTTCAGCATTTATCCTGAGTTTTGGTCAGGTTGACGCTGCGACTCCTGGGGCTGATGGCCTCCTGCATCCTACTGGTGCATCACGTCAGGTGGCGGATGCGGGCTCTGCAGTGGGACCTGAAGTTTCAGTGGGCACAGCATCAGGGCAACCTATCCGACCACGTCTTGATCTCGGAGGGCACTGCGAGACAGTTGCCGCGGTGGCTCACGGACCACGTTTGGGTCAGCGGCAGATTCCTCTCCCTTCCCCAACCGGAGCACATAGTGTTGACAGGAGTCCCGGCTCTATATCAACCTTCTGGAGCTGCGGGCAATCCGACTTGCACTGAAGGCATTCCTTCCCTCTGTCCGGGGAAGTGTAGTGCAGGTGTTAACGGACAACACCACCGCCATGTGGTACTGCAACAAACAGGGCGGGGTGGGGTCGTAGAACCTTTGTCAGGAGGCTCTGCGCCTCTGGACATGGCTGGAACACCAGGGTGTCATCCTGGTGGTTCAACACCTGGCAGGTTCCCTGAACGCCAGGGCGGACAAACTCAGCCGCCAGTGCATGATGGATCCCGAATGGCGTCTGAACTCGGACGTGGCGCAAGTCCTCTTTCAGCGATGGGGAGAGCCTTGGTTAGATCTATTCGCCACCAAAGAGAACACGCAATGTCATCAGTTCTGCGCGTTGGAATTTCCAAAGCGGCACTAGCTCTGAGACGCTTTTCGTCGCGAGTGGAGCTGCGGTCTATTGTATGCTTATACCACTTCTGCCCAAAGTGCTGAAGAAGATTAGGCGCGACCGGGCCCAAGTCATCCTTGTGGCTCCGGACTGGGCACGAAGATACTGGTATACCGAGCTACTCAGCATGTCAGTGGATCCCCCAATTCGTCTGGCTCTTCAGGAGGACCTTCTGTCGCAGCAGCAGGGGACGGTTCTCCACCCGAACCTGTCCAGTCTCCACCTCTATGCGTGGAGATTGAGTGGCGACAGTTGAGTTAATTTGACTTGCCTCCTGAAGTCTGTGATGTGATTCTGGCAGCCAGGATTCCCTCCACAGAATCGGTATACGCCTGCAGGTGGAATAAATTTGTGGCATATTGCACAGCAAAGGCTGTGGATCCCCTTTCTGCCCCCTTTCAGAGGTTCTCCTCTTTCTTCTTTCTCTTGCCCAGCAGGGCTCTGCTCTGGGCACTATCAAAGGCTACTTCTCTGCCATTTCATCCTTCTTGAGGCTTCCTGATCAGCCTTCTCTTTTCAAGTCCCCTGTTGTAAATAGATTCTTGAAGGGCATCACTCACCTGTTTCCTCCTGTTCCTTTTGTGATGCCTCAGTGAGACTTGAACCTTGTTCTGACTTATTTGATGTGCGCTCCTTTCGAGCCACTTCATAATTGCCCTCTTCGTCTTCTAACTCTCAAGACTGCATTCCTGGTTGCCATCACCTCTGCCAGAAGAGTGAGTGAGCTCCAGGCTCTTTCTTCTCACCCTCCTTTCCTCTCTGTCCATCCAGACAAAGTTGTCTTGAGAACGCGTGCCTCTTTCCTACCCAAAGTAGTCACAGCCTTACACATCGGGCAGTCCATCACCTTGCCTACCTTCTTTCTGCCTCCGCATCCCTCGAAAGAGGAAGAGAGGCTCCACCGTCTGGACCCAAAACGTGCGCTCTCATTCTATCTGGACCGCACACGCCAGTTCCGGGTGGACGATCAGCTCTTTGTTGGTTACGTGGGCGCTATGATGGGATGGGCAGTGCCCAAGAGAACCATTTCTCGTGGGTTGTTTTGTGCATAAAGGTTAGTTATTCACTGGCTAAAAAGGAGCCTCCTGTGGGGCAGCGTGCCCATTCCACTCGGGCCACGGCGGCTACTACTGCCCTGAGTCGGGGAGTCCCCTTGCAGGACATCTGTCAGACAGCTACGTGGGCCTCGCTGCACACAATCGCTAGACACTACTGCCTGGACAGCCAAGTCCGGAGAGATGGCTTTTTCGGCCGTTCTGTTCTCCAGGACTTTCTGGTGTGATCATTGGTTCGCAGACCCACCACCGGGGTTGGTATTGCTGGGGTATCTATTCGAAGGTAAGGAATCTAACACTAACCTATCTCTTTCAGATGCACAAGTTTCTTACCTGCGGTAACAATATTTCTGTAAGAAACAGTAGTTAGTGTTAGATTCCTTATCGCCCCACCCATCCTCCCAGTTCTGCAAACCGATATCTAGGGTTAAGGTTCTTCCCTTTGAGGGCCCTAGTTTCATGGCACCAGTGTCGGTTTTTATCATCACTCTGCGTTTCTGGCGCAGAAAAGCTGTGTATAAGAACTGACATCAGCACGCGAGGGCGGCGTCTTAAGTACTCCGACGTCATCCCAACGCCGACAACGGATTCGGAGCCGCAGACGACGCCTCCCGACGTGCAGGGGTACTGCTATGCAAAACTTTCCGGAACCAGTCTGACGCCTGGGGATATTCTAAGGTAAGGAATCTAACACTAACTACTGTTTCTTACAGATATATCAGTACCGAAGGTAAGTAACTTGTGCTTTACTTGCTAACGAGGCTTTGTTGTTTTTCACCCCTTCTTAGAGCCCCTGCATCTCCACTCTGACTATCGCTGGAAGAATTACCCCCCCCCCCCCCTCCCTCCCCCACCCGAAATGTGGCTCTAGTTGTACCTCTGCCAGCAGCCCGAGCAAGCTCTCAACTTCAGCTGCTGAGGAGGGGAACATTTTCGTTCATACATTCGTATTCTCTATTCTAGAATGGTGACGTAAAATGCAACACATCTGTCTTTAAGAAAAATAATACAAAATGAGACTATATACTGAATGATACCCATAGGAAATAAAACAATGAATGCAAATATATTCATTTTAAGCGTGCAAATAATGCAACTAAAGCTACCTATTACTTAATGCCCATTGGAAACAACACAGGACCACAAACATACCCTCACACGTAATCGCTCAACCTTGATGGTATCTTCCTTTGATGTGCACTCCTTCGCAGATCCATTCGTTCTGTCGTTCAGACCTGCTTACCAGCCAAAGATGCCTGCTGTTCTCAATCAGCATATTGTACATCACCGGAAGATTCATTCCGTGCTAAGCTCGAGTCCAGACGCACTCCCCACTTTTTCTCAACTTCACCACATTACTCACGTTCCATCGCTTCAACACAGCTGTAAACCTTCCAGTTCTACTCACTGCAGTCCAAGAAAAAGATAATAGACTACCTCTGCGAGGGCCAAAAATAGAGCCCGATAGAGACCCGTTTCGAGGCCCCCTAAAAATAACTGCCAGTGCTCAGACCAGACAGACCCGGCCAGTTAAAGCCCTGGGTGTAGGAGATCATCCATATTAAGAAAGTCTGGAATTAGTCCGTCGTCATCTAGCAGTAATTGGGCTGAGGGTGGACGCTAGGACCTATCTGTCTGCCTGTCTGCATCTGAGACTGGGGATGTGTCGCCATTAGGTGTCTTGGGGGCAGGGGAGGGGAGATCTAGGTCAAGGACGAGAAATGGGGGTGGGATTGATGGCCCTGCCTGCTCCAAGGAGCTGTGATCCAGGAAAGCGTGCGAAATGCAAGCAAAAGAATCCAGATCTATGCCAGTGCGCTTCAAACAGGTCTGCTGGGGTGTCTCAGTCTCCAATCGGATTTAGGGCCCCCAGGGTTCAGCCCTCGGGTCAAGGGGTCTCTGGAATTATCCTGCCGGGTCTATGTGGAACTAAGGCTTCCGAGACAGCCCAGTGGATTGAGGCGTCCATGACCTCACAGAAGTTGTCATCTATGGGGCGGTAACTGTCTCCTCAGTATGGGAGTCACAGATCTCCTTCATAGAAGTGACGTAATATGGTCTATTTATCATTAGAAATAAGAGGGGCCTGAGAGGCACCAATAAAATGGAGGGACTCCAGCAGCCCTTTATATTCTCAGAGCGAAAGTAATTCAGGAAGGGTGTTTCAGCTGGCCTTTAAACCTGCTTTCACCACTGCAATGGTGACCAGGTGAGGTTTCCCAACAAGTCAGCAAACAGGGGCTGTAATCTCCACTAAATTGATTGCGCAGCGTGCCAGAGGTTTTGATGCGACCTCAGGAGGGCTCAGACTGAGCCTTAGCTTGTGGTAAAATGAGCCAAGTCAACAACCTCTGGTACTGACCCTGAGTGCGAGAGAGTCATTTCCGATACTGACCCCGAGGGCATATGAAATGCAGAGAGCGTGATTAAACTTGTAGTCGTTGAAGCTAACGGCGGAATACAGACCCACTTGGGGGCGTGAACACTCCGGGGCTGGGGCTCGAGGGGAACCGATCCTATTGCACTCCTGTGAGGAACGCGATACGGACGCGCCAAATCTGGAAACACGTAAGGTGCCAGTGCCACCCAGCGGCACAGGACCGCACAGCCCGACACATCTGTATTGACAAAAGCACAGCTTATTTTTATTTATTATATTTATTTAATGCGATTTTATATAGCGCGAACATTACCCGAAGGTGTCAGAGCGCTTTACAAAAGAACCAGTTGCGATACATAAGGATTTAGGATTACATGAGTTCCAAATCTTGGGGCATTTCCCGCAACTGATTTATTTGCGGTTTTGTGTTTATTTGATTTCAGTGGGATGAGTAGAAGCGTGTTGAAACTTCTGAGGTTCCTGGACTGACCAGCCCTTTTGAGTTTGGCGGCCAGATATTCTGGTTTACTTGTGTGCAAGGCTTTGTGCGTGAGACAGGCTGTACGGAGGCTGGCTCGTTGATAAGTAGGGATCCACTTCAGTTCCTTGAGTGCCGGCAAAATGTGCTCATATTTCTTAGTTCCTGTGACCATTCCTGCTGCGGCATTGAGGGTAGTGGTCAGGGGATCTAGGTGAGATTTTGCTGTCCCGGTCAGTGCTGCGATACCATAGTCAATTCTCGAAAGCCCCAATGCCTGAGTGGCCTGTTTAAGATCTTTTGGGGGAGGAAGGGTTTTATTTTGTAAAGCAGTTTCAGATTTAGGAACGCACTTTTGACGGCTTTTGAGATGTTTTTTCATGTCCAGTTTGGGGTCGAGGGTAATCCATAGGGATTTCTCAGAGCCCGTTGGAGCAAGGGCACCATTGAGGGCGTCTATGGCTTTGAGCCATTCTTCGATTTGAGGGTTTTGGTCTCATTTCATTTCATTAAACTTTATCTGGTTCACATAATAGAAAACCATAAAAGTTGCTTAATAACTTTAAATTACAAATCATCTATAAAAATATGCAAGACACAAAATACATTCACAGACATACGGTACAGTTATTCCATTATACATTCAATCATTAAAAGGAGGAAGTCATCATATTAATTCAGTTGTTTAAAAAATTAATTAATAAAATGCATCATCCAGGTCCCTTAGGGTTCCGAACATTTTCTATACCTTAGCGAACATTTCAGAAAACCAACCACAAACTGAATACATTCTGGTTTTAATAATTGTAAAAAATAGAGAGCGGGGCGTACCTGTTTAAAATGTAACTTTTTTCAAAGAGATTTTAAAATGAGCCTCCTTGGGTTTTCATAAAATTTACAAAAGAACACAAAGTGTAGCAGGTCCTGTGGAGACATATTGTCGCAGCCACAGGGTGCTAGCAATTTGCCTTTGTGACTCCCCTTTGGAACAGCTAATAAAAGATGGAAATAATCCATTCTAAGCCTGATGAGTAAAAAGCGCTCGTGGGCAGATAACGGCCACAATAAATATGGCTCCATTTCTAGAGTTGACTTAAGCATCATGTGCTTACGGACACTATTCTTTAACAGTTCTGTCTCCTCTCTTTTCATTTTTTTGCGCATGATAAGAGTGTTTCACAAAAGCCACATCTGCCCTAGTAATACAATCAGGTATTAAAAACAGGTCCGGACGCCCCAGCTCACTAAAGCACCCCTTTAAATACTTTAACCACGGTATGTCAGTGGTCCAGGCTCAAAGTCTCTTTTAATAGTTTTTGAGTTAGGTCTAGATTTTCATTTAACCAACATTTGAGCCAAAAAAGTAATGGGCGCATAGCCCGAATATCACATATATAAGTAAGGCCAGTTTCTTCATGAACGATTAAGTTCGCGGTCCCTGTAGGAACCCCCAACAACTGCTTTAAAAAGTGATTTTCCGTCACCTGTATACCCTCTAGACCAGTATACCCCCATAATTCGCTCCCGTAGCTAGCTATCTATACACTCTTAGCTTGATAGATCTTCAACATTGCAGCCACTGGGCGATTGCCCATTTTAGCTGCAAAGTTAAATATCGCTGCATTGGACCTGATCACCTCTCCCCTTTTCTTTTTTAGCAGTGCGCCCCAATTCAGGTGATCATCCAGTAGGACGCCGAAATAGGAGAAGGTTGGGGATATTGGCACTCTTTCTCCATTCACCTTAAAGGAGGACTGCTTTTTGGAGCGCAGCCCTACCTGCATTGCGTAGGATTTAGAATTATTTATGGCCAGATCTCGATCAGCCATAAACCCACGAAAAGCGTCAAGCAGGGTTTGTAGACTTTTGGGGGTAGGTGCAAGGAGGACTGCGTCGTCTGCATATAGCAAGACGGACAGTCCCCTCCGTGCCACATACGGGAAATCAGCCCCAGTTTCCAACAACGTCTTATCTAAGTCATTAATGTAGAGGTTGCAAAGGAAAGGGGCTAGAATACACCCCTGGCGTACCCCCCTTTGTGTTAAAATTCCTGGTTACCTTGAGGTCCTGAGCATATCTGATATTCGCCCTAGTATCTCTATGTAATTCCATCAGGAAGTCCATCAAGTTTGCCTCCACCCCCATGGCCCTCATGGACTGCCACAACTTTCCCCGGTTGACACAGTCAAAAGCGGGGGAAAGATCCATGAAGGCCATGTAGATTGTCCCTTGGCGGGCAATGGTGTACTTTCCGAGGATTAGATAGAGATTAAGGCATTGTGCCATGGTCGAGTGCCCTGGGCGGAACCCATACTGGATATCGGAAATATTCTTGTTTTCTTCCGCTCAGGCAGTCAATCTATTTAATACGACTCCACCTACGACCTTAACCACAGATCGATAAGGGAGATTGGTCTGTAATTCATGGTACAGTTTCGGTCTCCCTTTTTGAACACTGCAACAATTGTAGAGACTTCCCATGACTTTGGGCACCCTTCCTTGGCGTCTGCATTGACCACCGCCACCAGGATGGATGCCCAAAGAGCGGGGTTAGATTTAAAAAGGTCGGTGGGATACCATCCGGACCTGGTGCCTTCTTACGTGATAGATTATTAATACCATCCTCCACTTCTCTGAAGGTGAAAACAACTGCATCCTCATTCAATGTTCTTGCTGGCAACTGCGGTAGAATTGATACACTTTTAAAAATAGCGTTAAAATGAGACACCCATTCCTCTTCCGTAATGTTGGTGCCCAATTCCTCAACTCTTTCCGTTATAAAGAGTGGTCTATTATTAATGCTCCAAAAACTGGAGCTACTAAATAGAGTCAAAGGATCTACAAGCTCCCGCCATGTGGCCTCCTTCAGTTCCATTTTTCGGGTGGCCAACTCTTTTTTATAGTTAATACGAAGAGTGCGGATCTGCGATTTATCCCTAGGATTTACTTTCAATGCAGCCTTTAGATCGCTAGCGGCTTTTGAGCATGATGGACTAAACCATTTGGGATCACCGGTTGTCCTATTTTGCCCCGGGATAGATATTAAGGGCCCTACTTTGGAAACAATCCCATCGAAAGCATTGAGGGTACCCTTAGCGGTTGAATCAGGATTCATACAATATGAGAATTCTACCGCACAAACTTCTTGGAGCTTTTCATGAAAGAGGGATGGGATTACTTGGGTCCATTTCAAACGGCGCCTACAATCAGTTGGCTACAAAATGCCTGAACATATCACTGTATCCTTTTTTTCCAGTATACTCCCTCCCAAGTATACACACACAGGGTTATGATCACTTTAGGCACTCGCTAAAATTGCGACGCCCTGTAGGAAAGGTTGGGCGATTGTGGAAATCAAAATGTGATTTATGAATGATCCACCACTACGACATTTAAAGGTCGGTTCCTTTTGTTTACTGGACGGTGGTGCAAAGCTCATGGCTGAGAACAAATCATATTCGTTGAGCATATCATTAAGAACATCTCCCTGTACGAAATGCTCAAAGTGAAGTCCCTGAATCAATGGACACCCCAGAATACCCATGTCGGTGAGTTCAAGATCACCACACGGGTGAACATTAAAATCACCTACAATCATAAGATTATTTCTGAATGGGCCACAACACTGCTCAACAAAGTTTTTCAACTCGGTTATCTTACATCCCTCATGTTTGTGTACTGTATTATACAAATTATTCAAACAGAGACTGCCATTTCCTCACCCCAGAACGATTGCCTGAAAATCACTGTGGTCAGAGGAAATGACCTTAATTTTGCATTTCAGGGACAAAGAAGTAAAAATGGCCTGGCCACCCCTTGCTCTGCCACTAGATACTGGAATTGCAGGAACAAGGAAGGCTTTATACCCCTCCAGAGAGAGATCACAATTCACCAGCCATGTCTCTTGGAGGTATATTACGGAAAAATGGCTATCAGACTGCACCCATATTGGGTCTGTAACATTCCCAACCAACCCCGCAATATTCCACGACAATACATTATATTCCGGAGTTTTAACATGGTCCTCAGGGGAAACAGTGTTTAGATCCCACGGTTGATCAGCAATTAAAATTCCTGATGAGTCCTGTTCCCCTGGCCCTGCTCCTATGATGGTGTCTAGTACTTCTAGATTTGGCAGCACTGTCGGTGTTTCGGGAGGAAGCCCTACGTCCTTAAGGACAGTATCAATGGGTAGAGGCGTGTAGGCTAAAGGATCTGAGTAGACTGTATTTTCAATTAGTCAATCACAATCATTCAGTCCTGAGAGAACTGCAAATCTATTTTGGCCCTGGGGAAAGGGAGAAAGGTGGTAATCATCCCATGTATTTGCCCTTTCTACCCATGGGTTAAAGATACCAGTCCTACATTTTTCCATGGGCTTATGAGGCCAGGCGTAATGCTCGAGATTCAAATTATTCTGCCAGGGGTTGTCCTTCCTATAGAAGAAGCCCAAAGGCAGTATCTCAATACCTTGACCCCTGTGTGCCGGACCAGAGTTGACCACCTAAATATTCTCTCTACGGGCAATGGGTTATTAAAATTTACCACAATGCAATCCCCCCTTCTTGATTTCCTGGAGCTTCCCAACCAGGCAACACGGCGGACCATAATAACATTATGCATAGTGGTTGGGCCTTTCACAGTATTGCGGGACAGCCAATGGGTTACCTTGTTTTTGAGTTGACCATAATCCTCCTTTGTTCCATCTGGAAGAGATGGTACGTTACCCAATATTAACACCAGCGGGGTCGATTGTGGGGGTAGGTCAATGACTGGTAAATTATGTAGGACCATGTTTGTAATATCCACAGACTTCCCCCCCCCATTCTTTCCCACCACATTTGCTACTACACCAGATTTCTCAGCTACACGGTTTCCATTTCTAGGCAAGCAAACCGGAATCTTGTCATTCCACCCCCCTGCATTACTAGTAATCAAGTCTGTAACCTTTGGGGTACAGTTGCTTGCAGTTGCACCAATCTTCTCCTCGGCATGCGCCTTCGTTACTTCAGAGTCTGTAACGACGGAAACCGTTGCTGCTCTTCAGCCCTGACTTTGAAGAGATTGCATAATACTGTGCTGGTCAGCTAGACTTTGCTCAATTCTATGCAGTTTGATCATGATTGGACGCAGTTTATCCTCCGATATACTTAATAAGGTAGATTTAAACACCTCTATTAGTGGGAGATCAAGCGCAGGCGGGACTGTCCCACTTAAAGGAGCTGGTGTCATTGATACTATAGATTTAGACTTTTTCGCTTGACTACCCATTTCTTTTCCCTTTCTCTTGGTGCTGCCAATAAGCAGCACACCCCCCCCCCCCCCCCCCCCCCAAATGTTGCAGTGGGGTAGGCCTACTGACATCTTTAGTATTACTACATGTTGTAACAGTCTGACTTTTTCCCACACCTGTTCCATCTGGATTTAGTTGGACTGGGAGGTCAACCCCCTGCTTATTAATCACAGTAACAACCGGAGATAAGGGAGTCGCTGTAATGGCCTGCTCGACCTCCAAAATCCCCGAAACTGGGGGAAGCATACCCGAATCAAGGAAACCATTTTCCAACCCCTGCGTATGGGTGATACTCAAAAAATCTGTACTATTAGTTAATTGAGTTGTCACCCTCCATAAGCACTGCTGAGCCGGCAATTGGTGATCTGGAAAGGCGTCTGTTTACCAACTCAATCTCTCTGTCTATCACCGTTCCTGCTCTAGTCAAAAAGGCGTCCATAGTAGTCACGGTTGATTTTGTGTGACCTAAAACCTCACCCTGATTTGTCTGGGTCTTAAGTTTCCCCATTTTTGGGGCTTAGAACTAGTAACCTCCTGTTTACTTGAACTAGAATAAACCCCTCAGGGTGTATATCAACCAACAGACTTTCGGTTATCCCCCTCAGGATGTGATTGCTGGCTGCGAGCATGTAAATATACCAGATATCTGACAGATATAATTCAAGTTCACCATAAAAAGGAAAAATAAGAGTCCAGGATTACTGACCAAGTCTTTGAGGGCGCCCTGCAGCGTTGTAAGGGGGGTGGCCCTGCCCTGCCTTCTCCTGGCTTTGACGGGCACGCCTGCGCTCTTCCCGGGCTGCGTGGGAGGCGCCCGCGATTTGAAGCGCCTCCTGGCGCTAATAGATGACGTAGGGCGTTGCCTCCAAGACTTCTGGGGGATGTAGTCCTGCTAAATCGATGGGAGTAGAACCGGGTCCGTGACAGGCAGAGCAACAACCGCGGGAAGGCAGGCAGTCATCCTGGTTCTCAGCGCCTCCTCACAGTAACACAAAGGGCAGTGCTCCCGGTAAGAAAAACCATCAGCAGCGTCACCAGTATTGCTGATGTCACCCTACCAGACCCAGACGTTATCCAAGTCCGCACAGCAAGACTGCGACACTGACTGCGACTACGCTCCCGGCAATGAGACAGGTAAGTCCTTGCTGGCATTGTCCAGCTCAGTGGATGCAGACCCTGCAGAAGGTCTCAGCAAGGAATCCTTGTCCATGGAATCATCCTGACAGGGAAGGAGTTTCATTTTCCCTCTGAGGTTTTTGTCTCTATTAGAGATGAGGAGAACTTCTGTTTTCTCTTGGTTGAGTTTGAGGTGGTTCCTTGAGAGCCAATGTTGGACCTCTTTGAGCTTGACATTTAATCTGTGTATGTCTTCGATCGAGGTGGTTTCCAGATAAAGTTGTGTATATCGTCCGCATAGAGGTGGAAGGGGATGTTGGAGTTAGAAGTGTGGTGAGGGGTTCCATGTAGATGTTGAAAAGTTGTGGAGAGAGTACTGACCCTTGTGGAACTCCTCTGCTAACGGGAAGGGGGTCAGACTGAAAGTTATTGATTTTTATTCTTTGTGTGCGGTTGTGAAAAAAGGAGGAGAACCATTTTAGTACCGTCCTTTCAATGCCCGCTCTCTCATGGAGGACTTTGAGGAGCAGGGTGTGGTCAACTGTGTCGAACACGGCCAATAAGTCTAGTAGGATGAGAAGGCTACATTGGTCAGAGTCAAGTGACATGTGAAGATCGTCTAAGACATTTAAGATTGCGGTTTCAGTGCTGCATCCCTTTCTGAATCCTGATTGGTGTGGGTCTAGTAGTTTGATGTTCTCTAGGTGTTGGGTTAGCTGTGGAAGAACACATCTTTCTAGAATTTTGGATAAGAGAGGAAGGTTCGATACCGGTCTAAAGTTGTTCATGTCCTCAGGGTCAAGGCCAGGTTTTTTTTGTAGCGGCGTGACTTGTCCTACTTTAAGGCAGTCTGGAATGATTCCCGTGCTCAGTGAACTATTGATGATCTTGCACCAAATTGGGGCTAGTGTAAGCTTCAGGTCTTTTGCCAGGCTCGTGGGTAGCTGATCTAGGGAGTGGGGTGAAGGTTTAGCGGCGGCGATCAGATTGCTTATCTCTTCTTCCTGGATGGGGCGGAAGGAGGACCAGAGAGTAAGTGTGTTCACTGGGGTGTTGCTTTATGTTGCTGGTGTCGAGGTCTCCGTGGGGGTGGAGGGCTTAGTGCTGAGCGATAGATCAATTTTGGCGATTTTTCATTGAAAAAGTTGTCGCAGTGAGTTTTGGACGCCACCATGTTGGCTGTCAACGGTTTGGATGTTTGGCTCCTAATGATGTTAAAGAGTTCTTTTGGGCGGTTTTTTGCATTGTCTAAGCAGAAGAAAGTTGTCTTTTTGTTCTTGATGTGTTTATTGTAGTTTCTGCGTGCTGCCTTGAGTTGATCACGATGGAGGGAGGAGGGATTATTCCTCCTGGTTCTTTCTAAAGTTCTGAGGTGTCTTCTTTCCTCATTGATGTCTGTGGTGAACCAGGACCTAGAGGGGGTGCTTCTGGGTTTTTTTAGTATCTGAAAGAAACCGGTTAGTATTAGATTCCTTACCTTAGAATATCCCCAGGCGTCAGACTGGATCCGGAAACTTTTGCGTAGCAGTACCCGTGCACGTCAGTAGGCATCGTCTGCGGCTCCGCGTCCGTCGTCGGAGTACTTAGAAGCCGCCCTCGTGCACTGACATCAGTTCTTCTTTTTTCCGCGCCAGCAAGCGCCGATCCGGAGAAAATAGTACCCTTAGTCAATTTTTGACTAACTTTTTCGATCCTTTTTGATAATTTTTCTCGAAGTCTATCGACTCGACGGTGCTGGTAGAGAGGCCTAGGTTTAAACCCTGCGTCGACTGCAACCGACTGATGTCGGTTACCGACCCCCATCGCCCGTGCCTTCACTGTCTGGGCCCCGAACACGATGACCAGTCCTGTTCCGTCTGCCGGGCCTTGATGTCCAAAGCTAGACGGGAGCGGTCCCGCAAGCGACTCGAGCTCCGGCAGTCGGCCCGCGCCGCTCGAGGTCCCAGTCCGCGAGGAGGTCGAGGGACCGGTCGCGGGGTCGGAGTCATTATAGCACCGGGAGTCGTCACCAGTCTTCGGGCTCGAAGTCCTCAGGTAAGAGGCACAAGAAGTCGAAGAGGCATCATCGCTTTTCTGACGACCCCCCCCCCCAACGCTCGCACGACGCGGCCGGGGGTTCAGGCGACACCGCGCCCGCGGCCTGCTCCATACCCGCCGGTCCCTGGGCAGAACGCGACGCCGGAGGAGATCGAGGCGTTCCTCACGGCCATGAGGTCACTCACTCCTCCGTCGGGTTCCGCGGCCCCGACTGGGTCCCCACGCGTGCTGGGTGCTAAGGCCCCTACGCCATCGGGTGCTTCGGCCCCGGCGCCGTCGGGTGCTTCAGCCCCGGCGACTTCGGTCCTGGCGCCGCAGGGTCCCGCTGGATCCGGATCCGGGTCGTCGCAGGTCGACCTCACGACCGCGCCGGTCCCCAGGACGACGCCGTCCCCGATCCCACCCTCGCTTCGGGTCCGACGTCGGTGCGGCGCCACTCGGCGCCGTATTCGACGCCGCTTGGAGATTTTTATTTCCATGACCCGGCCCCATCCTTTACACCTGAGTACCAGGTGATGGGTGACATGGGGGATTAGGAGGGGTCCGAGGACCCTCTGGCACATGAGTGCCAGTCTTCTCAGGACTGGGTAGGTGAGCTTGGGATGCCAGTGGTCTGGATACTTCGCCCGACACTGGTTTTGTCTATCCTCCTACCGTGGCTACGGAGGAGGGGGCTACCTATAGTGTGGTGCTGACGCGGGCTGCCAAGGCCTTGGGCCTTGAGTTCCCCGTTGCGGCCGTGAGGACTAACCTCCTCACTGAGGTCCTTAAACCGCAGGCAAGCTCGGCTAAGCCTCTGCTGCAGTTTAATGAGGCCTTGTCGGACGTTCTTCTGGGCACTTGGTCCAAGCCCGCTACAGGTTCGCCTGTAGATAGGAACGTGGCCAGGCGCCACTGCCCGGCTCTGGGCGACCCTTGCTTCCTGTCCACCCACCCCAACCCGAGAGCCTGGTCATCCAGGCCTCCAACTCCCAGACCGCATTCCCGTCGGCTCCCCCGATCGGGAATCCAAGAGGTACGAACAGTATGGTAAAAAGATTTTCTCCTCAATTAGTTTGGGGTTGCGGTCAGTCAACACCGCGTGCCACTTGGGCCGTTACACCCACTCTCTGTGGGACACTGTCGCGGACGTGCTGCAACAATGTCCGGAGGGGGTCCGGACTAAACTCGCCCAAGCCCTTGCGGAGGGTCGAGATGCAGCGCGGTATTCCATCCGGTGTGGGCTGGATACCACGGATTCACTGGGCAGAGCGATGGCAACGACGGTGGCGATTCGACGCCACGCCTGGTTGAGGTCCGCCAACTTTTTGGCAGATGTCCAGAATACTCTTATGGACATGCCATTTGATGGCCGTCGCCTCTTTGGCGACAAGGCAGACCTTGCTTTAAGGACTCCAGGGCTGCGGCCAAGTCCTTGGGCCTCTCGGCCCGCGCCAGCAAACGGTCGCCTTTCGCTCCTTTTGTGGCCAAGGAAGGGGCACCCCCACATGTCCTGCCAGCCACAGGCGCATACTACCATCCAGCGCGGTGGCGGACGTGTAAACCGCCGTGACGGTGGTCGGGCACAACGGCGAGGCCAGTCCACACCTGCCCCTGTAGCATCCGCCTCGAAAACCTCCTAATCCGAGCTTTCAGGCCCATATGATGCCAGTGGGGGGCAGGGTTCACCATCACCACCACCACCACTGGCGCACTGTCACATTGGACAGGTGGGTGCTGCAAATCGTCCAAAGGGGCTACTCCCTCCCCTTCGAGGCAACCCCTCCAGCCATGCCACCACAGTACCACCGCATGTCGGGGGATCACTTGAAACTTCTACAAGAGGAAGTTATGGCCCTCTTGGCCAAGGGGGCCATCGAGCGCTTTCCTAGGCCAGAAGTAGGGTGTGGTTGTTACTCCCACTACTTTCTGGTACCCAAGAAGGGCAAAGGGGGCCTACGCCCTATCATGGACCTGCGGGACGTCAACGGCTTTCTCCGGAAGGAGAAGTTCAAGATGCTGACTTTGGCTCAGGTCTTAGCTGCCCTGGACCCGGGAGACTGGATGGTAGCGTTGGACTTGCAGGACGCTTATTTCCACATTCCCGTCCTGCCCGCCCACCGGCGTTACCTGCGGTTCACGGTAGGCCACGAACACTTTCAGTTTACCGTGCTCCCCTTCGGCCTTACCAGCGTCCCACGGGTGTTCATGAAAGTGATGGCGGTGGTCGCAGCTAATCCGCGCAGGTTAGGGATTTCAGTCTTCCCCTACCTCGACGACTGGTTGTTGAAGGCGGGCTCGCCCCAGACAGTCGTCAGCCACCTCCAGACTACGGCCGACCTCCTGCTCCTGCTGGGGTTCTCCATCAATGTGCCAAAGTCACACCTGTGTCCCTCTCAGAAGCTCCTCTTCCTCAGAGCAGTTCTAGCATCAGCGCAGTTTTGGGTTTATCCTCCCGAACAGACTGGTGCATCACGCCAGGTGGCGGATGCGGGTTCTGCAGTGGGACCTGAAGTTTCAGTGGGCCCAGCATCAGAGCAACTTGTCCGACCATGTCTTGATCTCGGAGGGCACTGCAAGACAGTTGCAGTGGTGGCTCACGGACTGCGATTGGGTCAGCGGCAGATCCCTCTCCCTACCCCAACCGGAGCACGTAGTTGTGACGGACGCTTCCCTCCTGGGCTGGGGGGGGCCACATGGGAGAGGCGGAGATCAGAGGCCTCTGGTCTCCGGCGGAGTCCTGGCTCCATATCAACCTTCTGGAGCTGCGGGTGATCCGGCTTGCACTGAAGGCATTCCTCCCCTCTGTCCGGGAGAGTGTAGTGCAGGTGTTCACGGACAACGCCACCGCCATGTGGAACTGCAACAAACAGGGCAGGGTGGGGTCGTGGACCCTATGCCAGGAGGCTCTGCGCCTCTGGCAGTGGCTGGAACATCAGGGCGTGACCCTGGTGGTTCAACACCTGGCAGGTTCCCTGAACGCCAGGGCGGGCAAACTCAGCCTTCGGTGCATGATGGATCACGAATGGCGTCTGAACTCGGACGTGGCACAAGGCCTCTTTCAGCAGTGGGGAGAGCCTTGGTTAGATCTATTCGCCACAGAAGAGAACACGCAATGTCATCAGTTCTGCGCGTTCAAATTTCCAAGGCAGCACTCGCTCGGAGACGCTTTACGTCGCTAGTGGAGCTGCGGTTTGTTGTACGCCTTTCCGCCTATACCACTTCTGCTCAGAGTGCTGAAGAAGATCAGGCGCGACCGGGCCCAAGTCATCCTTGTGGCTCCAGACTGGGTACGAAGATACTGGTATCCCGAGCTACTCAGCATGTCAGTCGATCCCCCGATCCATCTGCCTCTTCAGGAGGACCTTCTGTTGCAGCAGCAGGGGACGGTCCTCCACCCGAACCTGTCCAGTCTCCACTTCCATGCTTGGAGATTGAGCGGCGACAGTTGAGGCCATTTGACCTGCCTCCTGAAGTTTGTAATGTGATTCTGGCAGCCAGGCGTCCCTCCACAAAGTCGGTATACGCCTGCAGGTGGAACAGATTTGTGGCATGGTGCACAGCAAAGGCTGTGGATCCACTCTCTGCCCCTCTTTCTGAGGTTCTCCTCTTCCTTTTTTTTCTTGCCCAGCAGGGCTCTGCTCTGGGCACTATCAAGGGCTACCTTTCTGCCTTTTCCGCCTTCTTACGGCTACCTGATCAGCCTTCTTTGTTCAAGTCCCCGATTGTAAATAGATTCTTGAAGGGCATCACTCATATGTTTCCCCCTGTTCCTTTCGTGATGCCCCAGTGGGACTTGAACCTGGTTCTCACTTACCTGATGTGCGCTCCCTTTGAGGCGCTTCATAACTGTCCTCTCCGTCTTCTTACGCTTAAGACTGCTTTCCTGGTTGCCATCACCTCTGCCAGGAGAGTGAGTGAGCTCCAGGCTTTTTCCTCTAAACCTCCTTTCCTATGTGTCCATTCGGACAAGGTTGTGTTGCGAACAAGACCTTCTTTCCTGCCCAAGGTAGTCACAGCCTTCCACATCGGGCAGTCCATCACTTTGCCCACCTTCTTTCCTCCTCCGCATCCCTCTAAAGAGGAAGAGCGGCTCCACCGTCTGGACCCAAAACGTGCGCTCTCATTCTATCTGGATCGCACACGCCAGTTCCGGGTGGATGACCAACTCTTTGTTGGTTACGTGGGCGCTAAGAAGGGACGGGCGGTGCACAAACGGACCATCTCTCGGTGGGTCGTGTTGTGCATCTAGGCATGCTACTCTTTGGCTAAGATGGAGCTTCCTGTAGGGCTGAGGGCCCATTCCGCTATGGCCACGGCGGCTACTACTTCCCTGGGCTGGGGAGTCCCCTTGCAGGACATCTGTCAGGCAGCTACTTGGGCCTCGCTGCACAGGTTCGCAAGACACTACTGCCTGGACAGCCAAGTCCGGAGGGATGGCTTCTTTGGCCGTTCCGTCCTCCAGGACTTTCTGGCGTGTTTATTGGTTCACAGACCCACCACCGGGGTTGGTATTGCTGGGGTATCTATTGTAAGGTAAGGAATCTAATACTAACCTGTTTCTTTTAGATGCACAAGTTACTTACCTTCGGTAACGATATATCTGTAAGAAACAATAGTTAGTATTAGATTCCTTACCGCCCCACCCATCCTCGCCGTTTTGCGAACCGATATCTAGGGTTAAGGTCATCCCCTTTCAGGGCCCTAGTTTCATGGCACCAGTGTTGGATTTTATCATGGCTCTGCGTTTCTGGCGCGGAAAAGCTATGCATAAGAACTGACGTCGGCGCGCGACGGTGGCGTCTAAGTACTCTGACGTCATCACGGCGCCAACGGAGGCTGATCTGCAGACGACGCCTACCGACGTGCAAGGGTACTGCTACGCAAAAGTTTCCGGATCCAATCTGACGCCTGGGCATATTCTAAGGTAAGGAATCTAATACAAACTACTGTTTCTTACAGATATATTGTTACCGAAAGTAAGTAACGTGTGCTTCAGGGGCGCCAGCAGTCCAAGGTGAGCGACAAATAGGAGGGGTAGAACCAGGTGAGTTCAGTGGTTGAGAGGTGCTCCGACGTGTTTGGGAGGAGCGTGCTTAGCCCTTCTTCTAGTTTGTCCAGGGGGACTTGGGTTGTGTTCCTTACCCATTTAGGAGGGGCCTGAATAGGGGGTTGGGATAGGACCGGTTGGTTGATATGAAAAAGTATGATGTGGTGGTCGGACCAGTCCACTGGGATGATGTAGTCAATAGTGAATGATTTTCTGTCCAAAATGATTGCATCCAGGATCGCTCCTCTGTGGTTTGTTTCTTCTGAGCAATGTTGGATCATACCGTTATCTAGCAGGAGGCACTTGAGAGATTGGATGAGCAGGTTTTTTGTTTCATTCCATCTTAGGTAGAGGTCGCCCAGAATTATGCTGTTGTCGTTACTGAGTGCGCATTGGGTGATCAGGTCCGATAGCTTTGCTCCAAATTCGTTGGCATTGCCTGGAGGGTTGTACAGGAGATGGCATTGTAGTGAACTCTTTGTGCGCAATTTGATGTTGACTGATAGGCATTCGAAGGAGTTATAAAGGCACAAGGGACTTTCTGAGATGGAGAGGTCGCTTTTGTGAATGATTGCTATGCCGCCACCTCTGTGCTCGGGTCTGTCTTTGTGGATAATTGAGAAACCGGGCGGCACCAGCAGGTCCATGTTGGGGTAAGACAGGGTGTTCAGCCAGGTTTCCGTGATGAAAGCTACATCTAGGTCATGGGAGAGGATGGCTTCTGCTATTTCAGTTGTATGTTTAGAAGCAGATCTTCTGTTGATGAGCATGCAATTAATGGAAGGTTCTTCTTTTGGTTTCGGATTGCCAGGCTGGGCTCTACGTATGGAGGATAGGTACGCTGGGGGTCTGTTGGCTCTTCGAGGGGGGATTCGGGGGGGGGGGAGGTCCCTACCCTTTCCAGTAATAACTTGAATCAAGGATTTGGGAGTAGAGTTCAACGGCGGAGCCTGAGCTAGGGTGGGTGGAATCGTTATCTGTGAGGGAAGAGCGGGCTTAGGGTAAGGGTTTGTGGGATGCTCATATGATGAGGCGAGTGTGGTCGCTTCCTGGGGGGAGAGGTTGGGATTTGTTCTTCTGGGTCTGTCTGCTCGTGACTCAGTCCAGGGTTTGGTGAGTGAGGGTCAAGATCCTGGGGGGGGCCAGGGTCCGGGTGGGGGGGGGGGGGGGGGGGGCGTGAGTCATTCCTTCTGGGTTGCGGTGGGATGGGGGGGGGGTTGCGGAGTGAGGGGTGGACAAATGGATTTTCCCTAGGGAGGATAAGGTTTCCTTCAGGCCACGATTCAGTGTTCCGAGCGGAGCTTCCAGAAGGTCAAGGCTTTGCGTCAGCTTGTGTGAGGGGGTCAGGAGGGGGTGATCGGAGGAGCTGAGCCCTATGGGTGAGGGGCTGCAGGCCATGTCGTTTCTGGAGGGGTTCAGAGGAGGAGGGGGTACTGAGTTTGTCTGTGGTAAGGCTGGTGGGCGGGGTTGTGACCCAGTTGAGGATAGGAGTAGTGTTCCTCTCCAGTGGGGTAGCTGTGCTCATGTTTAGTAGGGGTTGGCGGGGGGGCTGTGAATCTGTTTTGCTTGGGAGTTGGGCTTCTCTTTGGGCGAATGTCTGTGTTCTGGGAGTTGTGAGAAGTTGGCCTGATATATAGTGCTCACTATTCTAGTGATCACTTTGTATCATTCCAAACGACCCTTATTGATGATTGGTTGTAAGTCAACCTTCTAGACCAGCTATCCTAGTAGCATGGACAATAGCAGTCTTTAGGCTAAACTCGAGAGGGCGTGTTAAGCCAGCTGTTATACCATCACATATACCCCTTGAACACCAAGTGAAAGGACACCACACAAGTTGTTATGAAAATAAAAGGATATTTATGTATAACAAGACTACCCTGGCTCTTTGAGTCAGGGAGCTAAGCACAATACAAAACTCTTATGAAAATACTTCAAGTTGCACAATTTACACAAATGCGCGAGGGGCACGAAAAACCATATACACTAAAAGTGGAATGCGAAACACTAGCAGGTAAGTAACAAGATCCAGAGGCTTCAGGATCGCTAGGACTACACTACTGAACCCTAAGGTTAGGAGCAGGAGGCCTAGGGAGATTGGGTGCAGAGTGTGCACTCTCACGCGGGATGAGGGAAGAAGTCTATGGGTGCTAGTATTTGTAAAGTTACTGTTATCGGACGAATCCGACTAGCTAGACTGAAAACGAAAAAGGATGTGGACACTTAGCTAGTGAAACTACGTTGGAGCACCGAAATGCTCAGGTTACGTAGCCCAGGGGCTGCGGCTGCATAGGGTTCAAAAGACGTCGGGAATCCTCGTTATAGTCTATGGAGCCTGAAAGAAGAAGTTGCTGGCAGGCGACCAGTGAAGATATTCGGAGGGATCCAAGCCTGGATCGATGATGGAGAAGACCTGAAAGCAGAGGGGACTCAGTTCTTAATCACTAGCCAGTGATTAGGTGGGCACCAGGATGGCACCGGATGAAGTCACCTCGACCAGGTGAGTGGGCGACGCTGGACTCGGCTGTCTCTCGGACCAGGAGGCGTTGTCGGCGACCAGGATGGAGGTGCGAGCTGTCCCACGAAGGTGTCTGCTGTCGGCGATGCTGAAACCAGGATTGGAGCAACAAGCCTTGGCAAAGGCAAGCCCACGCGGTGGAGTCAAGATGGCGTCTGGAGTGGACCAGGAGGGTCCGGGTGCTCCTCTCTTAGAAGGGAGCAAGGGCCAGTCTGAAGCAACCAGACCAGCGGTGTAATCGTCGTGGTTCGTCGTCAGGAGGGCCACTAGCCAACGGGCAAGTGACCGGACAACGCGGTGAGCAGCAAAGAGCAGAAGGGCCCCACGCAGATCTCGTGGATGCTGGGGGGCTGGACTTCGGTGCTGGAGCTGCTCAGGGTTAGGGCTTCTCAAACCCCAAAGCACTCACTCGAGGATCCCTCGGCGGTCGTGCTGGATAAGCGTTGTGCAGGTTCTGAAGATGGCCGGTCCCTCAGGTCTCGTCACACCCACGAATTTCAGCTGGGCTGATGATGCAGGTAGAGGTCAGAGATGGCAGGGAATCCGGGTCTCGTCGAGCTGGGCAGTCTTGATCCGGAGGATGGACTTACAGCAAACCGCAAGCGCTTAGATGGTGCCCGCTTATGCAGGGTGGCTACTCCTTAGCCACAAGGGAGAGTCTTCAGGAAGATCAAGAGTTCCTTTCGCGGAAAGTGGTTCAAGATTCAGAATTATCTAATTTGGGAAGGGGGCCTGCTCCTACCTTTATCCTAAGAAAAGGGGCTGGCACGCGACTAGGTCCTGCCCATGGGTGGGACCAGGAGGGGGGTGGTTACACCCCTCTCCTTTGTCCAGTCTCTCCCCAGCTCAGGGGCTGGTGTGCCCCTGGAACTGGTTTGAGCCGACATATGCACAGTGAGCACCGGGGTGCCACTTGCAGTCACCTTCCTCTCAGCCCTGCCTACCTGGGATACACAAAACCCTGTCTGGGATGGTGCTAGCACCGCCCCTGACAGGAAACCCTTTGTCCGAGCTCTCCTCGCTGGAAGGACTCCCAGCAGCAGGAGGTCAGACTTGTGTCTGTGGTGGCAGCATCCATTTTGTGGAGCTGAGGCTGTGTTAAGCTTTAACCGGGGTTCACAGTTACATTCATGTTGTGTACCTCTAGAAGGGTGGAATGCTAACCCCGTCGCCAGAATTGGCGAGGGGTTAGTATTCCAATTCGTATGACACCTTACTCGACATGTTTTGATAAAGCGATACCAAAGTTGGCAAATAACCGCGAGGATTATAATGCACTTAAGAGTATATGGTACGCGTTATCATGGAACAGCTATTAGGACTTGGTTCCGCAAGCTGCAAACGGGCTCAGCTCATGCCAGAGCACCATCTCACATAATTCCAAGCACTCTGCCTTCAGGATTGATAAGGCCTGCCATAGGAGTGACTGATAGGAATACATGTGTCCATTTTAGGGTTAGATATAGGAATACTATATCTAAAGCAAAGGGTGATTACAGCACCTTGCCCCAGCTGTCGTACAGCCAGTTGTGTCAGATTTGGTTGGCCAGCCAGGGGTGGCATAATACATGCTGCAGCCCCTGGTAGGCCCTGGGTACACCTATGCCCTGGATACCTAAGGTATGCTGTACAGGGACTGATAAGGTGACTCAGTATCCAATTAGAGATGTAACTAAGGTACATGGAATCCATTTTACAGAGAGAGCAGTGGGCCTGGGGTCCTGAATAGCAGGGCCCCAGGTCAACTAAGTCGAAAAACCAGCAAAACACCAGGCAAAAAGTTGGGGGCAACCATAGTCAGATATCCACCTTCCTACAGGAGTGATCCGGATGGTGGGGGAGGGGGGTCTGTGGATCAGTCGTGGTTGGGAAGAGGGCTCAGTTCTGGGAGCCTGGGTGAGATGGATTGGGGGGCGGGGTTGGGTGATAGGTGGAGCTATGGTTGAGGGGGACACAATGGTAGCGGATTCACGAAACATGGGGGGATGGGCTCGAAGAGCGGGCGGGATCAAATGGCTTGATGATTGTAAGGGGCTACTGGGGGGGGGGGGGGGGGGGGATCCGCAAAAGGTGTGAGATGTTGCCTTCTTTAGTGCGGGGAAGAGGGAGTCGAAGAACTCAAGGTTCTCGTCTTTAGCCTGAATTAGGATGGTGCCGTTCTCAAAAATGGTAATGGAAATGTCTCCGGTCAGGGACTGGTGTTTCAGGGGGGAGATTTTTAGTTTACGGCTGTGTGCTGTGATGGTGGTTTTGGAAACGAGGAGGTGAGAGTTGAAGATAGTGACCCAGAGGTCGAGCCTGTTGGTATGGAAGATGAAGTCCATTTTCTGCTGCCCTCTAGATGAGCAGTGGTAAGTATCAACAACTAGTGTTTCGGGGTGTTGCCTGATTAATTTGTGTTTAAAGTGTTTTTTCGCTTTGAAGGAGAGACTGGGGGGAAGGTTATAGCGAAGGTGTTCTGTCCGTGGGTTGTCAGGTAGTTAGGTGTAGGGCAAGGATAAGTGTCCAATTGCAAGGCCGGAGGCATCTTACCTGGGCAGGGTGAGGAGGTAATCCTCAGGTGCGAGGGGGGGAGAGTGTTGTGTAGGGTGGAGGCTGGGCTGTTCGATGAGGTGTGTAGTGGGGTAGAGCGCGATGAGGTCTCTCTTGTGGCGTGGTCTATTGGCTAGGTGATATGGGGTCCTCCTGTGGGACCCACTTGTGCGAAGGAATGAGAGTGTTGCGTCGGGGGGGGGGGTAAGCTGATTGCCAGGGTGGGGGCGTTAGAGGTGCGGTCAGGGGACCTCTCTGGGGGCGGGACGATGGTGGTCCAAGAGTGCAGAAACCCTCGTCTCTCTCAGTTGTGGGTGTGTAGCAGGAGGAGGGACCTCACTAACCTGGGAATGCTAGGTCGTCGGGGTCTGTTCTGCATGTGCTGTCCCAGTCCTTAGCAGAGCTTCCCAAACGGGCGCTCAGCCGGGCACCACCTTGCAAGCGTTCCACTTGGGGGTTTCATCCAGAGGGGAGGTCTTCTGGTTGGGTTAATTGGGTTCGCTCCAGCCATCTTGACGATGAAGGGGGCACCGGTGAGCCTAGGACGAAGATGCTTTGCATTGAGGGATGAAGTCTTTGTTGTCGACCTTTTTGGGGTCAGGCGGCCCCCTTGAATTAATGCGCGTTTGGGCTCTGAATCCTCAGGGGTGTCTTCGGTCCGGCCACCTAGACACTGGGGTGGGAGCGCCGGAGAGGCTGGGACCCCATCTCCTCGATTTAGGAGTCATTGATTTTAGATGGCTGCCATATTGGGGTCAGGCAGCCCCCTCGTAGAGGTGTGAGCTGGGGCTAGGTAACCTTTGGGGGTGCCTCGATTACGCCTCTTTCGCTTGTCGCCCGGGGATCGCTTCGGCCACGCGGGGGGGTCGCTCTGGCCACGCGGGAGGGGGGGGTCGCTCTGGCCACCTAGACGTTAGAGGGGGGCATCAGTGAGCCTCGTTCTCCTTGATTGAGCAGTTAATGTCTAAGCATGGCAGCCATTTTAGGGTCAGTTGGCCCACTTGCCGAGAAGCGACCTGGTTCTCGAAATCTTCAGGAGTAACATTGATTTTGGCACCCCTTTAGGTCGTCGCATAGGTCCTTTCTCCTCGACCCGAGGCTGGCGGCTATTGAGTCAGTTCTAGCCTGGGTGTCCTCACTTTTGTCTGGTTGAGGCTAGCGGGCGGCCATTTTGGGGGCAGGCAACCCCTGTGGCGAGAAGCGCAATGCAGGACCAACGATGTGGCCAGCGCTTTCTTGCAAAGGGGTCTCCGCTTCAGGTTCTGCTCCTCGTTGAGGTCGGCGCTTTGACTGCGACCTCCGCTGAACCTTCGCTGGTTGTTGGGCGGAAGGATCCGATTCCGCCGCAGCTCGTGACTTTTGCTCCTTGATTGAGCAGTTAATGTCTGAGCACGGCGGCCTTTTTAGGGTCAGGCGGCCCACTTGTCGAGAAGCGAGCTGGTGCTCGAAGTCTTCAGGAGTAACATTGATTTTGGCACCCCTTTAGGTCGTCGCGTGAGTCCTCGACCCGAGGCTGGCGGCTTTTGGGTCAGTTCCAGCCTGGATGTCCTCACTTTTGTCTGGTTGAGGCTAGCGGGTGGCCATTTTGGGGGCAGGCAACCCCAGTGGCGAGAAGCGTAGCAACGCAGGTCCGACGATGTGGCCAGCGCTTTCTTGCAAAGGGGTCTCCTCTTCAGGTTCTGCTGCTCATTGAGGTCGGCACTTAGACTGCTACCACCACTGAGCCTTTGATGGTTGTTGGGCGAAAGAATCCGGTTCCGCCGCAGCTCGTGACTTTCTAGGAGCTGCGAGCCCTAATGCGGCTTCTGCGGGTCGCTTTGCCACCTTTCCCCATCTCAGGTGAGTGCCAATCTTGGTTGCCCCCTTTGGTGGGGCTGCTTTAAGAAGGGGGACGCTCCGGTTACCTTCTCGTGGGGGGTTCCGGTGGGTTTGGGACCTGGTCAACCGTGTTGGCTGCGCCGACCCCTATGCCATCTACCCCCGTGTTTTGTGAGGGTTACAGGGTTCAGGATCGCTTGAGGGGCCCGGTGCTAGCCGTGCCGTTCGTAGGAGGGGGTTCGGGGGGGTTGCTCCGTTCGGGATTTTCACTAACTGTGATCCCTTGACCCGGAGCTTATCCCAGTAGCTCCCTCCTTGCGGCCATCTTGCTAATGGTGAGAGGAGAGAGGCGGACCTGAGGGGGAGAAAGAGATAAGGCAGGCTAGCAAAAGAGAAATGACTGAAGGTCGGCAGGATGGAATCCAATGGACCAAAGGAATGAATCCACAAAATGGCGGACCCGGGTCATGGGCATCAATTGAAACCATCTCAAAATGGCAAGATGCACCCAGGTCAGGACCCAAAAACCATGAGAGCAGAGTTCCATTAACTGGGGTCGGAGGGGGGACGCAGTCACAGCACCAAGGGAGGGCAGTAGAAAATCTGCTGTTTGCGTGCACAGGCGCAGCCCCACAAGGGCATCAGGCTGACGGCAGCCGCTGGTGAAGGACAGGGATACACTTCCACTGAGAGCCATCTCCACGGCTAGGGACGCCAGCCTGCTGAAAGACCCACTTACTTGCGGGCTGGCACTGCTCGAAGAGTGGGCGTACTTTGGACTATCGGCGTGGCGGTTAATTCCAGCGTTTGTACGGCCAGCAGCGCTCATGAAAGGGGCCGGTGCAAGTTTACTACTTCTACGCGACTGGCAGAGGCGGCTCATTATAATAAAAGGGGTCGGGCCTGACGGGCGGGGCCGCTCTTCCTCCTTACACAGTCCAGGCGCAGCAGCGGAGTCTGTCAAAGCCGAGCCCCCACCTTCCTCCAGTCCGACCGCGGGTCTTTCGTATCCGGGCCCTGCCGGCGACGCCCGAGGTAAGTGGGGTGCACCGGACCCGGCCATGATCCCTGCGCATGAGGTGACTGAGTGCTTAATGGAAGAATTCCCACACGCGCTAACGGCTGCCTGCGCCCTCGGGGCGAGCGCTCCTCCGCGGGCTGAAAGGGGCCCGTGAAGGCAAAATTGTTAGGCAAACGTTTGTAGATACATAAAGAAAATAAATACAGTATAAAGAAATGGCTCAAATGCTGCCCTTACCTTGTGGATGAAAGGAGCAGAAAAGAAAGAGGAAGAAAGTTGTTGTTGTTGTTGAATGTTCTTATATAGCGCTCGATCACCTGGGGGAGGTATCTCGGCGCTTGCCTTGGGAACCCGTCCTGGCTTTTCCCTGTGAGATAGCCCCTACAGTGCATCCCCAAGGTGAAAGCCAGGCATCCCGCCTTGGGGGGCCAATGTGGAGATTAAGCAAGCTTAATGCCCAGAGTTGCAGAGTGTGAACCCATGATTAGGTCAGGCACCGAAGCGAGAATTATCGAGTCCGTGGACATTTGAGCTCAAGACCCTGCCGCGTCGGGAATTGAACCCTGGTCCCGGGTCTGACCTCTGCTGACAATGTTGTGGGACTATGATGGCCTAGTGATGTCCTGATTGGTTGACCCCTGTCGAACTACAATGAACTTGACCCCTAATGTTCATGTGACTAGGAAAATCAAATGGTATGTATTGTGCATGTTTATTAAAAATGTGTTCATTTATTTGATTACCTTTTATTTCTTGTGTATACATTTTTGTAACAGAGAATGACCCATTTTAATAATTTATCCTTTTTTTAGATGCCCTAACGAAGGGGTGTTACCCTGCACCTGAAGGAAACCTTTATAATAAGATTTTGCTTATTCCCTCATTTATGTCCGAGATAGAGATGGTTCTGGCCATTGAGATGTTTATGGTCTCGAATGCTGGCAGCATTCAAAGCCCAAGTGGCTCCAGACAGAAACTGCAGCTTGTCCTGAAAAGGTGAGGATTGCACCTTTTTTAGGGTTTGCATTTGTATCCTGTGTGGTGTTATTTCTTATTGATTCACTTTTTTGTATTTGCATTTGTAATTATTGTTCATGAAGGAAGCAGTATTGTTTTAAAAATGCTTAGGTAAAATGAAAATACTAGGCTGCGGATGATTAACACAGAGGAATTTGGGGAGAGGAATTGGCCTAACGGCTAGGGCGGTCAACCTTGAATCTGGGGAACAGGGTTTGAGTCTCTGCAGTGACGCTGAACATCCTGTGATTCTGGTCAAATCACTTAATCTCCCCCTGCCTAACAAAAATGAATGTGTCCTCATGTAATGCAACTGGTGCTATATAAAGCGCTCTGACCCCCGATTCGGGTCAAGTTCGAGCTATATAAAACTCTAATAAAAAAATACAGAAGTACTGATGGGCCAGTTATGCAGACCATCTGGCTAGGATATTTGTAAATAGTTAAAGATTGTTTGCTTTTTCCCGAATCAGAGGAAAGAATCAGGGCTTTTCCCCTCCCCTTTGAGCCTTTTCATTGGAGTGCATACCACAGAAAATAAGGTGAGTTGACAAGGTAGAGGGGATGCTCTTAGGCAGATCATCCCATGAGATACACTTATAGGCAGATAGCATCTTATTGACATTGGGAATCGGGCTTAGACCACCAAAGAGGTTCTAGTGTTCCTGGAAATGTATGGTGCCGTCTCCTGATATTAAGTAAATCTCAATAAATTGGAATAAATGATCATATAGTTCAATCCTGGGAGTACTTGAATGCTGATTAGCAAGGGATAAGATAAGTTATCAAGGCATATTCATAGTAGTTGCGTGTCATTTGATACTATTCATTTTTTTCAGGGCATTTTAATACAGTGCTCTTTTGTCTGGGTCATTAGTTCAAATTTATATATAAAAAACAGGTCGTTCAGATGCTTTAAAATCTGATCCCTGATCCCTAAAAATCACTTGCCACTCCTTAGCTCTCCCTATGCCTTAACCCTGAAAACTATCACCACCAAAACGTCACCCACAACCACTAAACTTCACCCATCCCTAACACCTAAAAAACCCTCACCACCCCCACACTACATCTAACCCCAACTTCTCTCACCATCCCTACACTCCACCCGTCCCTGACCCCTCATTCCCTATAAAACTCTGCTCCCTAAAAAACCTTCACCACCCTTAATAACGTCTCACCAAAGTTGAAAACCATTTATAACTCCTACGATCCAAGGAATGTCTAAGGCAAGTTACCCATCTTCAGATGAAAATATCAAAACATTTATCAATAAATGGCAACCTCTGTTTATATTATGGCTAGGAACTGGTTCAACATAATTAATGAATATTATTCCTAGGTCGCTGTATTTATTTCAGTGGTAATCCCCAAACAAGAGCTTAGAAAACATGTAATTATCTGTTACTCATTCATGTGGAGTGGTAGGAAACCAAGGAATTTGAGGTATTTGATGCAGGGAGAAAGAGGGAAATTGCTGCTTTTCAAAATCCTCTGAAATGTCTTTTTATGAGTACATAGGGAAAACACTGGGGGTAAACTATAACACAAAAGATTTGTCAAAAGTTGTAGAAAGATATGCAACAAACCATATACAGTGTACACATCCATAAGATCTAATATAAGATGATGTATTTAAGTTGTAAAAGATTAATTGTAACACGTGAAGTAAGCACTGAGTATTTGGTATGGAGAAAGTGGAATGCTTATTTGTTAGTTTAACCCATTACTAAAAATGTAAAGTAGAGTTGAATATGACACCCACTACCAAATAATGTGTCTCTTGCATTATTTGACCTTTATCCTCTTTCATTAGAAGGTATGTGAAAGAACGATTCAACTCCTAGTTAATAGGCTTTTGGCAACAAAACCAATAAGAGCAGTCAACAGGAAAAAGGCCTTTTGACCATTGATGATCAAGTATGATACATTTGTCTCACGATTCCTACCTTTAGTGCCGATATGTTGTGAAAAGCAATTCCACTTCAGATATAGGTGTCAGCATACAGGATACTCAAAGTATGCTGTTTCCCCTGTGCTCCAATAGTATGTCATATCACAGTCTCACGGGGTTTGTATCAAAAACTAATTAAAAACTAGCGATAATGGGGGCGTGGCTTGGACGCCGAGGGAGATGGCAGCTTAGTGCGTCTCTCCTCCCGTCGCGAGCTTCTACAACCAGCTTTGGAACGCTTTTTCGGCTCTGCAGGGGAGATGTGAGCATATATTCAGGAACCGGAACACTTCCTGAATGTAAGGAGCTGCCCCGCGTGTCCGCAGCTGCAGCGGATCGTGAACTGTGCCAAACGGAGCTCCGGACGCACATGGCAGTAGTGCGTGGTGAGGGGACAACGCGGAGCGAGCAGTGAACCCCGGCACAAGCGATGCAGCGAGCCTGACATGGCGAAGGGACCTGGGACAGAAGGAAAAGAGCCCACGAAGGAGCGCTCACCTGAATGGAAGGCAGAATGACCGGCCGCGTGAGTACAGTAAGATCAGCCATGCCGGGGGCTTCCTCCGCCTTTACCAAGATGGCGGCCGCCACTCGGTAATGCTCTGGAACCGAGGCAAAGTGACTCTACCCATTAAATCTGCCCAAATTAGCCTGCATAAAACACCAGGGGAGCGATTCTGGCACCCACCCCTACAGTGAGGAAAATATGCGCTCATTTCTATTTTGGCCAGGTGAATCTAATGTGACTAAGATGCATGCCTGCATTATCGGCCATTAGACTGTATGAACTCACCAAACGCTCGATCAGTGCTCTGCTCATGCTGGCTGCCAGCTGATGATGGGGGTTTGAAGCTGCTGCGCTGAATGCCTGGATTGCTTGCCACCAAACGACACTCGGCTCCCTACTATACCAGTACTGCCTCGAAGGCTGTCAAGTGCCTACAACTCGGCTCTCTTTTTATTACACAGCAACCCACATGTGGTGTACCCCTCAATGATAGTGTTGTCCTTGCAGTTAGTTTCCAAGGTCATTGTACACACACCGTGCGCCTTTGGAATATATGAATGTGGTGCCCTGTACCTAAAATTCTATCTATGACGTGCTCCCAGTGTACTGAGATCTAGCTGGCTATCCTCTTGTATGGACTTCTGTTGTATACTCTACTCCACGATATTAGCTACTCAGAAGAGGCTCTAGTAATCAGGATGGATACCAAAGACCAGGGTACCCTTAAAAGACTTAAATCGGATCACTCGAACCCGGGATCGCCAAATAAGCCAAAGAAAGTTACCCCGGACGCACTTGACATGATACTGAATAGGCTAGATGAAGTGAAGGACCTAGCCAAAGCCACTAAGGAGGAAGTGGTAGCAATCCGTCAAGACATCAGAGATACTAATGCGCGCCTAACAGAAACCGAATCCCGAATCAGCCGCCTGGAGGACATAGAGGTTGAAACCACCAAGGCTCTGAAGCACCTACACATCTCCTGTGACCAGACAACTAGACGACTGGCCGAGTTGGAAGATAGGAATAGGAGGGGGAACCTACGCATCTTTGGAATTCCGGAAGGGTCCGAGGAGTCGGAAGGCTCATGCATTCAATTTTTGGAATCATGGTTCACTAAAGCCACGAACCTGACTTTCACCAACCCTCTTGAATTCGATAGGGCACACAGAGTACCAGGGAGAATCACTAAGACACAGAGAGGACCAAGGCCCATCGTATGTAAACCGTTACGCTACCAACATGTTGAGCAAATCCTGGCCTTCGTGAGGAAACACAATCATATTTTGTGGAAGGATACCAAGGTCTACATTTCTCAAGACTACAGTAAGGAAACCGTAGAAATAAGGAAGGCCTTCCTTGCGCTACGCCAACAACTGTCAACGAAGGGATATCAATATGGCTTTGTGGGCCCAGCAAAGTACAGGGTGACAATACGTGGTTCGTCTTCCTACTTCACGGACCCCAGGAAACTCAGACGTATGCTTGAAGACGTGGAAGAACGGGACATGGAACGCGATATGGAAACTAATAACCCAGAAGGTCAAGCAGCCTCGGCCTCGGCGTCAGGTTACAGATGACCACATCTGAGGTTTAGTGCTCTCACTAGGATATCTCTGCTATGTTAATTCCACAAAGCCCAACAAGCTTTTCAAATTGCAAGTCCACCGTTCTATAAGGTTTCAAGTTGACGGATGCCTCGTTGCACCGAGAACTCTACGCTGCCTGAAAGGTGGCCCGAAGATCTGAACTAAGGTCCTGGAGTCTCCTCACTTTATCTCCCTAGGTTGTACCTGACGTGGCCTGTTGCTAATGATCTAAACTTTTTGATTGTAGCTGGTCTGCCCTGTTTGATTAGAATGAGGAAGATACCGGTGTAAGATGTGTTAAGTCGTGTATGAATGAATCCAAAACCCGGTGCATTGGCAGGATTGATCAGATTAGACTGGTTTCGGACTGGCCGTGCTGGGGCTCTTTGTTTAAGGAACGATTACTGGCAGGTTTTCGTTTTTGACTAGGTTCTTCACCGCTGACGCATAAACCTAGATACCAATAACCATTAGGGGCCCTATGCTGAGGGTATGAAGCTATAATACCTTCCAATAGGCTGTGTGGCTATATTGTCAAATTTCTGTTCGACAGCACCACTTTGACAGATATAATGTAGGTATATTGGTTTGTTTCTGAATTAACAAAAATGTGCAGAAGGAGCGTGTTACTATACCTAAGTTAGTTCTGCCACATCACTCCAATATTACACTGTTTGCATAATGTTGCATAATGTTTATCGGCACTCTACGTTGTGCATAGCTGTTCCAAATGTTTATACATGACTAGTTCTAGACGGGAGGGTTACTGCGGTTTTCCTCACGTCGCCATGCTTCTGTATTACAGTTGGGGAGGGTGGGGTGGGGGGATGTGGGGTGTTGGGGGGGGTGGGTGTTATGTTCTATGGTTTACATTTTTTGTACTTTCCTTTCTCTCTCCCTCTTATTCCTTTCCTCTTCTCTTTTCCTTGCTTTTTCTTTCCCCTCTGACCTGTCTCTTTGCTCTTATCTGGACAAGCTGTATCATGCATATGTTGTATTTGTATACCGGTACCCAGACTAGCCATGCCCCATCCCTGGGCGCCCAGATGATGGACCATGGTCTCCGCCTGTTATACTCCATAGGGGGCAAAGCAATGTGTTCCTTCCATTATGCGCTGTGTAACATGTATTTCCAGGGCTCTCGTGGGGCACTCATGATACCTACACTGCTATAAATGTCAGTAACAACACTTTCCACTCCGCTCGGGACAACGTCACTTGATCGATTAAAGATTCTGTCTATGAATGTTAAAGGTTTAAATCAGCCCGTTAAAAAACAAAAGATATTAGACTATGTGCGCAGACAGAAGGGAGACATTGTACTGCTGCAAGAGACCAAACTAGATGTTAAACAATTTTACACTCTGCGCAATAAGTTTTATTCAGAGGTTGTCGGTTCTGGTGCAGTTGGAAGAAAGAATGGTGTTCTGGTACTATTGTCAAGAAAGTCCAAGGTAGAATTACTGTCTTCCTCATCAGATGAAAAGGGTCGTTGGGTCACAGTGAAACTATCCAAAGATAATACAGAATTCTTTGTCACTAACGTTTATGCACCTAATATTAATGACTTAGAATTTTGGCGAGACTTAGCCAAACAGATTGCAACGATACCTGATACGGCGGTGCATATCCTTGGGGGTGATTTCAATCTTCCATTTGACCCGGCCTTAGACAGGGACTCAAAATGTGTATTCAAACCAAGCAGATCACATAATGCATTTGTCAAATTATGCCAACAATTTCACTTAATTGACACATGGAGAATACAAAACCCTACTGATAGGGACTATACTTTCTACTCTTCCCCTCACGATTCGTTCTCCCGCATTGATTTCATATTCATTACACAAAATGGCGTTGCAAGGATAGAGGATACTTCAATTGAACCTAGGGTTCTATCAGACCACTCATGCATATCTCTATCCATCACTAACATTAAACCGTCCCCTAAACAAACGTCCTGTAGACTCAATGAGGAAATCTTGAGTAAAGAACAAAACAGAACTCAAATTCTATCAGCCATTAGGTCTTATTTGGAGATTAATGCGAAAGGGGACACTTCGGACCTAGTACGTTGGGAGGCTTTGAAAAGTACAATTAGGGGTGTGTGTATCAAAATTCGTTCAGCAATGAACAGAGATTGTAATGCAAAGCTAGAAGGGTTAGAGACGGAAATAGCCATCCTAGAGAACAAACACCAAATGACGAGAGACCGGGAGACATTTAATACCATGACCAACAAAAAATACGAATATAACAAACTAGTAAGCGAAAGGGCGGGGGTGTGGCTAGACAGAAAGCGAAGGTTCAAGCTATGTGAATCTAATAAAGCCGGCAAGAGCCTAGCGGCATATTTGAAATTTAAGGTCCAAAGGAATGCTATTAATGTTATCAAGGACTCGGCGGGAGTTACTCACTCTGATCCCCAAAAAATAACCGAAGTCTTTAAAGACTTCTATAAGGACTTATACGCCAAAAACGAATTGGTGGATGAAGACAAAATTCAAGAATATCTTCAGGAGTGTGTATTACCAAAGTTAAAGCCTGAAGAACAACTCAGTCTTAATGAGCCGATCTCGGCTACTGAGGTGGAAAAGGCAATTAGGGGACTGAAATGTGGGAAGGCACCGGGCCCGGATGGCTTTACTGCCAAATTTTACAAAACCTTTCAATCAGACTTGGTTGACCCTCTTCTGAGCCTCTTCCACGAATTTACTGAGTCGGGGGAAGTGAGGGGTACGTTAGCAGAAGCGACTATTGCAGTTCTCCCAAAGGACGGCAAAGACCCGTCGCTACCAAAAAACTATAGACCGATTTCCCTGATTAATTTGGATTGTAAATTGTTGGCCATGGTTCTATCAGCTCGCTTACAAAAGGTCCTCCCCACTCTTGTACACCCATCTCAAGCGGGCTTCCTAAAACATAGACTGTCTAGTGATAACACCAGGGTGTTAGCCCATGCCCTAGAAAAAGCAAAACTTCTGAATACTCCCACGGTAGCTGTCACGCTGGATGCAGAAAAAGCATTCGACAAGGTGGACTGGTCCTTCCTTAAGGCGGTGTTACACCATTTTAACTTAGGAGAAACATTCACTAAACTCGTAATGGCTCTGTACGCCGGCCCCACTGCAAAAGTCAGAGCAGGTGGCTCCTTCTCATCCCCTTTCTGCTTGAAACAAGGGACGAGGCAAGGTTGCCCACTATCACCATCTTTGTTCTTACTGGCAATAGAACCCTTTTTGTGGCATATTAGACATAACAAAGCAATCGCTGGTATCCCATTTGATGACTGCACTGTAAAATTGACGGCCTACGCCGATGATGTGCTGATCTTAACGGAAAAAGCCGACGAGGCTATCCCGGCCTTGATGGACACAGTCGAGGGGTTCTCTAGAGTTTCAGGATATAAACTGAATAAGGACAAAACAGAAGTCAAATTGTTAAACAATATCGGGAGTAAAGACATTCTAGGCTCCTCTGGCCTTACCTGGCAACCGAAAGCTTTTAAATATCTGGGCTTAGACTTTGAAAGGGATTTGATTACGACTCTGAAGCTAAATGAGGACTTAACTTTAAAAAAGATATCCACATTGCTAGATAGCTGGTCACCAAAATATCTATCCTGGTGGGGTAGGGCTGAGACCCTTAAAATGATGTGCACGCCCCTAGTTAACTATCTAGCCTGCATGCTCCCTATGACTTTTTCAGAAGAATTCATCAAGAAGGTGGACAGGTTGTTCGGTGAGTTCCTGTGGCGAGGGAAAAAAGCCAGGATATCACTAAAAAAGCTGCAGTTAGCAAAAGACAAAGGCGGCCTGGGCCTGCCCTCGTTCAGGAACTACCAAACAGCCTTCCTCTGTAAACAAGGGGCCCTTTGGCTAGTTGATGATACATCCTACACTCCAGTGTGGCTAAATATCGAAAAGTCGTTAATGGCGCGTGCACCCCTCTCGGCTCTCCTCACCATGGATTTGTCCCACATACCTCACTCTAAATACATTCTACTAAATACTAGAAGAGCACTCCTCCGACTTGACCAATCCCATAAGACTGCTTCGGTGATCAAGAGATCTACTCTACTCTCATTATGGCATAACCCTATGCTCAGGATAGAGGGGAAGACCCTTTATTGGGAATTGTGGGCGACTAAGGGTATACATATAGTGAATGACCTCTATGAAAGTGGTAGGCCTCTACCCTTTTCGATATTGCAGGAGAGATTTGAATTGCCTCACATAGAATTTTACCAATTCCTGAAATTGAAAGCTGCTACCTCCAAGCGTCTCCTTTCTACAGAGCCGCCTTGGCTGGTGAACCGCCTCCGGTTACTGTACCATGCTGGTCATTTTGTTTCTAGAGTATATAAACTGCTCCTCCCCCTGCCCAAGAAGCCACATAAGTTATCCGAAATCAAGTGGGAATCAGAGCCTAACTCCACGGGAATAGTAATCGATTGGGAGGTCATACATAACACCGCACTAACAAACAAGGTTTCCCCGATCCTATGCCAAACGAAATATATGTTGTTGAACAGAGTGTTCTGGACCCCTCAGAAACTGTTTAAATGTAATCTGAGGGACACGCCTAATTGTTGGAACTGCCAAGAAGCGCCAGGTGACTTGGCACACATGCTTTTTAACTGTACCCTATTGCGTCCATTCTGGGACAAAGTATTTTCATATATCCAACAGATATTTGGAATAACTCCTACTCAAGAATTTATATATGTCATTCTGGGCCCTCTGGAGGAACAATTGCCAGAGAATCATGACAGACAATTGCTTGATATCATGTTAACATTGGCGTGCAAGGTCATACTTTACAAGTGGAAAAATTTTGCTGAAGTCAACTTTAAAATGTGGCTGGAATGGCTTTCCTTTCTAAGAGGGGCAGACAATCCTGCGCTACAGTCAGCCACTTGGAAGCCTTCGAACAACAAACTCTGGTCATCCCTGGATGCGTCATCCTGCCACTTTGAACCCCCATGAGGCACATCTCAATGGTCAACTTGTTCCATAGAATTGTTATTGAATTTTAGTCTGTTCAACCATATATGCTTACTGTATACTTCCTAATACATGCATGCCGAACCAGGTTTGGGTAAACTGGTTATGACCGCTCTGTGGATACACCTGTCCTCTCTCTTCTCTACTCTCTTCTCTTCTCTTCTCTCTTTTTCCTCCTCTCCTTTTCTCTCCCATCTTTCTTTTATCTCCTCTTTGACTTGATTTGATTACTGTAAGTGTCTTGGTGCCATCATTCTGCTCATTTGTACCTTGGAAGAGTCATTGTATTGTCTTTATTTTCAGCTTTGTTCTTCAATAAAAAAGATTTGAATTAAAAAAAAAAAAACTAGCGATAATGGCAGCTCTGACATGCCTTTTTTTTACTTTTTTTTTTTATTTGAGCAGAAACAGATTAAACCATTCCTCTTATACACAAAATCAACTTCACAGTAAACACCATTATTTAAAAAATATTAGAATCTTCCTAAACAAAAAACTGTTACTCTCAATTCAATTGTTGTCTAAAGTGTAACATCATTGAGATTCCATCTTTTATATTCGATAATACGCATGAATAAAGCATTTAAGCAATATAAAATGCTATCAGTACAATGCTGTATATTTAACTCCCATAAAGTGCATTTTCCTATCATCCAACCAGGTTGTTCTAACCCTTAATAAAGTGCATCAGCTCATATTCAACCCTTAGCAGCAAAATATTCCCCAAACAAAGTGTGATTGTGCTTGGATCGATTAACATAAAACCACTTTGACACGCTTACCCTTGCCGACTCTATATCTAATCCATGTATTTCAATATGGAAATATATCTTTTAATGGCTCAGGTCCTTTTCGCTTAAGCCTCTTCAAATGTTCTCGTTCTAATCATTTTCATATGCAATTCTAGGTAGGCTGGTACTTTTTGTTGTCCTCCAGTTCTGGAGAATCAGGGTGCGTGCCACCAAAGAGGTAATAACTGCAAATATTACCTCCCCTCTAAACATTGGCGGAATTTGTCTCTGCCTTATTGAGCCAAAAAGTGCAATTTCCACCTTTGGTTCCAATCTTCTCTGCAAGCCAAGTCTAAGAACAGCACTAACTTTCTCCCAGAACTGTTTTAACATCAGGCATGTATAAAATAAATAAATAAAGCCAGCCAGCCTCCCTCACCTAATTGGTGACAGCTAAAGCATCTATTTTCAACTTCTGGATGCATCTTATGGAGCGCTTTTGGAGTATAATACGACATCCAGCGTGATAAAAAGGACATTCTTTTAAAAGTTGCCGCTCTTAATGCCTTGCTGCCATAATTGAAAATAGCTTGCCACTCAAGATATGAGAAAGTACATTGTGTTTCTTGTTTGATCCTCTCTAAAAAAGTTATTAACCAAAAGGGTCTCTCCTTGGCTCCTTAAAAGTCAATACCAATTCCCCACCCCTCTTAGCTTGGTTCTAAAGAGCGCGGCTATAGAAGGTGTACTTATTCAATAGATGCATAATCTGAAGATAGCCATAAAAGAAAAGCTTACTCCGGTCTCCACATCTAGCTTGGACCTCCTGTCAATTAATGCATCTCCCTCCAATTATAAAATAGACCAGTTCTTTAAAACCATTAGCTTTCCAGAACCTTAGATGGCTATTCTGAATTTGGAGTCCTAAGCTTTTACATTCGGTAAGCTGCAAGTACTCGTGCCCTGCAGAATGAGCCTTTAAGGAGTACAATGCCTGAAGTCTAATACAAAACTCCTGTTGTGTCTTGTATCTAATTTTTTGGGGAAGTTTTGCTGTTTTTATATAATCTGGAATCTGCAACCCTGCTTCCTGAATTATTTTATCTTCTCGCTCCCCCCTGCCCCCGCCCCCCACCCTCACACACACACACAATTAATGTCAAGTTGGAGTACAGGGAATTTTACCCTTGGCACCTTTTTGTTCCAAATGAGCTGTTGAAAAATTGTTTCTAACTCTTTTAAATAAGCCATGCTGATTTTGATCGGAACATTTCTAAAAAGAAAAATCAATAAAGGTAAAATCAACATCTTTATAAGGGATATGCGCCGATCATTGTGAGGGGAAGAAGTGACCATTTATCAAGTAGGCCTTTGATTTTTTTCTACAGAGCCGCCTCATAATTTAATTTATACATTTCACGTACTGGTTAGTGACATATATCACCAAATATCAAATCGGGTCTGGGGAAAGAGTTTGCCGCTCTAGACTATCTGGAAGAAAATCACTAGAAACATTAATCAACAGAATTTCAGTCTTATTATGGTTGATTTTCTTTCTTTTTTTTTTTATAATCAGCTTTATTAGTTTTATAAGAACAGAGGAATTCATTGGTTACAGTTCAATAAGCATTAAGGGGAACATGACAGGGTTGATTGAAGACAGAAATAAGGTCGGTCCATCAGAGTATAACACAGCGGTCAGTATGGTGGTTACATTGTGAGATAGATTAACAGAAAGACAGGTCATCATGGTGGCAGCATATTAAACCATTTACCCCACACTTTGTTGAATAAATCAGGACATCCCCGAGCCTCAAATAGGGCCTCCCCCTGGATCCCGCACCAGTCCACTCCCCTCCTACATCTCTGCACAGTAGGGGCCTTAGCCTGTGACCAATGCGCTGCTATGTCCCATTTGGCCACCGCCACAGCTGTCCCCAAGAGACTATTGTCCACCCTGGAGCCATCCAGGCCATCATAGACCCCTAGCAGCATATGCATTGGATCGCGTGGAACCTCCCATCCCAAGGACTGCGTAAGCTCAAGCTCCACCCCCCTCCAAAACGGCGCCAGCACCAGACAACACCACACCATGTGGTAGAAATCGGCAGGGGCTGAGGCACACCGTGGGCATGCTGAAGAGGGCCTCAACCGGGCCTGGAATAGACGTGCCGGGGTGAGGTATGCCAAATGGAGGTAGTATAATTGGACCAGGCGCAGCTTGGAGGACGTGGTCAAGGTTTTGGGCGCCATGTGGGCATCCCTCCAGTCTGCCTCCTCCAGGGGGCCCAGCCAACCCTCCCAGCGGGCCCTAAGCCAATCTAGGGAAGCAGGATCATTATTGACCAGGGACCGGTATATGCGGAACACTCCCCCTCTGCCCAGGTCCCCCATCATCACTGAGCCTCTAACGGGCTGAACTCTGGAAGGGAGACAGGAGGTGAGACATGCATGTAGAGGGCGTGTCTTAGTTGTAAATATCGATAAAGTTGGGAGTGGGGAAGAGCGTGGCGCTGCTGCAGGTCTGCGAAGGAACGGATGTGATCCCCCACCCAGACATCCCCGAGCATTGAGACCCCAATAAGGTCCCACCTACGAAACCCCCGTAAGGACGAGACCGCCCCCAACTAGGACCCATGCCAGAGCGGCGTTTTCTCGAGTGAGTTTTCGGTCTCATCCCACGTGTCGTAGGGCCGCGCGCCAGGCCAGAAACACCGTCCTGGTGACCGGGGCCATCACTTGTGGCACCGGACTACCATACAGAAGCGCCTGGACCTGTGCAAAGTCCAACGCAGTGAGTTCCACACGATAGGCAGGGTCGGACCATCCGCCCGCATACCAGTCGTGGATGACAATAGGTTTCGTGGCCAGGTAGTAGAGGTGAAGATTGGTCACCCCTTTACCCCCGTCGAAGGGGGGAATACGACAGTGTGCCAGGGATACGCGTGGTCTCCCGCCTCCCCAGAGAAACCGGGTGGGGACTCTGTCGAGCTCATGAAACCAACTACCTGGAAGGTGGACCGTGATGTTCTGCAGTATGTAAAGGAAACGGGGGAGGACCATAATTTTGAAGAGCACACTTCTGCCTAGGGGGTTCAGGGGAAGGGTCTGCCACTTCTTGAGGTCGGCCTTCATCCTGACAGCCAAGGGTGTAACGTTCAGGGCCCATTCAAGCTCCGGTAGAAGAGCTATCCAGACGCCAAGGTATTTGACCGAGTGCCTCCTGAGGGGGATAATCGACTGCCAGTCGTAACACTCTCTGGAGGGGTGCAGTGGGACCAGAATGGACTTCGCCGCGTTAAGTCGAAGTCCAGAGACCCTCTCGAAATCCGAGAGGACCTGCAAGCACCGTGGGCCAGAACTTTCAGGGTCCGCTAGATAGAGAAGCACGTCATCCACGTATTGGGCTATCTTGTCCACTTGGCTCGAGTCCCAGGCCCAGCCCCGGATAAGTGGGTCCTGTCGGACGAGCATCGCCAGAGGCTCCATCACCAACATGGTTGATTTTCTACTCCCCAATTGATTCAAGCTGTGCAAATTCTATCAATGTCATATCAGTATTTTGTTTTTCTGGTCTAAGAAACAAAATAATATAATCTGCAAATAGTTTACATTTTGACATTCCTGCTATTGGTGTTTTAATCTCCCATCTATCATGGATCCTAATGGCCAGAGGTTCAATAAAAAAGGTAAATAGTACGGGGGATATGGGACACCCCTGCTGGGTTCCCTGGTTTATATCGATCGTTTCAGCTAGGTTGGAATTTATAAAAACCTGAGCCTGGGACTTGGATATATATTCTGCATCATGTTAATACTCTAGAGAGGAATCACAACCCTTCCAAGCCCATAAAAGAGAGCATCCCAATTCACCAGATCGGACGCCTTCTCTGCGTCGACCATCATTATAAGCGCTGGTGTTTGATTATTATTAATAAAAGTCAAGTGCTTGGACCAGATATCCCGTATTGGATGACATTGACCTGCCTGCCACAAACCCAGTCTGATGCTTGTGGGCCTTCTGTTCAACTGAGACTAATCGATTTGCCCAGCTTTTAGTCTGAATTCTACAAACTAATTGGCCTATATGAATTGACATCCCTAGGATTTTTACTAACTCTTCCGAAAACGGCCTATAAAATTATGTTGGAAGGCAGACCTTCCCTCCAGGCATTGAGGCTAAGGCCTGCTGCATTTCTGCTGCTGAAATATCTGCTGCTATCTCTTCTGCCTGCGTACTTGATATCTGTGAGAGATTTATATTGTTGAAGTATTGATGTATTACTTCTTTCGAGGCCATATATTTAGTTGCGTATAACTCATTATAATGGTCTAAAAAACATTTTGCGATCATGTCTTTCTTGGACACTATGGTCCTTGTCCTGGGCTCCAAAAGTTCAATAATTGATGCAACTTCCTGCTTTACTTTGGTCGACCAGGCTAGAAATGTTCCTACCATTTGATTTTCTTCATAATGTCTCTGCTGAAATTACCGTGATCTATTGATTTCTTCTCTAGCCTAGGTAATTATTCATTGCAGTTTAAAGGTTAAGGTCTGTTGTCAGCAACAAGGAGTAAAGCCCAACAAGCTACTTTTCTGACTCTTAATAATGCTGAAGCCGAGTCCACATTGAGTAATAGAGCTGATATGGACAACATGCCCAAACATCCCTCGTTGGTGTGGGTAGCAGGCTGTTACCTGGAAAAACCAAATCTCCACCCCCACCCAAAATCTTTAGTAGATCTGTAGGGGTATTAGACAACCCTCCAGAGTGCTGTCCCTAGCAAGTCTACTTATAATGCATCACACCCTGTTCAAGATGGCCATCTATACCAAAGCAGCCTCCTGGATATAGTCATGGACGTTCTGCAAGCTTTACTGCTTGAATGTTAATGAAAAGACAAATACTGCCATGCGAAAAGCAGTGCTACTCTTTGCCCATCTCACAGCTAGCTTCAGGTTACCATCATCAGGTAGGTGATTCTGTTAAAATCCAAAGCAGTTAAAGAATAAGTTACCTACATGTGAAGGTAGTTATCCAACATTGGTATCCTGTGCAGATTCCCATGCAAACTGGCCTTACCAGCCTCCCCGACCAGTTGATACAGCGATTTTGTTATCGGGTGCATTTTTATACAACACATGCTTGGAATGTGAGCTGGGAGTTGCTAAAGGGTGGATCACTGTAGTGAAGGGACATATGGTCCACAAAGACTAGTCTTTGAACCTAGCATCTCAGCTATTTTCCCAGGGATAGCTAGCTCTCCTCCCCTTTCCTAGCAGTGCAAAATGTTACCTTCTTAGAACTCCATTTCTTGGCAATTTACTCATCATTAAAAACATTTGTGATCTAGGGCTTCCACAGTGTATTTGTTGTTCACTTAGCCATTCAAAATAATCAGACTGCCGTTGACAACTGGAGCAAAGCTGGAATTCTTTCTGCCACCTGTGGCGTCCCAAAGTGAAAATTCCTAGGTATGTGTGTCTTCCTGATCCACCCCTGAGTTCCTTTCTCCCTATGTACAGTACCAGCAGTGCAAAAGTTGAGGGAGTCATGGGGCACCCACACAGAAATTAAACTCTTCTTAAAGTCACATGCCACCTTCAGCTATACCCTGTCCACACAAAATAGATTCTTTCCCACATAGCTCAGAACTCCTGCCCATGTCACCAACTAGCTTATTGCTTCCTTCCTGCAACTCCATCGCCTTCTTTTTGCAGCTCCCACCCTTCCCAAAAAAATCTGCTAACCTGGCAACATCAACATCTTCATCCCAACTATTAAGCAGACTCTCTTTCCTCAAAGAGAAAGTGGTGTCCTGTTATCTTGCTGTACCTCCCTAAGGTATCCTTCTCAGTCAGCAGACTCCTCCTTACTCATTAAAGTGAAGAAGGCAGAATCCATTGCTCTTCATAGCACATCTACCAATTCCCTCTTTATGGTCCCTCGAAAACTACCACAACAGTCATGGTAATTATTTTCTCATGCCTCTTATAACATGCATAACCGTTTATCTGTTATCAACCAAAAGTTGTTACATATGTGGATTGTGTTCTATTTCAGATTTGGGGAGGACACAAGGAGCAACAAGGATGCCTATCAAGCAGCAGTTAAGAGACTTATGCAGTCTGTTCACCTTTTTACGCCAAAACTTTTCATTAAGCACTTAACAATGAACATCACAATGGAAGAAGTCTATGTTTTGGAACACTGGACTGCTATAAAGTGGCTGGAGCAAAATATGAAGTGGGCTTGCAAAGTCTGGCTTGTCTAAGAAGTTACTCTCACTAAGATGTTTTTGAATTGTTGAACTCTAATCACTGTTGCAAACAAGAATAAGAAAAATCAATAAAAAATTGTTCTCACTGTATATAGTATTTACCCAGTATTTATTTGTGAAAGACTGGCATTTAAACACTGTTATATACGCTTCATGTATACATAGAGGGATAATTGTGTTACATAGATAGAGGGATAATTGTGTATCTACATATATATGAGATGTGTCTGTGTGTATATGTGCGTGTGATATATATATATATTACCCAGTGGGAGTCACCACTGGATACTTATTGTTATGATCGTATTTCCAAAGGAAATGCATTTTTTGTGTTGCGAATTAATAACTTTTAGCTGGTTCATGAGTCTTCAAAAAAGTGTTACATTTTCGGGGTGATCCGCAAGCGGGGGCCAAGAAAAAAGGGTCCCAAAACATGTTTTCTCCACTTATTTTTTCCATAGGAACTTTAGACACAGCTACAACCTAAACTGCCGAGTGGATTTACACCAAATTGGACAGAACGCTAGATCCTGGTCCATTTGTGATTTGGTGTAAATCCATTTAGTAGTTTTGGGGCACCAGGGCACCCATCTTTATTGATAGGGGGGTAGAGTCATGCTGCACGGCCCTCCTCCTCCTTTTTTGTTTTAATACTGGCCCTGGTGAATGGGGTCCCCATGGCCTAACTGGGCTCTGGGAGGGGGCCACGCTGCCCCACTCCCTTTATTTTAAGGAGTGGGTATGTGGTCCCTAGGTTCTAACAAGGCTCAGGGAGTGGGGGGTGTTTCCCCCCACTCCCTTTATTTGAAAAAAATGTCCCCAGGGCCTAATAAGACTAGTGAAGGGGGCCTTGCGGTCCCCTCCCCTTTAATAAAAAAAAAAGAAATGGCCACGGTGTAATGGGGTCTCCAAGGTTTACCTAGGCTTGCGGGCGCAAGTGGACCCCCTCCTCTTTAAAAGAAACAAAATGGGGATCCCCAGGACCTAACAAGGCATGCGACGAGGGGCTGCCCAGCCCCCCTGCCATTAGTTCAAACAAACAAAAAGCCCTGGTGATGGGGTCCTCGGGGCCTAAAGAAACTCGGGGAGGGAGGGTTCACACTGCCCCCTCCCATTTTTTACACATTTTGGCCCTTTAGGTGAACTCCCTGGGGCCTGTAATGGCTTGGGAAGGGAGCCCTCATGCCCCCCTCTCCTTTAAAACAATAAATAAAAGGCCCTAGGGGATGGGACCCCGGGGCCGGGCTCTGTCGCCAACCTCCCCGATGCGCGGTCAAAGGCCTTGTGCAGCAAGGGTTTGGCTGCCTTTGTGGGATTGGCCACAGAGATCGAGCCTTGTGGCCAACCTCGCCACCACACACAGCCAAAGGCTATGAACAGCTAGGGGTTGGCTGCATGCCGGGGTTGACCACTGGGCCTGCCCAAAGGCCAGGCTTTGCAGGCAATCCCACACCATGCTCAACTGAAGGCCATGTGCAGTGTGGATGTTGGCTGCCTTTATGACCGCCTGGCTGCACTGCTGTTCAAAGCATAGGGTTGGCTACATGTAGGGTTGGCCGGAGTAGCGAGGGATTGGATTTAAGTATATATAAATATTACTTTATGTTAAAATAACCCTAGAAAGTCACTGAAAAAAACAAAGGTTAAAGTGATGGAATCGTTAGTGGAAATGTTCAGCAAGAAGATAACATTTTAAAGTCTAAAAACCACAGAAATTCACCAGTTATAGTTATCTCATGTAACTATAACTTTTGCCCTAAGGTAACTATAACTTGAACCCTTACCATGTCATGTACTGCCAATTAATTTTCATATTACATCACTCATGACATCTTCTATGACATCATTGATAATATCACTACAACCTTTGCAGTGAAATTATTGATGAGAATATTGCGTGGCAGGGGCGCAAGTTATAGTTACTGGAGAACTAACTGCTGAATTTCAGTGGTTTTTGGAGTTGAAAAGGTTATGTGGTTACCGAACGTTTCATGTAACTATAATGTTACATTAATCTTGGGTGTTTTTCATGGTAAAAAAACAAAGATTAACGTATTATTATAGTTGGATTTTAATTAATTCTTCAATAAATGGTGAATGGTACTCTGTTGTATTTGCTCCTATACTGCATACCTTATATCTACTGCACTTAAGGAAACCTTTTGTTGTAGCCAATGAGTCTGCTCTGGTACTTCCCAACTGCTTTTGACTAGTGCATCTTTCATAGAGATCGCCCTTCTGTAGGATATAATTGGTGATCCGAGCACAACTTCTTCCCTTACTAGATGTCAATGATTTTTAGGGATATCTCTGACTTGTCTTTCATGTTTATTGTACATAAACATTAATCTAAGCTTCTGCTCCTCCTCAATCCTTGTCTTGTGGTTGAACAGGATTGATTCTCTACTTCTTGCATCTAATTGACTTATTGCCTTTTCCATATTCTCTCCTGTAACTAAACTTTCTCCAAAATTCTAAGTACAGTTTCTTCCTGACACATTTTCAGTTCATTTGGCTCACTGCAATTCCATTATAATCTAAGCATTCCTCAGTACTGAACGATACCCTTAGGAGTTTCCGGGTGGGAGCTGCTGGCATGTAGTTTAGAGTTCCCTGCCGTTGCTTTCCGATGTAACTTGATCTCTATTTTCCCAGCTTTGCTGTTCGTACTGTAAAGTGTAAATTCATCTCATTACAGTTTATCTGGGATACAAATATTTGAGCTGCCTCTTTGGTTCCCTTCCACACAATAAAGATATCATTGATGAAACAAAGCCAACTAATCACATGGTTGTTCCATATTTCCCCGTGTACCTTGGTTAGCACCTGCTGCTCCTCCCCCCAGCCCATGTACAAGCATGCGTAGCTGGAGGCGAAGCAGGTGCCCATCGCCGAACGACCCACTTGCCTGTACACCACTTTATCAAAAAGGAATAAATTACTCTCCAGACACCATTGCACCATGCTGTTTAACATTTTGGTGTGATTATGCATTCTCAGTGGTCTACTACTTAGGAAGTGTTCAAAAGCACACAACCCATAACTGTGATTAATGCTGGTATACAAAGATGTTACTTCAGGGATATTAAGAGAAAGTCCTCTTGCCAGCTAATATCATAAATTCTTTTGAGAAAGTCTCCTGTATCTTTTATAAAAGGTAAGTTCTTGACATGTTCTTGCAAGAAAAAAACAAGTATCTTGAAGTATTTTCAAATAAACTGTCCTTTGCTCATATTATAGGCCTTCTTGGTGGTTGCTCGTTATTTTTATGAAATTTGGGAATGAAGTTTTGAACTGACATTTTGGGATGTTCATGCTTAGTCTACAGATATTCATCCCGACTCCGTAGTCCCCTGCTTTTCCATTGAGACAATTGAGTTTGTTTCTTTGCACTTCACGTACTTGTTGCCAATACTTTTGATGTATCATTGTGTTGCTCAGTTGTTGCTGGGCCTCTGCTTTGTACATCACCAGTGGCCAGAGTACTATATTACCACCGCTGTCCAAGCTGCAAATAACAATCTCATTATGATGATGTGGTTTTTGTATTAACTTGTGGTACTCTTGTTCCTTAAAGTTATCCTTATTTTTCTCTTGTACCTTGGTATTGAGCTTTTTCCAATAGTCAATCACCATCATTGAATGCGGCAATTCCTTCTCTGCCTGACTGTGGTACCATAGTTGACACTGGTTTAAATTGTGTCTAAACATCAAAACCTTAAAGGTTAATGATTCCTTGTCGCATACAGGCTCAGCCAAGCCTATTTCTGTTCACTTCTAAGTTCTTGCATTAACCCTAAGACTGCAATAGAAAGATTGTCTTGTTCACTTGCAACTTTCAATGTATTTGCCACTCTTTGTTTGTTTTTGATTTGATGGTATATGACCAGTTTTAATTTTCGTATGTACTTGTACATGTCCACCCTGGTTTGGGTATAGTTAAAAGACCTCTCAGGACTGAATGACAGTCCTAGCGCTAGATTTTGGTGGTCTGCTTTACTAAGTGGTACCCCTGAGAGATTAACTTGTTGTAGGTGATCTCATATTTAATTGCTTTTCCTTTTTTTGTTTGGGGTTTGCTCCTCCTGCTACTTTTCCTCCAATTTTTTTCTGCCTCCATCAAGCTTGTATTTTTGTCCTCTCAGCATTAGAGTGTTGCATCTGAAAGAAATACGTTAGTTAGATTCCTTACCTTAGAATAACCCCCAGGCGTCAGACTGGATCCAGAAAGTTTTTGTCAGCAGTACCCCTGCATTTCGGTAGGCGTCGTCTGCGGCTCCGCGTCTGTCGTCGGCGTCGTTATTGCTGGGATGACATCGTCGGAGTACTTAGACGCCGCCCTCGCGCACTGACGTCAGTTCTTCGGGAAGAGCGTACCCTTAGTCATTTGTGACTAACTTTTGGACTTTTTTGGTCTATCTTTTTCGAGTCAACATCGACTCCTGGTGCTAGTAGGGATGCCTGTCACCGACTCTCACCGCCGGTGTCTCTACTGTCTAGGGGCCGACCAGGATGATAAGTCATGCACAGACTGCCGGACCTTGACGTCGAAGGCTAGGTGGGAGCGTTCCCGTAAGTTGCTCGAGATCCGGCAGTCGGCTGCTCGAGGTCGAGGAGGAGGTCGAGGGACCAGTCGCGGAGCCGGAGTCCTCACCGTTCGTTGGGATCGAAGTCCTCGCACTCCGGTAAGTCGAGGCATGGGAAGAAGTCGAATAAACACCATCCTTCTTTGACTTCCCCTCGCTAGTCGCGCGACTCAGCCGAGGGTTCAGGTGGCGCCGCATGTGCGGCTTCGGTGGAGCCTACGCAGTCGCATCCAGCCCCACACCCTCGCATCCAGCCCCACACCCTCCGGTCCCCGAGCTCAATGCTACTCCGGAGCAGATTCAAGACTTCCTCGTGGCCATGTGGACTCTTTCCGCCGTCGGGCGCTGCTGGCGCGCCTTCGGGCCCCGCGGGTCTGACTGGGGGTAATAGCCCTGTGTTGCCGGTTCCGCCGACAACTACGGTCCGGGCGCCGCTGGACCCCTTGGGGTCCAGGCCCGGATCCCGGTTGATGCCGGTTGACCTCACGACTCCGGCGCCAACCCCCCTCTGAGCCACCTCCAGCGCTCTCCTCGGGCGATGCCGGCCCCGGTTTCAGCCCCGGCATCAGATCGGCGCTGTCTCCGACACCGACTGGTGAATTGTTCTTCTACTCCCCGGCTCCGTCATTTCTGCCTGTTTATCAGGACACGGATAAAGGGGAGGACTGGGAGGGGTCTAAGGACCCTCTGGCACAGCAGTGCCAGTTAAGTCAGGACTGGGCAGATGAGCTAGGGGAGGGTAGTGGTCTTGACACTTCGCCTGACACTGGTTTTCTCTCTCCTCTTTCCGTGGCTATGGAGGAGGGACCAACCTATGCTGTGGTGCTGCGCAAGGCGGCCTAGGCCTTGGGCCTTGAGCTCCCTGCAGCGGCCGTGAGGACTAACCTCCTCACTGAGGTGCTTTCAACCGCCAGTAAGCTCTTCGGAGCCTCTGCTACAGTTCAATGAGGCACTCACTGACGTTCTGATGAGCACTTGGTCCAAGCCCAACACAGTTCCTCCTGTGGATCGGAACGTGGCCCAGCGCCACCGCCCTGCTCCGGGCAACCCCTGCTTTCTGTCCACCCACCCACCCCACCCCTGACGGTCTGGTTATCCAGGCCTCCACGTCCCAGACCGCCTTCCCGACCGCACCACCGGACTGGGAATCCAAAAGGCTGGAACAGATTGGCAAGAAACGGTTTTCCTCCCTTAGTCTAGGGTTGCGAAGCATTAATACTGCATGCCTTTTGGACCGTTACACCCACTCTCTGTGGGATACGATGGTGGACATGCTGCCCCAGTGTCCGGAGGAGGCCAGGGCACGGCTCGCCCATGCTCTTGCTGAGGGGCGGGATACACCACGGTATTCCACCCGATGTGGACTTGACACCACGGACTCACTGGGTAGAGCGATGGCAACGACGGTGGCGATTTGTCGTCACGCCTGGCTGAGAGCCACGTACTTCTGAGGGGATGTCCAGAGCACTCTCATGGACATGCCTTTTGATGGCCGTCGCCTCTTTGGCGACAAAGCGGATAGTGCACTGGAGCACTTTAAGTACATAAAAAGAAAGAGCCCAATGTCTGGGTTCAGAGACCTGTCTCGTGTGGTGGCTGACTCTACAGAAATTATCGAAGTGTAGCCAAAAAAAGAAAGAAAAAATGTCTTTCTTATAGTCCCCTCACTCACCGGAGTTTCCTCACGGTGACATGCTTCATCATTGGGGTCCTCCCAGTTCTCCACGAAAAGGGGCGTGCTACGACTTGCGAGACTACGTAGGAGCACTGTAGTAGTGAAGGACTATGTGTGGTGTAGGGAAAGTGGAGTGGAGTGGATGGGTGTATGTGAGTTTTAAAAATACCGTGCTAGTGGGCCTCAATGTTTTATTCTGCTCCTAGACCGGTATGTTAAAAAAGGGGGTTTATACTGTGCACCAACCTATAATGTAGCTGGATCAGTATATGGTCAACATGTTTCACGCTACCCCAAGCGTTTCGTCAGGACCATACAGGGGCCAGCCCTGTATTGTGCCACTCCTAAAAAAAACTATAATTAGGATTAGGAATCTGTTAGTGAAAAAAATTATATACAGTGGTTAACGTTGTTCCTATTTAGTACACGTGTAGTTCAACATACATACGCTAGATTGGGGCGAATGTATTGTTCACTGGTGAACCTGTAAGAGAAATAAAATAGAAACCAATTAAATACACCTCGCCCCTATCTCAACAGAGATCGGGGACATATGCGTCCTTCTACATGTACATTGAAGTTACATGCACATCGATGCACACATTCTATATGGTATCTTTACACCATATTGGTGTGTGCACACTCTCAGGTCCGGTGTCTGCTTGCCAAACTGCACATGAAGTGAAATAAACGTGAAAACTTCATAGACAGACATACGGAAGTGACTTTACAAAAACAGTGAACACACAACCAGAGAAAGGTCCAAATATTTACTTTTGTAGGTGCTTAATAGCACATCATGGTCTCTTAGGGGGTGGTATTGCCTCGTTGGAAACAATGCTAGAGGAATATCAGGATCGTAAAAAACACGTGGTTAGTGATCGAGAGTTCTTCGTATTATGGTCAAGGGTTTAGCATTCTTTTCTTTTGCTTCAGGATCGGATTAGTTACACTTACTTCCGAATCAGCAATGCCGCGCTGTCTCACCTAGCTGCTTCCCCTCGGACCGCATCTTACAATGTGGTCCGTGGGTCGGGTATTTGTTTCTTTCGTTTTCCCGGTTTCCGGGTTAGCGCTAGACTGTGTGGTTATGGCGGCCATCTTGGGTGGATGTAATTTCACCCTAGTGTTGGTCTTTCTTCACTTTCAATTAAAAGTTGTTTATACAAACGGATTCCCGAAGGAATCTTTTGAAAGACTCGTTTATTGTAAAGATTTATCGTTCTTTCTAAAAAAGGCAACGGTAATAGACCATAATGCAGGGGGAGAAAAAACATCATCAGAGAACACATCTAGACATTTTTTAATTTATAGTTTGTTCATATTCAAAACACGAATTCATTGACGAGGTCATGAAAAAATTCAGAGTTGTCACATTAGTCATGAGGTTTTTTAACAGATATTTGAAAGATTGCAGTTCTAGTATGTTATCAGCGAGTGAAGGCACCCCAAGGTATGTCATCATTCAGCCCGTTTTTGTCTGTCTGAAGCCTAAAAACCCAACGTTGTTCTCTTTCATGAAGGGTTTTTTCAATGTTTTCTTTATTCTTCACACACTCTAGGACTACCCATCTTAGGTCATTTGGTGTGTGATTTCTTTCAATGAAATGGTTAGTCATGCGTGTGGTGGATCTTTTGCAACGTATGTTGCTCCTATGTTCCACAATACGTGTGCTAACCTTTCGTGAAGTCATGCCCACGTAATGTAAGTTGCAGGTACAGGTGATGAGGTATACCACCCCACTTGTATTGCAATTCGAAAATTGCTTGAGTTGCCATGTTGTATTGTTATTAAAAGTGACTGACTTGGTCACTGCGGTGAGGTGGCAGACACTGCAATTGTTACATGGGAAATGGCCATTTGGTAGTGGTTGGAGTCTGTTGGTGTTAACCACTGGTTTTGGCCGAGTGTGGACTAAGTAGTCCTTAAGGTTCATTGCTCTACGATGGCTGAACATGGGTTTTGGAATGTCTAAATCACCGCTGTTTAGGATAGTCCAATGTTTTCTGACAATCTTGCTGACCTCATTGGAAACCTTGTCAAAAGTAGTAATGCAGATTGGTCTTTCATTGGATGTTGGTTTTTGTACTCTTGGTTCCAGGAGGGCGTCCCTGTTGTTGTTACTTGCTCTTTTACAGGCTACCTTTATTATTTTCTTTGGGTAGTCCCTTTGTTGTAATTTTTTGCTTAGTTCTTCTGCTTGCACCAAATAGTCTGATTTGTTAGAACAGTTTCTTCTCAACCGTAGGAATTGTCCAAACGGGAAATTTTGTTTCAAATGTCTCGGGTGAAAACTATTGTAGGTTAAAAGGCAATTTCTCGAAGTTGGTTTGTGGTGTGTGGTAGTCGATAGGGTTCCTTCTTCTGCCCAAATATTCAAGTCTAAGAACACCAGATGGTCTCGGCTCATGGTGTTTGTAAATTTCAAGAAAGGATCTTGCTTGTTGAGCCAGGAGCAGAAACTTGTGGCCTCCTCCTCATTGCCTTTCCATAACAGCAGGATGTCATCAATATAACGCTTCCACATTATTATGTGGTTGGTATATGGGTTGTTGATGGTAAGGATTTTCTTCTTCTCCAGTTGGTGGACATACAATCCGGCTACGCTCGGCGCAAAAGTACTGCCCATGCTGGTCCCATGTTGTTGGCGGTATAATGTTTCCTCAAATCGGAAAAAATTCTCTGTGAGAGCTAGACGACCACATTCAAGAACTATGTGTCTTGGTGTATGATATGCCCACTCTTCCTCAAATAGTACCTCCTCTAGGATTTCCAATGTTTCTTTGTGCGGTAGGCTAGTATGAAGACCAATCAACAGGTACAATGGGCCCAACCCGTAGAGACAACGGGACGACACACACGCAGCAAAGGACCACCAGAACCAACGACGAGCAGCCACCAGATTTAGTGGTCAACCTGTCCTCTGTAACCCTAACGGAAATACAGACCCAAGTACTAAACAAAGGACTTGGTTTTGTCCCCACCCCAATAACTGACAAATTTAAACTGTGCTGTGAATTGAAAGAATTCATAAGGAAACTGAAACTCCAAGTCTTCTTCAAAGATAAGGACCAAGAAACCTCGAGAGATACAGACACAGGCCTGAGGAAAAAGTCAACCTTTGTCCCACCACCTCACAACCTACCGATTGAATTGTTAGCTTTTGAAAAAGCTGTGATGAAGGATGTGAAAGATTTGGACCCAAACACCATCAATGTCTTCAAAAATACCAGCAAGTTGGAATTTGAAGCCATCCGAGATTTATCAAATAACAACTCGATCACGATAAAACCAGCGGACAAAGGAGGAGCAATTGTGTTACAAGACACTGAGAAGTATAGGCAAGAATGCTTACGCCGACTTGCAGACACAAGGAACTACAGCATCATCAAAGAAGACCCTACCGAAAGGTTACGGATCTGCATAGCACACCTTATTGAGGAAAGCTCAGTTAATAACTGGATGGACAAAAAGGAATCTGATTTCCTAGTGAACCCAAAACCAATAATCCCCTACTTCTACACGATCCCAAAGATCCATAAAAACATGGAGCAACCACCTGGCAGACCAATAGTCTCTGGAATAGGCTCTATTTTAGAGCCTTTGTCAAAATACGCTGATGCTTTCCTCCGCCCAATTGTTCAAAAGACAGATACTTACCTCAAAGACACTAAGGACGTACTATGCCTACTAAAGGATATGACCTTCGATCCCACATCTAGCATTTTGATAAGTCTAGATGTGGAGAGCCTCTATACTAGCCTACCGCACAAAGAAACATTGGAAATCCTAGAGGAGGTACTATTTGAGGAAGAGTGGGCATATCATACACCAAGACACATAGTTCTTGAATGTTGTCGTCTAGCTCTCACAGAGATTTTTTTCCGATTTGAGGAAACATTATACCGCCAACAACATGGGACCAGCATGGGCAGTACTTTTGCGCCGAGCGTAGCCGGATTGTATGTCCACCAACTGGAGAAGAAGAAAATCCTTACCATCAACAACCCATATACCAACCACATAATAATGTGGAAGCGTTATATTGATGACATCCTGCTGTTATGGAAAGGCAATGAGGAGGAGGCCACAAGTTTCTGCTCCTGGCTCAACGAGCAAGATCCTTTCTTGAAATTTACAAACACCATGAGCCGAGACCATCTGGTGTTCTTAGACTTGAATATTTGGGCACAAGAAGGAACCCTATCGACTACCACACACCACAAACCAACTTCGAGAAATTGCCTTTTAACCTACAATAGTTTTCACCCGAGACATTTGAAACAAAATCTCCCGTTTGGACAATTCCTACGGTTGAGAAGAAACTGTTCTAACAAATCAGACTATTTGGTGCAAGCAGAAGAACTAAGCAAAAAATTACAACAAAGGGACTACCCAAAGAAAATAATAAAGGTAGCCTGTAAAAGAGCAAGTAACAACAACAGGGACGCCCTTCTGGAACCAAGAGTACAAAAACCAACATCCAATGAAAGACCAATCTGCATTACTACTTTTGACAAGGTTTCCAATGAGGTCAGCAAGATTGTCAGAAAACATTGGACTATACTAAACAGCGGTGATTTAGACATTCCAAAACCCATGTTCAGCCATCGTAGAGCAATGAACCTTAAGGACTACTTAGTCCACACTCGGCCAAAACCAGTGGTTAACACCAACAGACTCCAACCACTACCAAATGGCCATTTCCCATGTAACAATTGCAGTGTCTGCCACCTCACCGCAGTGACCAAGTCAGTCACTTTTAATAACAATACAGCATGGCAACTCAAGCAATTTTCGAATTGCAATACAAGTGGGGTGGTATACCTCATCACCTGTACCTGCAACTTACATTACGTGGGCATGACTTCACGAAAGGCTAGCACACGTATTGTGGAACATAGGAGCAACATACGTTGCAAAAAATCCACCACACGCATGACTAACCATTTCATTGAAAGAAATCACACACCAAATGACCTAAGATGGGTAGTCCTAGAGTGTGTGAAGAATAAAGAAAACATTGAAAAAACCCTTCATGAAAGAGAACAACTTTGGGTTTTTAGGCTTCAGACAGACAAAAACGGGCTGAATGATGACATACCTTGGGGTGCCTTCACTCGCTGATAACATACTAGAACTGCTATCTTTCAAATATCTGTTAAAAAAACCTCATGACTAATGTGACAACTCTGAATTTTTTCATGACCTCGTCAATGAATTCGTGTTTTGAATATGAACAAACTATAAATTAAAAAATGTCTAGATGTGTTCTCTGATGATGTTTTTTCTCCCCCTGCATTATGGTCTATTACCGTTGCCTTTTTTAGAAAGAACGATAAATCTTTACAATAAACGAGTCTTTCAAAAGATTCCTTCGGGAATCCGTTTGTATAAACAACTTTTAATTGAAAGTGAAGAAAGACCAACACTAGGGTGAAATTACATCCACCCAAGATGGCCGCCATAACCACACAGTCTAGCGCTAACCCGGAAACCGGGAAAACGAAAGAAACACATACCCGACCCACGGACCACATTGTAAGATGCGGTCCGAGGGGAAGCAGCTAGGTGAGACAGCGCGGCATTGCTGATTCGGAAGTAAGTGTAACTAATCCGATCCTGAAGCAAAAGAAAAGAATGCTAAACCCTTGACCATAATACGAAGAACTCTCGATCACTAACCACGTGTTTTTTACGATCCTGATATTCCTCTAGCATTGTTTCCAACGAGGCAATACCGCCCCCCTAAGAGACCATGATGTGCTATTAAGCACCTACAAAAGTAAATATTTGGACCTTTCTCTGGTTGTGTGTTAGATGTGTGTTCACTGTTTTTGTAAAGTCACTTCCGTATGTCTGTCTATGAAGTTTTCACGTTTATTTCACTTCATGTGCAGTTTGGCAAGCAGACACCGGACCTGAGAGTGTGCACACACCAATATGGTGTAAAGATACCATATAGAATGTGTGCATCGATGTGCATGTAACTTCAATGTACATGTAGAAGGACGCATATGTCCCCGATCTCTGTTGAGATAGGGGCGAGGTGTATTTAATTGGTTTCTATTTTATTTCTCTTACAGGTTCACCAGTGAACAATACATTCGCCCCAATCTAGCGTATGTATGTTGAACTACACGTGTACTAAATAGGAACAACGTTAACCACTGTATATAATTTTTTTCACTAACATTCCTAATCCTAATTATAGGTTTTTTTAGGAGTGGCACAATACAGGGCTGGCCCCTGTATGGTCCTGACGAAACGCTTGGGGTAGCGTGAAACATGTTGACCATATACTGATCCAGCTACATTATAGGTTGGTGCACAGTATAAACCCCCTTTTTTAACATACCGGTCTGGGAGCAGAATAAAACATTGAGGCCCACTAGCACGATATTTTTAAAACTCACATACACCCATCCACTCCACTCCACTTTCCCTACACCACACATAGTCCTTCACTACTACAGTGCTCCTACGTAGTCTCGCAAGTCGTAGCACGCCCCTTTTCGTAGAGAACTGGGAGGACCCCAATGATGAAGCATGTCACCGTGAGGAAACTCCGGTGAGTGAGGGGACTATAAGAAAGATATTTTTTCTTTCTTTTTTCTTTTTTGGCTACACTTAGATAATTTCTGTAGAGTCAGCCACCACACGAGACAGGTCTCTGAACCCAGACATTGGGCTCTTTCTTTATATGCATTCCGTTAGGAGGACGGCCTGTTCTTTAGTACCTCCTTTTTCCCCCCCTTTTTTGTGCACTTTAAGTACTCCAGGGTTACCCCCAAATCCTTGGGCCTGTCGACCCAGCGCCAGCAAATGTCTGCTTTTCGCTCCTTTTGTGGCCACGGAAGGGGGCACCCCCGCACGTTCGTCCAGCCACAGGCTGCAGAACCAACCTCAATGCGGTCGTAGAGGTGCATTCCGCCGGGACAGAGAGCCGGTCAGTCCACATCCGCTCCCCCAGCATCTGCCTCAAAGCCTTCCTAGTCCGAGCTTTCAGGCCCATTCCAGGCCAGTGGGAGGCAGAGTTGGCCATCACCTGCTCCACTGACATTCATCATTTCGGACAGGTGGGTGCTGCAAATCATTTGAAGGGGCTACTCCCTCCCCTTCGAGGCGACCCCTCCAGCCATACCACCGCAGTACCACCGCATGTCAGGGGATCACTTGCAACTTCTACGGGAGGAAGTTACGGCCCTTTTGGCCATGGGGGCCATCGAGCGCGTTCCTGGCCCAGAAGTAGGCGTGGTTGTTACTCCCACTACTTTCTGGTTCCCAAGAAGGGCAAAGGGGGCCTACGCCCTATCTTGGACCTTAGGAGCGTCAACGGCTTCCTCAGATGCTGACTTTAGCCCAGGTTTTGGCTACCCTGGAGACTGGATGGTAGCGTTGGACCTGCAGGACGCTTATTTCCACATTCCCGTCCTGCCGGCCCACCGGCGTAACCTGCAGTTCACAGTGTGCCACTATCACTTTCAGTTTACCATGCTCCCCTTCGGCCTCACCAGTGCCCCTTGGGTGTTCACGGAAGTGATGGTAGTGGTCACAGCTCATCTGCACAGATCAGGGGTTCAAGTCTTCCCCTATCTCGGACAACTGGTTGTCGAAAGCGGTCTCGCCCCAAGTAGTCGTCTCCCACCTCCAGACTACGGCCGACCTCCTGCATTCGCTGGGGTTCTCCATCAACGTGCCGAAGTCACACCTGGCCCTCCCATCGGAGCGGTTCTGGACTCGGCGCAGTTTCTGGTTTATCCTCCCGGGCAGCGGGTTCAGGATATTCAGGCTCTGATTCAGATCTTTCAGCCTTTATCCCGAGTTTCGGTCCAGTTGACCCTACGGCTTCTGGGACTGATGGGCTCCTGCATCCTGTTGGTGCATCACGCCACGTGGCGGATGCGGGCTCTGCAGTGGGACCTGAAGTTCCATTGGGCACAACATCAGGGCAACCTGTCCAACCACATCCTGATCTCGGAGGGCACTGTGAGACAGTTGCAGTGGTGGCTCAAGGACCGCGATTGGGTCAGTGGCAGATCCCTCTCCCTTCCCCGACCGGAGCACACAGTGGTGACAGATGGATCCCTCCTGGCATGGGGGGCCACATGGGAGAGGCAGAGATCAGAGGCTCCCGGCTCCATATCAACCTTCTGGAGCTGCTGGCGATCCGACTTGCACTGAAGGCATTCCTTCCCTCTGTCCTGGGAAGTGTAGTGCAGGTGTTCACGGACAACACCACCGCCATGTGGTATTGCAACCAACAGGGCGGGGTGGGGTCGTGGACCCTTTGTCAGGAGGCTTTGCACCTCTGGACATGGCTGGAACATCAGGGCATCACCCTGGTGGTTCAACACCTGGCAGGTTCTCTGAACACCAGGACGGACAAACTCAGCCGTCGGTGCATGATGGAGCACGAGTGGCGTCTGAACTCAAACGTGGCGCAAGGTCTCTTTCAGCAGTGGGGAGAGCCTTGGTTAGATCTACTTGCCTCCGAAGAGAACGCGCAATGTCATCAGTTCTGCACATTGGAGTTTCCAAGGCGACACTTGCTCGGATATGCTTTTCGTCGCGAGTGGAGTTGCGGTCTGTTATATGCCTTTCCACCTATACCACTTCTGCCCAGAGTACTGAAGAAGATCAGGCGCGACCGTCCCCAAGTCATCCTTGTGGCTCCGGATTGGGAAGGAAGATACTGGTATCCCGAGCTACTCAGTCTGTAAATCGATCCCCCAATTCGACTGCCTCTTCAGGAGGACCTTCTGTCGCAGCAGCAGGGGACGGTCCTCCACCCGAACCTGTCCAGCCTCCACCTCCATGCGTGGAGATTGAGCGACGGAGATTGAGCGACGACAGTTGATGCTATTTGACTTGTTTCCTGAAGTCTGTGATGTCATTCTGGCAGCCAGGCGTCCCTCCACAAAGAGTATACGCCTGCAGGTGGAACAAATTTGTGGCATAGTGCACAGCAAAGGCTGTGGATCCCCTTTCCGCCCCTCTTTCTGAGGTTCTCCTCTTTCTTCTTTCCATGGCCCAGCAGGGCTCTGCTCTGGACACCATCAAGGGATATCATTCAGCTGTTTCAGCCTTCTTGAGGCTTCCTGACCAGCCTTCTCTCTTTAAGTCCCCTGTTGTAAATAGGTTCTTGAAAGGCATTACTCACATGTTTCCTCCTGTTCTTTTCGTAATGCCTCAGTGGGACCTGAATCTGGTGTTGACCTATCTGATGTGTGCTCCGTTTGAGCCACTCCACAACTGTCCTCTTCGTCTTCTGACTCTCAAAACTGCTTTCCTAGTTGCCATCTCCTCTGCCAGAAGAGTGAGTGAGCTCCAGGCTCTTTCCTCTAAGCCTCCTTTCCTCTCTGTCCATCCGGACAAAGTTGTTTTGAGGACTCGTCCTTCTTTTCTACCCAAGGTGGTTACTGCCTTTCACATCGGCCAGACCATTACCTTGCCCACCTTCTTTCCGCCTCCGCATCCTTCGAAAGAGGAAGAGAGGCTCCACCGTCTGGACCCTAAACGTGCACTTTCCTTTTACCTGAACCGCATACAACAGTTCCGGGTGGACGACCAACATTTTGTTGGTTGCGTGGGCGCTAAGAAGGGTCGGGCGGTGCACAAACGGACCATCTCTCGGTGGGTCGTTTTGTGCATCAAGGTCTGTTATTCCTTGGCTAAAAAGGATCCTCCTGAGGGGCTGCGTGCCCATTCCACTCGGGGCACGGCGGCTACTACTGCCCTGGGACAGTGAGCCCCTTTGCAGGACATTTGTCAGGCAGTTACGTAGGCCTCGCTGCACACGTTTGCCAGGCACTACTGCCTCGACAGCCAAGTCCGGAGGGATGGCTTCTTTGGCCGTTCGGTTCTCCAGGATATCCTGGTGTGATCCTGGTTCGCAGACCCACCACCACCGGGGTTGGTATTTCTGGGGTATCTATTCTAAGGTAAGGAATCTTAACTAACGTGTTTTTTTCAGATGCACAAATTACTTACCTTCGGTAACGATATATCTGTAAGAAACATTGTGAGAAGTTGGCCTGATATATGATGCTCACTAGTTCTAGTGATCACCTTGTATCAGTCCAAACAACCCTTATGGTGATTGGTTGTAAAGTCAACCTTATGGACCAGCTATCCTAATGGTAGCATGGGCAAAGCAGTCTTAGGCTAAACTCTTTTGGCATGTGAAGCCAGCTGTTTTACCACATATAACCCCTTGAATACCAAGTGAAAGGACACCACACAGGTTGTTATGAAAATAAACAATATATTTATTAACTAACATACATCTCTGAACTCTTTATGAGATCAGAGGGCTAAGCACATGACAATCTCTTAGGAAAAATACGTTTAAGTTGAACAAATTACAATGGTGCCCTAGGGGCATGACAAACCATATACTAAGTAAGTGGAATGTGAAAGTCGATAGAAGGAATGGAGCTGTCCAGAGGCTGTAGGATCGCTGGGACCACGCTACACTAACTTGAGGTAAGTAATAGGAGGCCCACGGAACGCGTGTGCAGAGTGTGAACTCACACGCGAGATGCGTAACAACGTCTATGGACAGTACAGTTTAAGAAAAAGGGGAGTTCGGACGTTCCTGACTAGGTAGGACTAAAACGACAATGGAACTGGACACTAGGAGAGTCAAGCTACCCTTGAGCACCGAAATGCTCTTGTTACCTCACCCACGGGCTGCGGGTGCATAGGTGTCAAAGTGTGTCGGGTTTCGGCATCAAAGTCTATGGAGCCTTGAAGAAAGATGCTGCAGGCGACCAGGAGGAAGATGTCCGGTGCGATCCAAGGGTGGATCGGAGATGTTGAAGACCTGAAAGCAGAGGGGACAATGTTCAAAGTCACTAGCCAGTGACTGGAGTGGAACCAGATGTCGTCGTCGCGATCAGGTGATGAGTGGACGCTTTTCTCTGCAGCCACGTGGACCAGGTGGTGTCTTGGACGGCCACGATGGAGGCACGAGCTGTCCCACGCAGGCTCTCGCTGTCGGCGGTGTCGGATCCGGATTTGGAATCAACAGGCCTTGGCAAAGGCAACCCACGCGGTGAGTGGAAACGGCGTCTGGTGCGGACCAGGAGGATCCAGGGTGCTCCTCTTTTGGAAGGGAGCAAGGGCCAGTCTGGAGCAACCAGACCAGCAGTGAAGATTTCAAGGTTCGTCGTCTAGGAGGTCACAAGCCAGACGGCGAGTGACCAGACAACGCGTCGAGCAGCAGGCAAGCAGAAGGGCCCCACGCAGATCTCGTGGAGGCTGGAGGGCTGATCTTCGGTGCAGGAGCTTCTCGGGGCTGGGGCTTCTCAATCCCCAAAGCACTTTGTTGAGGTTACCTCAGAAGTCGTGCTGGAAGCGAAGTGCAGGTCCTTTCAAGATGGCCGGTCCCACGTGTCTCGTCGCACCCACGGGTCTCAGCTGTGCTGCAGATGTAGGTAGAGGTCGGAGAGGTCTGGGAATCCGGGTCTCGTCGGGCTCTGAAGTCTGGATCCTCGAGGGGGGACGACAAAGTGAAACCACTGGACGCTTGATGGTGCCTGCAGTTGCAGGGTGGACACTCCTTGCCCACAAGGGAGATTCTTCAGTCTTCTGTGGAGCAGAACGTCGAAGTCCATAGTTTCTTCTTGTAAAGTTGTTCAGGATAATCTAATCTGGAATGGGACCAGCTCCTACCTTTATCCGGCTAAAGGGGACTGTACTACGACTAGGTCCCTCCTCTGGGTGGGACCAGGAAGGGGGGTGGTTACACCCCCTATCCTTTGTCCGGTCTTGCGCCAGAGCTGGGCTGAGGAGCCCCAGAAACTGGTTTACACCGGTGTATGCACAGGGACACCTTGTGTGCCCCAGGCATGTCTCATTCCTTTCAGCCCTGTCCTACCCAATACACAAAATCCTGTCTGGGGTGGTGCTAGCACCTCCCAAGGCAGGAAACCCTTTGTCCAAGCCTTCCTCGCTGGAAGGACTCCCAGCAGCAGGAGGTCAGACTTGTGTCTGTGGTGGCAACATCCATTTTGTGATGCTGAGGCTCGAGTTGACTTTAACCGGGGTTCACAGTTACATACATGTTGTGTCCCTCTAGAAGGGTGGAATGCTACCCCCGTCTCCAGAATTGGCGAGGGGGTTGTTTTCCAATTTGTATGACACCGTACTCGACATGTTTTGATAATGCTATACCAAAGTTAGCAATAACCGCGAGAATTATAATGCACTTAAGAGTATATGGTATAGCGTTATCATGGAAACAGCTAAAAGGCTTGGTACCGAAAGCTACAGATAGGCTCAGCTCATGCTAGAGCACCATCTCACATAATTCCAAGCACTCTGCCTTCAGGATTGATAAGGCCTGCATAGGAGTGACTGATAGGAGGATATGTGTCCATTTTAGGGTTAGATATAGGGATACTATATCTAAAGCAAAGGGTGATTACACCACCTTGCCCCAGCTGATTGATCAGCCAGTTGTGTCAGATTTGGATGGCCAGCCAGGGGTGGCATAATACATGCTGCAGGCCCTGGTAGGCCCTGAGTGCACCTATGCCCTGGGTACCTAAGGTACACTGTACAGGGACTGATAAGGTGACTCAGTATCCAATTGGATATGTACCTAAGGTACATGGAGTCCATTTTACAGAGAGAGCAGGAAGCCTGGGGTCCTGAATAGCAGGATCCCAGGCCAACTAAGTCGAAAACCAGCAAAACACCAGGCAAAAAGTTGGGGGCAACCATAGTCAGATATCCACCTTCCTACAAACATTAGTTAGTTAGTTTCCTTACCACCACACCTATCCTCCCCATTCTGCGAACTGATATCTAGGGTTAAGGTCATCCCTTTCAGGGCCCTAGTTTCATTGCACCAGTCTCGGTTTCTTGCATGGCTCTGCGTTCCTGGCATGGAAAGCTATGTACAGAACTGACGTCGGCGCGCGAGGGTGTCGTCTAAAGTACTCTGTCTTCCCGGCGATCACGATGCCGACGACGGACGCAGAGCCGCAGACAACACCTACCGACGCGCAGGGGTACTGCTGAAGAAAACTTGCCGGATCCAGTCTGACGCCTGGGGGTTATTCTAAAGTAAGGAATCTAACTAACTAATGTTTCTTACAGATTTATCGTTACCGAAGGTAAGTAACTTGTGCGTCTGTCCACATGGAGAAAATCCTTCTCTTCAATTATGGAAGGTTTGTTAGGGCCAATCTTTGCTCCAGTGCCTTATTTTCCATCGTCAGTGTCTGTTTCAATCTCAGAACAGAATCTGAACCAGTTTCTGGTAACTTCCTTTCTTGCATTGCTCACTTACTTTCTGTCAAGCTTCTTTTTTTCAACACATCAAACTGTTTTGCAAATGTAAATATTTGCCCCTGTTCGTAGTCCACCTTATTGTTTTGGAATTTTGATGCTTTTCTGTTTTTAATGACTTCCTCTTGTTTCTTTAGCCAAGTTTTGATCGCCCCACGTTGTCGTTTGGTTATGTCCTGTTATGACATGTGCATCTGTATCTCAATTGTATAACTCGGCATACTTGACTAGGATGTTTACTAACCGGGCCGATGCTTTCAAATTAGATCAGCCCATTCTTTGAGCATTCGAAGATTTGGATTCTCAAAGGTTGGAGCAATTAAAATTCTCAGACCTCTCGGGGCACGACCCACCTCCAAGTATTTGGTGAGTGATTTACATTTCCCCCCACTTTGATCTTTTGCACCCCTCATTAGTTTCTCTAACTGCCTCAGGTTTGCTTTGATGTTATTTTCATTTAATGTTGATGCCGCTGTATGAGGCCTGCCATCATTCGTATTCGGAGCGTTGACAAACCGACATTGTGCTTTGTTTCTAGCTTCCGTTATCCCTTTTATTTGCTGTTTGCAAGTTTGTATGTACTCTAGAATCCATCAACTGTGAAAAACTCCCATCTACTTGCCTCGCACTATATATACATCTCAAAGAAATATTACTGACAGTAGAATCTGTTATGTTGAATTATTTTATTAATACGCATAGTACATTCTTAAACAGCCAACACATGTTTTGCGCACACTGCTTCTTTAGGGCTTTTGTGAAAGTCCAGTTCTTTTCATGTGTAGGTTCCCTAGGCCTCTTGGTATTAGAGATTATCTTACAAGTATTGTTTTTCTTAATGTAGAATTCCCTTTAAGACCGATGTTTGATTATATGTTTTCAAATTGGAATTGATTATCCTATATCCTATATCAATGCGGAACGTCGAAGGGGCTTCTGAAAGGTATTTTAGTGACAGACTCACAGCCCAGATGGGCGAAGGACATGTTTTTACTTATCTAACAGTGTAACACCCACATGGGATAAATATGGATTTCACACTACATGCTCCATAATGCTGTGCATGAACTGCTTATGTGAAGTCAATAAAAGACGCTGATTGAACTAAAGTAAATATGTTGATTTGAAGGATTGTTGCACTGTTACATGGCAGCCTGTGAACAAGGATGGTTTTTTATCAGAAACATGTGTGGAAGAGCCTGTCATATGCCCGGATTCCCAGGCTTTGTCCTTTGGGCAAACTTGTGATAGATAGATAGATAGATAGATATATGTTCGAGCCATATGAGATGTAGCAAAAAAACCCTGTATATGGCTGCGGTCAAGTCTTATCACCGCGCGGCTTGTAGAACCCGGGCTGAATACTACGCTCTGGAGTTTCGCAATAGTGGGAATCCTGTTAAAACCATCTTTAAGGCCCTTAAAGACCTTGTGGCAAGGAAGCCGGCCGGTAACTCCATCAACTCCAATACTCATTGTGAAGCGCTGGCGGCTTTCTTCCTGGAGAAGGTCCAGACCATATATAGGGCCTTCCCCTCCTCCACTGCACAAACCAGTTTGGGGCCTCCCATCCGGCTGGATCAGGTGGTGCTAGACTCTCTCCCCTCTCTCTCTTTGGAGTCTTACACGGCCTTGGCTCTCCGAGTTAAGTCGGGGTCGCCGGACGACCCGCTCAAGCCACCCATGTTCAGAGACCAGGTTTTTGCTCGCCCGGTTTGCGACTTAATCAACACGTCGCTATCATCAGGCCAGGTGCCTTTGAAATGGAAGCATGCGGTAGTAATGCCCATTTTGAAAAAAACATCTCTCGACCCTACAAAATCGGAAAACTACCGCCCGATTTCGCTTCTCCCGTGGCCAGCCAAACTCGCGGAGGCGCATGTCAACACCGCCCTCACTGGTCATCTGTCGCGTGCCAACATTCTGGACGACACCCAGAATGGTTTTCGGGCTGGCCACAGTACGGAGACAGCACTGTTCTCCAGTATTGGGGTGTCTTTCATAGATTCACATGCTTGAATATTCCCCGTCGTCGGAGTGGGAGTCCCACGGTAAATAAAATAGCAATAAATACTAAATATATATATTAATATATAAGAAATATATATATACATAATAAGGAAAAACTCAAAAAATGCATACAAGAAGCATCTGGTACCTAACCAAATAATTCCACATAGGAATGCATGGGAAAAAAGAAGTTCCAATGCAGCCTATCCCTGTCATTATGTTAGTCCAAACTGCAGCCAATCAAGCGCCAGCAGCCCTCTAGAACCTTCTCCTCAGAGCTCAAGCCCTCAGATTTTCTACCGCACGTCGTGTGTAAGGGAGTCTCCCTGAGCTCTGCTCAGTTTTTCTTCTCTTCAAGTGTTTCCAGTCTCTCCACAATGTCTTCAAGTAAGAAGTCTCTCTTCAGAGCTTGTTCCTCCTGTGGAAAGCTGAGATTATTTCATGATGACCCACACAGTAAGTGTATTTACTGCCTTTACCCGGACCATGAAGTAGGCACCTGTAAGCTCTGTAGAAAATTCTCAGAGAAAACTCTTAAGGACAGAGAAGGCCGTTTACTTGTTTGGCTTCAAAGGCTAAAGGACAAGGACAATATACTTTCTGATGCTGAAAGTCTTGTGTCAGGCCGTTCTAAAGCAGCTTCTAAGCGTGGTAGTGTGCAGGAGGTGCCTTCACCATTTCTTAAAAAGAGGAAACTTTCCCTCGCTTTGACCCCTGCGGTGTCTTCACCTTTACCTACCACGTCTGGGCCCACGAGACAAAGCTCTCAGGCTCCTTCTGCTTCAATTTCCAGTTTTTCTGTGAAGAAAACGGATTTGTCGTCGACGACGGTAGTTTCAGCTCCGTCGACGAGAATGGCTGTCTCTGGTTCAAAATCGACGACGACGGTCACGACGACGCTGGCCTCTGGATCGTCGTCAGCTTTGGCGTCGACGTCTTGAGAGTGGTTCTCAGTTTTAAGACCGTGTCTTCTTTGATTCCAATTTCATCTTCGTCGACGAAGAAAGTTCACTCGTCGACGACCCGGTCGTCGTCGACGAAAGGATCGAAGACTCTGGGTTCGTCTGCGCCCTCGACGGTGAGCGCACCGCCGACGTCTGTCCCGTCGACGAGAGGGCCTGTTCCATCTGCTCCGTCGACGACCGCTCCGTCGACGACCGCTCCGTCGACGAAGACATTGAAAGTGAAGGTTCCGTCGACGATGGCTCCGACGACGATGCCGATTGAAGATTACTCCGTCGATGGTCTCCTCGTCGACGATGGCATCCAAGACAATTCCATCGCAGAAGACGACTGATGTCATGCCGTCGACGCGTACGCAAGGCACAGTTTCCACGCTTCAATGCCTTTATTGCCTTTACAGTCCAGCAAAACTCAGTTCGAGACTTTTACAGAAAGGGAGATGATTAATCCTCCATCTCCGCTGTTTGCTACTGATTCTGATCAAGAGTCTGATGACCAAGCTCAAAGTCTTTCAGATCTGAACATTAAGTGCCAAGAATTCAGTAACGACGAAGAAGATCACTATGGCCAACATCAAGCAACTCACCCTCAAGTTCCAACTGCGATGTTGCCTATATCAATGATATCGAACCTCCAAAGTATGTTGGAAGATTACAATCGGCGTTTCCCACCAACTCCACAGGTTACAGCTGTCCCATCGGTGTTGAATCCAGTTTCGGAGCCGGTTCTGGCTCCTCCTCAACCCGCGTCGCCTGTTACTGTTCACAAAACTACATCAGTTCGGGTGCACACAACAATTTATCCAGAGGATGATGATGACGAGAATCCTCCAGAGCGTGAGGATGGAGAGGTTTCTGAAGTAGATGAGGATGGTGAAGAACATTTAGCGGAGTGGGATGACTATCGTGCTCAAACACCATCCCCTTCTCAGGTGCCAACGGGGGATTCTCCTCCAGTAGATATCGCAGGCTTCCACCAGTTAAGGGACAGGGCGGCGCAACGATTCAAATTACCACGAGCACACAGAGAGGAAGATTGCTTCCTATACGATTTCAAGAACCAGCCCTTGAAACAGATACACACAGTCCCGATTATAGACTTCATCTGGTCTGAAGGGGAAAAAATAATGAAGACGCCTAACTCTCTACCGGCACAGCTGCCGAGGTTGGAAAAGAAATACAAGGCTCCTGTAGGCTCTCCAGCATGCCTTACAGGTCAACCTAAGCCCGACTCTGTTGTCACGCAGGCAGCTCAAAGAGGTTCAAAGAATCCGGCGTCTACAATCACCGCTCCTCCAGACCGTGAGGGCCGTCGCCTAGATGCTATTGGGCGTAAATTTTCCTCCATGTCCTCTACAACAGTTCGAGTAGCCAACGCTATGGCTATATTAGGTCGTTATGACCGTCAGACGTGGGCTGACATGTCCGCCTATGTGGCATTACTCCCGAATGCTTCCAAGGCAGAAGCACAGAAAATTCTGCAAGAAGGAGAAAGAACGGCAGAGGAACTTATTGATTGTGCAGTGGATGTGGCCTGCACTGGTTTTCGCCAACTCGCTGGAGCGGCCGTCCTGCGTCGACAGGGTTGGCTTCGCTCAACTTCATTTCGACAGGAAGTTCAGGCAAGAATCCTGGATATGCCATATGACGGCGAGTCATTATTTGGAGCGCATATCGATGAAGCGCTACAATCTATAAAAAAGGACACGGACACTGCACGTGCTTTGGGTACCCTTCAGTTTAAGAAGCAGCCCTTTCGGGGTGCTCAAGGACGTGGCACGACATCCACTTTTCGTGGAGGAAGCAGTCAATATCGGTCCTTCAACCAAGGTAACTAACGTTTCACCGGTAACCGCCAACAGTCTTCCCGCCAGCAACCTGCCAGAACTTACAGAGGAAAGTCTAATTTCAGAGGACAATCCAACAAACGTCAATGACTTGTCTGTCGAACGAAGAATTGGAGGTCAAATCTCTCTGTTTGGTTCTCAATGGTCCTCCATTACTACGGACCGTTGGGCACTCGACATTGTGAAAAGAGGCCATGCATTGGAATTTGTCGAGGTACCTCCTCCAACGCCACCTTCCGGACCGCCACCTCCTCACCTCAAAGAACTATTTTATCAAGTTCGCCTTCTCATTCAAAAGGGTGCGGTGGAAGTAGTACCAAAGTCTCAGAGAGGGAAGGGGTTTTATTCCCGTTTTTTCCTTGTCGTCAAAAAGAACGGAGAATGGAGACCCATACTGGACTTGAGAGCACTCAATCACTATCTCAAGGATCAGACCTTCCGTATGCTAACGCTTACAGAGATCTTGCGTTTGCTCTCAGTCGGAGATTTCATGACAACCATCGATCTCCGAGACGCTTACTTCCATGTCCCAATTCTCGCGGGTCATCGCAAGTTCCTGCGCTTCAAGGTGGGGCACCTTCATTTCCAATTCAAGGTCCTTCCATTTGGCCTCCGGTCGGCCCCCCGAGTCTTTACAAAGATGTTGGCTCCGGTCATGGCTTTTCTTCGTCTCCAAGGCATACAGATATTCCCATATCTCGACAACTGCCTCCTGAAATCACAATCCCGCTCACAACTTCAACACCATACTGCAGTTTGTCAGACAGTATTCCGTTCCTTGGGTCTATCCATCAATCTGGAGAAATCTCAATTGCAGCCAACAACTCGCAAGGATTTCCTAGGAGCAACGCTGGACACCAAACTAGCCAAAGCATTTGTCTCCCGGGAACGTCAGCAAAGGATTCTCCGACTAGTTTCGCTTCTTCTGGCAAAGAAGTGCGTTTCAGTCCGTTTGTTGAAGTCCTTTCTAGGGATGGCTTCGTCGTGCATCGCTCTTGTCCCTCATTGCCGACTACGAGCACGACCTATCCAACAGGCTCTGGACAAACAGTGGCGTCAAGTCACCGGTTCCTTCAACGATCAGGTTTCCATCACCATTCCCATGAAGAAAGCGCTCAAATGGTGGGCACAACCACACCAGCTAGCGGCAGGCACGTCCTTTCTGTTCAACACCCCAGATCTGACTCTAACGACGGATGCTTCCCTGGAGGGCTGGGGAGCTCACCTCCAAGACCTTTCCGTCAAAGGGAAATGGACTTTGCATCAAAAGACCTGGCACATCAACAAGTTGGAGCTTATGGCTATCTTTTTGGCCCTGAAATCATTTCAACCAGTTCTGCAGGGAGAGTCAGTTCTCATACAGACGGACAACACGACCTGCATGCATTATATAAACAAGCAGGGCGGAACAAAGTCTCCGGTGTTATCCCGTCTGGCAGAGGCGATTTGGGACTGGTCCATCAATCATCAAATCCAAATCACCGCAGTTCATCTTCCGGGGTTGTCCAACCTTCTGGCGGATTCCCTAAGCAGGTCCCGATCATCCAACCACGAGTGGGAACTCCACCAGCCAACACTCGATATGGTCTTTCACCGTTGGGGATTCCCGGAAATCGACCTATTTGCGACTCCAGAGAACCGCAAATGCCCCGCTTACGCAAGCTGGCATCCCCACAAAGGATCCCAAGGCAATTCCCTTTTGATGGATTGGTCGAATCTCTTCGCCTACGCTTTTCCTCCGATCCCTCTAGTGCCTCGAGTACTTTGGAAGATGCGGAGAGAACCCTGCCACATCCTTCTGATTGCTCCCAGGTGGCCACGACAGGCGTGGTTCTCGGAGCTGCTACTCCTATCTCAATGCAAACCCATTCTTCTTCATCCTCGAATGGATCTTCTCTCCATGAACAGGAGTCAAATCTACCATCCGGACCCCTCTTCCCTGAGCTTGTCAGCCTGGAACCTGAGCACTGTGAATTTGCACATCTGACCATCCCTCAGGAGTGTCGTAACATCCTTGCACAGGCCAGGGCTCCATCAACTATAAAAACCTATAAGTTGAAATGGAAACGCTTTTGCCACTGGTGTGCAGACGCCGGAGTACATCCTTTGCGTGCCACGCCCGCTGAGCTCCTCCCTTTCTTTCTCCATCTGGCTCAGTCGGGTTTGTCACATGCTACTTTAAGGGTTTTTCTGGCGGCAATATCACGCTTCCGCCATGATGGCTCCGCCTCCCTATGCTCATCCAGGTTAATACGTCAATTTTTCAAGGGACTTCTTCGGACTTTTCCTCCAGTTCGGCGTCCCCCTCCCGAGTGGCGCCTCAACATTGTCCTATCACAATTAATGACTGCACCTTTTGAACCAATCCATAAAGCAGACCTCAAGTATGTCACCTGGAAGGTCGCGCTTTTACTTGCCTTGACGTCTTCACGTCGAGTGAGTGATATGCATGCATTCACGATCAAACCACCATTTCTACAGTTTAAACCGGATTCTGTGCTTTTACGCACTAACCCTACTTTTCTTCCAAAAGTGCCTTCAGACTTCCACATTAATGAGCCTGTTATATTGAAGTCTTTCTTTGCTAACCCGCAAACTCCTGCAGAACAACGATTGCACTCTTTGGACATTAGAAGATGTTTAAAGTTTTACATCAGCAAAACAGCCCAGTTCCGAAAATCAGATCAACTCTTTGTAGCCTATGGCCGCTTTCAAAAAGGGCGACCAGTCACCAAACCTACAGTAGCTCGCTGGGTGGCTTCGGCGATTGCTTTCTGCCATCAGAAAGCGGGAAAGCCTTTACAGACTGCAGTACGGGCCCACTCCACCAGGTCTATGGCCTCTTCGACTGCACTCTTTGCCGGAGTTCCATTGCATCAGATTTGCAGAGCAGCCACGTGGTCCAGTAGGCACACGTTCACAAAGCACTACAATCTGGGTGCCATGGCTGAAGGAGATACCGCAGTGGGACAAGCTGTGCTCCGTAATCTTTTTCAATAAGGTGAGCCTCTGTTCTACCCTCCTCCTAATAGTTTCCAGTCTAATGCATGTCTTCCCTATGTATGCATATAATTGTATAACTTCTATGGCATGGGTTTTTACACCTGTTGATTCCAGCCTTTTGTTTATACATTGCATTCTGGAAACTTTGTGTTGGGATACGGACTGCTAACTATTCTATATTCAAGCATGTGAATCTATGAAAGACACCCCAATACTGGAGAAGAACAATTGTTACTTACCTGTAAACAGGTGGTTCTCCAGTATTGGTGTCTTTCATAGATTCACATGCGACCCTCCCATCCTCCCCTCAGAGGCTCTCTTCTCCTCATAGACTCTGTGGTCACTCTTGTGCTACGAAAATCTGAGGGCTTGAGCTCTGAGGAGAAGGTTCTAGAGGGCTGCTGGCGCCTGATTGGCTGCAGTTTGGACTAACATAATGACAAGGATAGGCTGCATTGGAACTTCTTTTTTCCCATGCATTCCTATGTGGAATTATTTGGTTAGGTACCAGATGCTTCTTGTATGCATTTTTTGAGTTTTTCCTTATTATGTATATATATATTTCTTGGGGGGCGTGGCTTGGACGCCGATCGGGATGGCGGCGTGAGCTCGCAGCTCCGCGCGGAATCCCGCTAATTCTCCTGTTTTTCGGGACCCTAGGCGACCCGGAGACGACGTTCCTGCCCTCTGAAGTGTAAGGGGACAGCTGGACGTAATCGGAGAGTCGCTGGGGGACTGCTGGCCCCGAGGAGATCGAGGAAAGAGGCGGCCGAGGTGTAGTCCGGGGTGTGAAGAAAATGGCGGCGAGGAGGTCGGACGGTTCCGAACCTCAGCCCTGAGTCCGGCTGTCGCCATGTAGCGAGGGACCCTGCACCCGGCTGCCCGACGCACTAGGATTGGCGGCGCGACGCCCTGAGACCGGGGGGCGCTGCCCGATTCACCCAGAAGATCAGGGGCTCTCGTCGGCCACCGCCCTAAGACTCATCCTCCCCCATACAGGCCCAAAGGGGGTGACGGGACGGAGCTCGTCTGCCTGGCCATTGCTCCTGAGACCGTCGGCGGGGACATAGCACTGCCCGGTGGCCGGTACGGACCCACGGGCGTGCCGGCAGGACGGGTGACCGGACTTGTGACGCAGTGCCCTAACATGGCGGCGATCGGAGGGCCGATGCCCGGGAGCCGCGAGGGGGACTCGGCGACATCGACCCAGCTGAGTGAGAGTCCCTCCCCGGAGCTTGACCAGGAACAGCGGCTGAACCGGCGCTTGGATGCCATCCTTGAGGCGATCACCTCCACTAAGGAGGCGTTGCATAATGACATTGCCCAAGTGGCCACGGGCCTGGGGCTGCTACGCGCGGATCACGCGAAGCTGGCGGATCGGGTCAAGGATCATGACCAACTGTTGCTGGACCTAAAGCCGTCGGTGGTGACCGCGGAGCACAGGATCACGGACATCTTGGCCCGACTGGACACTCTAGAGCGGAGGGCGGAGGATGCCGAAGGCCGCAATAGGCGGAACAACGTGCGGGTCGTAGGCCTGCCGGAACGGATTGAGGGGGAAGATGCGGTGGCCTACATGGAGAACTGGTTCCGCACTGTGGTGGCGCCGGAGGGGCTTACTCCATTTTTCACTCTGGAGCGAGCCCACCGGGTGCCCGCTCGCCCGCCGGGGCTTGGCCGCCCCCCCCCGACCGATGGTGGTGCGGCTCCTCCACTACAAGGACCGAGATCTCCTCATCTAGCGGGCCAGGATGTCGGGCCCTTATGAGGTGGAAAACAGCAAGGTAACGATCTTTCCGGATTATACGCAGGCGGTCCAGAAGGACAGGGCATCGTTCCTTGCTGTGAAGGAGCTCAGGGAGGAAGGCATCCAGTACTCCTTGCTTTACCCGGCCAAGCTGCGGATTATCATGGATGGCACCACACACTTTTTCCAGACTCCGGACGACGTCTGGCAATGGCTTGAGTTGTACAGAGCGGGGACGGACAGGACGCACCAAAGTCGGCGAGACCAGCCCAAGCGGCCCCGGGTGCGGCAATCACAACGCATCAGGTCCCGCAACAGGCGCCAGCGGGAGAAACGGGAGGCTCAAATGGCGGCGGAGAAGAGGGATGCACTCGCAGCGACGGCGGCCATTACAGGGTCGCAACAGAACAGTGAACGGGCCGAAACGGACTCGGGAGGGGAAGGCAGCAGAACAGGAGAGGAACTTTCGGAGGCGGAGAGCCAGAAGGGGCCGAAAGTGACCCCACAGACTTCGGATGATATTTTCTGCGGCTGAGATAGACTTGGGACTAGATCGGGACTTCATGGTAGGGTGATATCCTGTTGCTGGGGGGCGGGTTGCCGGGTGGGGGAGCTGTGTGTCTCGGAGGGGATGAAGGGCGGGACGCGGGCTCCGCTAGCTGGGGTCGGCGGCGACTCACCCCCCCTAGGCCCTTAAGGCCGACTGTGGTGGAGACCACAGGGTAAGTGTGCGAGAAGTTGGATCAAGGTTTGGATGGGGGCGGCCATTGGGTTCGTGTGCTCTGTCCTGGGGTGTGGGGTTTGGGGAATGTTTCAGTTTTGGGGTTGTTTGGGGGGGGCAACTGCATTGGGGGGGTCGTGGACCGTTGTTCCTTGATTCGGACTGTACGGGACTGGAATGGGGACATTACCTAATTTGAAATGCCTAACGTGGAATGTCCGGGGGCTGCGGACTATGGTGAAACGTCACAAAGTACATGCATACCTGGTACGCAGGGGGGTTCAGATAGCTATGCTCCAGGAGACTCATCTCACCAAAAAAGAGTGCGCTGCCTTGCAGAAGAGATGGCGGGCCAGGTTTTTGGCACCACTTACTCAGCGTACGCCAGGGGGGTCTTGATCTGGGTGAGGGCGGGGATACCCTTTCAAGTGCTGAATCAGGTAGTGGATCCGGATGGCAGGTTTGTAGCGGTGGAGGGGAGATTATATGGACGGGATGTGGTTTTCTGTTGTGTTTATGCAACGAACACTGACCAAGGCCGATACTTTGATGGCCTTTCGGGGTCCTTGGCCTCTCTCCTGGCGGGTCCGATAGTGCTAGGGGGGGACTTCAACTCGATTACGGATGTGGCTCTGGATAGGTCCCATCCCCCCCTAGTAGACTCTCCTGTGCGCAGGCTGGCCGCGCACAGGAAGGACTGGCAAGAACGGTGGGGGTTGCTGGATGTCTGGAGGGAGAGGCACAGGGGAACCAGGGATTACTCCTTTTATTCCGCTCTCCATGATCTACATGTCAGGATCGATTCGGTGCTTTGCGGGAGCTCCCTAGCCCCATTGATTACCCATGCGGAGTACCTTGCTAGGACTATATCCGATCATAACCCCCTATTGGTGCATATTCAGTGGCAGAGGGAGCGCTCAGTAATACCAACATGGCGGATTCGGCCGGAGACGCTAGAGGATTCTGTGTTCGACGATGCAGTCCGGCTAGGCATTGATAGTTATTTCGGTGTGAATGAAGGAACGGCGACGAGTAGGTCCACTGAATGGGATGCAATGAAAGTGGTGGTGAGAGGGGTGTGCTTGGGCAGGTTCTCGAATGCTCGAACGACTGTGCTGAATGATCTAATGAAAGCGGAGGAAACTTTGAGGGACTTGGAGCGCCGCAGGCCGACCAGGCCAGGTTTACAGGCCCAGTTATTGGAGGCGAAGGAAGTGGTAGCCGCGGAGACGGAACGTTTGAGATGTTATGACTATAGGCAGTACATTATCAGGGCACACGCAGAAAGGGACAAGGTGGGTACCCTCTTGGCCAGACTAGCTAACCCGGAACTTAGGGGCTGCCCGATCCTCAGCATTACTAATGCGCAGGGAGAGATGGTGTACTCCCAGGCAGCTGTATTGGACCGCTTCAGGGGTTATTATGAGGACTTGTACCGGAGTCAGTTGGGAGTGGGGGTTCAGGACATCATGGAGTACCTGGGGGAGAGGCCGCTTCCGGTCCTGGACGAGGAAGACGCGAAGGACCTGGATAGCCCGATCACGCTTACGGAAATTCGAGTGGCTATCAAACATATGGCCCGTAACAAGACGCCCAGGGTGGACGGATTGCCAATCGAGTTCTATCAGCACTATGTGGACGCTCTGGCGCCCAGGCTGCTGGTGGTGTATACGGAAGCCTTCGAGAAGGGGGCCTTGCCTGGCTCCATGCGGGAGGCCTTGATAGTACCGCTCCTCAAGCCTGGCCGGGATGCCGCGGACGTGAGGTCTTATCGCCCGCTGTCCATGCTGACGGTGGACTATAAGATCCTGAGTCGCATCCGGGCCACTAGACTGGCCCCGCACATGACGGGCCTGGTGCACAGGGATCAGGCCGGGTTTATACCCACGAGGAGCACGGCGATGAATATCCGCCGCCTGGTGGGAATAATGGACGCCATCTTGGATGGGGAGGGAGCGCCGGCGGTTCTGTCCGTGGATATCGAGAAGGCCTTCGATAGCTTGGAATGGCCTTTCTTGGATGGAGTGCTGGAGAGGTTTGGCATGGGCGACGGGTTTCGAAGGTGGACGAGGGTCTTATATAACTCGGCGACGGCGAGAGTTCGATTGGGCGGTCTGGTATCTGCAGCGTATCCGGTGGGCAGGGGAACACGACAGGGATGCTCTCTCTCCCCTCTGTTGTTTGCCCTGGCGATGGAACCCTTGGCGGTCCATGCGAGGTCAGGCGACCGATACGCGGGAATAGTGAGTGGGGGGCAATGGCATCATATATCGCTCTATGCGGATGACCTGCTCCTGTACCTAGCTGACACCTCGGGGGCACTGGCTGGAGCGATGGATCTGTTGTCCGAGTTTGGCCGGCTGTCGGGCCTTACGGTCAATTGGGCGAAGACCTGCGTGTTTCCGCTGAGAGCGGGATCGCCAGCCCCTAGCAGCGACTTGGGTGTGGCATGGGAACCCTCTTGCATCACCTACTTGGGTGTCCGCATTTACCACTCGGCTGCTGACCTTTTGGAGGGTAACATTGGCCGTTGTGTCCGGTCACTGCGGGGTAGCTTGTCTTTCTGGTCGACCCTCCCGCTGACAGTCCTGGGCAGGATAGCACTGTTGAAAATGGTGGCGCTCCCCCGCTTCCTCTATTATTTCCGAACGCTACCTGTCTGGATTCCCCAGGGGGTGTTTAGGGAACTGCGGTCAATGATTACTGGCTTTCTATGGGGGCATGGCCGTCGCAGGATAGCCTTGAGCACGCTACTTCGCCCCAAGCTGGAAGGGGGCATGGCCGTGCCCGACCTTGAGCTGTACTATCTAGCGGCGCAGTTGCAGGTCCTTACGCAGAACGTAGCCAGGGTGTTCCGGGGACGGAGGAAGACCGGGATCGGGGGATACAGCGCCACGTGCTGTCATACATCATCATGCAGCAACGGCTCGAGTTACGGCCCTCACCATGGAGGAGCGGACGCTCCGGCTGTGCTGGCAAAGGAGCCTTCGGAGAGCGAGGGCATCGCGGCCTTATGCCCCGGAGATTCCGATTGGGATGTTGACGGCTTTGCCGCACGGAGGAGATTGGTCCCCGTTGTTGGATTGGGAGGAGGTGGGGTTGCAAGTGGTGGGTGACTTGTACATAGATGGGGCGTTGGCGCCGTTCGACGCGCTCCGGGACCAGTTCGGACTGCCTGAGGGGGGCTTCCTCCTACACGCGGCAGTAGTGGCTGCCATACAAAAGCACTGGAAAGAGGGGCTCCTGGAACCCACGACGACTATGGCGTGCCAGTATGTGGTGATGGCGGCCGGTACATTCAAAGCTGTGACGTGCCTCCATAATAGGATGCTGACCGAAGGGCTGGAACCACTCCATGGGCTCAAAGCTAAATGGGAGGTGAGCGTTGGTCGGCCCATACCGGATACGGCATGGGGCCATATCCTGCGACGCACGTGGAAAGGCACCAGGAACGCGCGCTTTCAGCAGGTCCATTTCTATGTGCTCCACAGGGCCTACTTAACTCCAGAGAAACTACAGCGGTACTTTCGGGTGCCGGATGCCTGTTGCCCCCGGTGTTCGTCCCTAGGGGCGGACATGGACCACTTGTTTTGGGGGTGTCCACAACTGGGAACCTATTGGGCGGAGGTAGGGGAACTCCTGAATGAAGTGACTGACAGGGAGGTAGACTTCGACATGGCGGCATGCCTATTGCTCTGGTTCCCGCATACTAAGCGCACCAAGGTGACAAGTAAATTCATAGATCTGGGCCTGATATTGGCACAAAGGGAAATATCGTGGCACTGGAAGTCCAGGGGAGGTCCCTCACTGCGTAGATGGAAGAATGAGTTGCTGCGGTGGTCTGACTGCGAGAGCGTGCTCCGGATGCAGCAAGCAGTAAAGTTGGGGAATGAGAAGGTACTGGATGCGGCGCGTGCATGGGAGTTAGTGGTACAGGCTTTGCGTGATGCTTTGGTTGAGGATGAAGACGGCGAGAACTAAGCCGCTGGACACCGCGGGGCGGACACAGGAGTATGGAACTACGCACTGTAGTGGACCCATCCAGTTCATTAGAGCGAAGCGCACACCTTAGCAGTTGCCGGGGGGGGGGCTTTGGGGGGGTTAGTTGTAGGGGGGTTTGGGGAGGACCGGAAGCCATTGGAGGGTTGCGGGTTGAGGCCCTGGAACTACTGGGACAGGGGGTATCGAGTGGTGGATAGACTGATTGGGTGGAACGGCCTGGTACGAAGGCCCGTATAGCCTAGAGCAGGCCCCGGCAGGGGCGATTACATTGATTCCCACGGAGATGGCTGACGGGACTGTTGTTGTGGGTGGGGGGGTAAAAGCAGATACGCAAAACGACCTTCCGCCAGGGTCCCAATGGGACGTACACTGTGCTGTGTTCCTTTCGAGCGATGTGATATGCCGCCCGGCCTCCGGGATGCGGGCTGAATGGCTGTGTACAACTGTGAACTGTCATTGGACGGGGGGAGCCCACAAGTGTACTGGCTGTTTAATTTTATCCTGTGGTTTATAACTCTGCAATAAAAATATAATTTAAAAAAAAAAAAAAAAAATGTATATATATATTTCTTATATATTATTATATATATTTAGTATTTATTGCTATTTTATTTACCGTGGGACTCCCACTCCGACGACGGGGAATATTCAAGCATGTGAATCTATGAAAGACACCAATACTGGAGAACCACCTGTTTACAGGTAAGTAACAATTGTTCTTATCTATGGTCGAGCACCTTCGGGTAGTTCTGGATGCAGGTCAAACGGCGGCGCTTGTTTTGTTAGACCTAAGCGCCGCCTTTGACACGGTCTCCCATGACATTCTCCTGCAACGTCTTGAGGAGATAGGGGTGATCGGCACTGCACACCAGTGGTTCCGTTCGTTTCTCAGGGATCGTTCCTTCTGTGTGGCGTCCCCGCTCTACCAGTCCAAATGTCATCCTCTGTCTCTTGGGGTCCCACAGGGTTCCTCACTGAGCCCCACGTTGTTTAACATCTACGTGAGGCCGCTGGCTGAGGTTGTGAAGCTCTGTGGTATGACCATGGTGTCGTACGCAGATGACATCCAGCTAGCGGTCACGATCAGCGGGGACTCCGGGGTGGGTGCCCCAAGATTCAGAGAAGGACTCAGGGCGGTGGCTGGTTGGATGACGTCCAACTGTCTCCAACTAAACGCCAAAAAAACGGAGGTGATGATCTTTGGGAAGCGGACGGACCTATGGGGAGATACTTGGTGGCCCTCTGAGCTGGGGCCGACCCCCACTCCGGTTGCGGAGATCAAAAACCTTGGTGTTTGGCTGGACCCTTCCCTCAACTTCGTTGGCCACACCAAAAGGACGGCGGCTTGCTGTTTCGGCATCCTGCGCAATCTGCGCCCTGCCCTTAAATACTTCGATGCCGCAACTCGTCAATTGGTGGTGCAAGCAACGGTTTTGGCACGGTTGGACTATGCCAGCTCCCTTTTTATAGGATTAAACCAGGCTGAGTTAACCCGACTTCAAAGAGTGCAGAACGCTGCGGCCAGAGCGATCATAGGTCTTCCTAGGTTTTGCTGGGCCGGTCCATCTTTGCGAGCCTTGCATTGGTTACCCGTTAGACAGCGGATCCACTTTAAAGTTTTTTGCCTTTCCTTCAAAATTCTGAAGGGCCTATCACCTCCCTTACTGCACCAACTTTTGCGCCCTTACATCCCGGGCCGCACTCTGCGCTCGCTAGACCAAGAATTAGCGGTAGCCCCTCGGTTCAAACTCAGTCGGGTGGGGGGCCGCTCTTTTAAGGTGCGGGCAGCCGCACTCTGGAACGCTCTCCCTTTGAAACTCCGGACCTTTGGTGACCTGCTCTCCTTCCGCAAGGCCGCTAAAACTCATTTCTTTTCTGAGCTTTGTTAAATCCTTCACTCCCCAATTTCTTAATAATTATTTCTGTTCCCCAGTTGTGTTGTGTTCGCCACCTTGTCGGTGCGCCGGAACGCTCCTTCGCTGGAGCAGCCGTGCGCAATACAAATAGCACTAAAATAACATAACATAACAGATTGCATACTTTTGCATAGATCGCCATCTGGTGTTGAGCTTGGATCTTTTCACTTTATCATTGTAGAAGTCTTTGTAGTCACGAGATAGGTGACTCCTCCTTTGGTTAGTAGTATCATGGGCATCGACTCCATCTCAAGATTGTTTTTTTCCGCCATCGGGTTCGGATGTAATTTGCTGCGCTCCAGGTCGGTGGTGTTCGATTCCCCTTCGACGTGCAAAGCTCTCACCGCTCGACGGTTTTGTTTCATTTGCGCTCTCTTGACGCGCATCTACCCAAAGAGATTTTCGAGTCCGGTTGTAGATTTGGGCCGTTAGGCCGATCAGCGCCATCAACCAGCATATGGAAAGGACTCCATTTAAAAAATGCAAGTGTGGGGCTAAATTCTCACACACAGATCTCGGCAAGGTCTGCAACCTTTGCCTCGCTCCGGAACACGAGAGTCGACACTGCAAGGCCTGCGATTCTTTCAGGTGCAAGAAGACTATACGTGATCACAGGGCTCGAGGTCATGAAATGTCCAGATCAACAGTCTTGTGGGCCGGAAGACATCTTCGAAGCAGGCCCAATGATCCAGAACCGGAGACCGGAGATAAACAAGTCAGCGTCTCTGAAGCCGACGAATACTACTCAGAAGACCAGTTGATTACTCCAGGTCAACGAACCGTGAGTACTGACATCGACGCCCTGGCCCTGAAAAAACACAAGTCTCCGGTAATACCTTCACCTTCGGGTCTGGGTCGACACTGTGATACTGCTTCAGAAGCCCCGCCTCCGGGCCTGGCTCCGAAGCCCACTAAGACTTCCGGCAGCTCGGGATCAAGCGTGCAATATCCCGGTGCCAAAAAACCCTCTTCCGCACCGAAGCATAAGCCCAAGGTACCGTTGACTCCTGACCCTTCGGCACCGTAAAAACCCAAAATAACAGAAACGTCGGCACCAAGCAAACTCCACCCAAAACTTCGGATCCCAAAAAACAGCCGAAATCTTCAGAGTCAAAACCTCCACCTAAGCAAAAGGACACAAAAACTCCTAAATCTAAGGAAGATAGGCCAAAACACCACTCTGAGCCTAAATCCTCGGCGCCAAAAACAGACAAGGCATCGAAGGACCTTTTCCATCCAGAATTACTAGATCCTTTAAAAAAAAATGTAATTTCATATTTTGAGAAACAAAAAAAGAAATACAAGTTGTGGCAGACAATATTTACAAATATATGCAAACCCAGCAGAAAAAAAGAGAGAGAAACAACCAGAAACATAAGAAGGGCAGTGCGAAAATTAAGAAAATAGGGAGCAGCATGGAACATTGGGAACCGATTATACAGCCTGATGGGGAAAAACTGAAAAACACAACACAAATAACAAGGGCAGATCGTTGCAACTGGAATGGAGAAAGAGTTAGACATATAATGTTATGTTTTGAAACTTTTCAATAATAAGCAAATCACTACTTTAACCATTCCCCTAACGGAGCCCATATCTTACAGGCCAACTCCCTCCTCCTTCTGCCCCTTAAAAGGAACACTGAGGACTCAAAATTATATAGAGCAAGCAACCTAGCTCTCCAATTAACAAACATGGGGGCTTCTGGGCTTAACCATTGCGAGGTAATACAAAGCTGAATCATAGACATTGATATGAACAAAAAATCAGAGACATATCTCGTTCTTTGAACAATCACAGCGCCTTCAAACCCCATTATCACCATCTCCAAAGGCATGGTGAGTGGGATATTGAGCGTCAGAATTAAAAAACACTCCACATCATGCAAAAATTCCCCTTAAATTTGGACAAGAGTAAAACATATGTATAGAGTCAGCTGCTTGAAACCGGCACCTCACACTCTGATCGCCCTTCCTGCCCCCCCCATTTTTCAATTTTAGCCGGCGTATATTAAAGGTCAAGTCAAATAATTTATATAGCGCGCTACATACCCAGAGGGTCTCAAGGCGCTTGAAGAAGGGTGGGGAATTACTTGTCGAATATCCAAGTTTTAAGTTGCTTTCTGAATGCTAGGTGGTTCTGAGTGAGGCGAATGTGAAGTGAGTTCCAGGTTTTAGCTGCCAGGTAGGAGAAGGATCTTCCTCCCATGGTGGTTTTTTTGATGCGAGGTACAGCGGCAAGGGCTTGGTTGGAGGAGCGTAGCTGGCGGGAGGGGGTGTAGAAGGAAAGTCGTGTGTTGAGGCATTCAGGTCCAAGTTCGTAAAGTGCTTTGTGTGCGTGGGTTAGGAGGCGGAATGTTATCCTCTTATTGACGGGGAGCCAGTGGAGGTTTTTCAGGTGACTAGAGATGTGGTCTTTACGCGGGATGTCTAGTATGAGTCTGGCTGATGCGTTCTGGATGCGTTGGAGTTTTTTCTGAAGTTTTGCGGTGGTACCGGCGTATAGGGTGTTTCCGTAGTCCAGGCGGCTTGTAACCAGTGCGTGGGTGACCGTTTTTCTAGTTTCGGTGTGGATCCAGCGAAATGTTTTTTTGAGCATGCGGAGAATGTTGAAGCAAGATGATGAAACGGCGTTGACTTGTCTGTTCATCGAGAGTGAGGAGTCCAGGATGACGCCCAGGTTCCGTGCGTGGTCCGTCGGGATGGGTGCTTTTCCAAGGGCCTCTGGCCACCAAGAGTCATCCCAGGCGGAGGGGGAGGTACCTAGGATGCCCTGCGAGAGCGCCGATATCCCCAGAGGAACCTATAGCAGACCGTTTCGGTCCTAGCCAAACTTACTCGTGAGAGCTCCAATGGAATGGTTATAAATAAATATAAAAACTTTGGGAGAACCAGCATTTTGAGTACGTCACAGCGACCATATAGAGAAAGATGCAAGTGGTCTAGTCTTTCTAACTTAGCATTAACAAATTCAACCACCGGAAGAATATTCAGATCGGGAATGGTGTCAACAGAGGCAGTGATTTTAACCCCTAAATATATTGCTTCAGTGAAGACAGGAGCATCAGAAGATCGCATAGTGCTTGATTGAATAACCTGCGTTTTTGCCGCATTCAGCTTATAGCCTGACAACAGACCAAATTGTTCATCACAAGTCTTTAAGGCAGAGCTGACATCACTGGTTAAAACAACTATCATCCGCATAGACCAGAGACTTCTACTCTGTACCATCGACCCTAATTGGTAGTATATCCAGATTTCCTTCGATTTTATTAAGAAACGGATCGATGTACAGAGCAAAGAGCAGGGGTGAGCAGGGGCACCCTTGCCTGGTATGCCTGCTGATGTTAAAGTGCCCTAACTCCTGACCAGAGATACGCAGTGTTGCAGCTTGGGGGATATACAATGCTTGGATGGCCTGAAGAAATTCAGTGCTGAAACCCTTCCAGCAGAGCACTGCCCATAAAACCCCCCAGGAGACCCTATTGACCGCCTTCTCAGCGTTCAACAGGATCACACCCAGGGGAGAAGCAGTAGCCTGAGCCCAGTCCAATAGGGCAATGAACTGCCGAGCATGGTCGGCTGTGTCCCTGCCCAGGATAAACCCTTGCTGGAGTAATCAGACTAGCGGGGTAATGATCTTCGCAAGTCTAGATGATAATCTGGTATAGCACCCCCCTGAGCTGCCCTGAAAACTGATAGAATGTCCTGGCAGATCTCTGGGCAAAACACCCTATAAAATTCTAATGGAATGGCGTTGGGACCAGCAGCCTTTCCGTTGGCTAGAGATTTTATTGCCAACTCAACCTCCTCCCACGTAATGAGGGCAGATAGAACCTCATTCTGCTCCATTGTGATCTTAGAAGTATCAATGTCCTGAAAAAAGCCCTCTGCCAAAGACTCGGTCAGAGTGCTAGCGTTATCTTTAGCATAAAGCAAAATATAAAACTTTTGAAACACATCCATGACCACCTCCTGTGTGTCCTGAACCACACCCTGCTGATCCTGAATTCTAGTAATACGATTTTGTAAGCTTTTCTGTTGGAGCCTCTGAGCTAATACTCTACCCAAATTCTCACCATATCCGAACATCGTACAATATTGCAAATACTTGGCGGCCAAATCCTGCCCGAAAAATTCCAGAAGTTTAGACTTAATTATAGCAACAGTCTGCTGGCTCATCTATTTTAAGGCCGTCCTTGATTTTGCGTGTTAATTCCAACTCTGCCTCCCTAAGCTCCACCACACGGCCCTTAACCTGCTCCTGCCCATTCTTCCACCAAAAGGATGCAAAACTCTTAGTCTCCGCACGCACCGCAGCCTTTAGTGCATCCCAGACTATAGAGTCGGGGTCAGTACCCCTATTGAAGTTTAAAAATTTGATTAGCCACTTTCTCATGTGGTCCTGGTAGGTCTTATCGACCAGAAGTTTCCTTTCAAATGTCCATGTCCTAGGAGCTCTAACTGGACGGGATCAATGGATTATGGCCTGATAGAATTCTTGGAGAGGCTGAAATAGAGGCCACTTCTGCCACCTGATACTACAGAAAAAAAGAATCCAGATGGAACATTTTGTTATGGGGGGCGAAATAGTATGTATACCCATCAATCTCTTTATTATGCCTATACCAGCGATCGATCAGACCATGTTCTTCAACTAGAGTCTGGAGAGCCTTAAAAACCCTGGGTTTCCTGCCGGAATACCTTTGAGCCCCTGCCAAGTTAAAATTGCCGGCCAACATAATATTCAAGTCACCACACTCAAACATTGGATATGGCCAGGCTGCTAATTCTACATTTAGATTCTTTATCATTTCTTGGTCATCTACATTTGACCCATATATCGTACAAATAGTTAGAGGTCTGCTATCGATCACTATTTCGGCTAAAACCCATCTACCAGCACTATTCTCTCAAACCTTTTTGCAGAGCCCAACCCCTCGCTTCAGCAGGATACACACCCCTCTTATCATAGATGTCTGCCTAGAACAAGCGATTAGGTCATATCCGGGTAGTTACAACCACTCTTGTAAACACAACACATCTAGTTGCATAGTATGAACAATTTTTAGAAAACAGGGCTCGTTTTTTACAGTCATTTAGACCACATATGTTCCATGAGCTTAAACGCAATTTACTCTGTCCCATTAGAACTTAAAAGAAGATCTGATCTCCACTGCAAACCTTTAGACTTTTTAATCATGCATTCTGATATATATAACAAAGCAGGCTAATATCAATACCACAACTATAACATAAGTCCAAGACCTTAGTGACCCCCCACCATCCCTCCCAGAAAGCCCCACCACTACCACCACCCTTAACCCCTACAACCCGCCCACCCCCTGACCGTTTTTCTTTCAAGCAAAGACAAAAATCTGGACTGGCCGGGGATAAGCCTCAGGCAATATTGATTTGTTTAAATAATTTCTTGGCGAGGCAGAAGATCTATGATGTAGCCAGACCTGACAGAAAAAGGGCAGGGAAAGATTGTGAGTTCTTAGGCCAGATTTTTGTCCAGCAACAGTTGAGCGGAGGTGGCAGCTCCGCCAGCTAATAGTCCTGTTTCAATCGATGGGTGTTCAAGCTTTCCTGCTCTTTCCTTCCAAATTGAAAATAATTCACCAGGGCCAGACTAGATTTTTCCTCTCAGAAATTCAGGCAAAGGAGTTTCTGAGTTCTATATAGTCAAGAATGCTTGGTGTCTTTTTTCCTTTACAGATGGGGAAGAGCCAATTGTTAGGGGTATTTACCCGTTTCAGTAAAATTCTTTGTTTTTTGTTTGGATTAAAATTGACTTTAACCCTCAGAAGTTTTTTATGATGGGTGAGGGACCTAGGGGATAACGGGGGAAACCAGCTCATTTCATCACAAGGACCCAGATCCACCGGATTCTAAGCAAAAGATACTGCATATTGACCCCATTACTGGGCAAGTCACCTCTATACCACCTCAAAAGAGGAAATTGGACACCTCAGAAACACCTGAGATACCTGCAAAGAAAAAAGACTCAGCCATCTCACCAATGAGGCCTTTTTCACCACCTCCTCAGCTTCCAACCATTATACTTTCTCCAGCTCACTCTCCAATACCTCCTCTATCACTCACAACACAAGATGACGATGAGGTTTTAGGGGGTGGAGATGAAGACATAGACCCACCACATCATGATACAGATACTGATGATGACACCCACAATATTCCACCTCATGACTCTTGGGAAGATTATAATGTCCCAGATGTACCTGAGCCAGAATTATACCCCTCCAGACCATCCACTCCAGATAACAACTTAGGGTTTGCGCAACTGATAAATAGAGCTGCACAATACCATGGGGTTCAACTCCATTCAGACCCCTGGAAGAGGATTTTTTATTAGAGACATTCTCACAGCCTCAAAAGACAACAAACACTCTCCCTATGCTCAAAGGAATAATTAAACATGCCCCTGACGTTTTTAAAGACCCTGTCACAGCTAGGGTGCTCAATCCTAGAATTGAGAAAAAATACAAACCGGCTCAAAGTCATTACAGTTTACATTAAAAGTCAACTTCCTCTGGACTCATTGGTAGTGGCGAATGCCTGTAAACAGGCAAATTCCCAAACCAAAGGTGAGGCACCTCCGCCAGACAAAGAGTCTAAACTACTAGATGCACCAGGCGGAAAATCTCTGGCGTTTCGCCAACTCACAAGCCTTACTAGCCAGGTATGACAGGGCTCACTACGATGAGCTTGAAAAGCTCATGCAGCATTTCCCAGACCAATATAAGACCAAGGTAAACTATCTTTTACAAGAGGGGAAATTAATTACAAACACCTCAATTAAATGTGCCCTAGATGCAGCAGATAGAGAATCTTGCACAATTAATACACGTGTATTACTGTGCAGACATGCATGGCTACGCATATCTGGTTTCAAATAAGAGGTACAGTCTACTATCCTCAATCAACCCTTGGATCAGGAACACTTGTTTGGACCTACTGTGGACACATCTTAAGAAAATATGAAAAAGGACACAAACAGCCAAATCCATGGGGGCTCTACAAGCAACAACTAGTAGATTGCAGACATCCACAACAGCTTTGACAACCAACCCGGAAACCAACCCACCCTGCCGTCTGCTGTCCATCCTCCCCCCGTGAACACCCTTAACGACTGGAAGCCAATCTCCACTGAGGACACCATCCGCCTGATGAACTCCATCCACTCAGGATCCCCCACAGACCCATGTCCTCACCACATCTTCAACAAAGCAGACTCCGTCATAGCACCGCACCTCCGAGACGTCATCAACTGCTCCTTCAACTCCGCTACCTTCCCTGAAGACTGGAAACACGCTGAACTCACCGCCCTTCTGAAAAAACCAACAGCGGACCCCACCGAACTCAAAAATTACCGCCCCATCTCGCTTCTTCCATTCCCGGCCAAAGTCATCGAGAAAGCCGTCAACTACCAGCTCGCCGCCTTCCTCGAAGCCAACAAATCCCTTGACCCCTCACAATCTGGCTTCAGAGCAAAACATAGTACTGAGACCGCCCTCATCGCAGCAACAGATGACATTCGAACTCTACTGGACAATGGAGACACAGTCGCCCTCATCCTCCTCGACCTCTCTGCAGCATTCGATACAGTCTGCCACAGCACCCTTCTACAACGCCTCAATAACATCGGAATCCAAGGAAAAGCACTGGAATGGATCACCTCATTCCTCACCGGAAGAACCCAGAGAGTCCGCCTTCCTCCATTCAAGTCCGAGGCCTCTGAAGTCATCTGCGGCGTACCTCAAGGATCCTCACTCAGTCCCACCCTCTTCAACGTATACATGAGCCCCCTCGTGGCCATCGCACGCCAACACAACCTCAACATCATCTTTTACGCGGACGACACTCAACTGATCCTTTCTCTCACCAATGACCCCGGCACCGCCAAAACTAACCTGCACGAAGGAATGAAAGAAGTCGCCGAATGGATGAAACAAAGCCGCCTGAAACTGAACTCAGACAAAACAGAAGTCCTCATCCTAGGCACATCCCCCTCTGCTTGGGACGACTCCTGGTGGCCGGAAGCCCTCAGAAAAGCACCCATCCCGACAGACCACGCACGGAACCTTGGCGTCATCCTGGATTCTTCACTCTCAATGAACAAACAAGTCAGCGCCGTATCCTCTTCCTGCTTCAACATTCTTCGCATGCTCAGAAAAACATTTCGCTGGATCCCCTCCGAAACAAGGAAAACAGTCACCCACGCTCTGGTCACGAGCCGACTGGACTACGGAAACACCCTCTACGCAGGTACCACCGCTAAACTCCAGAAGAAACTCCAACGAATCCAAAACGCCTCAGCCAGGCTCATATTAGACATCCCACGCAACGAACACATCTCTGGTCACCTTAAAGACCTCCACTGGCTACCCGTCAATAAGAGGATCACTTTCCGACTGCTCACCCACGCACACAAATCACTTTACGACATCGGACCAGATTGCCTCAACTCTCGACTGTCCTTCTACACCCCCTCCCGCCAACTACGTTCTTCCGACCAAGCCCTCGCCACTGTACCTCGCATCAACAAGACCACCATGGGAGGCAGGTCCTTTTCATACCTGGCTGCTAGGACATGGAACTCACTCCCCGCTTGCCTCCGCCTCGCCCAGAACCACCTAGCGTTCAGAGGGCAGCTTAAAACGTGGATATTTGACAAATAATCCTCCTCCTCTTCCTAAGCGCCTTGAAACCCTCTGGGTATGTAGTGCGCTATACAAATTTTATGACTTGACTTGACTTGACTTGTTGCTCCTCTTACAGTGACCTCCCTCCACTCCCCCCAGACCACTCCACTCCGGTCGGGGGAAGACAATCACAGTTCCTACCTGTTTGGAATTTCTACCCCTCCCCACATACCTCCCAAACAATGCCAATGTCCACAGAACATTTAACGCTTCTAAAGCAGGAGGTACTCTCTTGCTTGCAAAAACATGCAATAGAACTGGATCCCCAACACCAGCAAGGTACAGGGGTTTACTCCCTTTATTTCCTCATTCCCAAAAAGGACGGCTTCCCAGGCCAATATTAGACCTCTGACTGTTAAACCTGTACATACAATCCGACCACTTCCACATGGTCACGCTACAACAGGTCCTCCCACTGCTCCAACAAGGCGATTTCCTTGCCACTCTAGATCTCAAGTGTGAGAAGTTGGCCTGATATATGATGCTCACTAATTCTAGTGATCACCTTGTATCAGTCCAAGCAACCCTTATGGTGAGTGGTTGCAAGTCAACCTTATAGACCAGCTATCCTAATGGTAGCATGGACAAAGCAGTCTTAGGCTAAACTCTTTTGGTATGGGAAGCCAGCTGTTTTACCACATATAACCCCTTGAATACCAGATGAAAGGACACCACACAGGTTGTTATGAAAATAAACAGTATATTTATTAATAACACCTCTGAACTCTTTATGAGATCAGAGGGCTAAGAACATGACAATAAAAATACGATAAGTTGCACAATTTTACAATGGTGCCCTAGGGGCACGACAAACCATATACTAAGTAAATGGTATAAGAAAATCGATAGAAGGAATGGAGCTGTCCAGAGGCTGTAGGATCCCTGGGACTACACTATCCTAACCTTAGGTAAGTAATAGGAGGCCCACGGGACGCGTGTGCAGAGTGTGAACTTACACGCGAGATGCGGGACAAAATCAATGGACAGTACAAGTTACGAAAAGGTAAGTAATAGACAGTTCCGACTAGCTAGGACTAAAACGACTGGATACATGGACACTAGGAGAGTCAATCTACCCTTGAGCACCGAAATGCTCTTGTTACCTCACCCACGGGCTGCGGGTGCATAGGTGTCAAAGTGACGGGTTTCCGCGTTGAAGTCTATGGAGCCTTGAAGAAAGATGCTGCAGGCGACCAGGAGGAAGCTGTCATGAGCGATCCAAGGGTGGATCGAGGAAGATGAAGACCTGAAAGCAGAGAGGACAATGTTCAAAGTCACTAGCCAGTGACCGGAGTGGAACCAGGAGGGAACCAGATGCTGTTGTCGTGATCAGGTGGAGAGTGGACGCTTGACTCTGCAGCCACGTGGACCAGGTGGTGTCTTCGACGACCAGGATGGAGGCACAAGCTGTCCCACGCAGGCTCTCGCTGTCAGCGGTGTGTGTTCCGGATTCGGCGTCAACAGTCTTTGGCAAAGGCAACCCACGCGGTGAGTGGAAAAGACGTCTGGTGCGGACCAGGAGGGTCCAGGGTGCTTCTCTTTTGGAAGGAAGCAAGGGCCAGTCTGGAGCAACCAGACCAGCGGTGTAGATTTTGTGGATCGTCGTCTAGGAGTCCACTAGCCAGGCGGCAAGTGACCAGACAACGCGTCGAGCAGCAATCAAGCACAAGGGCCCCACGCAGATCTCGTTGGTGCTGGAGGGCTGATCTTCTGTGCAGGAGCTGCTCGGGGCTGGGGCTTCTCAATCCCCAAAGCACTTCATCGAGGATGCCTCTGAAGTCGTGCTGGAAGCGAAGTGCAGTTTCTCCAAGATGGCCGGTCCCACGTGTCTCGTCGCACCCACGGATCTCAGCTGTGCTGCAGATGTAGGTAGAGGTCGGAGAGGTCTGGAAGTCCGGATCTCGTCGGGCTCTGAAGTCTGGTTCCGGTAGGAAGGACGACAAAGTGAACCGCTAGGACGCTTGATGGTGCCTGCAGTTGCAGGGTGGACACTCCTTGCCCACAAGGGAGATTCTTCAGTTTTCTGGGGAGCAGCACGTCGAAGTCCAGAGTTTCTTCTTGTAGATTCAATTCAGGATAATCTAATTTGGAATGGGACCAGCTCCTACCTTTATTCTCCTAAAGGGGGCTGTACTGCGACTAGGTCCCTCCTATGGGTGGGACCAGGAAGGGGGGTGGTTACACCCCCTATCCTTTGTCCGATTTCGCGCCAGAGCTGGGGCTGGAGTGCCCCAGCAACTGGTTTGAACCGATGTATGCACAGGGCACCTTGTGTGCCCCAGGCATGTCTCATTCCTTTCAGGCCTGTCCTACCTAATACACAAAATCCTGTCTGCGGTGGTGCTAGCACCTCCCAAGACAGGAAACTCTTTGTCCAGGCCTCCCTCGCTGGAAGGACTCCCAGCAGCAGGAGGTCAGACTCGTGTCTGTGGTGGCAGCATCCATTTTGTGATGCTGAGGCTCGAGCTAACTTTAACCGGGGTTCACAATTACATACATGTCGTGTCCCTCTAAAAGGGTGGAATGCTACCCCCGTCGCCAGAATTGGCGAGGGGGTAGTATTCCAATTCGTATGACACCTTACTCGACATGTTTTGATAATGCTATGCCAAAGTTAGCAATAACCGCGAGGATTATAATGCACTTAAGAATATATGGGATAGCGTGATCATGGAAACAGCTAAAGGACTTGGTTCCGAAAGCTGAAGACAGGCTCAGCTCATGCTAGAGCACTATCTCACATAATTCCAAGCACTCTGCCTCCAGGATTTTTAAGGCCTGCCATAGGAGTGACTTATAGGAGGATATGTGTCCATTTTAGGTTTAGATATAGGTATACTATATCTAAAGCAAAGGGTGATTACACCACCTTGCCCCAGCTGATTGATCAGCCAGTTGTGTCAGATTTGGATGGCCTGCCAGGGGTGGCATAATACATGCTGCAGCCCCTGGTAGGCCTTGGGTTCACTTATGCCCTGGGTACCTATGGTACACTGTACAAGGACTTACAAGAGTGACCCAATACCAGTTGGTAAATGCACCTAAGGTACATGAATGACAATTTCGAGAGAGAACAGCTAGGCTGTGGGTCTGATTAGCAGGCCCACAGCCAGGGAAAGTCGTAAACCAGTGAAGCAAAAAGCAAAAATCTGGGGTGACCATAGGATTGCAGACCCTACTCTCCTACATCAAGGACTCCTACTTCCACATTCCTATTCACCCTGCTCGCAGGAGATGCATACGGTTCATGGTGGACAGACAACGTGGACGGCCAACATTACCAATTCAAAGTCCTTCCATTCGGGAGTCTTCATAATATGTCTCGCAGTGGTAGCAGCCCACTTAGGAAAACAACACATTCATGTGTTCCCTTACCTAGACATCTGAAAGAAACAGGTTAGTATTAGATTCCTTGCCTTAGAATATCCCCAGGCGTCAGACTGGATCCAGAAACTTTTGCGTAGCAGTTCCCTTGCACGTCAGTAGGCTTCGTCTGCGGCTCCGTCGTTGGCGCCGGGGTGACGTCGCCGGAGTACTTAGATGCCGCCCTCGCGCGCTGCTGTCAGTTCTTCTAATTTTCTGCGCCAGCAAGCGCCGATCCCGAAAAAGTGGTACCCTTAGTCAATTTTTGACTAAACTTTTTCGATAATTTTTTATCTTTTCTTCGAAGTCTAACGACTCCGACGGTGCCGGTATGGATGCCCAGGTTCAAGCCCTGTGTCGACTACAGCCGACTGATGTCGGTTACCGACCCCCATCGCCGGTGTCTACATTGCCTGGGGCCTGACCAAGATGACAAGTCGTGCCCCGACTGCCGGGCCTTGATGTCGAAGGCTAGGCAGGAGCGGTCCCGCAAGCGCCTCGAGCTCCGGCAGTCGGCCCCGCACCTTTCGAGGTCTCGGTCTGGAAGGAGGTCGAGGGACCGGAGTCATCACAGCTCGGAGAGTCGACACCACCCCTCGGGCTCCAAGTCCTCAGGTAAGAGGCACAAGAAGTGGAAGAGGCGGTATTGCTCTTCTGACTCCCCCCGTTGCTTGCGCGACGCAGCCGGGGGTTTGGGCGACACCGCCCACACGGCTCCACTGGAGCCGCAGGAGTCGCGGCCTGCTCCATACCCGCCGGTCCCTGGGTGGGACGCGACGTCGGAGATCGATCGATGCCTTCCTCACGGCCATGAGGTCGCTCCCTCCTCTGTCGGGTTCCACTGTGCCTTCGGGCCCCGCGGTCCCGACTGGGAGCCCAAGCGGGCCGGGCACTTCGGCCCCGACGCCGCAGGGCCCCGTCGCGGCCATGAGGACTAACCTCCTCACTGAGGTCCTTAAACCGCAAGCAAGCTCTTCAGAGCTGCCGTTTAATGAGGCCTTGTCTGACGTTCTTGTGGGCACTTGGTCCAGGCCCGCTACAGGTCTCCCTGTAGATAGGATCGTGGCCAGATGCCACCGCCTGGCTCCGGGCGACCCTTGCTTCCTGACCATCCACCCCACCCCCGAGAGCCTGGTCATACAGGCCTCTAACTCCCAGGCCGCATTCCCGACGGCTCCCCCCGATCGGGAATCCAAGAGGTACAAACCGTATGGTAAGAAGATGTTCTCCTCACTGAGTTTGGGGTTGCGGTCAGTTAACACCGCGTGCCTGGTGGGCCGTTATACCCACTCTCTGTGGGACACGGTCGCGGACGTGCTGCCACAATGTCCGGAGGAGGCCCGGACTAAACTCGCCCAAGCCCTTGCGGAGGGTCGAGATGCAGCACGGTATTCCATCCGATGTGGGCTGGATACAACGGACTGGCTTGGCAGGGCGATGGCAACGACGGTGGCAATTCGTCGCCACGCCTGGCTGAGGTCCGCCAACATTTCGGCTGATGTCCAAAACAACCTTATGGACATGCCGTTTTTGTGGGCCGTCGCTTCTTTGGTGACAAGTCAGACAGTGCGCTTGAGCGCTTTAAGGACTACAGGGCAGCGGCCAAGTCCTTGGGCCTGTCGGCCCCGCGCCAGTAAACTGCTGCCTTTCGCTCCTTTCGTGGCCAAGGAAGGGGCGCCCCCACACGTCCTGCCAGCCACGGGCTGCATACAAACATCCAGCATGGTGGCGGACGTGGTAACCGCCGTGGCGGTGCCGGGGACAACGGCAAGGCCAGTCAACATCCACCCCTGCAGCATCCGCCTCACAGCCCTCCCAGTCCGAGCTTTCAGGCCCATGTGACGCCAGTGGGGGGGCAGGGTTCGCCATCACCTCCTCCACTGGCACACTGTCACGTCGGACAGGTTGGTGCTGCAAATCTTCCGAAGGTGCTACTCCCTCCCCTTCGAGGCGACCCTTCTAGCCATGCCACCGCAATACCACTGCGTGTCGGGGGATCATTTGAAGCGAGAGGAAGTTACGTCCCTCTTGGCCAAGGGGGGCATCAAGTGCGTTCCTGGGCCAGAAGTAGGGTGTGGTTGCTGTAGGAGAGTAGGGTCTGCAATCCTATGATCACCCCAGATTTTTGCTTTTTGCTTCACTGGTTTACGACTTTCCCTGGCTGTGGGCCTGCTAATCGGACCCACAGCCTAGCTGTTCTCTCACTAAATTGACACGTGTGCCTTAGGTACATTCACCAATTGGTACTGGGCCACCTTATCAGTCCCTGTACACAGGGCATAGGTGTACCCAGGGCCTACCAGGGGCTGCAACATGTATTATGCCACCCCTGGCTGGCCATCTAAATCTGACACAACTGGCTGCACGACAGCTGGGGCAAGGTGGTGTAATCACCCTTTGCTTTAGATATAGTATTCCTATATCTAACCCTAAAATGGACACATATATTCCTATCAGTCACTCCTTTGGCAGGCCTTATCAATCCTGAAGGCAGAGTGTTAGGAATTATGTGAGATGGTGCTCTGGCATGAGCTGAGCCTGTCTGCAGGTTGCGGAACCAAGTCCTAATAGCTGTTCCATGATAACGCGTACCATATACTCTTAAGTGCATTATAATCCTTGCGGTTGGTTATATGCCAACTCTGGTATCGCTTTATCAAAACATGTCGAGTAAGGTGTCATACGAATTGGAATACTAACCCCTCGCCAATTCTGGCGACGGGGTTAGCATTCCACCCTTCTAGAGGGACACGACATGTATGTAACTGTGAACCCCGGTTAAAGCTTAACGCAGCCTCAGCTCCACAAAATGGATGCTGCCACCACAGACACAAGTCTGACCTCCTGCTGCTGGGAGTCCTTCCAGCGAGGAGAGCTTGGACAAAGGGTTTCCTGTCAGGGGCGGTGCTAGCACCATCCCAGACAGGGTTTTGTGTATCCCAGGTAGGCAGGGCTGAAAGGAAGGTGACTGCAAAGTGGCACCCCGGTGCTCACTGTGCATAGGCCGGCTCAAACCAGTTCCGGGGGCACCCCAGCCCCTGAGCTGGGGAGAGACCGGACAAAGGAGAGGGGTGTAACCACCCCCCTCCTGGTCCCACCCATAGGCAGGACCTAGTCACGGGCCAGCCCCTTTTCTGAGAATAAAGGTAGGAGCTTGTCCCCTTCCCAAATTAGATAATTCTGAATCTTGACTACTTTCCACGAAAGAACTCTTGAACATTTCTGAAGACTCTCCCTTGTGGCTAAGGAGTAGCCACCCTGCATCAGCGGGCACCATCTAAGCGCTGCGGTTTGCTGTAAGTCTCTCTTCCGGATCAAGACTGCCCAGCTCGATGAGACCCGGATTCCCTGCCATCTCTGACCTCTACCTGCCTCTACAGCCAAGCTGAGATTCGTGGGTGTGACGAGACCTGAAGGGACCGGCCATCTTCAAAACTGCACAACGCTTATCCAGCACGACCGCCGAGGGATCCTCGAGTGAGTGCTTTGGGGTTTGAGAAGCCCTAACCCTGAGCAGCTCCAGCACCGAAGTCCAGCCCCCCAGCATCCACGAGATCTGCGTGGGGCCCTTCTGCTCTTTGCTGCCCACCGCGTTGTCCGGCTACTTGCCTGCTGGCTTGTGGCCCTCCTGACGACGAACCACAACGACAACACCGCTGGTCTGGTTGCCCCAGACTGGCCTCTGCTCCCCTCCAACAGAGGAGCACCCCGGACCCTCCTGGTCCACTCCAGACGCCATTTTGAGTCCACCGCATGGGCTTGACTTTGCCAAGGTTTGTTGCCCCAACCCTGGGTCCAGCATCGCCGACAGCAGACACCTTCGTGGGACAGCTCGCACCTCCATCCTGGTCGCCGACAACGCCTCCTGGTTCTAGAGACTGCAGAGCCCAGCGTCGCCCACTCACCTGGTCGAGGTGACTTCATCCGGTGCCATCCTGGTGCCCACCTTATCACTGGCTAGTGATTAAGAACTGAGTCCCCTCTTCTTTCAGGTTTCCACCATCATCGATCCAGGCTTGGATCCCTCCGAATCTCTTCACTGGTCGCCTGCCAGCAACTTTTACTTCAGGCTCCTGGTTCATCAACGAGGATTCCCGACGACACTTGAACCCTATGCAGCCGCAGCCCCTGGGCTAGGTAAACCGAGTACCACGGTGCTCCAGCGTAGAACCACTCTCTAAGTGTCCAGATCCACTTTCGTTTTTGACCTACCTAGTCGGGTTCGCCCGAGAACACTAACTTTGCATTTACTAGCATCCATAGACTTTGTCCCGCATCCCGCGTGAGAGTGCACACTCTGCACCCGATCTCCCTAGGCCTCCTGCTCGTAATCTGAAGGTTCAGTAGTGTAGTCCTTGTGAGAAGTTGGCCTGATATGCAGTGGTCACTATTCTAGTGATCACTATGTATCAGTCCAAACAACCCTTATTGATGATTGGTTGTAAGTCAACCTTATAGACCAGCTATCCTAGTAGCATGGACAAGAGCAGTCTTTAGGCTAAACTCTAGAGGGCGTGTTAAGCCAGCTGTTATACCATCACATATACCCCTTGAACACCAAGTGAAAGGACACCACACAAGTGTTATGAAAATAAACAGTGTATTTATTTAGATCACAACAGCCCTGGACTCCTTATGAGGACAGGGTACTAAGCACACAACCAAACTCTTACGAAAATACTTTAAGGTGCACAATTTACACAAATGCCCGAATTTACAAAGATAGTGTTCTCGGGTGAACCCGACTAGGTAGAGCTGAAACGAAAAAGGATCTGGACCCTTGGATAGTGAGGCTATGCTGGGGCACCGAAATGCCGAAGTTACCTAGCCCAGGGGCTGCGGATGCATAGGTCTGGAAAGACGTCGGGAATCCTCGTTGCAGTCTATGGAGCCTGAAGAAAGAAGTTGCTGGCAGGCGACCAGTGTTGAAGTTCGAAGTGATCCAAGCCTGGATCGAAGATGGAAGACACCTGAAAGCAGAGGGGACCAACTTCTTAATCACTAGCCAGTGATTGTGTGGGCACCAGAATGGCACCGGGCGAAGTCACCTCGACCCGGTGAGTGGGCCACACTGGGCTCTGCAGTCTCACGGACCAGGAGGCGTTGTCGGCGACCAGGATGGAGGTGCGAGCTGTCCCACGATGGTTGCTGCTGTCGACGTCGCTGGACCCAGGATTGGGGCAACAAGTCTTGGCAAATGCAAGCCCACGCAGTGGACTTAAAATGGCGTCTGGAGTGGACCAGGAGGGTCCGGGGTGCTCCTCTGTTGGAGGGGAGCAAGGGCCAGTCTGGAGCAACCAGACCAGCAGTGTTGATGTAGTCGTTCGTCGTCGGGAAGGCCACAAGCCAGCGGGCTAGTAGCCAGACAACGGGTGAGCAGCAAAAAGCAGAAGGGCCCCACGCAGATCTCGTGGAGGCTGGGGGGCGGAACTTCGGTGCTGGAGCTACTCAGGGTCGGGGCTTCTCGGACCCCAAAGCACTCACTCGAGGATCCCTCGGCGGTCGTGCTGGATAGAAGTCGTGCAGTTCTGATGATGGCCGGTCCCTCGAGGTCTCGTCGCACCTACGGTTCTCAGCTTAGCTGTAGAGGTAGGTAGTGGTCAGAGGTGCCAGGGAAGCCGGGTCTCGTCGTGCTGGTCGGTCGGATTCCGGAGGAAGGAGGTGCAGCAAACCGCAGTGTTCTTAGATGGTGCCTGCGGGTGCAGGGTGACTACTCCTTAGTCACAAGGGAGAAATCTTGAGAAGAAGTCGAGAGTTCCTTTCGTAGAAAGTAGTTTCAGGATTCAAAGATGATCTCATTTGGAAGGGGGCCCGCTCCTATTTTTATAGAGGAAAAAGGGGCTGGCACACGACTAGGTCCTGCCTATGGGTGGGACCAGGAAGGGGGGCGGTTACACCCCTCTCCCATGCCGGACTTTCCCCAGGCCAGGGGCTGGTGTGTCCCTGGAACTGGTTCTAGCCGGCCTATGCATAGTGAGCACCGGGGTGCCACTTGTAGTCACCTTCCTCCAAAGCCCTGCCTACCCAGGATACACAAAACCCTGTCTGGGATGGTGCTAGCACCGCCCTTGACAGGAAACCCTTTGTCCAAGCTCCCCTCGCTGGAAGGACTCCCAGCTGTAGGGGGTCAGACTTGTGTCTGTGGTGGCAGCATCCATTTTGTGATGCTGAGGCTCGAGTTAACTTTAACCGGGGTTCACAGTTACATACATGTCGTGTCCCTCTAGAAGGGTGGAATGCTAACCCCGTCGCCAGAATTGGCGAGGGGTTAGTATTCCAATTCGTATGACACCTTACTCGACATGTTTTGATAAAGCGATACCAGAGTTGGCATATAACCGCGAGGATTATAATGCACTTAAGAGTATATGGTATGCGTTATCATGGAACAGCTATAAGGACTTGGTTCTGCAAGCTGCAAACGGGCTCAGCTCATGCCAGAGCACCATCTCACATAATTCCAAGCACTCTGCCTTCAGGATTGTTAAGGCCTGCCATAGGAGTGACTGATAGGAATCTATGTGTCCATTTTAGGGTTAGATATAGGTATACTATATCTAAAGCAAAGGGCGATTACACCACCTTGCCCCAGCTGTCGTGCAGCCAGTTGTGTCAGATTTAGATGGCCAGCCAGGGGTGGCATAATACATGCTGCAGCCCCTGGTAGGCCCTGGGTACACCTATGCCCTGAGTTACAGGGTCTGACAAGGTGGCCCAGTACCAATTGGTAAATGCACCTAAGGTACACGTGTCAATTTAGTGAGAGAACAGCAAGGCTGTGGGTCTGATTAGCAGGCCCACAGCCAGAGAAGTCGTAAACCAGTGAAGCAAAAAGCAAAAATCTGGGGTGATCATAGGATTGCAGACCCTACTCTCCTACATGACCCCCCCCCCCCCCCCAAACTTTGGGACAATAAACTAACCTTGACCAGGTGAGTCTTCTTGCTCTAAGTGGAAATACCTGGAGAGCCCATCTGCATTGCCATGATCAGTGCCAGGTCTATGCTCCACTGTAAAATCCATCCCCTGTAGGGAAATGGACCACCTAAGCAGTTTGGGGTTTTCACCCTTCATCTGATTTAGCCACAAGAGGGGCTTATGGTCGGTCTGAATCTTGAAATGAGTGCCAAACAAGTATGGCCTCAGTTTCTTCAGGGCCCAAACCACAGCAAAGGCCTCCCTCTCAATAGCTGACCAATTTTTCTCTCTGGGGGTCAGCCTTCTGATTATAAAAGCAATGGGCTGGTCATGACCATCAAAATTCAGCTGAGATAGAACAGCTCCCACACCCAACTCAGAAGCATCTGTTTGGACAATGAATGGTTTGGAGTAGTCTGGACTCTTTAGGATAGGTGCTGTGCACATGGCCTGCTTTAGGTCATCGAATGCTTTTTGACAGCCTGCTGTCCACTGAACTTTCTTTGCCATCTTTTTACTTGTCAGTTCATTAAGTGGAGTCACAATTGATCCATAATTTCTGACAAATTTCCTATAGTAACCAGTCAGGCCCAAGAAAGCTCGAACCTGAGTCTGGGTGGTTGGAGGAGCCCAATCCTTGATGGATTGTATCTTGCTCTCCAGTGGCTGAACCTGGCCTCCACCTACAAGGTGGCCCAGGTATACAACCTGTGTCTGCCCTATCTGGCACTTTGTGGCCTTGATAGTGAGACCTGCTGCTTGCAGTGCCTCTAACACTTTCCTCAGGTGGACCAGGTGATCCTCCCAGGTGAAACTAAAGACAGCTATATCATCAAGATATGCTGCACAGAAGTCATCCAGCCCAGTGAGAACTTGATTCACCAGCCTTTGGAAGGTGGCAGGTGCATTTTTCAAGCCAAAGGGCATTACCACAAATTGATAATGCCCACCAGGGGTAGAAAATGCTGTTTTGGGTTTGGCTTCCTCAGCTAACCTGATTTGCCAATACCCAGCTGTCAGGTCAAATGTACTTAAGTAGTTGGCAGAAGCCAATCTATCTATAACTTCATCTGCCCTTGGTATTGGGTGGGCATCAGTCTTAGTGACTGCATTGAGGCCTCTGTAGTCTACGCAAAACCTCATCTCTTTCTTACCACCCTGGGTGTGAGGCTTTGGCACTAGAACTACTGGACTAGCCCAAGGGCTATCTGAGGGCTCAATGACTCCCAGCTCCAACATTTTCTGCACTTCAGTTTTGATGCAGTCTCTAACATGATCAGGCTGCCTGTAGATTTTACTCTTGACTGGCAGGCTGTCACCGGTGTCAACCTCATGGGTACACCAATTGGTTTGACTGGGTGTCAGACAGAACATATGTCTGAAGGATTGAAGAACTTGTTTACAATCCTTCTGTTGATGGTCAGAGAGGCTGCCACAAAAGACAACACCATCTACTGATCCATCATCAGGATTCTGAGTGAGCAGGTCTGGGAGAGGGTCACTCTCCTCCTCCTGTCCCTCATCTGTGGCCATGAGCAAGCTCATGTCCTTCCTGTGGACATATGCTTTGAGCCTATTCACATGGAGCACCCTGTGGGGGGCTCCTGGGAGTTCCAAGGTTCACCAGGTAGTTGACCTCTCCCTTTTGCTCAAGGATTGTGTGGGGCCCAGACCATTTGTCTTTGAGTGCTGCTGGGGCCACTGGCTCCAACACCCACACCTTCTGTCCTGGCTGGTACACAGTCAGGACAGCCTTTTGGTCATGCCAAGCTCAAGGTTTTTAGAAGCCTTTTCCATATACTCAGCCATCCTGGAGCGGAGACCAAGTACGTAGCCCACTATGTTGGTTGCAGACTTTTTGAGAGGTCTCTCCCATCCTTCCTTCACCAAACACAGGGGTCCTCTTACAGGATGCCCATACAGAAGTTCAAAAGGGCTGAAGCCAACCCCCTTCTGTGGGACCTCTCTGTAAGCAAACAAAAGGCAGGGTATCAGGACATCCCATCTACGCCTGAGCTTTTCAGGTAGTCCATGAATCATCCCTTTCAGGGTCCTGTTGAACCTTTCAACAAGCCCATTGCATTGTGGATGATAGGGTGTAGTGAACTTGTAGTTGACACCACATTCCTTGCACATAGCAGTTAGATAGCTTGACATGAAGTTTGCACCTCTGACAGAAACAACCTCCTTAGGGAAGCCCACTCTGGAGAACACTCCAACTAGGGCCCTTGCCACTACAGGTGCTGTAGTGGTCCTAAGTGGAATAGCTTCAGGATACCTGGTGGCATGGTCCACCACCACCAGTATAAACCTGTGCCCTGATGCTGTCTGGGGTTCCATTGGACCAACAATGTCAATCCCCACTCTTTCAAAGGGTACCCCCACCACTGGCATTGGTATAAGGGGGGCCTTTGTTGTGCCACCTGACTTACCACTGGCTTGGCAAGTGACACAGGAGCGACACAACTCCTTGGTATCTTCATTCATGTGAGGCCAGTGAAAGTGTGAGACAATTCTGTCCCAAGTCTTATTCTGGCCTAAGTGTCCTGCTAAGGGAATCTCATGGGCCAAGATGAGAAGGAAACCTCTCAGAGACAAGGGGATGACCAGCCTCCTGGTTGCACCAGGTTTGGGGTCTCTTGACTCAGAGTACAGGAGTCCATCTTCCCAGTATACCCTGTGGGCACCTGTGGCGTTCCCTGCAGCCTCAGCAGCAGCCTGCTGTCTGAGGGGTTCAAGTGAAGGGCAGTCTAACTGTGCCTTCCCCAGGTCTTCTCTGGAGGGTCCCCCTGAACCCAGAAACTCAACCTGATCAGGTTCAAGTTCTTTAGGCTCAGTTTCCCTCAGCTCTTTGAGGTCAGCCTCCTCTGAGACTTGATCCACAACCTGGGGCAAGGGGGAAGGCAATGCCTTAACCCTACTGCTCTTCTTCTTGGAAGGTGTTATGTTATGTTATGTTAAACAAATTTATAAGGCGCAGCTAACACCATTAGGTTTCTTGGCGCCATAATGAAGAGAGCAGATGAAGAAGCAACAGAGGACGCTTATTGGTAAGATTCAGTAAAAAGAAAAGTTTTGAGAGAAGATCTGAATTTGGGGTACGGAGTGGTCAGTCTGAGAGGCAGAGGGAGGGAATTCCAAAAAGTGGGGGCCAGGAAGGAAAACTTAAGCCCGCCGTGTTTCTTCCTCTTATATCTGGGAGTGGATAACAGGGCCAGTTGGGAAGACCGGAGAGTGCGAGGGGGAACATAGGGTTGAAGGAGGGAAGAGATGAAGTGGGGGCCCTGTACGGCAAGGGATTTGAAAATGATGCAGCCCAACTTGAACTTACAACGGGCGCTACCGGGAGCCAATGAAGGCTTTTCAGGAGGGGGCGAACATGTTGATCTCTTGGAAGAGAGTGAGTCAGGCGGGCAGCCTGATTCTGGATCAGCTGAAGCCGCCTAAGTTGGTAGGCTGGAATGCCAACATAGAGCGCGTTGGCGTAGTCGAGCCTCGATATTACTAGCGCTAGCAGGGCTAGGGTGAGGGCCTCGAAAGTAAGTAGCCGGGAGATTTTCCTAATTTTCCTTAATTGAAAATGGCTGGAGGAGACTACCGCGCTGATCTGGGGCGTCATAGAGAGGTCACTGCTGATGACGACTCCCAGACTTTTGGCACAGTTGGCAGGGCGGGGTGGACTGCCGAGGCTGACCGGCCAGAAGGAGGAGTCCCAGGGGTTGGAAGAGCCCCCGACAAGAACCAGCTCGGTCTTGTCGGGGTTGAGCTTCAGATGGTTTGAGCTCATCCAATTGCTGATAAAGCAGAGGGTGTTTTGGAAAGTAGAGATGGAATCAGCAGAGGAATCAATGTTGTAAATTAGTTGTATGTTATCAGCGTAGTTGAACGCTGTGACATTGAACGCCGGAGGGCACGGATAAGTGGGGAAAGATACAAATTAAAAAGGAGGGGGGATTGGGAAGAGCCTTGCGGGACACCACAGGTAAGTTTGACCTGGGAAGCAGAGAACTGGGATAGTCTGACAGCTTGATGGCGTTGGGTCAGAAAGGAGCGGACCCAGGCCAGGGCGGTACCCTGGATGCCGGCCTCTCCGACACGGTCGACCAAAATATCATGGTCGACCGTGTCAAAGGCGGCCGACAGGTCCAGGAGGACCAAAGCCTGGCAGATGTTAGCGTCCGCTCCCCTGCGCAATTCCTCCATGACAGAAAGAATGACGGCTTCTGTTGAATGCGCGGGTCTAAATCCAGCCTGCTGGGGGTCCAGGACACCAGAGTCTTCCCTGAAAGAACTGAGAATCTGAGTGACGTGTGATTCTAGAACTTTGCTGAGAAAAGGGAGAAGGGAGATTGGGCGATAGTTGCTCATGATGGAAGGGTCTGCCGAGGGTTTCTTTAGAATGGCGACCACCTCAGCCTGTTTGAAGGGTCCAGGAACCTCCCCTCTGGTCAAAGAGTTGTTCAAAAGGGCAAGGGGGGGTCTGGACAAGAGGTGAAGGCTTCTCGGAGAACCGAGGGGGGGCAACAATCGCTGGGAGAACCAGAGGAGACTTTGTGTAGGAGTGACGAAAAGTTATCCTTTGAAATGAGAGGGATGTGAGTAAGAGTGTGAGTGTGAGAATAACTAGGAACACAAGAAGGTGTGGGAGCAGGTGGAGAAATGGAGATGCTGGTTTTAATTTTGGTGATTTTCTCAACAAAAAATTGGTTAAGGGAGTCGCACAGGGATTGGGAAGGGAGGGGGGCTAGGGCAACTCTTTCCGGGTTAGATAGTTCATCCACTATGGAAAAAATATCTTTGGATTTGTTGGAGGAGTTCAAGATTTTGCTTGAAAAATAGCAAGATTTGGCTGCGGTAATTGCTTTCTTGTACTCCTTCAGCCGAAGCGAAAAAATCTCTTTAGATTTAGGGGAGTAATCCCGGCGCCAGTGTCTCTCTGCCTGGCGGAGACTGAGTTTGAGTGCGCTGAGCTCAGCGGTAAACCACTTTTGGGCATCATGTCTGCGCCTTGTCTTGACAGGTTTTAAAGGTGCCACAGAGTCGGCTGCAGTGATAAGCCAATGTGTGAGGGTTTTGGACTGAAGGTCAGTGGAGGTATTGGGTCCAGTGATGGGTGGGGACGAAGACCTCAGAAGAGCAGTAAATTTGTTGAGGTCAGCTTTATTCCAATTACGTGCCAGGAAATTGGATTGGCGTGCAGCAGTGAAAGGGAGGGGCATAGCTAAGGAGAAGGTAATGAGGTGGTGAGAGACGAGGGGAACAGAAATGGCAAGAGAGGTGGTCCAGACTTGATCTAAGGTGTGGCCTTTAACATGCGTAGGTGCATGTATGTGTTGGGTACAGTTGAGACTCAGCATAAGATCAGAGAAGGCGCGTGAGTCAGGGGTTTCGTGAGTGTCTGACGGCCAGTAGTTAAAGTCGCCTAGGACCAGCACGTTGGAATTGCTGATGGTAAGCTGGGTGATCAGGTTGCCGAACTGAATAGAGAAGTCAGGCATGGGTTGAGGGGGACGGTAGATCAGCACACAGATGAGCGAAAACCCAGGCTGCTCCAGTCTTAGTACGAGACAGTCTGTCGAGGAGATGCTGAGAAAGGGTACTAGGGAAAACCTGATAAGGTGTCTGATGATAGCTGCAACCCCGCCGCCCGCTTTACCAGTAGGGCGATTGGTCTGCAGAATGTAATAACCTGGGGGGATGGCTGCCAAGATGTCTGGAGACGAATCATCTGTAAGCCAGGTCTCAGTCAGGAACAAAACGTCCGGCTGTTCTGAATCCAGAAGGTAGAAGATTTCTGATCGGTGGTGGACCAGAGAGCGGGTGTTGAGGTACATCACGGACAGTGGGGAGGAAGAGGAGCAAGGGAATGATGGGGTCCGGGCCAAAGGGTGCGGAGTGAGAGTACATTGGTCGGGGAAGGAAGGAAGGATTTCCGGGAAGGTAGTTCTGGTTGTGAACAGGTTGTGAAGTAGCAGTTTAGGGACGGATGGGGGGGGGGGGAGGGCGGGGTCGTGGACCGAGACAAGGGCTGAGCGAGTGTAGGTAAGGGGGGGAGCAGAGTAACATGCCCCTTGCCCCGGCCTGCCGCGGACGGGCGCAGATGGGTGTCTGGTCCATTGTTCCAGGATCCAGCACCTGTTCAGTGGGGCATCTTCTGGCCTGTGACCTAGTCACAGCAAGCACATGTGCTGGCAAGCCTAACATCTCCATGTGAGTCCTCTGCTCCACTTCTGACCATTGTGATGACTCCAAATCATTGCCCAACAAACAATCCACTGGGAGGTCTGAACTAACTACAACCTTCTTTGGGCCATTTACCCCTCCCCAGGAGAAAGCAACAATCGCCATACTATGACTGGTAGTGACGTTGCTGGCATATGTCACCAGGAAATCTGTACCTGGCATGATCTGTCCAGGGTCCACAAAGTTAGGTGTCACCATGGTGACACTGGCACAAGTGTCCCTATAGGCCTGAGCCATTTTGCCATTTATCAAAGGTGTCTGCCTGTATTTGCCCAAAGTATTGGGACTGACATCAGGGGATATATCCACATCCCCTGTACAGACAAGGACAGCCTGAGTGAGTGTGCCAACTAAGTTGTCATACCCCTCAGAACCCAAGGTTAACCCAACTAATCCCTTGGGAGGTACACTACCACTACTGACTGTACTAGGGGGTGCAGGTGCCTTAGGGGCTGTAGTGGCAGGAGTTTGTCCTCCTTTCTTGGTGCACTCACTAAACCAGTGAGTTTTACTTTTGCAGTATTGGCACCACCTTTTAGACTGGCCTTCTTGAGTCTTCTTTTTCTGGGAAGCCTGACCCCCACCCTCTTTGGGTTGTTGGGGACCTGTCGAAGACTTCTGGTCATTTTGTTCACCTTTGGTATTATTACCCTTCTGGTCTGCTTTCTTCTGACCACCCTGGTTCTGGCCCTGGTTCTGCTTAACCCTTGTTCTGACCCATCTATCTGCTTTCTTTCCCAATTCTTGGGGAGAGGTCAGATCTGAGTCAACAAGGTGCTGATGCAACAACTGGTTCTGACAATTATTTAACATCTGTTCCCTCATGATCAGATTGTACAATCCTGTATAATCAGTAACCTTACTGCCCAGCAACCAGCCCTCCAAAGCCTTAGTGGCACAATCTACAAAATCAGACCAATCCTGAGACTGAGTTTTCTGGGTATCCCTGAACAGCAACCTGTACTGCTCAGTGGTTAGGCCAAACCCATCTATCAGTGTATTCTTCAGGACTTGGTAATTGTTAGCATCCTCAGCTCTAGTAGTGAGGAGCTTATCTCTACCTTTGCCTTCAAAGGAGAGCCACAAGACAGCTGCCCACTGACTCTGGGGGACGCACTGGACAGTGCAGGCCCTCTCCAAAGCAGTTATCCATTTGTGGATATCATACCCTTGTTTAAAGGCGGGCACTATCTTACTCAGGTGTCTAGTGTCTAAACCCCTGTCTTTTTCTCTTGGTAGAATGCTGCCACCAGTGGAATCTAGTCCACTTAACTTTTGCTCTCCAGCAAAGGCAAGCCTCTCTTTGGCCAGGGCAAGTTCTTCCCTTTCAATCCTTAGATTGGCTTCCCTCATCTTAGCTTCATGCTCCCTTCTCTTAGGGGATGACATCCCTCTATGAGAAGAGGTCTGAGAGCCATTGGTTCGAATGGATCTGTTAGAGCCTCTGGATAGAGACCTAACTCGTCCATTCCCCATGTTAAGCCTGCCTGAGAGTGGTCCTGGGGGTCCCCCAAATCCATTCTCATGCCTACTTAAGTTGGTCCTAGTGAGTCTACTGACTTCTACCTGACCTTTGTCTGCCTCATCCTCTGATAACTCTTCTTCCTCCTCCTCAGCATCATCTGCTGCCTGGAGGTGGAGGTCAGGGTCACCAGTGGTTCCCTCTAAGGGAGGCATGTTCCCATCTGGATGAGAAGGGTCTGTGTTAGCAGTCCTCCTGGCATCATAAGTCTCTAAGAGACCAATCAGAAAGGGAATGGTAGGGTTAGAACCCTGTTTTAGCTTCCTGGATGTACAGATTTGTCTCATCTCCTGGAAGCTAAGAGCAGCATATCTGGAAGTGACCTGTGGAGTGTCAACTGACACAAGGGGAGACTCAGAGTTTCCTCCTTTGTCTGACATGCTTCTAGTGTGGTGTAAGTGATGCACCTACCTACACTATTTGTTTGCCTACTGATCCCTTGCTAAGAGTTGTAGTCAAGGTGTGCTAAGCCTTGTTGAACAACAACAGCTGGTTCAGTAGAACTCAGAGTATTCTAAGCTAAGTTATATGTACCTTAATACTTATGTGATCTTTCACAATGATATTCTTAGGATACGTGTGGTAAAACAACAGCAAGCTCAAATCCCAACCGCTGCTCACCAATGTGAGAAGTTGGCCTGATATGCAGTGCTCACTATTCTAGTGATCACTATGTATCAGTCCAAACAACCCTTATTGATGATTGGTTGTAAGTCAACCTTATAGACCAGCTATCCTAGTAGCATGGATACGAGCAGTCTTCGGGCTAAACTCTAGAGGGCGTGTTAAGCCAGCTGTTATACCATCACATATACCCCTTGAACACCAAGTGAAAGGACACCACACAAGTGTTATGAAAATAAACAGTGTATTTATTTAGATCACAACAGCCCTGGACTCCTTATGAGGACAGGGTACTAAGCACACAACCAAACTCTTACGAAAATACTTTAAGGTGCACAATTTACACAAATGCCTGAGGGGCACGGAAAACCATATACTCTAAAAGTGGAATGCGAAATTACTAGCAGGTAAGTACTAATCTCATAGGGTTTGGAATCGCTAGGACTGGACTACTGAACCTTCAGATTACTAGCAGGAGGCCTAGGGGACTCGGGTGCAGAGTGTGCACTCTCACGCGGGATGCGGGACAAAGTCTATGGATGCTAGAATTTACAAAGATAGTGTTCTCGGGCGAACCCGACTAGGTAGAGCTGAAACGAAAAAGGATCTGGACCCTTGGATAGTGAGGCTATGCTGGGGCACCGAAATGCCGAAGTTACCTAGCCCAGGGGCTGCAGATGCATAGGTCTGGAAAGACGTCGGGAATCCTCGTTGCAGTCTATGGAGCCTGAAGAAAGAAGTTGCTGGCAGGCGACCAGTGTTGAAGTTCGAAGTGATCCAAGCCTGGATCGAAGATGGAAGACACCTGAAAGCAGAGGGGACCAAGTTCTTAATCACTAGCCAGTGATTGTGTGGGCACCAGGATGGCACCGGGCGAAGTCACCTCGACCCGGTGAGTGGGCGATGCTGGGCTCTGCAGTCTCACGGACCAGGCGGCGTTGTCGGCGACCAGGATGGAGGTGCGAGCTGTCCCACGATGGTTGTTGCTGTCGACGTCGCTGGACCCAGGATTGGGGCAACAAGTCTTGGCAAATGCAAGCCCACGCGGTGGACTTAAAATGGCGTCTGGAGTGGACCAGGAGGGTCCGGGGTGCTCCTCTGTTGGAGGGGAGCAAGGGCCAGTCTGGAGCAACCAGACCAGCAGTGTTGATGTCGTCGTTCGTCGTCGGGAAGGCCACAAGCCAGCGGGCTAGTAGCCAGACAACGGGGTGAGCAGCAAAAAGCAGAAGGGCCCCACGCAGATCTCGTGGAGGCTGGGGGGCGGAACTTCGGTGCTGGAGCTGCTCAGGATTGGGGCTTCTAGGACCCCAAAGCACTCACTCGAGGATCCCTTGGCGGTCGTGCTGGATAGAAGTCGTGCAGTTCTGATGATGGCCGGTCCCTCGAGGTCTCGTCGCACCTACGGTTCTCAGCTTAACTGTAGAGGTAGGTAGAGGTCAGAGGTGCCAGGGAAGCCGGGTCTCGTCGTGCTGGTCGGTCGGATTCCGGAGGAAGGACGTGCAGCTAACCGCAGTGTTCTTAGATGGTGCCTGCGGGTGCAGGGTGACTACTCCTTAGTCACAAGGGAGAAATCTTGAGAAGAAGTCGAGAGTTCCTTTCGTAGAAAGTAGTTTCAGGATTCAAAGATGATCTAATTTGGAAGGGGGCCCGCTCCTATCTTTATACAAAAAAAAGGGGCTGGCACGCGACTAGGTCCTGCCTATGGGTGGGGCCAGGAAGGGGGGTGGTTACATCCCTCTCCCATGCCGGACTTTCCCCAGGCTAGGGGCTGGTGTGTCCCTGGAACTGGTTCTAGCCGGCCTATGCATAGTGAGCACCGGGGTGCCACTTGCAGTCACCTTCCTCTAAAGCCCTGCCTACCCAGGATACACAAAACCCTGTCTGGGATGGTGCTAGCACCGCCCCTGACAGGAAACCCTTTGTCCAAGCTCCCCTCGCTGGAAGGACTCCCAGCTGTAGGGGGTCAGACTTGTGTCTGTGGTGGCAGCATCCATTTTGTGATGCTGAGGCTCGAGTTAACTTTAACCGGGGTTCACAGTTACATACATGTCGTGTCCCTCTAGAAGGGTGGAATGCTAACCCCGTCGCCAGAATTGGCGAGGGGTTAGTATTCCAATTCGTATGACACCTTACTCGACATGTTTTGATAAAGCGATAACAGAGTTGGCATATAACCGCGAGGATTATAATGCACTTAAGAGTATATGGTATGCGTTATCATGGAACAGCTATTAGGACTTGGTTCCGCAAGCTTCAAACGGGCTCAGCTCATGCCAGAGCACCATCTCACATAATTCCAAGCACTCTGCCTTCAGGATTGTTAAGGCCTGCCATAGGAGTGACTGATAGGAATCTATGTGTCCATTTTAGGGTTAGATATAGGTATACTATATCTAAAGCAAAGGGTGATTACACCACTTTGCCCCAGCTGTCGTGCAGCCAGTTGTGTCAGATTTAGATGGCCAGCCAGGGGTGGCATAATACATGCTGCAGCCCCTGGTAGGCCCTGGGTACACCTATGCCCTGAGTTACAGGGTCTGATAAGGTCGCCCAGTACCAATTGGTAAATGCACCTAAGGTACACGTGTCAATTTAGTGAGAGAACAGCAAGGCTGTGGGTCTGATTAGCAGGCCCACAGCCAGAGAAGTCGTAAATCAGTGAAGCAAAAAGCAAAAATCTGGGGTGATCATAGGATTGCAGACCCTACTCTCCTACATGACCCCCCCCCCCCCAAACTTTGGGACAATAAACTAACCTTGACCAGGTGAGTCTTCTTGCTCTAAGTGGAAATACCTGGAGAGCCCATCTGCATTGCCATGATCAGTGCCAGGTCTATGCTCCACTGTAAAATCCATCCCCTGTAGGGAAATGGACCACCTAAGCAGTTTGGGGTTTTCACCCTTCATCTGATTTAGCCACAAGAGGGGCTTATGGTCGGTCTGAATCTTGAAATGAGTGCCAAACAAATATGGCCTCAGTTTCTTCAGGGCCCAAACCACAGCAAAGGCCTCCCTCTCAATAGCTGACCAATTTTTCTCTCTGGGGGTCAGCCTTCTGCTTATAAAAGCAATGGGCTGGTCATGACCATCAAAATTCAGCTGAGATAGAACAGCTCCCACACCCAACTCAGAAGCATCTGTTTGGACAATGAATGGTTTGGAGTAGTCTGGACTCTTTAGGATAGGTGCTGTGCACATGGCCTGCTTTAGGTCATCAAATGCTTTTTGACAGCCTGCTGTCCACTGAACTTTCTTTGCCATCTTTTTACTTGTCAGTTCATTAAGTGGAGTCACAATTGATCCATAATTTCAGACAAATTTCCTATAGTAACCAGTCAGGCCCAAGAAAGCTCAAACCTGAGTCTGGGTGGTTGGAGGAGCCCAATCCTTGATGGATTGTATCTTGCTCTCCAGTGGCTGAACCTGGCCTCCACCTACAAGGTGGCCCAGGTATACAACCTGTGTCTGCCCTATCTAGCACTTTGTGGCCTTGATAGTGAGACCTGCTGCTTGCAGTGCCTCTAACACTTTCCTCAGGTGGACCAGGTGATCCTCCCAGGTGGAACTAAAGATAGCTATATCATCAAGATATGCTGCACAGAAGTCATCCAGCCCAGTGAGAACTTGATTCACCAGCCTTTGGAAGGTGGCAGGTGCATTTTTCAAACCAAAGGGCATTACCACAAATTGATAAGGCCCACCAGGGGTAGGAAATGCTGTTTTGGGTTTGGCTTCCTCAGCTAACCTGATTTGCCAATACCCAGCTGTCAGGTCAAATGTACTTAAGTAGTTGGCAGAAGCCAATCTATCTATAAGTTCATCTGCCCTTGGTATTGGGTGGGCATCAGTCTTAGTGACTGCATTGAGGCCTCTGTAGTCTACGCAAAACCTCATCTCTTTCTTACCACCCTGGGTGTGAGGCTTTGGCACTAGAACTACTGGACTAGCCCAAGGGCTATCTGAGGGCTCAATGACTCCCAGCTCCAACATTTTCTGCACTTCAGTTTTGATGCAGTCTCTAACATGATCAGGCTGCCTGTAGATTTTACTCTTGACTGGCAGGCTGTCACCAGTGTCAATCTCATGGGTACACCAATTGGTTTGACTGGGTGTCAGAGAGAACATATGTCTGAAGGATTGAAGAACTTGTTTACAATCCTTCTGTTGATGGTCAGAGAGGCTGCCACAAAAGACAACACCATCTACTGATCCATCATCAGGATTCTGAGTGAGCAGGTCTGGGAGAGGGTCACTCTCCTCCTCCTGTCCCTCATCTGTGGCCATGAGCAAGCTCATGTCCTTCCTGTCGACATATGCTTTGAGCCTATTCACGTGGAGCACCCTGTGGGGGCTCCTGGGAGTTCCAAGGTCCACCAGGTAGGTGACCGCTCCCTTTTGCTCAAGGATTGTGTGGGGCCCAGACCATTTGTCTTTGAGTGCTGCTGGGGCCACTGGCTCCAACACCCACACCTTCTGTCCAGGCTGGTACACAGTCAGGACTGCCTTTTGGTCATGCCAAGCTTTTTGGAGTTCTTGGCTTGCCTCAAGGTTTTTAGAAGCCTTTTCCATGTACTCAGCCATCCTGGAGCGGAGACCAAGTACATAGTCCACTATGTTGGTTGCAGGCTTTTTGAGAGGTCTCTCCCATCCTTCCTTCACCAAACACAGGGGTCCTCTTACAGGATGCCCATACAGAAGTTCAAAAGGGCTGAAGCTTACCCCCTTCTGTGGGACCTCTCTGTAAGCAAACAAAAGGCAGGGTATCAGGACATCCCATCTACGGCTGAGCTTTTCAGGTAGTCCATGAATCATCCCTTTCAGGGTCCTGTTGAACCTTTCAACAAGCCCATTGCATTATGGATGATAGGGTGTAGTGAACTTGTAGTTGACACCACATTCCTTCCACATAGCAGTTAGATAGCTTGACATGAAGTTTGCACCTCTGTCAGAAACAACCTCCTTAGGGAAGCCCACTCTGGAGAACACTCCAACTAGGGCCCTTGCCACTACAGGTGCTGTAGTGGTCCTAAGTGGAATAGCTTCAGGATACCTGGTGGCATGGTCCACCAGTATAAACGTGTGCCCTGATGCTGTCTGGGGTTCTATTGGACCAACAATGTCAATCCCCACTCTTTCAAAGGGTACCCCACCACTGGCATTGGTATAAGGGGGGGCCTTTGTTGTGCCACCTGACTTACCACTGGCTTGGCAAGTGACACAGGAGCGACAAAACTCCTTGGTATCTTCATTCATGTGAGGCCAGTGAAAGTGTGAGACAATCCTGTCCCAAGTCTTATTCTGGCCTAAGTGTCCTGCTAAGGGAATCTCATGGGCCAAGGTGAGAAGGAAACCTCTCAGAGACAAGGGGATGACCAGCCTCCTGGTTACACCAGGTTTGGGGTCTCTTGACTCAGAGTACAGGAGTCCATCTTCCCAGTATACCCTGTGGGCACCTGTGGCGTTCCCTGCAGCCTCAGCAGCAGCCTGCTGTCTGAGGGGTTCAAGGGAAGGGCAGTCTAACTGTGCCTTCCCCGGGTCTTCTCTGGAGGGTCCCCCTGAACCCAGAAACTCAACCTGATCAGGTTCAAGTTCTTTAGGCTCAGTTTCCCTCAGCTCTTTGAGGTCAGCCTCCTCTGAGACTTGATCCACAACCTGGGGCAAGGGGGAAGGCAATGCCTTAACCCTACTGCTCTTCTTCTTGGAAGGTGTCTGGTCCATTGTGCCAGGATCCAGCACCTGTTCAGTGGGGCATCTACTGGCCTGTGACCTAGTCACAGCAAGCACATGTGCTGGCAAGCCTAACATCTCCATGTGAGTCCTCTGCTCCACTTCTGACCATTGTGATGACTCCAAATCATTGCCCAACAAACAATCCACTGGGAGGTCTGAACTAACTACAACCTTCTTTGGGCCATTTACCCCTCCCCAGGAGAAAGCAACAATCGCCATACTATGACTGGTAGTGACGTTGCTGGCATTGGTCACCAGGAAATCTGTACCTGGCATGATCTGTCCAGGGTCCACAAAGTTAGGTGTCACCATGGTGACACTGGCACAAGTGTCCCTATAGGCCTGAGCCATTTTGCCATTTATCAAAGGTGTCTGCCTGTATTTGCCCAAAGTATTGGGACTGACAGGGGATATATCCACATCCCCTGTACAGACAAGGACAGCCTGAGTGAGTGTGCCAACTAAGTTGTCATACCCATCAGAACCCAAGGTTAACCCAACTAATCCCTTGGGAGGTACACTACCACTACTGACTGTACTAGGGGGTGCAGGTGCCTTAGGGGCTGTAGTGGCAGGAGTTTGTCCTCCTTTCTTGGTGCACTCACTAAACCAGTGAGTTTTACTTTTGCAGTATTGGCACCACCTTTCAGACTGGCCTTCTTGAGTCTTCTTCTTCTGGGAAGCCTGACCCCCACCCTCTTTGGGTTGTTGGGGACCTGTCGAAGACTTCTGGTCATTTTGTTCACCTTTGGTATTATTACCCTTCTGGTCTGCTTTCTTTTGACCACCCTGGTTCTTGCCCTGGTTCTGCTTAACCCTTGTTCTGACCCATCTGTCTGCCTTCTTTCCCAATTCTTGGGGAGAGGTCAGATCTGAGTTAACAAGGTGCTGATGCAACAACTGGTTCTGACAATTATTTAAAATCTGTTCCCTCATGATCAGATTGTACAATCCTGTATAATCAGTAACCTTACTGCCCAGCAACCAGCCCTCCAAAGCCTTAGTGGCACAATCTACAAAATCAGACCAATCCTGAGACTGAGTTTTCTGGGTATCCCTGAACAGCAACCTGTACTGCTCAGTGGTTAGTACAAACCCATCTATCAGTGTATTCTTCAGGACTTGGTAATTGTTAGCAACCTCAGCTCTAGTAGTGAGGAGCTTATCTCTACCTTTGCCTTCAAAGGAGAGCCACAAGACAGCTGCCCACTGACTCCGGGGGACGCACTGGACAGTGCAGGCCCTCTCCAAAGCAGTTATCCATTTGTGGATATCATCCCCTTGTTTAAAGGGGGGCACTATCTTACTCAGGTGTCTAGTGTCTAAACCCCTGTCTTTTTCTCTTGGGAGAATGCTGCCACCAGTGGAGTCTATTCCACTTAACGTTTGCTCTCTAGCAAAGGCAAGCCTCTATTTGGCCAGGGCAAGTTCTTCCCTTTCAATCCTTAGATTGGCTTCCCTCATCTTAGCTTCATGCTCCCTTCTCTTAGGGGATGACATCCCTCTATGGGAAGAGGTCTGAGAGCCATTGGTTCGAATGGATCTGTTAGAGCCTCTGGATAGAGACCTAACTCGTCCATTCCCCATGTTAAGCCTGCCTGAGAGTGGTCCTGGGGGTCCCCCAAATCCATTCTCATGCCTACTTAAGTTGGTCCTTGTGAGTCTACTGACTTCTACCTGACCTTTGTCTGCCTCATCCTCTGATAACTCTTCTTCCTCCTCCTCAGCATCATCTGCTGCCTGGAGGTGGAGGTCAGGGTCACCAGTGGTTCCCTCTAAGGGAGGCATGTTCCCATCTGGATGAGAAGGGTCTGTGTTAGCAGTCCTCCTGGCATCATAAGTCTCTAAGAGACCAATCAGAAAGGGAATGGTAGGGTTAGAACCCTGTTTTAGCTTCCTGGATGTACAGATTTGTCTCATCTCCTGGAAGCTAAGAGCAGCATATCTGGAAGTGACCTGTGGAGGGTCAACTGACACAAGGGGAGTCTCAGAGTTTCCTCCTTTGTCTGACATGCTTCTAGTGTGGTGTAAGTGATGCACCTACCTACACTATTTGTTTGCCTACTGATCCCTTGCTAAGAGTTGTAGTCAAGGTGTGCTAAGCCTTGTTGAACTACAACAGCTGGTTCAGTAGAACTCAGAGTATTCTAAGCTAAGTTATATGTACCTTAATACTTATGTGATCTTTCACAATGATATTCTTAGGATACGTGTGGTAAAACAACAGCAAGCTCAAATCCCAACCTCTGCTCACCAATGTGAGAAGTTGGCCTGATATGCAGTGCTCACTATTCTAGTGATCACTATGTATCAGTCCAAACAACCCTTATTGATGATTGGTTGTAAGTCAACCTTATAGACCAGCTATCCTAGTAGTATGGATACGAGCAGTCTTCGGGCTAAACTCTAGAGGGCGTGTTAAGCCAGCTGTTATACCATCACATATACCCCTTGAACACCAAGTGAAAGGACACCACACAAGTGTTATGAAAATAAACAGTGTATTTATTTAGATCACAACAGCCCTGGACGCCTTATGAGGACAGGGTACTAAGCACACAACCAAACTCTTACGAAAATACTTTAAGTTGCACAATTTACACAAATGCCCGAGGGGCACGGAAAACCATATACTCTAAAAGTGGAATGCGAAATTACTAGCAGGTAAGTACTAATCTCATAGGGTTTGGAATCGCTAGGACTGGACTACTGAACCTTCAGATTACTAGCAGGAGGCCTAGGGGACTCGGGTGCAGAGTGTGCACTCTCACGCGGGATGCGGGACAAAGTCTATGGATGCTAGAATTTACAAAGATAGTGTTCTCGGGCGAACCCGACTAGGTAGAGCTGAAAGGAAAAAGGATCTGGACCCTTAGATAGTGAGGCTATGCTGGGGCACCGAAATGCCGAAGTTACCTAGCCCAGGGGCTGCGGATGCATAGGTCTGGAAAGACGTCGGGAATCCTCGTTGCAGTCTATGGAGCCTGAAGAAAGAAGTTGCTGGCAGGCGACCAGTGTTGAAGTTCGAAGTGATCCAAGCCTGGATCGAAGATGGAAGACACCTGAAAGCAGAGGGGACCAAGTTCTTAATCACTAGCCAGTGATTGTGTGGGCACCAGGATGGCACCGGGCGAAGTCACCTCGATCCGGTGAGTGGGCGACGCTGGGCTCTGCAGTCTCACGGACCAGGCGGCGTTGTCGGCGACCAGGATGGAGGTGCGAGCTGTCCCACGATGGTTGCTGCTGTCGACGTCGCTGGACCCAGGATTGGGGCAACAAGTCTTGGCAAATGCAAGCCCACGCGGTGGACTTAAAATGGCGTCTGGAGTGGACCAGGAGTGTCCGGGGTGCTCCTCTGTTGGAGGGGAGCAAGGGCCAGTCTGGAGCAACCAGACCAGCAGTGTTGATGTAGTCGTTCCTCGTCGGGAAGGCCACAAGCCAGCGGGCTAGTAGCCAGACAACGCGGTGAGCAGCAAAAAGCAGAAGGGCCCCACGCAGATCTCGTGGAGGCTGGGGGGCGGAACTTCGGTGCTGGAGCTGCTCAGGATTGGGGCTTCTAGGACCCCAAAGCACTCACTCGAGGATCCCTCGGCGGTTGTGCTGGATAGAAGTCGTGCAGTTCTGATGATGGCCGGTCCCTCGAGGTCTCGTCGCACCTACGGTTCTCAGCTTAGCTGTAGAGGTAGGTAGAGGTCAGAGGTGCCAGGGAAGCCGGGTCTCGTCGTGCTGGTCGGTCGGATTCCGGAGGAAGGAGGTACAGCAAACCGCAGTGTTCTTAGATGGTGCCTGCGGGTGCAGGGTGACTACTCCTTAGTCACAAGGGAGAAATCTTGAGAAGAAGTCGAGAGTTCCTTTCGTAGAAAGTAGTTTCAGGATTCAAAGATGATCTAATTTGGAAGGGGGCCCGCTCCTATCTTTATACAAGAAAAAGGGTCTGGCACTCGACTAGGTCCTGCCTATGGGTGGGACCAGGAAGGGGGGTGGTTACACCCCTCTCCCATACCGGACTTTCCCCAGGCCAGGGGCTGGTGTGTCCCTGGAACTGGTTCTAGCCGGCCTATGCATAGTGAGCACCGGGGTGCCACTTGCAGTCACCTTCCTCTAAAGCCCTGCCTACCCAGGATACACAAAACCCTGTCTGGGATGGTGCTAGCACCGCCCCTGACAGGAAACCCTTTGTCCAAGCTCCCCTCGCTGGAAGGACTCCCAGCTGTAGGGGGTCAGACTTGTGTCTGTGGTGGCAGCATCCATTTTGTGATGCTGAGGCTCGAGTTAACTTTAACCGGGGTTCACAGTTACATACATGTCGTGTCCCTCTAGAAGGGTGGAATGCTAACCCCGTCGCCAGAATTGGCGAGGGGTTAGTATTCCAATTCGTATGACACCTTACTCGACATGTTTTGATAAAGCGATACCAGAGTTGGCATATAACCGCGAGGATTATAATGCACTTAAGAGTATATGGTATGCGTTATCATGGAACAGCTATTAGGACTTGGTTCCGCAAGCTGCAAACAGGCTCAGCTCATGCCAGAGCACCATCTCACATAATTCCAAGCACTCTGCCTTCAGGATTGTTAAGGCCTGCCATAGGAGTGACTGATAGGAATCTATGTGTCCATTTTAGGGTTAGATATAGGTATACTATATCTAAAGCAAAGGGTGATTACACCACCTTGCCCCAGCTGTCGTGCAGCCAGTTGTGTCAGATTTAGATGGCCAGCCAGGGGTGGCATAATACATGCTGCAGCCCCTGGTAGGCCCTGGGTACACCTATGCCCTGAGGTACAGGGTCTGATAAGGTGGCCCAGTACCAATTGGTAAATGCACCTAAGGTACACGTGTCAATTTAGTGAGAGAACAGCAAGGCTGTGGGTCTGATTAGCAGGCCCACAGCCAAAGAAGTCGTAAACCAGTGAAGCAAAAAGCAAAAATCTGGGGTGATCATAGGATTGCAGACAATATTCTCCTACAGTCCTAGCGATCCTAAAGCCTCTGAGAATAGTTCCTTGCCTGCTAGTAATTCGCATTCCACTTTTGTAGTATATGGTTTTTCGTGCCCCTCGGGCATTTGTGTAAATTGCGCGACTTTCAGTATTTCTTTAAGAGTTTTGTATTGTGCTTAGCACCCTGTCCTCATAAAGAGTCCAGGGTTGTTGTGTTATAAATAAATATCCTTTTATTTTCATAACAACTTGTGTGGTGTCCTTTCACTTGGTGTTCAAGGGGTGTGAGAAGTTGGCCTGATATATAGTGCTCACTATTCTAGTGATCACTGTGTATCATTCCAAACGACCCTTATTGATGATTGGTTGTAAGTCAACCTTATAGACCAGCTATCCTAGTAGCGTGGATACGAGCAGTCTAAGGCTTAACTCTGGAGGGCGTGTTAAGCCAGCTGTTTTACCATCACATATACCCCTTGAACACCAAGTGAAAGGACACCACATAAGTTGTTATGAAAATAAACAGATATTTATTTAGAACACAACAACCCTGGACTCTTTATGAGGACAGGGTGCTAAGCACAATACGAAGCTCTTATGAAAATACTAAAAGTCGCACAATTTACACAAATGCCCGAGGGGCACGAAAAACCATATACTCTGGAAGTGGAATGCGAAATTACTAGCAGGTAAATACTACTCTCATAGGCTTTGGGATCGCTAGGACTGGACTACTGAACCTTCAGATTACTAGCAGGAGGCCTAGGGGGATCGAGTGCAGAGTGTGCACTCTCACGCGGGATGCGGAACAAAGTCTATGGATGCTAGATTTCGTAAAGTTAGTGTTATCGGACGAATCCGACTAGGTAGAGCTGAAACGAAAAAGGATCTGGACCTTTGGATAGTTAGACTATGCTGGAGCACCGAAATGCTCAGGTTACCTAGCCCAGGGGCTGCGGCTGCATAGGGCTGGAAAGACGTCGGGAATCCTCGTTGCAGTCTATGGAGCCTGAAAGAAGTTGTTGCTGGCAGGCGACCAGTGATGAAGTTCAATGGGATCCAAGCCTGGATCGGTGAAGAAGGATATCTGTAAGCAGAGGGGACCAAGTTTTGAATCACTAGCCAGTGATTAGATGGGCACCAGTGTGGTGTCTGGTTCTCCAGGCCTACATATTCCGCAGAAATACCCTCTACACCATAAGAACTGTTGGCACGGAAACTGGAAAATGCAAACGACAAGTTTATTAAGACCCCATGCGGTGGTGGTACATTCCTACAGCACCCTTCGGCAATGCAAGAAGTATCACACCGAACATCGGTGCGAGTCCTTCTTTTATACAGGTTTCAAACATAAGAAAGGTAGGCGGTACATGGTTACAGAGTTTTAGGTACATATATGGTCATTGTTGGAACACAGCCAACTCATGGGAGGGGTTACAACACCACTGGTCAGTTTGGCGAAACATTCCTGAGGGGTGACTGGTCAATCGGAACTGCGCATGTACAAGCTTGACCGTTACTAAAAATAGCCTGTTGCTGGGCAAACTCGAATGGTCAGTGGCACAGACAACGGACTAAAGGGCACGCTGACCACGAGGCGGCTCATTCTCTGAAATGGCCGCCGTAACATACAAAATGGCGTTTTCAAGTAAGGCCAAGATAAGGGTAACAACGTGTAGCAAAGCTAAGCGCTAACCCAGCCATCGTCAAATTACGACAGATGACCCTTTTAGCGTTTAGCTGAAGCTACCTCATAGTGAACATAGTCAGGATACTCATCCTCTATATCGATCGACATAATTTGGGCCACTTCTTTATGAAGCATTAATTCATTTTGGGTGAAAGCTCGTCTAGATGGAATACAAGCTGATAAACACATAGAACATAATGCAGGGCCACATTGTATACATAAACATAAGAAAAATAATATCCCAACTATGATACATAAGATTGTCAGTAGCTTCCAGCCCCATGTACTAAGCATTGACCAGAACCACCCCGAAAAGGTCCATGTACCATTGTCCGGATGTATCTCAGCAGCAATTTTATGTAATTTGGATATGGCATCATATACAGATGGTGAATTGTCTGGCACGTAAACGCAGCAGCTACTTCCGATAATTCGGCATGCCCCCCCCCCCCCCTCGATCGGCTAGAACTACGTCTAGAACCATCCGGATCTGGAGCGTTACAATTCTAGATATTTGAAGTTCTTCAGTCATATTCCCCAATGCAAAAGCAGTATCATTGGCAACGGCCTCAACAACACGGGTCAATCGTCGTATCTTTCGGCTGTTTAGAGCAGCTCCCACAAAGGAAAACAAACCCAAATTAAAATCCACATATTGTTGCAGCGCAGTATCGGTTTGGTCAATGTCTTCAAGGACTACAGCTCTTTTAACTCTGTTCAGCACAAAATCATGGTGTAAGACATAATCATTATGGTACATTGGTGGGGCGATAAATACAGGGGGCAATACAAAAGAGATATAGCACGTGCCTAACCATCCTAATGGGAGACGATGATAACCTTTATTGCCACAGATGAAGTATGTATTTCGGGATGCTACAAACGAAATGCCATTCGGACTGTCAAAGGTAAGTGTGGTGTTACATTCACTTTTGCCAACCGGGATTGTACCTTTATTACGTATACAGAGATCAGCCTTAGTATCTATAACATTAATAACATGAGAGTTGGACATGTTTTTTTTTTTTTTAATTTTTAAAACCTTTATTATAGAAGAGCACACAGCTATTCAGCCTAACATCCCGGAGGCAAGGCAGCATAGTACCAGGAGGGAAAAGTGCAAGGTTATTTACAGCAGTACATTGAAGGTTGTTTTTTATTTTTTTTAAAGAAAGAGAACTAAACCAAGAAAAGAAACGCCAAAAGGCGCGTGAAAGAGGCAATGGAGCAATAGTCATCAAGGAGTCGGCAAAGGGCAGAGGAGGACAGGTAAAGAATCGATAAAAAGAATGAATGGTAGGATGGGGAGGGGGGGAGGAAAAACAGGAGAAGTACAAATAGTATAAAACAGTTGGTGTCACAGGTTACGGTGATGAGCGTTCGTCCAAGGTGACAGGTTCCGGCGGCAGGCACACATCGCCCCTGTACGCATTCCATGCCCCCCACACTTTATTCCATGTCTGAGGCCTTCCCCTGGCTACATAGACCGTCTTCTCTCGGAACATGCACCAATCCATGTTGGCTTTCCATTGCACCACCAGGGGGGCTGTAGCAGCACCCCACTTTTGAGCAATGTCACGTTTGGCAACCATATTGCCCAATGTCACCCAGCGAGTCTGCGCCGTGTTGTGGTCAGTCGGTTCCCAAACGTTAAGGAGACACCTCCGCGCCTCTGCAGCCAACACTACACCAGTCACCTCACCCATAATCCTGTGCACTCTCGCCCAGTAGGGGGCAATAACGGGGCATTCCCACAGAATATGTAAAAAGGTCGCGAGAGCACCACAACCTCGACAACAAAGGCCATTGGGCGAGAAGCCCATATGCAAAAGCCGAGGGCCGGTAACATACACCCGATGAAGGATTTTAAATTGCACCAGGCGGAGACGTGAGGAAATAGCGACCTCCTTAGGGGAGGACACTGCACTCTGCCAGTCCTCATCGTCAAGCTCCAGGCCGTCTGCCGTCCATTGGTCTCGCAAGCACAGGAGAAGATCAGTTCGAACATTAATCAATTTCTTATATGACAGGGAAATAGCGCTGTCAGGCATATGGCCATCCAGTATCCTGTCCTCCAGGGGGGAGCTTTCAGGGATCTCTCCCTCCGTCGGCTTGGCAGAGAGCAACGCGTGTCTCAGCTGGGCGTAGCGGAAAAACTCTGAAGCGCCCAAACGGTATTCGGCCTGCAGTTGAGGAAAAGTCTTGACTTCGCCCTTAATAACCATGTCGTTCACTCTGGAGATAGAGATCCCATTTGTCGAAGCCCTTGGTGTGCCACAGCCTGCCCAAGATATCCGAGTCGTACAGCGGGGTAAATCTGGTCAGTCTGCCCTGCCAACCCTGCGCTTTAGTGATCGTCCTCCAAATATGAACCGCTGCCTTGGTCGGGCCGGACAGGCGCCGATCGAAGGATCTAGAATACAGAGCGCGATAGTAGTTGCCACCGCGTAAGAGCCACCTGTCCATTGAGCAAGCCTGGGCTATCAACAGGGCCATACAACCCGTGGTTAAAAGCAGTGAGCTGAGAGGACCAATAGTACCGAAGTAAATCCGGTAGGGCTATGCCACCGTCGTACCACGGTAGCGTGAGCTTCTGGATGGCGACACGGGGCCGACCATCCCAGAGCAAGGCCCGTTGCAAGCCCTCAATCTCCCGGAAATAGCGGGCCGGAACCGGGTCCTGAGTGTTCTGTAAGGCATACAGGAATCTGGACAAGGACATCATTTTGAACAATGCTGCCCGGCCCAGAAGAGAGAGCGGGAGCTTGCGCCAGCTATCCACATCTCTCCGCAGCCGCTGGAGAGGGGGGAGCAGGTTGTGGTCATATCTCGCCTTAGAGCTACCGGAAATGTATATTCCCAGGTACTTGAAGCCCTGTCCGGCCATCTGGATATTGCAGCCTCTGGGGAGGCGCGGTGTGTCCCCCTTAAGAATGTAAAGAGAAGACTTGGCCCAATTGATGACCAGGCCAGAGTGGCGTCCAAAAAGCCTGAGCACGTCGCATGCCACAATAAGCGACTTGCAGGGGGAAGTAAGGTATAACAGAATATCATCCGCGTACAGGGAAATTCTATCTTCAAAGCCTGGGGCCCAAGTTATGCCATGTAAGTCCGGGTGCGTACGTAGCATGGCCGCAAGCGGTTCAAGAGCCAGGGCAAACAGGAGAGGCGACAGGGGGCAACCCTGCCTAGTACCACGGTGAAGGGCAAAGGACACCGAGACACGGCCGTTGACCGTGACATTAGCCAGCGGAGAAGCGTAAAGGAGTTGCACCCAACTCACAAAGACCGGTCCAAATCCAAGCTTCGCCAGCACCGCCCAGAGATAACTCCACTCAAGAGAGTCAAAAGCCATCGTGGCGTCAAGAGAAGCGAGCACCGCCGGTTCCTCAAGGGTGTGAGCTCTGGCCATAACACCATGGAGCCGACGTAGGTTAAGGGCAGTGTTACGGTGGGGAATGAAACCCGACTGGTCCGGGTGCACCAAATCACCGATGATTCCTACCAATCTGTTAGCAAGCAGTTTGGCCAGGATCTTAGTCTCCACATTTAGGAGAGAGATAGAGCGATAGGAGCGGCACACATCTCTCGGTTTCCCCTCTTTGTGAATAACCACAATGGTGGCCAGCCTCTGATCTAAGGGGAAGAGGCCCTCATCAAGTGCCTTCAAAAACATAGTCCGCAAGTGCGTGGAGACCACATCCGGTCGGATTTTGTATAACTCGACCGGAATACCGTTGGGGCCAGTCGCTTTACCCGATCGCAATGCACGGATCGCCAAGGCGATCTCGTCAGCGGATATGTCTCGATCTAGGTCAGCACGGTCCTCTTCAGAAAGACAGGGAAGGTCAATCGTTGAGAGGAACGCAGCCGAGTCAGCCTCGGAGCGGTCTGAGGTGGAAGTGTAGACACCCCGGAAATAATCAGCAAAAGACTCGGCAAGAGCACTTGGGTCCGTGACGGCAACCCCATCGTCGCCCAAAACCTCAGGCACCACGCGGCTAGCCATCTCGCGCCTGTCCAGCCAAGCCAGCAGTTTCCCAGCTTTATCCCCAACGTCGTAAATACGACCTTGTTGTTCCTTGGCCAGGGTAAGGGCTGCATTCGTGGCGAGATCATGGTATTCCGTCTGTTTAAGGGAGAGGGCATGTAAAAGAGAAGGGTCGGGCTCAGGTCCCAGTCGGGACTCGAGGCGCAAAACCTCGTCTTCAATGCATGTGAGGTCGGCATCTCTGACTCGCCTAGTCTCCGCAATGAGAGCAAGAGCCTCACCCCGTAACACAGTCTTGAATGCCTCCCACAAAGTAATAGACGAGCCAACCGAACCTACATTCTCCGAGAAGTAGAGGTCGATGGCCTTAGCAAGGAGCGCACGAGTCTTGAAATTACGGAAATACCATGGGTTAACCGCCACCGGCCGGTCAGACAGGACGATGTTAAAATCAAACGAGACCCACAACGGGGAGTGGTCGGAAATACCCTGTGCCAAAAAACGGGCCTCGGAAACGGCAGATGCATGCGCAGCTAAGGTAAAAACGTAGTCTATACGGGAGAGACTACCATGGGCACTCGAAAGAAAGGAGAAATGGCGAAGCGCAGGATGCAATAGTCGCCAACCGTCCACCAAACCCATGGAGTCAATAAAGGAGGGCAACCACAGTTGGGAACTGCGGAGATCCCTCTGCGGTTGGCGGTCCAGGGAGCCAGAGCAGACTGAGTTGAAGTCACCCCCCACTACCAAAAGACCATCAGGCAAAGACAAAATGGCGCCACCAAGGTCCTGGAAAGTACTGGATTGTAGGCCGGGGGGAACATAAACCGAAAGTAGCGCGAGGGAACGCCCTTCCCATCTACCCGCCACTGCAGCGTAGCGCCCCCTCTCATCAATCACCGTGACGTCTATCTCAAGGGGAAGAGACGCACGCACCAGGATTCCCGCCCCCCGGGAACCCGAGGAGAACCCAGAGTGGGCCACCATCTTGTAGCCTTTACGGTTAAGAGCTTTGCAAGAGTTTCCAATCAGATGCGTCTCTTGTAGGAGTACAATATCGGGCATATGTCTTTTAAGCAGTTGGATCACCACCCCTCTCTTAACACGGTCACCCAACCCATTGACATTCCAACTGATCACTTTTAGTTTCCTACCCCCCATTGTCCCACAACCCGTCCCATCCAACCCCAGCCAACCCAACCAGCAAGTGAAAAACATCAGTAAGCATGACCCATTGCCTAGAGGAAAGAAGAGAGAAAGAACAAACAAACAGATAAACTTGAGCAAACGAACCCCCCACCCTGCACCAGACTAAAAAGCCCCCCCAACCAGCAGTGTGCCTGTCGCCCCATAAACTACTCTACAAAAAGTCCCAGAGGAGAAAGGAATCTCCGCGAACACCTCCCGCCACCCTCCATGAAACAACAGGAAAGTCAACAGGGTCCCTGAAAAACAGTAGCGACAGTCTCATGAAGCGGGGTCACCAATCGCCTGTGGCACACAATATAGCCAAGTCTTATGGATCCAAGCCACCAGCCGCACCTCCTTCGTGTTCATCTTGAGCGTCCCGACACGGCGACAAAGTGTCCAACCATTCACTCACATTCTCAGCGAAGTCAAAGAACAGGGCACGGCCCTCATGTTCAACCCGGAGTTTGGCAGGGAACATCATAGAGTACTTGTATCCCATGTCTCGCAGGCGCCGCTTTACGCCCGCGTAGCTCTGGCGTTGTCGTTGAACAGCCCTGGTAAAGTCCGGGTAGAAGTGTATTTCAGCGTTCTGGTACTTAAGCGGCCCTTGCCGTCTGGATGCCTGCAGGATCGCGTCTCGGTCCCGAAAGTTGAGAAGCCGTGCTACGATGGGTCTCGGCGCCACGCCCGTTTTCGGCGGGCCGCCCGGCACCCGGTGGGCACGCTCCACGGAGAAAAAGTCACTGAGACCAGACGGTGTCAAATGGGTCTTGATCAGATCCTCCACAAAGAGGTCCGTAGCCGCTTCCTCCGATCCCTCCGGAACACCAACTATGCGGACGTTCTGCCATCTGGCACGTCCCTCAAAGTCCTCCAGTCTCCTTGAGAATTGGTCCGCAGTCATCCACAGGTTCCGGACCTCGGTTTGTAGGTCCGAGACGTCGGCCGTTAGGCTGGAGGTCTTAATGTCCAATGACTTCACTCGATCATTAGTCTTGCCCAAGTCGGCTCAAATGAGAGTAAGATCAACAGCCATAGTGTCCACCTTGTGGGTTAAGATCTCATGTTGCTGTTGCATGTCAGCCCTGAAACTGGTAATGGCACCCATGATGTCGCTCAGGGTAGGCTCGGAGCCATCAGGTGAGCCTGTAGCTGGAAGGCTCTTGGCAGAAGATCCCGTGGCAGGCGGCGTCTTCGGCTGGACATATCGCTCAATTTTACTCTGTTGCGACTGCGCTCTTCCGCGGACGCCTTTGTTCGACGTCTTGTCTGGGTCCCCTCTGCCCACCATGTTGGTTCCAACGAGGACAAAGGCTACACCAACCAAGCCCGAGCCCAGCGAGCCAAGAAGTGAATCCGAGCTAGGCAGTCAGACCAGTTCGATGATAGAACCCACTGTAGGCACTAGCACTCCGCCAGTAGGGACAGCAGACAGTCACTACGCAGTCCAATCGTGCGGAGTGGCGGAGACCGGAGAGACAATGGCACAGCCCTGGCACGGAGTTCCATTCGACGTAGCTCTGCGTAGGAACCACTGATTCGGAGGCGGAAGGCAGCTCCCGTCTCAGTAGACCATCAGCAATAAGAATCCACCCGCGTGGATCAGGATTTCAGACAGGATATATGAGGAGGATCGGAAGGTCCGCGGAGCTCCGAGCTTACGCGGCCATCTTGGTTGCCCGCGAAGCTCCTCCCCGAGAGTTGGACATGTTAATGTTCCGTTGGTTGCTGTAAATTCGGGGTGCAGATACGTTGTCAGGGCGGTACTCCTCCCATTCGAATCGAGTACCCTCAGCTTGTGGATAACCATCCCGATCATGATAACATATCTTATTCAAACGGAAAAGCACCCCCCTTTTGTTGGCCATCGCAAAGTGAACAGAAGAGTATACCAGGCATTGCAAGAACCATTATGGGAAAAAGGGAGCGGGATAAGCGGTGTGCCTCCTTTCTTCTGATGTCCAGGCAACATCCCACATACCCAACAGTTAGAAGTGTTCGTCATATTGTGAGTATGATGCAAAATTTGAATGAAGCTATTGTTCAAGTAAGTCTGTCGGTGCCGTTCTTCATGATAGGGTAAGGTGAAATGAAAATGTTCAGATGGAGCCGGGGTAGTCGGCAGCAAATGTTCTCGTGCAGGTACCACAAGTTCTACTACCCAGGCTATCACAGCTATCACCACAATTGTCAGTACAAACAATATAGCACCAAGAATTCTTTTGTCTCGTGATGCAGAAGACGCCATAGTTCAAAAGAGTTCACAGTGTCTCAAATATACAACTAAAAATAAAAAATGTGAGTGCTGAGCTCCGAGGTAGCCGTTGTTTTCTTCTCCGGGGTCAAGACGGGTGTCACTACTCTTGGCAGAACTGATCCCCCCCCTTGAGATTCCCGGCTTCCGTTTCACAAACCCCAGAGCGGTAACTCAACCAGTCTCGCACCAAAAAAAAAATCTTCCTCCTATCGTGGCCGCAGATTGTATCGTTGTCGTCCAGAGACAGTGTGGTCCGGGAAGGCTCCCTCAGATTCGGCCGACGTCACAGCTGGGCTCTTTTCCTCGTCCAAGATATCACTGTAATCAGATAGCACAGTAGGATTCACCAGGTCCGGAGAGACACGGCGGCAGTGAGTTGAATGCACCCACCGCTTCCTGTTGGTCACTCGCACAGCCGTTCGAGTTGCAAGCAGGACTTGCTCGGGGCCACGCCACCTCGGTTCCAAGCTGTTCGCTCTCTCAAACGATTTGACCATCACAAAGTCGCCAGGACGAAGATTGTGAGCCTCTCCAATGGAATTGTCAGGGAGCGCTTCTCGAACCTGTTGGTGAATAGAAAGTAAATCATTTGTTAATCATGCCAAATAATCGTTCATCATTATACAAGGCACATCATGTAACAATCGCGGCTTAGGAACTCCCCATATATTCATTGGTCTTCCAAACACCACTTCATAAGGTGTGAGACCAGTTCGAGAGTGGGGTACTGATCTAATAGAGAGTAACGCTAACGGCAAAGCATCCGGCCACTTCAAAGACGTGGATGCCACAATCTTAGCCAACTTTAGTTTCAAAGTGGCATTGTACCGTTCGACAAGACCTGCTGACTGAGGGTGGAACACAGCGTGAAACTTTTGCTGAATCCCCAATCCCTTCAACACATATTCCACAATTTTCCCAACAAAATGAGGACCATTATCACTCCACAAAAATTTGCAAACTCCATATCGAGGGAAGTACTCTTTGAGCAAAACCTTAGCCGTTTTCAAAGCTGTATTATCTTTCGTGGGGAAGGCCTCAACCCATTTGCTAAAAGCACATACCACCACCAAGACATACTTAAGGTTATTGCAACGCTCAAGCTGGATGTAATCCATTTGAAGTACCTCGAATGGTGCAGAAGGTGGAACGAACCCTCCTTTCGGAGTATGCGTCCCTTTTGCAGGATTGTGCTGCAAACATATCAAACAGTTCTGTACTACTCTCTTGGCAGTGTTGGCAATCTCAGAATGCTCCCAAACTCGTGTTAACAATCGAGTAATCGCAAGAGCTCCAACATGTGCCAACCCATGTGTCATCTGGACCATCGCTTGCAAGTAAGCTGCAGGCAATTTCCATCGTTCCATATCCTTGCTCCTCCAACAACCCTCGTCATCCAGCACCCCCTCTGCTGCCCATGTTACAAGTTCTGCTTCAGTCGCTGATTTCTGAATGTCTAATATCTCTGCTCTAGCATCATGCCATCGCTCGGCCTGCGACTTCACTACATACATGGGGGAGTCGTTTCGTGACATAGCTGTTTGTCTTGCTATACTGTCTGCAAAGGCATTACCTTGTCCCACTTTGTCAGTGATCTTTTTATGTGCACTACATTTGATTATCGCCACTTTCTTTGGACAAAGCAACGCGTTTAGGAGATCACGCACTAGTTCTCCGTGCATAATGTGTACTCCATGCGATGTCAAAAACCCACGCTCTCTCCAGAGTAGGCCGAAGTCATGCGCTACTCCGAAGGCGTACCTGCTGTCTGTGTAGATGTTCACACATAAGCCAGCACTCAGTTCGCAGGCTCTTGTCAAAGCTATCAGCTCCGCTGCTTGGGCCGATTTCTGGGGAATTCATGCTGTTTCTACCACCGTCTTAAGTGTCGTGATCGCATATGCTGCAGAAGTTGTGCCATCTGGCAGCCTCAAACACGATCCATCAACCCACAGTTCCCCATCCACATCTGGAAGTGGCATGTCCTGTAAGTCGACACGACCCTTTGTTTGTTCTTCGGTCAGAAAAACACAATCATGGTGCTTTTCCTCTTGGCCCTCATCAACCGGATATGGCAATAAAGTGGCAGGGTTCAGGGTAGCGCATCTTTTCAGTGTGATATGTGGCGCCAGAAGTGTGAGCTCATATCCTGTTAAACGTGCGCTCGTAAGATACTGTGTTTTCGTTTGATTTAACAGAGCATCTACTGCATGGGGAACTAGCACCAACAATTTGTGCGACAAAACTATTCCCTCACTCTGCCGTATAGCTACTGCTGTTGCTGCAACCGCTCGAAAACACCCAGGTAACCCTCGCGCTACAGGATCAAGGATGGCTGAGAAATATGCACATGGCCTCTGCTTATCCCCGTGTGTCTGCACTAACACTGATAACGCGCACCCATCTTTCTCGTGCACGTACAACGTGAAAATCTTTGTGTAATCTGGTGTACCTAACACGGGTGCAGAGCAAAGGGCCTGTCTCAATTGATCAAAAGCAGTCTGACATTCATCTGTCCATTCAAGAGGCATTGGTGTAGTTTTGGACAATAACGCTAACAAAGGTTTGATAATGTGCGAAAACCCCATGATCCACTGTCTACAAAAGGACGTTAATCCTATGAAGGCGCGTACATCTCTCTGAGTGCGGGGGACTGGTGTATCTAAAATCGCTTGAATTCGATCAGATGTTAATGCACGCCCCTCCTTAGACAAAAGATGACCGAGGTAGGTCACCTTTGGTCTACAGTATTGCAGCTTTTTCTTAGAAACTTTGATTATTCTGAGCCAAAAAGGAGAGCAAAGCAAGTGTACTTTCCTCACATTGTGCATAGGTATCTGCAGCTAACAGGAGGTCATCAACATATTGGATAAGGGCTACTCCAGATTGCAATTCAAATTAATCGAGCTGTCTTTTTAAAGCCTGGCTATAAATGCTAGGGCTCTCTGTGTAACCTTGAGGAACACGACAAAATCTATACGATTTATTATTTAACGTGAAGCCAAATAGGTATCTGCTGTCAGGATGAATGGGAATGGAAAAGAACGCGTTTTTAAGGTCAATAACAGAAAAAGTCGTTGCAGTGGGGGGGACCAAGTTAAGTAATGTTGTGATGTCAGACACCACCGGGTACTGGGGAATGACAATTTTGTTAATCTCTCTCAAATCAATAATAAATCGATAGACTTTGTCAGTGTCTTTTTTTAAGGATCGGAAGAATAGGGCTGTTACAGACATTGTAAGGAACTTCCTCCACTACTCCTGCAATAATCAAATCCTGAACGATGTGCGTCAGGGCAATTTCACCTTCCCTAGATATCTTGTACTGCGGTACACGTGGCAAAAGTACTCCCTCCTTGACAGTAATTCGAATAGGCGGGATGAGCATCTGTCCCACATCCGTATCCGAGGTCGGCCATAATGTGTGTGGGAGAGAGGCTAATGCTTCAATTTCCTTCATGGTACAAAATCTGCCTGAATCTGGGTAATTGTCATTCAAAATAACGCGCACTCCTTCAGGAGCGCAGCGTATCGTTGCTCGAAAATATTTGAGCAAATCAATGCCCATAATGTTATCTAGAGTGTGGGGCGACAACAAAAATGGACAAAAACTAAAAAAATTGTCAATACAAAATGCAAGAGGTTGTGATAATGGGCTTGGAGAGGGTGTGCCATCGAACTCTATACATGTTATCGTTTCGCCAGACAGGGGAGCCCTTGGAACCAAGTTTTTAGACAAAGCACTACGAGTAGCTCCTGTGTCAACTAAGAACTGATCAGTAGAACCCAAAATGCCCGCTGATACATATGGACCTCTTTGATCTACTGGCACTTCAACCGATTCCACACCCCATCCTACGCAATTCTATGCATGCACATAATCCTGACTTTCCACATTCTCACCCTCCGATATCTGATACTGATTTCGCCGATCAAAAGTGTTTCGTTCATCCTGACCACGACCCCTCGCTTCAAACCTACCACGATCACCTACGCCACCCCTCGCTCCCGAGTAACTATTCCGGGACCTTCCACCTCCTCGACCACGCTGACTACGTTGTTCACGAAGCACCGGACAATGTTCAGCCCAATGCCCAAACTCTTTACAATATGCGCATTGGTCCTCAGCAATATCAGTACGACCATACGACGCATTACCCCCTCCTCGCCTGCCTCTATCATTCCCTCTAGATTGCGCACCGCGAACCTGTGCCAACATCACCTTTGTTTTCAATTCCTTCGCTTTCTTATCAACACTTTCTTTAGCCTCTAATTCCTGCCGCTCGTAATACTGAGCCATAGTTAACAAAGACGCAGGGGTCGCCGTGGTCCAGGAACTTTCACTTGTTTTCAACCGCTTTGCAATCTCCGGTAGGAGATTAGCCACATACTTATCTACAAACAGATGCCTACCCGTATCATCTGTTAACGATTGCCCACTGTAATCATGAAATGCTTCTTCAAAACGTGTGAAAAAGTCAGAAACCGATTCGTCTTGCTTCTGTTTGCACGAGGCTAGCATAGTCCAATCGATCTTTTTAGGGGGAACAAGCGTTTTTAATTTATTCAAAATAGCTGTTGGAAGATCTAAAATCAACCGACATGGTTTGCATGCAGGCTCCTGGCCTATATCCCTCCACGTTGCCCCAAACATTGCTTGATCATCAAACTTACGAATCGCTCTCCACATATCAGGGGGAAGAATTAATCCAAAGAAAAGGTCTATATCAACAAGAGTCATAACACAAGAGGAAATGGCCCCCTCCACCCCTTCATAAAAAGCTGCCGGATTTTTACGGGGATCAGGTAAAGCATTTTTCAATGCCATAACATCCGCTCTGTTCCAAGGCGTATACACCCAATTATATATAAAGTACCCCTTCGCATTTGCGGACGTTTTATCATCGTCTGTACCTTGCCCTTTAGGAGGAACATACAAAGGTGCAGCTTCACGCATAGGCATAACATGCACTTTAGAATTCTTATCTGCTCCAAAGATAGAACACTCTTTGGTGGATCCCGTCGACCCTGGCAAGGACTCCTCCGCGGCTTTTTGTGCTTCCCGCAATCTGGACGCCTCATCCCGTAGCTGGACCAATCGTTGGAAAAACCCATCTGCATCTGCAAGAACAAATAAACCTTTACGCATATTCTCATGATGGACTGACATATCCTTGGGTTCTAAATCCACTGAATTCTTACGGAATCGATCAATAACTTCATCTGCAAAGGTATTTAAAAAACACATCAATTCTCGTTCCGACCATTTATCCTTTTCAGCTATAACTTCTGACATAGTTATTCTATTCAAATTCAATTTCCTGGCTAAACCATGCAATTCCGCGGCTCTCTCAGCTGTTAACCTCGTACTCGTCTTATCCAGACCTTCATCACCGGAATCCTCGGACGGGGCCGTAGGCTGAACATACGGAGGCGGAGATCGATCTAGTAATGAAAAATCATCAATCTCATTAGTAAGGACAGGATAAAGCGGACGTCGAATAGGAAATTGACCGGTCGTTTGCAAATTACGTTCCCGTTTCTCCCTCTCTTTCTTCTCCTGCGACTCCTTCTCCTCCAGCTGTAAAGCTTTATCTGGAGCAGCCTTGCGCTGCTCTTTGTCCGCCAAGGCAATCTCACGCTTCATACGTTCGCGCACCGCTTTCTCCCACATTCGCACACAATCAAACATATCCTGTCTAGACCTGCGCTGAAACAAACATTGCTCCACAAACTGAACCTTTCGTAAATCAAACGACCCATGTAGTGGCCATTGCAACTCGGGATCAGATTTAGTATATTTATTCCATAATTTACTGTACAGTATAGGGGGAAGGCCAAATTTCACATACATATCGCGATGAGGGGTACCCTCTGGGGGGGGCCGGCTGAGATTCATTTAACCTATAGGTGGTATTATTTCCAAGACAGCACATCCCTCGGAGTGTGCTTAAAACAGGCATGTTCAAAAAGTACCACGAAAACGTGATACCGTAACAAATGGCACTTACGATACTTCACACAAATGTGCCGCTCAGAGTACAAACAAGGTTAGAGAAACATCTCTACATGCCTGCCTATGTGAAGTGCACTGCACATATGTATTTCAAATTCACAAAGTCAAAATGTTAGCTAACTCAAATCATAGTCACATTCATAGAACTTCAGTAAGCGTCCGCAGACTACCTTACCGATCACAAATCTTACCCAAATCTCAAATATCCAGATTCCAACTGCCAAGGTCTTTGATCGAATCAGCCAAACGGGCACTGTACAGCAACGCAGACGAGCAGGATCTCAGTCGGAGACCGGTGCCACCTGGAAGGTCAGATCAGAAGGAAGGGAAGAAAACACCGTGGGTGCCAAGACTCGGGTCACTCAGAGGCAGCGTACGCGTCCATGGCGAGTTTCCCATCCTTCGTCACGACCTCTCCTTCGGGCATCCGAGTCGCCGATGAGTCCCTTCGTGGTCGCCAATTTGTGGTGTCTGGTTCTCCAGGCCTACATATTCCGCAGAAATACCCTCTACACCATAAGAACTGTTGGCACGGAAACTGGAAAATGCAAAGGACAAGTTTATTAAGACCCCATGGGGTGGTGGTACATTCCTACAGCACCCTTCGGCAATGCAAGAAGTATCACACCGAACATCGGTGCGAGTCCTTCTTTTATACAGGTTTCAAACATAAGAAAGGTAGGCGGTACATGGTTACAGAGTTTTAGGTACATATATGGTCATTTTTGGAACACAGCCAACTCATGGGAGGGGTTACAACACCACTGGTCAGTTTGGCGAAACATTCCTGAGGGGTGACTGGTCAATCGGAACTGCGCATGTACAAGCTTGACCGTTACTAAAAATAGCCTGTTGCTGGGCAAACTCGAATGGTCAGTGGCACGGACAACGGACTAAAGGGCACGCTGACCACGAGGCGGCTCATTCTCTGAAATGGCTGCCGTAACATACAAAATGGCGTTTTCAAGTAAGGCCAAGATAAGGGTAATAACGTGCAGCAAAGCTAAGCGCTAACCCAGCCATCGTCAAATTACGACACCAGGTTGGCACCGGACGAAGTCACCTCGACCAGGTGAGTGGGCGACGCTGGGCTCTGCAGTCTCACGGACCAGGAGGCGTTGTCGGCGACCAGGATGGAGGTGCGAGCTGTTCCACGAAGGTGTCTGCTGTCGACGTCGCTGGACCCAGGATTGGGGCAACAACTCTTGGCAAATGCAAGCCCACGCGGTGGACACAAGATGGCGTCTGGAGTGGACCAGGAGGGTCCGGGGTGCTCCTCTGTTGGAGGGGAGCAAGGGCCAGTCTGGAGCAACCAGACCAGCGGTGTTGTCGTCGGGGTGCGTCGTCAAGAGGGCTACAAGCCAGCAGGCAAGTAACCGGACAACGCAGTGAGCAGCAAAGAGCAGAAGGGCCCCACGCAAATCTCGTGGATGCTGGGGGGCTGGACTTCAGTGCTGGAGCTGCTCAGGGTTAGGGCTTCTCAAACCCCAAAGCACTCACTCGAGGATCCCTCGGCGGTCGTGCTGGATAAAGTAGTGCAGTTCTGAAGATGGCCGGTCCCTCGAGGTCTCGTCACACCCACGAATCTCAGCTGGGCTGATGATGTAGGTAGAGGTCAGAGGTGCCAGGGAAGCCGTGTCTCGTCGTGCTGGTCGGTCGGATTCCGGAGGACGGATGTGCAGCAAACCGCAGTGTTCTTAGTTGGTGCCTGCAGATGCAGGGTGACTACTCCTTAGTCACAAGGGAGAAATCTTAGGAAGAAGTCTTGAGTTCCTTTCGTAGAAAGTAGTTTCAGGATTCAAAGATGACCTCATTTGGAAGAGTCCCCGCTCCTACCTTTATTCTAAAGAAAGGGGCTGGTACGCGACTAGGTCCTGCCCATGAGTGGGACCAGGAAGGGGGGTGGTTACACCCCTCTCCCTTGCCGGACTTCCCCCAGCTCAGGGGCTGGAATGCCCCTGGAACTGGTTTGAGCCGGCATATGCACAGTGAGCACCGGGGTGCCACTGGCAGTCACCTTCCTCTAAAGCCCTGCCTACCTGGGATACACAAAACCCTGTCTGGGATGGTGCTAGCACCGCCCCTGACAGGAAACCCTTTGTCCAAGCCTCCCTCGCTGGAAGGACTCCCAGCAGCAGGAGGTCAGACTTGTGTCTGTGGTGGCAGCATCCATTTTGTGATGCTGAGGCTCGAGTTAACTTTAACCGGGGTTCACAGTTACATACATGTCGTGTCCCTCTAGAAGGGTGGAATGCTAACCCGTCGCCAGAATTGGCGAGGGGTTAGTATTCCAATTCGTATGACACCTTACTCAACATGTTTTGATAAAGCGATACCAAAGTTGGCATACAACCGCGAGGATTATAATGCACTTAAGAGTACATGGTACGCGTTATCCTGGAACAGCTATTAGGACTTGGTTCCGCAAGCTGCAGACAGGCTCAGCTCATGCCAGAGCACCATCTCACATATTTCCAAGCATTCTGCCTTCAGGATTGATAAGGCCTGCCATAGGAGTGACTGATAGGAATATATGTGTCCATTTTAGGGTTAGATATAGGAATACTATATCTAAAGCAAAGGGTGATTACACCACCTTGCCCCAGCTGTCGTGCAGCCAGTTGTGTCAGATTTAGATGGCCAGCCAGGGGTGGCATAAAACATGCTGCAGCCCCTGGTAGGCCCTGGGTACACCTATGCCCTGAGTTACAGGGTCTGATAAGGTGGCCCAGTACCAATTGGTATATGCACCTAAGGTACATGGAATCCATTTTACAGAGAGGGCAGTAGGCCTGGGGCCCTGAATAGCAGGGTCCCAGGTCAACTAAGTCGGACAACCAGCAAAACACCAGGCAAAAAGTTGGGGGTAACCATAGTCAGGTATCCACCCTCCTACACAACCCCCCCACCCCCCCCCAAACGAAAGGAGATAAGGCTATCCTTGACCAGGTAAGCCTATATTGCCTGAGTGGCCATATGAGGTGGTACATGCACTGGCATGGTTACCCCCTATGTCATGGTCCACTAAGCAACCCCTCACCCTAAGGGTATCTGAGGGTCTCCACCATAGGGAATCTCTACCTGTGGTGTGCTTTGGCAAAGTAAAAGGCTGGTGCTGGGATGGAGTACTGAAGTGAGACTCCACTAAGGTTGGGCTCAGCTTCCTCCAATCACCATCCACCATGTGTGCCTTTCTTTCCAGGACTGAGTTGCTGTGAGCTCTCGGGGTCAACCTCTGGCTACCTAAAGCTGGAGGCTGAGTCCCTCTGTTTGGCTTACTGGAGGGACAGGTCAGGTTTGGGGTTTTTAGGCCCCAGGTTTGGCTGTGCCCAACAGTGTCCATCTGTGGGAGGTCCCTAGCTAATTTTAAGGGGGATCCCTCAGGAGTTTGTTTTATTTTCACTGGGCTAGGATTACTAGCTTCAGTGCCCTTAATCTGCTGACTGGGAAGTTCTTTTGGACAGGGGGCCCTTTGGGGTCCACCGCTGGCCTCTCTGACCTCCACAGCCCTGGGCTGACTGAGGCAGGGTAGAGAGGGGCAGGTTTCCTGCTCCAGACTGGGTCCCACCTTGGAAGGGTCCACTGACATCAGGGGCTCTGCCAGGCAAGGCCTGACTACCTCTGGGGCAGTTCCTTCACAAGGGGACAGATCAGTTCCCTGAGGAGGCTGATCCTTTCCTAAAGTCTGGTGGGAGGGAGATTTCTCTTCCTCCTTAATGCTCTCTATCTGAGTGGAGTGATCCATAGTTTCAGGCTTCACAACACTATTATCTGTCTGAGTTTGAGCTGTGGCCATCACAACTCCACCAACCTTTTCAGGAAGGGACTCAGTTTGGGTATGGGCTGTGACCATCATAGCCTTGCCAACCTGTTCAGGAAATGCATCTTTTTGGGATAGGGCTGTGACTGGCACAGCCCTCCTGACCTGTTCAGGGAGGACATCTTGGACCGGGGCTGTGGCTATCACTGCCCCACTAACCTTACCATGGAGATTTACCATTTTAAAATGGGTTTCTTGCTCTACCTCAGCCCAGGCTGAGATCTCTAAATCATTCCCCAGTAGGCAATCCACAGGCAAGTTTGGTGACACTGCCACTCTCTTGTGACCAGTGACACCTCCCCAGCTGAGATTTACCACTGCTATGGGATGATCTCTCTGCACTCCATCAATGTTTGTTACCTGGTATATGGCACCAGATATAAGTTGCTTTGAGGGGACTAGGCTCTCAGCCACCATAGTGATGCTAGCCCCTGTGTCTCTGTAGGCTTCAACTTTTGAACCATTGATGAGGGGCTCCTGTCTGTACTTGCCCAAAGTGTTGGGACAAGTTGTGAAGTTGGCAAGCCCCATGCCAGTCTCACAGACAAGAGTATCTAAGTTTGGGGACCTGGTTAGGCCAGAGTCCCCAGGAACTCCCAAAGTAAATGCACCCAGATTCTTGGGGGCACTCCCACCACCTGGGGGATTACTACTAGTAGTAACAGGAGGCTGGGAAGTTTTACCTGGGGGTATGTTCTCCTTGTTGTTGTTGGCCTTTGGGCAACTGCTGTCACTTTTGTAATGGCCTACCTGTTTGCAGGTATGACAATAAGGTTTCTTCTGGGTATTGAAAGGATTTTGGGACCCACCCTTTTCAGAGGAGTTTTGGGGCCCTGGGGTTTGATCAGAAGATTTATTCCCACCCTTCTCTTGAGGCTTGGTTGATTCCTTCTTTTGGTCACCACCCTGGTTCTTAGGCTTCACCCTGGTTCTGACCCATTTGTCTGCCCTCTTGCCCAATTCTTGTGGAGAGGTCAGATCAGAGTCTACCAGGTGCTGGTGTAATAACTGGTTCTGACAATTATTTAAGACTTGCTCTCTCATAATTAGATTGTACAATCCTTTGAAATCAGTAACCTTACTTCCCAGTAGCCAGCCTTCAAAAGCCTTAGTGGCACAATCAACAAAGTCAGTCCAATCCTGAGACTGAGTTTTCTGGGTGTCTCTGAACAGCAACCTGTACTGCTCAGTTGTTAAGCCAAACCCATCAATCAGTGTATTCTTCAGGACTTGGTAATTGTTAGCATCCTCAGCTCTAGTAGTGAGGAGCTTATCTCTACCTCTGCCTTCAAAGGAGAGCCACAAGATAGCTGCCCACTGACTCTGGGGGACACAGTGTACAGTGCAGGCCCTCTCCAAAGCAGTCATCCATTTGTGGATGTCATCCCCTTGTTTAAAGGGGGGCACATTCTTACTCAGGTGTCTAGTGTCTAAACTCCCGTCCTTTTCTCTAGGTAAAATGCTGCCACCAGTGGGATCTGTCCCACTCAATTTCTGCTCTCTAGCAAAGGCAAGTCTTTCTTTGGCCAGGGCAAGTTCTTCCCTTTCAATCCTCAGGTTGACTTCCCTCATCTTAGCTTCATGCTCTCTCCTCTGAGGGGATGTCATCCCTCTGTGAGAAGAGGCCTGAGAGCCATTGGTTCGAATGGATCTGTTAGAGCCTCTGGATAGAGACCTAACTCGTCCATTCCCAAGGTTAAGCCTGCCTGAGAGTGGGCCTGGGGGTCCCCCAGTTCCATTTCCATGCCTGCTTAAGTTGGACCTGGTGAGTCTACTGACTTCTACCTGTCCTTTGTCTGCCTCATCCCCTGATAACTCCTGATCCTCCTCCTCTCCTTCACTAACTGTTCCATTGAGGTGGAGGTCAGGGTCACCAGTGGTTCCCTCTAAGGGAGGCATGTTCCCATCTGGATTAGAAGGGTCTGTGTTAGCAGTCCTCCTGGCATCATAAGTCTCTAAGAAACCAATCAGAAATGGGATTGTAGGGTTGGAACCCTGTTTTAGTTTCCTGGAGGTACACACTTGTCTCATCTCCTGGAAGCTAAGAGCAGCATATCTGGAAGTGGCCTGTGGAGGGTCCACAACCACAAGAGGGGTCTCTGAAGACTCTCCGTGGTTAGACATGCTTCTAGTGTGGTGTAAGTGATGCACCTACCTACACTATTTGTTTGCCTACTGATCCCTTGCTAAGAGTTGTAGTCAGGGTGTGCTAGGCCCTGTTGAACTACAACAGCTGGTTCAGTAGAACTCAGAGTATTCTAAGCTAAGTTATATGTACCTGGGTACTTATGTGATCTTTCAAATGATATTCTTAGGATACGTGTGGTAAAACAACAGCAAGCTCAAATCCCAACCGCTGCTCACCAATGTGAGAAGTTGGCCTGATATATAGTGCTCACTATTCTAGTGATCACTGTGTATCAATCCAAACGACCCTTATTGATGATTGGTTGTAAGTCAACCTTATAGACCAGCTATCCTAGTAGCGTGGATACGAGCAGTCTAAGGCTAAACTCTGGAGGGCATGTTAAGCCAGCTGTTTTACCATCACATATACTCCTTGAACACCAAGTGAAAGGACACCACACAAGTTGTTATGAAAATAAACAGATATTTATTTAGAACACAACAACCCTGGACTCTTTATGAGGACAGGGTGCTAAGCACAATACAAAGCTCTTATGAAAATACTAAAAGTCGCACAATTTACACAAATGCCCGAGGGGCACGAAAAACCATATACTCTGGAAGTGGAATGCGAAATTACTAGCAGGTAAATACTACTCTCATAGGCTTTTGGATCGCTAGGACTGGACTACTGAACCTTCAGATTACTAGCAGGAGGCCTAGGGGGATCGGGTGCAGAGTGTGCACTCTCACGCTGGATGCGGAACAAAGTCTATGGATGCTAGATTTCGTAAAGTTAGTGTTATCGGACGAATCCGACTAGGTAGAGCTGAAACGAAAAGGGATCTGGACCCTTGGATAGTTAGACTATGCTGGAGCACCGAAATGCTCAGGTTACCTAGCCCAGGGGCTGCGGCTGCATAGGGCTGGAAAGACGTCGGGAATCCTCGTTGCAGTCTATGGAGCCTGAAAGAAGTTGTTGCTGGCAGGCGACCAGTGATGAAGTTCGATGGGATCCAAGCCTGGATCGGTGAAGAAGGATATCTGTAAGCAGAGGGGACCAAGTTCTGAATCACTAGCCAGTGATTAGATGGGCACCAGGTTGGCACCGGACGAAGTCACCTCGACCAGGTGAGTGGGCGACGCTGGGCTCTGCAGTCTCACGGACCAGGAGGCGTTGTCGGCGACCAGGATGGAGGTGCGAGCTGTCCCACGAAGGTGTCTGCTGTCGACGTCGCTGGACCCAGGATTGGGGCAACAACTCTTGGCAAATGCAAGCCCACGTGGTGGACACAAGATGGCGTCTGGAGTGGACCAGGAGGGTCCGGGGTGCTCCTCTGTTGGAGGGGAGCAAGGGCCAGTCTGGAGCAACCAGACCAGCGGTGTTGTCGTCGGGGTGCGTCGTCAAGAGGGCTACAAGCCAGCAGGCAAGTAACCGGACAAAGCGGTGAGCAGCAAAGAGCAGAAGGGCCCCACGCAGATCTTGTGGATGCTGGGGGGCTGGACTTCGGTGCTGGAGCTGCTCAGGGTTAGGGCTTCTCAAACCCCAAAGCACTCACTCGAGGATCCCCCGGCGGTCGTGCTGGATAAGCGTAGTGCAGTTCTGAAGATGGCCGGTCCCTCGAGGTCTCGTCACACCCACGAATCTCAGCTGGGCTGATGATGTAGGTAGAGGTCAGAGGTGCCAGGGAAGCCGGGTCTCGTCGTGCTGGTCGGTCGGATTCCGGAGGACGGACGTGCAGCAAACCGCAGTGTTCTTATTTGGTGCCCGCAGATGCAGGGTGACTACTCCTTAGTCACAAGGGAGAAATCTTAGGAAGAAGTCTTGAGTTCCTTTCGTAGAAAGTAGTTTCAGGATTCAAAGATGATCTAATTTGGAAGGGTCCCCGCTCCTACCTTTATTCTAAAGAAAGGGGCTGGTACGCGACTAGGTCCTGCCCATGGGTGGGACCAGGAAGGGGGTGGTTACACCCCTCTCCCTTGCCGGATTTCCCCCAGCTCAGGGGCTGGTGTGCCCCTGGAACTGGTTTGAGCCGGCATATGCACAGTGAGCACCGGGGTGCCACTGGCAGTCACCTTCCTCTAAAGCCCTGCCTACCTGGGATACACAAAACCCTGTCTGGGATGGTGCTAGCACCGCCCCTGACAGGAAACCCTTTGTCCAAGCCTCCCTCGCTGGAAGGACTCCCAGCAGCAGGAGGTCAGACTTGTGTCTGTGGTGGCAGCATCCATTTTGTGATGCTGAGGCTCGAGTTAACTTTAACCGGGGTTCACAGTTACATACATGTCGTGTCCCTCTAGAAGGGTGGAATGCTAACCCGTCGCCAGAATTGGCGAGGGGTTAGTATTCCAATTCGTATGACACCTTACTCAACATGTTTTGATAAAGCGATACCAAAGTTGGCATACAACCGCGAGGATTATAATGCACTTAAGAGTACATGGTACGCGTTATCCTGGAACAGCTATTAGGACTTGGTTCCGCAAGCTGCAGACAGGCTCAGCTCATGCCAGAGCACCATCTCACATATTTCCAAGCATTCTGCCTTCAGGATTGATAAGGCCTGCCATAGGAGTGACTGATAGGAATATATGTGTCCATTTTAGGGTTAGATATAGGAATACTATATCTAAAGCAAAGGGTGATTACACCACCTTGCCCCAGCTGTCGTGCAGCCAGTTGTGTCAGATTTAGATGGCCAGCCAGGGGTGGCATAAAACATGCTGCAGCCCCTGGTAGGCCCTGGGTACACCTATGCCCTGAGTTACAGGGTCTGATAAGGTGGCCCAGTACCAATTGGTATATGCACCTAAGGTACATGGAATCCATTTTACAGAGAGGGCACTAGGCCTGGGGCCCTGAATAGCAGGGTCCCAGGTCAACTAAGTCGGACAACCAGCAAAACACCAGGCAAAAAGTTGGGGGTAACCATAGTCAGGTATCCACCCTCCTACACAACCCCCCACCCCCCCCCAAACGAAAGGAGATAAGGCTATCCTTGACCAGGTAAGCCTATATTGCCTGAGTGGCCATATGAGGTGGTACATGCACTGGCATGGTTACCCCCTATGTCATGGTCCACTAAGCAACCCCTCACCCTAAGGGTATCTGAGGGTCTCCACCATAGGGAATCTCTACCTGTGGTGTGCTTTGGCAAAGTAAAAGGCTGGTGCTGGGATGGAGTACTGAAGTGAGACTCCACTAAGGTTGGGCTCAGCTTCCTCCAATCACCATCCACCATGTGTGCCTTTCTTTCCAGGACTGAGTTGCTGTGAGCTCTCGGGGTCAACCTCTGGCTACCTAAAGCTGGAGGCTGAGTCCCTCTGTTTGGCTTACTGGAGGGACAGGTCAGGTTTGGGGTTTTTAGGCCCCAGGTTTGGCTGTGCCCAACAGTGTCCATCTGTGGGAGGTCCCTAGCTAATTTTAAGGGGGATCCCTCAGGAGTTTGTTTTATTTTCACTGGGCTAGGATTACTAGCTTCCGTGCCCTTAATCTGCTGACTGGGAAGTTCTTTTGGACAGGGGGCCCTTTGGGGTCCACCACTGGCCTCTCTGACCTCCACAGCCCTGGGCTGACTGAGGCAGGGTAGAGAGGGGCAGGTTTCCTGCTCCAGACTGGGTCCCACCTTGGAAGGGTCCACTGACATCAGGGGCTCTGCCAGGCAAGGCCTGACTACCTCTGGGGCAGTTCCTTCACAAGGGGTCAGATCAGTTCCCTGAGGAGGCTGATCCTTTCCTAAAGTCTGGTGGGAGGGAGATTTCTCTTCCTCCTTAATGCTCTCTATCTGAGTGGAGTGATCCATAGTTTCAGGCTTCACAACACTATTATCTGTCTGAGTTTGAGCTGTGGCCATCACAACTCCACCAACCTTTTCAGGAAGGGACTCAGTTTGGGTATGGGCTGTGACCATCACAGCCTTGCCAACCTGTTCAGGAAATGCATCTTTCTGGGATAGGGCTGTGACTGGCACAGCCCTCCTGACCTGTTCAGGGAGGACATCTTGGACCGGGGCTGTGGCTATCACTGTCCCACTAACCTTACCATGGAGATTTACCATTTTAAAATGGGTTTCTTGCTCTACCTCAGCCCAGGCTGAGATCTCTAAATCATTCCCCAGTAGGCAATCCACAGGCAAGTTTGGTGACACTGCCACTCTCTTGTGACCAGTGACACCTCCCCAGCTGAGATTTACCACTGCTATGGGATGATCTCTCTGCACTCCATCAATGTTTGTTACCTGGTATATGGCACCAGATATAAGTTGCTTTGAGGGGACTAGGCTCTCAGCCACCATAGTGATGCTAGCCCCTGTGTCTCTGTAGGCTTCAACTTTTGAACCATTGATGAGGGGCTCCTGTCTGTACTTGCCCAAAGTGTTGGGACAAGTTGTGAAGTTGGCAAGCCCCATGCCAGTCTCACAGACAAGAGTATCTAAGTTTGGGGACCTGGTTAGGCCAGAGTCCCCAGGAACTCCCAAAGTAAATGCACCCAGATTCTTGGGGGCACTCCCACCACCTGGGGGATTACTACTAGTAGTAACAGGAGGCTGGGAAGTTTTACCTGGGGGTATGTTCTCCTTGTTGTTGTTGGCCTTTGGGCAACTGCTGTCACTTTTGTAATGGCCTACCTGTTTGCAGGTATGACAATAAGGTTTCTTCTGGGTATTGAAAGGATTTTGGGACCCACCCTTTTCAGAGGAGTTTTGGGGCCCTGGGGTTTGATCAGAAGATTTATTCCCACCCTTCTCTTGAGGCTTGGTTGATTCCTTCTTTTGGTCACCACCCTGGTTCTTAGGCTTCACCCTGGTTCTGACCCATTTGTCTGCCCTCTTGCCCAATTCTTGTGGAGAGGTCAGATCAGAGTCTACCAGGTGCTGGTGTAATAACTGGTTCTGACAATTATTTAAGACTTGCTCTCTCATAATTAGATTGTACAATCCTTTGAAATCAGTAACCTTACTTCCCAGTAGCCAGCCTTCAAAAGCCTTAGTGGCACAATCAACAAAGTCAGTCCAATCCTGAGACTGAGTTTTCTGGGTGTCTCTGAACAGCAACCTGTACTGCTCAGTTGTTAAGCCAAACCCATCAATCAGTGTATTCTTCAGGACTTGGTAATTGTTAGCATCCTCAGCTCTAGTAGTGAGGAGCTTATCTCTACCTCTGCCTTCAAAGGAGAGCCACAAGATAGCTGCCCACTGACTCTGGGGGACACAGTGTACAGTGCAGGCCCTCTCCAAAGCAGTCATCCATTTGTGGATGTCATCCCCTTGTTTAAAGGGGGGCACATTCTTACTCAGGTGTCTAGTGTCTAAACTCCCGTCCTTTTCTCTAGGTAAAATGCTGCCACCAGTGGGATCTGTCCCACTCAATTTCTGCTCTCTAGCAAAGGCAAGTCTTTCTTTGGCCAGGGCAAGTTCTTCCCTTTCAATCCTCAGGTTGACTTCCCTCATCTTAGCTTCATGCTCTCTCCTCTGAGGGGATGTCATCCCTCTGTGAGAAGAGGCCTGAGAGCCATTGGTTCGAATGGATCTGTTAGAGCCTCTGGATAGAGACCTAACTCGTCCATTCCCAAGGTTAAGCCTGCCTGAGAGTGGGCCTGGGGGTCCCCCAGTTCCATTTCCATGCCTGCTTAAGTTGGACCTGGTGAGTCTACTGACTTCTACCTGTCCTTTGTCTGCCTCATCCCCTGATAACTCCTGATCCTCCTCCTCTCCTTCACTAACTGTTCCATTGAGGTGGAGGTCAGGGTCACCAGTGGTTCCCTCTAAGGGAGGCATGTTCCCATCTGGATTAGAAGGGTCTGTGTTAGCAGTCCTCCTGGCATCATAAGTCTCTAAGAAACCAATCAGAAATGGGATTGTAGGGTTGGAACCCTGTTTTAGTTTCCTGGAGGTACACACTTGTCTCATCTCCTGGAAGCTAAGAGCAGCATATCTGGAAGTGGCCTGTGGAGGGTCCACAACCACAAGAGGGGTCTCTGAAGACTCTCCGTGGTTAGACATGCTTCTAGTGTGGTGTAAGTGATGCACCTACCTACACTATTTGTTTGCCTACTGATCCCTTGCTAAGAGTTGTAGTCAGGGTGTGCTAGGCCCTGTTGAACTACAACAGCTGGTTCAGTAGAACTCAGAGTATTCTAAGCTAAGTTATATGTACCTGGGTACTTATGTGATCTTTCAAATGATATTCTTAGGATACGTGTGGTAAAACAACAGCAAGCTCAAATCCCAACCGCTGCTCACCAATGTGAGAAGTTGGCCTGATATATAGTGCTCACTATTCTAGTGATCACTGTGTATCAATCCAAACGACCCTTATTGATGATTGGTTGTAAGTCAACCTTATAGACCAGCTATCCTAGTAGCGTGGATACGAGCAGTCTAAGGCTAAACTCTGGAGGGCATGTTAAGCCAGCTGTTTTACCATCACATATACTCCTTGAACACCAAGTGAAAGGACACCACACAAGTTGTTATGAAAATAAACAGATATTTATTTAGAACACAACAACCCTGGACTCTTTATGAGGACAGGGTGCTAAGCACAATACAAAGCTCTTATGAAAATACTAAAAGTCGCACAATTTACACAAATGCCCGAGGGGCACGAAAAACCATATACTCTGGAAGTGGAATGCGAAATTACTAGCAGGTAAATACTACTCTCATAGGCTTTGGGATCGCTAGGACTGGACTACTGAACCTTCAGATTACTAGCAGGAGGCCTAGGGGGATCGGGTGCAGAGTGTGCACTCTCACGCTGGATGCGGAACAAAGTCTATGGATGCTAGATTTCGTAAAGTTAGTGTTATCGGACGAATCCGACTAGGTAGAGCTAAAACGAAAAGGGATCTGGACCCTTGGATAGTTAGACTATGCTGGAGCACCGAAATGCTCAGGTTACCTAGCCCAGGGGCTGCGGCTGCATAGGGCTGGAAAGACGTCGGGAATCCTCGTTGCAGTCTATGGAGCCTGAAAGAAGTTGTTGCTGGCAGGCGACCAGTGATGAAGTTCGATGGGATCCAAGCCTGGATCGGTGAAGAAGGATATCTGTAAGCAGAGGGGACCAAGTTCTGAATCACTAGCCAGTGATTAGATGGGCACCAGGTTGGCACCGGACGAAGTCACCTCGACCAGGTGAGTGGGCGACGCTGGGCTCTGCAGTCTCACGGACCAGGAGGCGTTGTCGGCGACCAGGATGGAGGTGCGAGCTGTCCCACGAAGGTGTCTGCTGTCGACGTCGCTGGACCCAGGATTGGGGCAACAACTCTTGGCAAATGCAAGCCCACGCGGTGGACACAAGATGGCGTCTGGAGTGGACCAGGAGGGTCCGGGGTGCTCCTCTGTTGGAGGGGAGCAAGGGCCAGTCTGGAGCAACCAGACCAGCGGTGTTGTCGTCGGGGTGCGTCGTCAAGAGGGCTACAAGCCAGCAGGCAAGTAACCGGACAAAGCGGTGAGCAGCAAAGAGCAGAAGGGCCCCACGCAGATCTTGTGGATGCTGGGGGGCTGGACTTCGGTGCTGGAGCTGCTCAGGGTTAGGGCTTCTCAAACCCCAAAGCACTCACTCGAGGATCCCCCGGCGGTCGTGCTGGATAAGCGTAGTGCAGTTCTGAAGATGGCCGGTCCCTCGAGGTCTCGTCACACCCACGAATCTCAGCTGGGCTGATGATGTAGGTAGAGGTCAGAGGTGCCAGGGAAGCCGGGTCTCGTCGTGCTGGTCGGTCGGATTCCGGAGGACGGACGTGCAGCAAACCGCAGTGTTCTTATTTGGTGCCCGCAGATGCAGGGTGACTACTCCTTAGTCACAAGGGAGAAATCTTAGGAAGAAGTCTTGAGTTCCTTTCGTAGAAAGTAGTTTCAGGATTCAAAGATGATCTAATTTGGAAGGGTCCCCGCTCCTACCTTTATTCTAAAGAAAGGGGCTGGTACGCGACTAGGTCCTGCCCATGGGTGGGACCAGGAAGGGGGTGGTTACACCCCTCTCCCTTGCCGGACTTCCCCCAGCTCAGGGGCTGGTGTGCCCCTGGAACTGGTTTGAGCCGGCATATGCACAGTGAGCACCGGGGTGCCACTGGCAGTCACCTTCCTCTAAAGCCCTGCCTACCTGGGATACACAAAACCCTGTCAACAGCTAATAGGACTTGGTTCCGCAAGCTGCAGACAGGCTCAGCTCATGCCAGAGCACCATCTCACATATTTCCAAGCATTCTGCCTTCAGGATTGATAAGGCCTGCCATAGGAGTGACTGATAGGAATATATGTGTCCATTTTAGGGTTAGATATAGGAATACTATATCTAAAGCAAAGGGTGATTACACCACCTTGCCCCAGCTGTCGTGCAGCCAGTTGTGTCAGATTTAGATGGCCAGCCAGGGGCGGCATAATACATGCTGCAGCCCCTGGTAGGCCCTGGGTACACCTATGCCCTAAGTTACAGGGTCTGATAAGGTGGCCCAGTACCAATTGGTATATGCACCTAAGGTACATGGAATCCATTTTACAGAGAGAGCAGTAGGCCTTGGGCCCTGAATAGCAGGGTCCCAGGTCAACTAAGTCGGAAAACCAGCAAAACACCAGGCAAAAAGTTGGGGGTAACCATAGCCCACCCTCCTACAAGTGGTATATGTGATGGTATAACAGCTGGCTTAACACGCCCTCTAGAGTTTAGCCTAAAGACTGCTCTTGTCCATGCTACTAGGATAGCTGGTCTATAAGGTTGACTTACAACCAATCATCAATAAGGATCGTTTGGAATGATACATAGTGATCACTAGAATAGTGAGCACTGCATATCAGGCCATCTTCTCACAGTTGCTACTCCCACTACTTTCTGGTTCCCAAGAAGGGCAAAGGGGGCCTACACCCTATCTTGGACCTCTGGAAGGAGAAGTTCAAGATGCTGACTTTGGCTCATGTCTTAGCTGCCCTGGACCCGGGAGACTGGATGGTAGCGTTGGACTTGCAGGACGCCTATTTCCATATCCCCGTCCTGCCGGCCCACCAGCGTTACCTACGGTTCACAGTAGGCCACGAGCACTTTCAGTTTACCGTGCTCCCCTTCGGCCTTACCAGCGCCCCACGGGTGTTCACGAAGGTGATGGCGGTGGTCGCAGCTCATCTGCGCAGGTTAGGGGTGTCAGTCTTTCCCTACCTAGACGACTGGTTGTTGAAGGCGGGCTCGCCCCAGACAGTCATCAACCACCTCCAGACTACGGCCGACCTCCTGCGACTGCTGGGGTTTTCCATCAATGTGCCGAAGTCACACCTGTGTCCCTCTCAGAAGCTCCTCTTCATCGGAGCGGTTCTCGACTCGGCACAGTTTCGGGTTTATCCGCCCGAACAACGGGTTCGGGATATACAGGCTCTGATTCCCATCTTCCAGCCGTTACCCCGAGTCTCGGTCAGGTTGACGCTGCGGCTTCTGGGGCTGATGGCCTCCTGCATCCTTTTGGTGCATCACACCAGGTGGCGGATGCGGGCTCTGCAGTGGGACCTGAAGTTTCAGTGGGCCCAGCATCAGGGCAACCTTTCCGATCATGTCTTGATCTCGGAGGGCACTGCAAAACAACTGGAGTGGCGGCTCACGGACCGCGACTGGGTCAGTGGCAGATCCCTCTCCCTACCCCACCCGGAGCACGTGGTTGTGACGGACGCGTCCCTCCAGGGCTGGGGAGGCCATATGGGAGAGGCGGAGATCAGAGGCTCTGGTCTCTGGCGGAGTCCCGGCTCCATATCAACATGTTGGAGCTGCGGGCGATTCGTCTAGCACTGAAGGCATTCCTCCCCTCTGTCCAGGGGAGTGTGGTGCAAGTGTTCACCGACAACACCACCGCCATGTGGTACTGCAACAAACAAGGTGGAGTGGGGTCGTGGACCCTGTGCCAGGAGGCTCTGCGCCTCTGGCGATGGCTGGAACTTCAGGGCGTGACCCTGGTGGTTCAACACCTGGCAGGCTCTCTGAATGCCAGGGCGGACGAACTCAGCCGTCGGTGCTTGATGGATCACGAATGGCGTCTGAACTCTGACGTGGCGCAAGGTCTCTTTCGGCAGTGTGGAGAGCCTTGGTTAGATTTATTCGCCACAGAAGAGAACGCGCAATGTCATCAGTTCTGCGCGTTGGAATTTCCAAGGCGGCACTCGCTCGGAGACGCTTTTCGTTGCGAGTGGAGTTGCGGTCTTTTGTACACCTTTCCGCCTATACCACTTCTGCCCAGAGTGCTGAAGAAGATCAGGCGCGACCGGGCCCAGGTTATCCTTGTGGCTCCGGACTGGGCATGAAGGTACTGGTATCCCGAGCTACTCAGCATGTCAGTCGATCCCCCGATTCGTCTGCCTCTTCGGGAGAACCTTCTGTCGCAGCAGCAGGGGACGGTGCTGCACCCAAACCTGTCCAGTCTCCACCTACAAGCTTGGAGATTGAGCGGCGACAGTTGAGGCCATTTGACTTGCCTCCTGAAGTCTGTGATATTATTCTGGCAGCCAGGTGTCCCTCCACAAAGTCGGTATACGCCTGCAGGTGGAACAGATTTGTGGCATGGTGCACAGCAAAGGCTGTGGATCCTCTCTCTGCACCCCTTTCAGAAGTGCTGCTCTTCCTTCTTTCCCTTGCCCAGCAGGGCTCTGCTCTGGGCACTCTTAAAGGGTACCTTTCTGCTCTTTCCGCCTTCTTAAGGCTACCTGATCAGCCTTCCTTATTCAAGTCCCCCATTGTAAATAGATTTCTGAAGGGCATCACACACATGTTCCCTCCTGTTCCCTTCGTGATGCCCCAGTGGGACTTGAATCTTGTTCTCACTTATCTGATGTGTGCTCCCTTTGAGCCGCGCCATAACTGTCCTCTCCGTCTTCTCACATTGAAGACTGCTTTCCTGGTCGCCATCACCTCTGCCAGGAGGGTGAGTGAGCTCCAGGCTCTTTCTTCTACTCCACCTTTCCTATCCGTTCATCCGGATAAGGTGGTGTTGCGTAACCGACCTTCCTTTCTGCCCAAGGTTGTCACGGCCTTCCACATCGGGCAGTCCATTACTTTGCCCACCTTCTTTCCGCCTCCGCATCCCTCGAAAGAGGAAAAGAGGCTCCACCGCCTGGATCCAAAACGTGCGCTCTCCTACTACCTAGACCGCACACGCCAATTCCGGGTGGATGACCAACTCTTTGTTGGTTACGTGGGCGCTAAGAAGGGAAAGGCAGTACACAAGAGAACCATTTCGCGGTGGATCATCTTGTGTATTCAGGCATGTTACTCCATGGCCAAAAAGGAGCCCCCTGCTGGATTGCGGGCTCATTCCACTCGTGCCACGGCGACAACAATTGCCCTGGGCCGAGGGGTCCCCTTGCAGGACATTTGCCTGGCAGCGACGTGGGCCTTGCTGCTCACGTTCGCAAGGCACTACTGCCTGGACAGTCAAGTCCGAAGGGATGGCTTCTTTGGCCGTTCCGTCCTCCAGGACTTTCTGGCGTGATATTGGTTCGCAGACCCACCTCTGGGGTTGGTATTGCTGGGGTATCTATTCTAAGGTAAGGAATCTATCACTAACGTGTCTTTCAGATGCACAAGTTACTACTTGTATAACGATATATCTGTAAGAGACATTAGTTAGTGATAGATTCCTTACCGACCCACCCATCCTCCCCGTTCTGCGAACTGATATCTAGGGTTAAGGTCATCCCCTTTCAGGGCCCTAGTTTCATGGCACCAGTGTTGGTTCTATCATGGCTCTGCGTATCTGGCGCGGAAAAGCTGTGTATCAGAGCTGACGTCAGCGCGCATGGGCGGCGTCTAAGTACTCCGGCGACGTCATTCCGGCGCTGCCGACGACGGACGCGGAGCCGCAGACGACGCCTGCCGACGCGCAGGGGTATTGCTACGCACAAAGTTTCCGAAACCAGTCTGACGCATGGGGATATTCTAAGGTAAGGAATCTATCACTAACTAATGTCTCTTACAGATATATAGTTACACAAGTAGTAACTTGTGCTTCAGGGCCCTAGTTTCAGGCACCAGTGTTGGTTTTTATCATAGCTCTGCGTTACTGGCGCGGAAAAGCTGTGTATAAGAACTGACGTCAGCGCGCGAGGACGGCGTCTACGTACTCCGGCGACGTCATCCCAGCACCGACGACGGACGCGGGGCAGCAAACGACGCCTACCGACACGCAAGGGTACTGCTACGCAAAAGTTTCCAGATCCAGTCTGACGCCTGGGGATATTCTAAGGTAAGGAATCTAATACTAACTACTGTTTCTTACAGATATATCGTTACCTAAGGTAAGTAACTTGTGCGACTGGCTCATAAAAGCCAAGTCACACAGCAATTGTGTACAACAAACACACAACACAATCCAGCTGCTGCACAACTTGGGATTCACAATAAACCTCACCAAGTCAAAGTCAAAGTCAGCTTTATTCGATTTCATGTCATTAAATCATAAAAGCACAATATAAAAACAGTAATTTAAAACAATTCCCATTTCCCACATACAGCGGTATAATTTAAAAAAATACAATCCATTTAAAAGATCATAGATACATATCAGAATTCCATGTATATACAAGAAAGGGTAAACATAACGCCAGACATTCCCAATAGATTCATATAGAGTGCCTGAACCTTATGACAGCGTTTAGGAAGGAGGAGGTAGCTGCAACGATGAATTCATTTTCCAACATTTGTATTCTTAAAAAGGCTATTCTGCATTGTTTTAAAATCCAGCTTCTAAAGATGGGCAGTAAAAAATGTTTCCTCGGAACAACATATTATTTACAAAATAAGGTGCAGTGCATTGTGGTCAGTTTAGAGGTATCGTCGCATGGACAGGTAGGATGATGTTCTGAGTAATCATTGACATCAGGGAAAGTGACTATCCTAAAGAAAGACCCGCTGCGAAAGCGGGCCAGAAGCATACAGGAATAGCTACACTGTACCAATGTTAAGTAGGGTTGCATACCTGGGGAAGTGGACATCAAGTGATTTGCCATAACCGATTTCTTTTATCTTTCAATAAACCAGCGTTCAACCTGTAGGTATTTAAGGCAGTGTGTCCTAAGGGATTTTCTAGAAACAGATTCCAAACTGCTGGGATTATAAAAATATTCTGGGTGGCCTAAATCGTGTGTCATGCTTTTTATATAACTAATCCAAGGCAGACTTGCCACCCCATCCAGTTTTAGGCAATCTTTAATTACGTCCCTGTTAAAGCCCATCTCTAACTACACCCATACCTTGTGCCATAGAAGAAGAGGAATAATCTTTATGGTGTCTGAAATATGTACAAGGCCAAGTTCTCTATGACAGCAATAATTGGCAGTTGAACTTTGAACCGCCAGTAAATAACGCAAAAAAGCGTTGTGAGAAGTTGGCCTGATATATAGTGTTCACTATTCTAGTGATCACTGTGTATCATTCCAAACGACCCTTATTGATGATTGGTTGTAAGTCAACCTTATAGACCAGCTATCCTAGTAGCATGGACAAGCGCAGTCTTTAGGCTAAACTCTAGAGGGCGTGTTAAGCCAGCTGTTTTACCATCACATGTACCCCTTGAACACCAAGTAAAAGGACACCACACAAGTTGTTATAAAAATAAAGGATATTTATTAATAACAAGACTACCCTGAACTCTTTATGAGTCAGGGAGCTAAGCACAATACAAAACTCTTAAGAAAATACTGCAAGTTGCACTAATAACACAAATGCCCGAGGGGCACGAAAAACCATATACTCTAAAAGTGGAATGCGAAATATTAGTAGGTAAGTAATACGATCCAGAGGCTTCAGGACCGCTAGGACTACCTTACTGAACCCTCAGGTTAGGAGCAGGAGGCCTAGGGAACCCGGGTGCAGAGTGGGAACTCTTACGCGGGATGCGGGACAAAGTCTATGGATGCTAGTAATTCTAAAGTTACTGTTTCCGGACGAATCCGACTAGGTAGACTAAAAACGAAAAAGGATCTGGACACTAGGATAGTGGACCTGTGTTGGAGCACCGAAATGCTCGGGTTACCTAGCCCAGGGGCTGCGGCTGCATAGGGTTCAAAAGACGTCGGGAATCCTCGTTGTAGTCTATGGAGCCTGAAAGAAGATGTTGCTGGCAGGCGACCAGTGAAGATGTTCGGTGTGATCCAAGGCTGGATCAGTGAAGGAGACGACCTGAAAGCAGAGGGGACTCAGTTCTTAATCCCTAGCCAGTGATTGTGTGGGCACCAGGATGGCACCGGATGAAGTCACCGCGATCAGGTGAGTGGGTGACGCTGTACTCTGCAGCCACACGGACCAGGAGGCGTTGTCGACGGCCAGGCTGGGGGAGCGAGCTGTCCCACGGTGGTGTCTGCTGTTGGCGATGCTGGACCCAGGATTGGGGCAACAACCCTTGGCAAAGGCAAGCCCACGCGGTTGAGTCAAGATGGCGTCTGGAGTGGACCAGGAGAGTCCAGGGCGCTTCTTATTGATCAAGGAGCAAGGAGCAAGGGCCAGTCTAGGGGATCTAGACCAGCGGTGAAGAACGTCGTGGTACGTCGTCAGGATGGTCACTAGCCAACGGGCAAGTGACCGGACAACGTGGCAAGCAGCAAAGAGCAGAAGGGCCCCACGTAGATCTCGTGGATGCTGGGGGGCTGGACTTTGGTGCTGGAGCTGCTCAGGGTTGGGGCTTCTCAAACCCCAGTGCACTCACTCGAGGATCCCTCGGCGGTCGTGCTGTCGTGCTGGTTGAGCGCCGTGCAGGTCTTGAAGATAGCCGGTCCCTCGGGTCTCGTCACACCCACGAATCTCAGCTGGGCTGATGATGCAGGTAGAGGTCAGAGATGGCAGGGAATCCGGGTCTCGTCGAGCTGGTCAGTCTTGATCCGGAGCAACCAGCAAAACACCAGGAAAAAAGTTGGGGGCAACCATAGTCAGATATCCACCTTTTAAACCCCGGTTAAAGTTAACTCAAGCCTCAGCATCACAAAATGGATGCTGCCACCACAGACACAAGTCTGACCTCCTACTGCTGGGAGTCCTTCCAGCGAGGGCGGCTTGGACAAAGGGTTTCCTGCCTTGGGAGGTGCTAGCACCACCCCAGACAGGATTTTGTGTATTAGGTAGGACAGGGCTCAATGGAATGAGACATGCCTGGGGCACACAAGGTGTCCCTGTGCATACACTGGTCAGAACCAGTTCCTGGGGCACTCCAGCCCCAGAGCTGGCGCAAGACCGGACAAAGGAAAGGGGGTGTAACCACCCCCCTTCCTGGTCCCACCCAGAGGAGGGACCTAGTCGTAGTGCAGCCCCCTTTAGCCGAATAAAGGTAGGAGCTGGTCCCATTCCAAATCAGATTATCCTGAACAACTTCCCAAGAAGAAACTCTGGACTTCGACGTTCTGCTCCACAGAAGACTGAAGATATCTCCCTTGTGGGCAAGGAGTGTCCACCCTGCACCAGCAGGCACCCTCAGCGTACAGCGGCTTCCCTTTGTCGTCTTCCTGCAAGGATCCAGACTTCAGAGCCTGACGAGACCCGGATTCCTAGACTTCTCCGACCTCTACCCACATCTGCAGCACAGCTGAGACCTGTGGGTGCGACGAGACACGTGGGACCGGCCATCTTGGAAGAAGCAGCACTTCGCTCCAGCACGACTTCAGAGGCATCCTCGTCCAAGTGCTTTGGGGACTGAGAAGCCCCGACCCCGAGCAGCTCCTGCATCAAAGATCAGCCCTCCAGCATCCATGAGATCTGCGTGGGGCCCTTCTGCCTGTTGCTGCTCGACGCGTTGTCTGGTCACTTGCCGGCTGGCTTGTGACCTCCTAGACGACGAACTCCGACAACTTTGCTGCTGGTCTGGTTGCTCCAGACTGGCCCTTGCTCCCTTCCAAAAGAGGAGCTCCCCGGACCCTCCTGGTCCACACCAGACGCCGTTTCCACTCACCGCGTGGGTTGCCTTTGCCAAGGCCTGTTGAACCTGAATCCGGAGACGACACCGCCGACAGCGAGAGCCTGCGTGGGACAGCTCGTGCCTCCATCCTGGTCGTCGAAGACACCACCTGGCCCACGCGGATGCAGAGACAAGCGTCCACCTTCACCTGATTGCGACGACGACATCTGGTTCCACTCCTGGTTCCACTCCAGTCACTGGCTAGTGACTTTAAACATTGTCCCCTCTGCTTTCAGGTTCTACTCTTCACCGATCCACCCTTGGATCACACCGGACATCTTCCTCCTGACCGCCTGCAGCATCTTTTCCTCCAGGCTCCATAGACTTCAACGCCGGAACCCGACACGACTTGGCACCTATGCACCCGCAGCCTGTGGGTGAGGTAACACGAGCATTTCGGTGCTCAAGGGTAGCTTGACTCTCCTAGTGTCCAGTTCCACAGTCGTTTTAGTCCTATCTAGTCAGGGACGTCCGTACTCACCTTTTCTTTAAACTGTACTGTCCATAGACGATTGTACGCATCTCGCGTGTGAGTTCACACTCTGCACACGCGCTCCGTGGGCCTCCTATTACCTACCTCAAGTTAGTATAGCGTGGTCCCAGCGATCCTACAACCTCTGGACAGCTCCATTCCTTTGATTGACTTTCGCATTCCATTTATTTAGTATATGGTTTGTTACGCCCCTCAGGCGTTCTTGTAAATATTGTGCGAACTCGTATTTCCTTTCAAGTATTGTCATGTGCTTAGCCCTCTGACCTCATAAAGAGTTCAGAGGTGTATGTTAGTTAATAAATATCTGTTTATTTTCATAACAACCTGTGTGGTGTCCTTTCACTTGGTATTCAAGGGGTTATATGTGGTAAAACAGCTGGCTTCACATGCCATTCAGAGTTTAGCCTAAAGACTGCTATTGTCCACGCTACTAGGATAGCTGGTCTATAAGGTTGACTTACAACCAATCACCATAAGGGTTGCTTGGACTGATACAAGGTGATCACTAGAACTAGTGAGCATCATATATCAGGCCAACTTCTCACAGTACTGAAGTGAGACTCCACTAATTTTGGGCTCAACTTCCTCCAATCACTATCCACCATATATGCCTTTCTTTCCAGGACTGAGTTGCAGTGTGCTCTCAGGGTCAACCTCTGGCTACCTAAAGCTGGAGGCTGGGTCCCTCTGTTTGGCTTACTGGAGGGACAGGTCAGGTTTGGGGCCCTCAGGTCCCGGGTTTGGCTGTGCCCAACAGTGTCCATCTGTAGGAGGTCCCTAGCTAATTTTAAGGGGGATCCCTCAGGAGTTTGTTTTATTTTCACTTGGCTAGGACTACTAGCTTCAGTGCCCTTAATCTGTTGATTGTGGAGTTATTTTGGACAGGGGCCCTTTGGGGTCCACCACTGGCCTCCTTGACCTCTACAGCCCTGGGCTGACTGAGGCAGGGTAGAGAGGGGCAGGTTACCTGCTCCAGACTGGGTCCCACCTTGGAAGGGTCCACTGACATCAGGGGTTCTGCCAGGCTAGGCCTGACTACCTCTGGGGCAGTTTCTTCACAAGGGGTCAGATCAGTTCCCTGAGGAGGCTGATCCTTTCCTAAAGTCTGGTGGGAGGGAGAATTCTCTTCCTCCTCAATGCTCTCTGTCTGAGTGGAGTGATCCATAGTTTCAGGCTTCAAAACACTATTATCTTTTTGAGTTTGAGCTGTGGCCATCACAACTCCACCACCCTTTTCAGGAAGGGACTCAGTTTGGGTATGGGCTGTTACCATCACAGCCTTGCCAACCTGTTCAGGGAAGGAATCTATCTGAGATTGGGCTGTGACTGGCACAGCCCTCCTGGCCTGTTCAGGGAGGACATCTTGGACTGGGGCTGTGGCTATCACTGCCCCACTAACCTTACCATGGAGGTTTACCATTTTAAAATGGGTTTCTTGCTCTACCTCAGCCCAGGCTGAGATCTCTAAATCCTTCCTCAGTAGGCAATCTACAGACAAGTTTGAGGACACTGCCACTCTCTTGGGGCCAGTGACACCTCCCCAGCTGAGATTGACCACTGCTATGGGATGATCTCTCTGCACTCCATCAATGTTGGTCACCTGGTATGTGGCTCCAGGTATAAGTTGCCTTGAGGGGACTAGGCTTTCAGTCACCATGGTGATGCTAGCCCCTGTGTCTCTGTAGGCCTCAACTTTTGAACCATTGATGAGGGGCTCCTGTCTGTACTTTTCCAAAGTGTTGGGACAAGCTGTGAAGTTGGCAAACCCCATGCGTCTCACAGACAAGAGTATCTAAGTCAGGGGACCTGGTTAGGCCAGAGTCCCCAGGAACTCCCAAAGTGAATGCACCCAAATTCTTGGGGGCACTCCCACCACCTGGGGGATTACTACTAGTAGTAACAGGAGGCTTGGAAGTGTTACTTGGGGGTATGTTCTCCTTATTGTCGTTGGCCCTTGGGCAACTGCTGTCAGTTTTGTAATGGCCTACCTGTTTGCAGGTATGACAATAAGGTTTCTTTTGGGTATTGGAAGGATTTTGGGACCCACCCTTTTCAGAGGATATTTGGGGCCCTGATGTGGTTTGATCAGAAGATTTATTCCCACCCTTCTCTTGAGGCTTGGTTGATTCCTTCTTTTGGTCACCACCTTGGTTCTTAGGCCTAACCCTGGTTCTGACCCATTTGTCTGCCCTCTTACCCAATTCTTGTGGAGAGGTCAGATCAGAGTCTACCAGGTGCTGGTGTAATAACTGGTTCTGACAATTATTTAAGACTTGCTCTCTCATAATTAGATTATACAATCCTTTGAAATCAGTAACCTTACTTCCCAGTAGCCAGCCTTCAAAAGCCTTAGTGGCACAATCAACAAAGTCAGCCCAATCCTGAGACTGAGTTTTCTGGGTGTCTCTGAACAGCAACCTGTACTGCTCAGTTGTTAAGCCAAACCCATCAATCAGTGTATTCTTCAGGACTTGGTAATTGTTAGCATCCTCAGCTCTAGTAGTGAGGAGCTTATCTCTACCTTTACCTTCAAAGGAGAGCCACAGTATAGCTGCCCACTGACTCTGGGGGATGCACTGGACAGTGCAGGCCCTCTCCAAAGCAGTCATCCATTTGTGGATGTCATCCCCTTGTTTAAAGGGGGGCACTATTTTACTCAGGTGTCTAGTATCAAAACTCCTGTCTTTATCTCTAATGATAATGCTGCCACCAGTGGGGTCTGCCCCACTCAATTTCTGCTCTCTGGCAAAGGCAAGTCTTTCCTTGGCAAGGGCAAGTCTTCCCTCTCAATCCTCAGATTGACTTCCCTCATTTTAGCTTCATGCTCTCTTCTCTGAGGGGATGTCATCCCTCTCTGAGAAGATGCCTGGGAGACATGGGTGTGAATAGATCTGTTAGAGCCTCTGGAGTGAGACCTAACTCGTCTATTCCCAATGTTAAGCCTGCCTGAGAGTGGGCCTGGGGGTCCCCCAGTTCCATTCTCATGCCTGCTTAAGTTGGTCCTGGTGAGCCTACTGACTACTACTGGACCTTTGTCTGCCTCGTCCGCTGATAATTCCTCTTCCTCTTCCTCCTCTCCACTTTCTGCTCCATGGAGGTTAAGGTCAGGATCACCAAGGGTTCCCTCTAAGGGGGGCATGCTCCCATCTGGATTAGAGGGGCCTGTATTAGAAGCCCTTCTGGCATTATATGTCTCTAAGAGACCTATCAGAAAAGGAGTGGTAGGGTTAGAACCCTGTTTTAGTTTCCTGGAGGTACACAATTGTCTCATCTCCTGGAAGCTAAGAGCTGCATATCTGGAAGTGACCTGTGGAGGGTCAACAACCACAAGGGGAGTCTCTGAAGACTCTCCATGGGTAGACATGCTTCTAGTGAGGTGTAAGTGATGCACCTGCCTACACTATGGGTTTACCTACTGATCCCTTGCTAGAGTTGTAGTTAGGGTGTGCTAAGCCCTGTTACACTACAACAGCTGGTTCAGTAGAACTCAGAGTATTCAAAGCTAAGTTATATGTACCTTGGTACTTATGTGATCTTTCAAATGATATTCTTAGGATACGTGTGTGGTAAAACAACAGCAAGCTCAAATCCCAACCGCTGCTCACCAATGTGAGAAGTTGGCCTGATATATAGTGTTCACTATTCTAGTGATCACTGTGTATCATTCCAAACGACCCTTATTGATGATTGGTTGTAAGTCAACCTTATAGACCAGCTATCCTAGTAGCATGGACAAGAGCAGTCTTTAGGCTAAACTCTAGAGAGCGTGTTAAGCCAGCTGTTTTACCATCACATGTACCCCTTGAACAGCAAGTGAAAGGACACCACACAAGTTGTTATAAAAATAAAGGATATTTATTAATAACAAGACTACCCTGAACTGTTTATGAGTCAGGGAGCTAAGCACAATACAAAACTCTTAAGAAAATACTGCAAGTTGCACTAATAACACAAATGCCCAAGGGGCACGAAAAACCATATACTCTAAAAGTGGAATGCGAAATACTAGCAGGTAAGTAATACGATCCAGAGACTTCAGGACCGCTAGGACTACCTTACTGAACCCTCAGGTTAGGAGCAGGAGGCCTAGGGAACCCGGGTGCAGAGTGGGAACTCTTACGCGGGATGCGGGACAAAGTCTATGGGTGCTAGTAATTCTAAAGTTACTGTTTCCGGACGAATCCGACTAGGTAGACTAAAAACGAAAAAGGATCTGGACACTAGGATAGTGGACCTGTGCTGGAGCACCGAAATGCTCGGGTTACCTAGCCCAGGGGCTGCGGCTGCATAGGGTTCAAAAGACGTCGGGAATCCTCGTTGTAGTCTATGGAGCCTGAAAGAAGATGTTGTTGGCAGGCGACCAGTGAAGATGTTCGGTGTGATCCAAGGCTGGATCAGTGAAGGAGACGACCTGAAAGCAGAGGGGACTCAGTTCTTAATCACTAGCCAGTGATTGTGTGGGCACCAGGATGGCACCGGATGAAGTCACCGCGATCAGGTGAGTGGGTGACACTGTACTCTGCAGCCACACGGACCAGGAGGCGTTGTGAACGGCCAGGCTGGAGGTGCGAGCTGTCCCACGGTGGTGTCTGCTGTCGGCGATGCTGGACCCTGGATTGGGGCAACAACCCTTGGCAAAGGCAAGCCCACGCGGTTGAGTCAAGATGGCGTCTGGAGTGGACCAGGAGGGTCCAGGGCGCTTCTTATTGATCAAGGAGCAAGGGCCAGTCTAGGGGATCTAGACCAGCGGTGAAGAACGTCGTGGTACGTCGTCAGGAGGGTCACTAGCCAACGGGCAAGTGACCGGATAACGTGGCAAGCAGCAAAGAGCAGAAGGGCCCCACGCAGATCTCGTGGATGCTGGGGGGCTGGACTTCGGTGCTGGAGCTGCTCAGGGTTGGGGCTTCTCAAACCCCAGTGCACTCACTCGAGGATCCCTCGGCAGTCGTGCTGGTTAAGCGTCGTGCAGGTCTTGAAGATAGCCGGTCCCTCGGGTCTCGTCACACCCACGAATCTCAGCTGGGCTGATGATGCAGGTAGAGGTCAGAGATGGCAGGGAATCCGGGTCTCGTCGAGCTGGTCAGTCTTGATCCGGAGGATGGACGTGCAGCAAACCGCAAGCGCTTAGATGGTGCCTGCTGGTGCAGGGTGGCTACTCCTTAGCCACAAGGGAGAGTCTTCAGAGAAAGTCAAGAGTTCCTTTCGTGGAAAGTAGTTCAAGATTCAAGATTATCCAATTTGGGAAGGGTGCCCGCTCCTACCTTTATTCTAAGAAAAGGGGCTGGCACGCGACTAGGTCCTGCCCATGGGTGGGACCAGGAGGGGAGTGGTTACACCCCTTTCCTTTGTCCGGTCTCTCCCCAGCTCAGGGGCTGGTGTGCCCCTGGAACTGGTTTGAGCCGGCATATGCACAGTGAGCACCGGGGTGCCACTTGCAGTCACCTTCCTCTCAGCCCTGCCTACCTGGAATACACAAAATCCTGTCTGGGGTGGTGCTAGCACCTCCCAAGGCAGGAAACCCCTTGTCCGAGCCCCCCTCGCTGGAAGGACTCCCAGCAGCAGGAGGTCAGACCTGTGTCTGTGGTGGCAGCATCCATTTTGTGATGCTGAGGCTCGAGTTAACTTTAACCGGGGTTCACAGTTACATACATGTCGTGTCCCTCTAGAAGGATGGAATGCTAACCCCGTCGCCAGAATTGGCGAGGGGTTAGTATTCCAATTCGTATGACACCTTACTCGACATGTTTTGATAATGCTATGCCAAAGTTAGCATTTGACCGCGAGGTTCATAATGCACTTAAGAGTATATGGTATAGCGTTATCATGGAACAGCTATTAGGACTTGGTTCCGCAAGCTGCAAACGGGCTCAGCTCATGCCAGAGCACCATCTCACATAATTACAAGCACTCTGCCTTCAGGATTGATAAGGCCTGCCATAGGAGTGACTGATAGGAGTATATGTGTCCATTTTAGGGTTAGATATAGGAATTCTATATCTAACGCAAAGGGTGATTACACCACCTTGCCCCAGCTGTCGTGCAGCCAGTTGTGTCAGATTCGGGTGGCCAGCCAGGGGTGGCATAATACATGCTGCAGCCCCTGGTAGGCCCTGGGTGCGCCTATGCCCTGGGTACCTAAGGTAAACTGTACAGGGTCTGATAAGGTGACTCAGCATCCAATTAGATATGTACCTAGAGTACATGGAATCCATTTTACAGAGAGAGCAGTGGGCCTGGGGTCCTGAATAGCAGGGCCCCAGGTCAACTAAGTCGAAAAACCAGCAAAACACCAGGCAAAAAGTTGGGGGCAACCATAGTCAGATATCCACCTTCCTACAAGCGTTTTCACAGCATTGTAGATGTTCAACATGTTCAATACCCCATATGCCAGCCCCATATGTCCCTGTCGAGGTGCATTTAGATTTATAAATTGACAGCAACTCAGGGACAGGTCTTCCATCTAGTTTTTTAGAAAAATTAGGAAGCGCTCCTATGGCTCTCGAGACAGTCAGCTTCCTACTGTTTATGGCCGCTTTCCACAAGCCCTTTCTATCAAAGGTTATGCCTAAATAGGAGAAGCTATCCGTACTCAAGATTCTTTTATTATCAATGTAGATGTTGTATGTCTTTCTTTGTTCTTGTTCCACAGCTCATGGTGAATGTTTTTGCGACATTTACCTTTAGGCCCCGCTCCGTCATGCAAGTAGAAAAATTTGAGACCGACCTTTGCAAGCCCAGCTGTATCCGTGACATTATGACAGCGTCATCCGCGTATAATAATATGGGAAAGGGGGTGTCCCTAATGATCGGATGATCCTGTTGGAAAGCGCTCATGTACTGTCCCACACTATTTATATAGAGAAAAAAACAAGGGGGCAAGAAGGCACCCCTGCCGTACCCCCCTTTTTATGGGGAACTTGGCTGAGCATACTCCCTGTTTGCCATACCGTACCCTCGCCCCGGCCCCCCTATATAATTCCTTTATAAACAGCAACAGGGTAGGTCCAGCGCTAGATCTTTAAGGGTTTCCCACAGCATGACGTGTTTGACGCGATCAAAGGTGGAGCTTATGTCCACAAAAGTGAGAAAAAGTTTCCCATTCTTAGCTTTTGTATATTTATCAATGATCAAGGACAGATTTAATCCCTGTTCAATGGTGCCTAAACCTGGTCGAAAACCGTATTGGAAAACTGATAAAACACCTGTCTCTTCGACCCAGGTTTCAAGTTTATTTAAAATAACCCTCCCCGCTATTTTCATAAAGGCATCTAATAAGGATATCGGGCGATAACATTTAGGTTTGTTTCTTTTCCCTTTCTTGAATATGGGTATCACTATGGCATCCGTCCAAGTTGGAGGAAATCCATGACGGATGCAACTAGTTAGAACATTAGTTAAAAGCGGGGCCCATAGCCCTATATTGGACTTGTAAACATCCACCGAAATGCCATCTGGCCCTGGTGCTTTCCTTGAAGCACTATCATTAATTGCCTTGGTTACCTCCTCAAGGGTAAACTGGATATCTAGGGGAAATGGTCCTTGGTCAATAATATCATTTGTTCTCCATACAGCTGTCTCTATCACATTGGCATCTGTGGTCTCATCCGTGTAGAGCCCTGAGAAAAAGTCAACCCACATGTCACCAGTAATGGCCATATCTATGATGTTTGTCTCTCTATTATTCAAAAAGGGGGCGTTGACCGCTTTCCAGAAGCCAAGTCACATCTCTAAGCGTCCCACACCCAACAGTATCTAGGTGCAACAATAGATACTTCCAAAGCCCTAGCATACTCCATTCCAGCCAGTATGCAAGCCCTAATAGCAAAATTTAATCGGCAACACTCACTACCAGCTCGAGTGCTCATGCAGTTAAAAGGGATGATGGCCTCTTTCATCTTAACTGTCCCTTACACAAGAGAACCAAGCTCAAGGTCATCTTACAGATCTGGTGTTGGTTGACAGCCGCACATATCGCTCTCTGCAATGGTGGAGCACACAAAATCTTTCCAAAGGCCGGCCGTTCTTACCACCCGGTCCCACAAATAGTACTAACAGCGGACACATCAATCAATCAATCAGAGAACTTGTAAAGCGCGCTACTTACCCGTGAGGGTCCCAAGGCGCTGAGGGGAGAGGGGGTGCTGCTACTGCTCGAAGAGCCAGGTCTTGAGTCTTCTGAAGGCGAGTAGGTCTTGGGTCTGCCGTATGTGGGTAGGGAGGGTGTTCCATTTCTTGGCGGCGAGGTAGGAGAAGAATCTGCCGCCCCAGGGCGTTCGTTGGATGCGGGGGACAGCGGCGAAGGCGAGGCTGGTGGAACGGAGCTGGCAGGTGGGGGTGTGGAAGCTGAGTCTTGTTCAGGTAGGCTGGTCCGGCGTTGTGGAGTGCTTTGTGTGCGTGGGTGAGGAGCTTGAAGGTGATCCTCTTGTCAACGGGGAGCCAGTGTAGGTCTCAGAGGTGGGGTGTGATGTGGCTGCGGCGGAGGACGTTGACGATCAGTCGGGCGGAGGCGTTTTGGATGCGTTGTAGTCGTCGTAGGTGTTTAGATGGGATTCCTGCGTAGAGTGCGTTGCCGTAGTCCAATCTGCTGCTGACGAGGGCCTGTGTCACCGTTCTTCTTGTTTCAGTCGGGATCCACTTGTAGATCCTGCGGAGCATGCGGAGGGTGTTGTAGCAGGAGGAGGAGACGGCGTTGACCTGCTTAGACATGGAGAGGGAGGAGTTGAGGATGAATCCTAGATTGCATGCATGATCGGTGGGTGTTGGTGCTGTTCCCAGTGTGGTCGACCACCAGGAGTCGTCCCAGGCTGAGGGGGTGGGTCCGAGGATGAGGACCTCCGTCTTGTCCGAGTTCAGCTTCAGACGACTGCTCCTCATCCAATCGGCGACGGCCTTCATTCCCTCGTGGAGGTTGGCTTTGGCGGTGTGTGGGTCCTTGGTGAGGAAGAGGATGAGCTGGGTGTCGCCAGCCTAGGAGATGATGTTGAGGTTGTGATGGCGGGCCACTTGTGCGAGGGGGGCCAAGTAGACGTTGAACAGCGTTGGGCTGAGGGATGAGCCCTGGGGGACGCCGCAGATGATGTCCGTGGCTTCGCATCGGAAGAGTGGGAGGCGGACGCTCTGAGTTCTTCCGGAGAGGAAGGACGTGGTCCAGTCAAGAGCCTTCTCTTGGATTCCGGCTTTTAGGAGGCGTGTCTTTGGGGTACGATGGCAGACCGTGTCGAAGGCGGCTGACAGGTCCAGGAGGATGAGGGCTGATGTTTCGCTGTTGTCTAGTTGGCGCCTGATGTCGTCTGTGGCGGCGATGAGGGCTGTCTGGGTGCTGTGGTTACATCTGAATCCGGACTGGGACGGGTCCAAGATGTTGTTCTTCCAGGTGGCGGGCCAGTTGCATGTTGACGATTTTCTCGATGACCTTTGCCGGGAACGGGAGCAGGGAGATGAGTCGGAAGTTCTTGTGGTCCTTGGGGTCCGCTTTGGGCTTCTTGAGTATGGCGTTGATTTCGGCGTGCTTCCCGCTTTCCGGGAATGTTGCTGTTTCGAAGACGATGTTGATGACCTTCCATAGTTGAGGTGCGATTGCTGCGTCTGCTTTGTTGAATACGTGGTGTGGACACGGGTCAGTCGGAGATCCTTAGTGGATGGAGTTCATGACCTTGCGTGTCTCGTTGACGTTGGACCAGGAGGTCAGGCGGTTGGCGCTGGTGGTGTTCACATGGGAGGTGGAGTCTGGCGTAGTCGGGGTGGTCGTGGTGTTGAAGCTGTCGTGGATGTCAGCGATCTTGCGGTGGAAGAAGATGGCTAGTGAGTCGCACAGTTCTTGTGAGGGCGGGATGTCGTTAACGCTGGGGTTGGAGATTTCCTTTACGATGCTGAAGAGCTCTTTGCTGTTGTGTGTGTTGTTATCCAAGCGGTCTTTGAAGGAGGATCTCTTGGCTAACCTGATGAGGTGGTGGCGTCCTTGTGGGGCTGCGTGGTTGTACGGTGTGCGTTCGTGGAGCCATGTCTTCTCCAGTTTCGGGCATGCACGTATAGAGGTCTGGAGCTTGTCGGTGAACCAGATGACTCTCTTGTTGGCGTGGTTGGTTTCTTGAAGGTGAATTGAATACAGCGGTGGTCGGTCCAGTGGAGTTCGGTGGTGTGGTCGAAGGCGACCCGGGAGCCTGTGGAGACGACGGGATCCAGCGTGTGGCCGGCGGCGGCGTGGGTGCGGTGACGAGTTGTCTGAGGCCCAGGTTGGAGATCAAGGTGGCGGAGTTGGAGTCGTTGTTGTTCTCGAGGTGGAAGTTCAGGTCCCCGAGGGGGATGTAGTCCGTGGAGGCGAGTGCGTTGGTGCTGGCAAGGCCGGTGATGGCGTCGCTGAACTGAGCCTGGGGTCCGGGGGGGGTCTGTAGATGAGTGTTTCTCTGATGGTGGTGTTTGGGTCGGTGTGGATCCGGAAGTGCAGGTGTTCGGCGGTGTTGAGTGTGTCGTCTGCGTGGGTGGCGACCTTGAGGGTAGACTTGTGGACGATGGCTATTCCTCCTCCGATTCCATTGGTGCGATCCCTGCGGGTGATCTTGTAGCTGTCCAGGATGGCTAAGGCAATGTCGAGCGCCGAGGAGTCGTTCCACCAGGTCTCAGTCAGAAAGACCACGTCTGGGGCGGAGGTGTCGAGCAGATCCCAGAGCTCGACGGTGTGTTTACGTGCGGAGCGGGTGTTGAGTATGCAGCAGAGGTGGTTGGGTTCAGTCCTTGGAGGTTTGGTGGTTCTGTCGCAGATGAAGCTGCAGGTGTGGCAGGAGAAGGGTCCGTGGGCCCATTTCGGGGCGGCCTGGAAGCAGGTGTGGTGACACGCAACAGCGGTCACAGACACCAGAAGACAGTATGGGCAGTACAGGGAAGACAGACAGACAGTGATACAAACCTAACGCCTACCACTGGCCACCAGGGATGAGGTGCAGGTGGTAGCCTGCAGGTGGAGGAGGGCCTCAACTTCTACAGCAGCGGCAGCTGGGGCAGGGTCAGGACACACAGGCGGAGCTGTGTGGTGGGGGAGCTACCTACCAGCAAGGTCAAGGGACGCATCGCTCAATGGCTGGGGAGCTCATCTCTTGAACCACACCATTCAAGGTATGTGGACCTCTCAACAAAAAACTCCACATCAATCACCTGGAGTTACTGGCCATAATTCTCTCCCTAAAGTCTTTTCAGAAATATCTCCTTGGCAAAACTGTCCTCGTCCGGACGGACAACATGACAGCAATGTACTATATACAAAAACAGGGGGGGACACACACTCTACAGCTTTCACACCTAGCACAGATCATTTGGAGATGGGCCATTCCTCAAAAGATATACCTCTTATCAGAGCATCTACCTGGGATACACAATCAAATTGCGGATCTGCTCAGTCGTCAAGAACAGCAGATTCACGAATGGGAACTTCATCTGCAAGTTCTTCTTCTGTTTTTTCAAATGTGGAGCCACCCAAACATAGATCTGTTTGCCACACATTTAAACACAACATGCCCAAACTTCGCCTCCAGGTATCCACACCCATTGTCCAAAGGCAATGTGATATGGATGAACTGGTCAGGCAGATTTGCGTACGCTTTTCCGCCTCACCCGCTCATTCTGTTACTGGTGCGCAAACTCCAACAACAGCCTCTCAATGATCCTGGTTGCTCCAACATGGACCCGACAACCATGGTTCACAAACACTGCTAGAACTTTCAGTAGTTCTGCACCAAAAGCTGCACCTTTCCCCAAAGCTTCTCACACAGAACCATGGAGTGATAAGACATCGAGAACCAGCTCAACTAAACCTAGCAATCTGGCTCCTCAAGTCTTATAGTTTGGTTACCTCAATCTCCCACCAGACTGTATGAACGTCATTGAAGAGGCTAGACGTCCTACCATTAGGGCATGCTTTGCAGCTAAATGGAAACGATTTGTTATTTACTGCAATAACAACACAATCAATCCACTAGATGCTCCAACTTAAAACATTATCTGTTATCTCCTGCATCTGCAAAGATGTAAGCTGACATACACATCCATATGATTACAGCTTGCTGCTATAGCAGCTTACTTGCATAACAGACAACACTTGTCATTGTTTAGGGTACCTCCTATCAAAGCATTCATGGAAGGCCTTAAAAGGATAATTCCTCCCAGAATTCGACCCTCTCCAGTATGGTATCTAAACGTTGTCCTTACTAAGCTCATGGGTCCCCCATTTGAACCTGTACATAAATGTGAGTTGCAATTCCTCACATGGAAAGTGGCTTACCTTGTGGCCATCACATCTCGCAGAAAAGTAAGTGATCTCCAGGCATTAACCATACAAGAACCATTTTTGCAAATACATCGCAACAAAGTGGTTCTTAGGGCAAACCCTAAATTCTTACCTAAAGTAGTTTCAGCTTTCCATCTTAACCAGTCTGTTGAACTCCCAGTATTTTTCCCTCACCCAAACTCAGTAGCTGAACGGCCTCTTCGTACGCTTGACGTCAAAAGAGCTATTCTTTACTACATTGAAAGGATAAAAAGTTTCAGGAAAACTAAACAACTTTTCGTAGCTTTCTCACCACCATATAAGGGCAATCCTACATCAAAAGCTGGAATTGCCAGGTGGATTGTTAAATGCATTCAAATATGCTACCAACAAGCAAAGCGTACGTTATCCATTCCCCCTAGAGCGCATTCCACAGGCAAAATAGGGGCATCCATGGCATTCTTAGGAAACATCCCCATGGATGACATTTGCAAAGCTGCAACATGGTCTACACCGCACACTTTCACAAAACACTACTGTGTCGATGTGCAGGCAAAACAACAAGCTATTGTGTGCCAGGCTGTACTAAGAACACTTTTTCAAACTACTGCAACACATACGGGTCGCCACCACTAACAGGGTAATTGCTGTATAGTCTATGCAAAAGTATGTGATCTACAGCTCGTATGCCTCGAAAGAAAAATGCTACTTACCAGTATGCATCTGTTCTTGGCATGTAGAGGTGTAGATCCACATACGCCCACCCGCCTCCCCGGACACCTATATGTGTTACAGTACTATCTTACGTAGATACATTACACATGAACATCTTTTCTAGTTCTAACTAACTCCATCATCACGCTTTATTGCGAAAACAATTTGGAGATGGAGTCGATGCCCATGCGCACTACTAACAAAAGGAGGAGTCACCTATCTCATGACTACAAAGACTTCTACAATAACAAAGTGCAAATATCCAAGCCCAACACCAGATGGCGATCTATGCAAAAGTATGCGTATCTTCAACTCTACATGCCAAGAACAGATGCATACTGGTAAGTAGCATTTTCCATATATATATTCATGTGTAGATGTAGATACACATGCTGTGCATACCCCTGCATCTAGTGTTTGGCTCAGATGTGTGCAAGTTGTTTTCTTCGAGAAGTCCTTAGAATCATGAGGTATAGTGACTCCACCCATTACTGCTAATGGGCATTGGCTCCATTGTTACATTGTTTTTACTCTACCTTCAAGTTCAGATGTGTCCTTCAAGCTCTGGTTCAATGCTGCTTGTCAGACAAATTAACAGTGTATCTCAGCGTACGTTCTAAGCCTTACCTTTAGCTGAACCTCTGAAGTCAAACAACTTTGACCCACCCTATACAGGGCCTTGCCCCTTCAGGTCTCCATCGATTTCTCAGCTCCAAGGAATGTACCCATAATGGAAATAACTTAATTCCGCTACTGCCTAAAGTGCCAAAAGAAGTACCCAAGGACAGACCTCCATCAGGTGTGCAAACTCTGTTCCCGAACCACTAAGAGACCTCCTGCTCGTAGTGCCTGACCGTCCAAAACAAGAAAACATTACAGTACTACTGGGATGGCGCTCTACTGAACAGATGATACTCCAGACCTGTTCGGAGAAAGGAGACAGAGTGAGCACCAGCCAGAGGCTCCCGGCGCAGAGGCTGAGGTGTTGGAGATAGAGGAGGACTCTGACTTCAAAGTGCACAGCGTAGAGCACCAAGAAGGACTGCAGTGAGTACTGAATTCTCACCTCCCCCTACTTGACACCACTCTGAGATGAGTGTCTCCCTCAAAGGGGTCAAGTATTGAGCTTGCAGGCCCGTCATGAGGCCTACAGTCTGCCTCTGCTGCAAGGCCATGGTTAGCACCGAACTGCTGCCTGACTCACGCACAGCTCTTGGCATTGAAGCCATTCTCCAAGCCATGTCCTTCAATTCAGTCGGCTCTTCAGCTTTGCCTCCAAGATACCTGTGAAGCTGTCCTCTGAGTCCAAACCTTCGTAGCCGAAATCAGGCTTGACGCAGGCAGAACAAAGGACATCCTCTGCCCTAAGAAAACCGGTGTCCAGGAAGCCATTCTCTACCACTTCTGTGAATCAAGATCAACCAATTCTCAAGAAGAGCTCACATTCATCCTGAGACTGGACGAAGTGTAGCCAATCCCGCTTTTCAGGCAAAGGACCATATTACTCCAAAGAGGAAACTGCCTTTTGAGGATGCCCTGAATCCACCCTTGCAGCGGGCGCCCAAGGAACCATGATGCTATGACAAAGGCACCTCTCCACCACCACCTTTGCCATGATTACCTCTTCCTCGCTTTTCTCACATTAATCATTTGCCTTCCTCTCCGTCACCTTCACACCCACCCTCCCGACTACTACCAGTCAACCCATCGCCAGAATCCCCTCAAGGTCCCCCATTTCGAGGTTTGGTGATGAAAGCCCAAGGTCTCCCTAAGCCCCTTATGACCCACAGCCCCATACCAACCCTTGGGATGTTTATGATGTAGAGCCTAAATAATCAAAAAGAATGCATCCCTTAGGTCGTTTTCCAGAGTCTCTTGGAAAATTTCTTTTGGGTACCCTAAGCCACGCTGTCACTGCAGCGGTGTATCTTGGTTCTCCGCGTATTTGATTAAGTGAGATGAATCATCATAGGTACCAAGACACTCAGGGTCTTGGTACCTGAGTGTCCCATTCTCCAAGTGTTTATCACCCTTTACTAGGAGGTAGACTGTCTAGTGTGTGACAGTCGTGAGTGGGAAGGATTTTGGAATATTAAAAATATTTTCTCCTGTTTATTTTTTTATTTTCACAGGGGAGGGATAAGGTTAAAAAAGTGGTTTGTGCTTAATTGGATAATTATAGGTCCAAAGCACCTGGAACATGGTTGGTCGACATGTTTCAGCCTGTGTTGCCCAAAAGGGTCAGATGGCTTTCTTCAGGACCAAAGGATACAGCCGTCTCATGTAAGGCGAGTGGATTCGCTCACCCTATTAGGGCAACAGGTTGAATTTAATGCCGGTTATGTACATGTGGTAATAGGCCTTACTTTGGTATATTGCTGTGGAGAAGAAAGAGAAAATAAGGAAAGAGTTAAAGGCTTACTTATGCAAAGACAAAAATATATATGGGCTTACACTTTATCGAAACAAATGTTAAAAAGTTCTATTTCTTGCTTAATGTGATTTAGATGTAAAACATTTCGCAGTGCTGGCTTTCTGTTGTCAATAGACGTAAAGTATCACAAGCCAGAGTGAACTTCCAGGTTTTAAAAGATGAGAAAATGTGCAGAAAAGCTGACATATGGTGTGTTTCTGGAAAATTACCAAAGGTGCATGTGTGCGCCTCTTTGAGGATAAAGGTGAAAGTGAGAGAGCTTTAGTAAAAATAGATTTGGGGAGGAGGAGCTACGCACCGGTCCAGGATGGCCGCGAGAAAGCTCAGCTCCGCTGGACCTGTCCCCCAGCCCTAATATCCTGTAATCCTGCTTGTTGACCCTGCCGCCAGTCTGCGGAAGGTGTGCGGTGCACATTCCTGTGACTCCGACATCACTGCGACATCGAGGGCCGGAGCTACGCTTCTCGTCTTTTGAGGCCTGTCCGCTGCCCGGTGCCTGGGGCTCGATTTGGAGGGGGAGCCGACCGCAAATGCAAAAACACCAGGGCCAAAAACCGGAAGCCGCCGGTCGGGCCCCGGTGCCGACGAACTGCTGCTGGCGGCCGCGAGAGGAGGAGCGGCAGTGAGGTGAGCTACTGTGTGGCCCCCCGCCCTGAAGACAGGGTGCGGATTGCCGGTGCGGATTGCCGGCGGAGGAGTGACGGTGGGCAGAGGGAGCGCGACCGGAGTCAGGGAAGCGGCCGGTGGACAGAGGTATTGGCTGCTCCTGGCGTGAACGGACTGTTGAAAGTGCCCAATCGCATTGCCCTGGCTGGGCGACCATCAGTCACGAGACACCTTGACTCTGGAGGGGGAGCTGCTGCCTGGGGGGCCCGCCCTGGTTGAATACCTTCTGTTGGCAGCTGGGACTCCCGTACGTGGGGTCTGCCCCGCTCTCTAGTCACGGACCCGGCTGGGTGCCCATGTTGTTACGCCTCTGAGTAGTGGCATGTGTCTATGCAGGAGGCGGTTGCGGTGCAGTGCTGTCTTCCAGTGGCTTGTTGTGTGGAGGAGTGCCCCCTGCTGTGCCATTCCCCTTGAGCCTCCAGATCACAGGGCTGTCTCCTCCAGTGGGAAACATATTGCGGGGGTGCCAGTGCATCGTTGGTTGGAAGAGGCGGAGAGCCCCCGTCCGGGGAGCCGGATTGGCTGACTTCTTGACGCTGGTGGTGTGCTTCCAATTGGCCCTGGGGGGCTTGGACGATTGGGGATACAAGTTTTCGGGCTGGCACTCTCATCTTTGCCCTCAAAGCGGCTGTCCCATAGTGGTGTGGGTGTGACCTTCGGACCCTGTGGCCGGTCCTGGATGATCTGTACCCCGAAGGTCCAGCTGATTTTAAGTGATCACAGCCTTCGTGGCCGGGCTTGTCGGCGACTCGTGCTCGGGCTCCGGCCGGTTGGGTGCGCTAATCAGTTGCCCATCGCTGCCCTGTCTGGGTAGTCTGTGTGACATCGCTGTGCTTGGTGAAGCGGAGAGGCCGGGGGCCATCGAGGCGGCATTCAAGATGGCGACTAAACCTGAAGTTGACAAGCAGCAGTCCAGAACCACCAAGGGGTCTAGACAGATCCAGACCAACAAGCTGGACCGCCACACGATGCCCAGAGAGTCGAGGCGGATTCAGTCGGTCGGGGGGGACTCTTCTGGTCCGCCGGCTGAGCCGACGTGATGGCGGCTATTGATGGTGTCAAGTCTTCCCTGGGTTAAAAGATGGAGACGCTGGATTACAAACTGGACACCGTTGCCATTGAGGTAAATCTTATTCGGGCAGACCTCACTAAGGCAAGTGAAAAAGTAAAATCTTTAGACATTAAGACCGCCAGCTTAACAGACGCGTGGCGTTGCTCCAGCAGGGGGTGCGGGACCTCAAGGCCTCTCGTGACCTGACCAATTGTAAACTGGATGAATACGAGGGAAGAGCGCGACGTAATAATGTTCGAATTATTGGTGTTCCCGAGAAGGCCGAAGGCTCGGACCCGGACCTGTTTGTCGAGGACATGATCCTTAACTATCTTAAGCCCAAGGGACTGGGTATCTTCTTTACGATCGAACGAGCACACAGGGTGCCGGGGAGGCGACCCAGGCCTGGAGCGCCCCCTCGCCCGATGATTGCAAGGGTGTTGAACTTCAGGGACAGAGACGCTATCCTGCAGGCTTCCCAATAGAGAGGCCCCCATTGATATGAAAACACTACTCTTTCCTTTTTCACAGACTTCACGCAAACTGTCCAGAAACAGTGCCAAAGTTTCCTCAGAGTGAAGAAGAAGCTCAGAGACGGAGGTCTGAAGTATGCAATGATGTTCCCAGCCCGGTTGAGGGTGGAGGCCGAGGGGAGGGTCTCGGTTTTTGATAATCCAGAGGTGGCATTGAACTGGTTAGACAGTCGTCCCTCGAGCGGGCCTGAGGGGCAAGACCGTGATGGAGGTGGCGGACTACAGGAGCAGGATTGACGGAGACCGCAGAATATTTGGGACTATTGGGAACTGTCAGGTAGTGGGTCTGACCCACGTGTATTTCATCTGTTTTGATCCCTTAACCGCGGGCTGTCACAGACACAGGGTGGGGGTCATTCTTCAAGGAGGTGGGGGGGACGTGGTCCTGGCTTACTCCTCTTTTCTCCTTTAGTTAGTCAGTAGTTTAGATTATGGGACGACAGGTACACTGCCAGTTCGGGATGGGCGGAAGCCATGAGCAGGGGTGTAGGGAGGGGGGGGGGGGGGGGGTTGGAAGGGCCTTGGGATTTTGTTGTACGAGGGATTGTTTGCAATCTGTTTGGTTTCATTAACATCAGGTGACCAGGATGTGATTGTATTGTTTCCATACCAACACAATGTCAAATGTTAGACAAGGATCGGGGATAAATGTGCTTAGTTGGAATGTAAACGGCCTGGGGGACAAGATTAAGAAAGGAATAGTTAGCCAGTTCGACAGCACTGCCCGGACATCGTGCTGCTACAGGAGACACATCTTATGGGGGATCGTTGCCTGGCCCTGCATAAAGGTGGCTATAAGTTGGTGGCGCCCGCAGGGTTCACTTCGGGGTCGAGGAGGGTTGGTGTCTTGTTGAAAAATTCCTTTCCCCTGACTTCTCAGGCTACTTGGTCTGACAAGCTCTGTAGATACATTGGAGTACCAGGGCAATGGGAGGGGAAGACGGTCACTTTTGTTTCCATCTATGTCCCGCCTGGCCTCCAATCTGACAAATTCCACGATCTGGGTTCTATCTTCCTAACTTTACCTTTGGGCCTCCTGGTGATGGGAGGTGACTTTAATGCGGTAATGGACGGTGAGGTCGATCGGCATCCCGCTCGGGCGCTGAGACCGGCACAGAGGTGGCTCCCTGATTTCCTAGAAACGACAGGGCTTGTGGATGGTGGGAGGGTGGGAGGGTGCGCAAACCGAGTGGGGTGCATTATACACATGTGTCCGCCGCACAACATAGCCTGTCTAGGATAGATTACGTGCTGGTACCAGGGGCTCAGGCCTACACTGTTCGGGAAGCACAACACTTCGGGACAGGCATCTCTGACCTCTCGCCGGTTTGGCTCCGGTTAGAGATTGAATATTTCAATGTAGGCATGGTTGCCCCTATTAGCGCTTGGCACCTGAGAGTCCCCGCCACTAAGAAAGAAATAGTTACGGTTACGGCCCGGTACATTCAGGAGAATAAGGGTACGGTAGAATCGACACAGACCCTGTGGGAGGCATATAAAACTCTTCCAGGGGTGGCCTGATCGTCAAGAAAAAGAATAATGGCAGGCGGAATTGGAGAAGACGGAGGAGGAAGTGATGAGATGGAAAGGGAGGTAGCTCAGGCGGCGACACCGGAGGGACTACTCTGGCTAAAACTGCGACAGGATGAGTTTAGGGGCCTCGCTAGGGACATGGCTAAAGAGCAGAATGAGGAGACACAGAGCAGGGTGTATGAGCACGGAGATAAGGCCGGGAAGCTGATAGCATGGCTTGAAAAGGGAGAGTGGGCATCGCGGCTAGTGCCGGAGTTGCAGGGGGAGAACTCCAGTAAAATCACAGACCCACAGGCGGTGGCAGATAGTTCTGCGGAGCATTATAGTGGGGTGTATCCCTCTGCTGGGGTGTGTACAGAGGCAGATAATACTGCAAGGAAATCCAACTACCCACACTCTCGGAAGACAACCAGGAATATTTGGAATCCACACTCACTTACGACGAGGTGGCACAGGCCATAAGAAGTGTGCACTCAGGGAAGGCCACGGGTCCGAACGGAATTCCCATAGAACTGTATAAGCTGAGCGCCAACAGGCTTACTCCATTCCTCCGCTCCATGTTTGAGGAAAGCAGGGAGAAGGGACAGCTTCCGTATGACCAGCGAGTGGCAAACATTGTGGTCATTCATAAAGTTGGCAAACCCAAGACGTGTTGTTCATCTTACAGACCTATCTCATTACTGAACGCCAAGCCTAAGGTCCTGGCGAAGCTTTGGCGATAAGATTGGCCAAAGTTATCACCTCCTTGATACAAGCGGATCAATCCGGTTGTTTATGCTGCATCGAAATACGGCCCTCAATCTGCGCCGGCTGCATGGGGTACTAGGCAGGACCCCGAGGATTCAGGAACCGGCGGTTGTGGTGTCCTTGGACGCCACTATGGCTTTTGATAGGATCGAATGGTGTTGGGGAAGCTGGGTTTTGTTCCAGAGTTTAACTGGGTGCGCCTCTTATATGCAACTCCCTTGGCCAGAGTTGTCGTAAACAACCGAAAGTTCTCTGACTTTCTCCTTGGCAGGGGTATGATGTCCCCTGTCCTCGCTCCTTTATGCCTTGGCCCTAGAGCCGCTGGTGGCTTGGGTTCATTAGAACCATTCGATACGTGACTTGCGCTGGACGTTGGAATGGAAGAATAACATTTCTTTAAATGCTGACAATATCCTGCTTCATCTTATCTACCCGAGGGGATCCCTGATATGTTTTCTGGACGTGCTTGCCATTTTTTGGAGGTACTCATGCTTTGCAATCCATTGATCAAAATCGGTCCTTTTCATTCTCAGAGGTGACCCGCCGGTAGTCCAGCATACTTGCCCGATAAGAATTGAGCCGGTAGGGTTTAAGTACCTCGGCATTTATGTTACGCTTGACCCGAAATTACGATTTGCTAATAATCTGGGCCTCCCCTGACCCGATTTAGGGGAGATATGGCGCGTTGGAAGGCGCTCCCGCTCTTCCTTCTGGGTAGAGCGGGGCTTTTTAAAATGATGGCCCTTCCCCGGTTTTGTACGCTCTTCAGAATGCAATGGATCAGGTTCCGACTTCCTACTTCAGGGACGTTGAGGCCCTACAGAGGCAGCTTCTCTGGGACGGTAAGGCCCGCATATCGTTCTCTAAAATCACTCTTCCCTGGTATGACGGGGGTATAAGACTGCCGGATCTACGAAAATACTACTGGGCTTCTCAGTTGGCGGCGGTGAATCACGCTGTATACGGACCCCCCCGGGCACCCTGGGTACGTCATGGACAGGTGCCAGGGGGCGACTTCACTAGAGCGCTCTATGCCAGGCCTCGTCAGTTTGCCCTGCGAGACCCACGGCACACGCCGTTCAGGTGTGGCATGCAGCCAATAGACATCTTAAGTGGGAGGGGAAGCTCACACTTGCCAACCCGCTGTGGAGTTCAGAGAAGCTGGGAAGTCTATGGAAGTCTAAAGGCTTTGACAAATGGGGCCTCATTGGGATTATTCCAGTTAAGGATGTCTGGGGAGGGGGCACAGTCCACACATTTCAATCCCTTAAGCACCCATACCACCTTCACGACCGTGAACAAGACAGTTACCTTCAGATTAGCCACGCATTGCTTACACACATCCACAGGGGCACAATACTTCCCGACGCTTCCCCCCCCTCGAGGACCGGGTGTTGGATGGTCATCTCCCTAAGAAGACTATCTCACTAATATACAGGAAGCTTATAAACAATATGGAGGACCCGTTGGTACTCATAAAATCGCACTGGAATGATGATGGGCTGGAGTTAGATGATGAGGATTGGCGGGAGGCGGTTTCCTCTCCGCAGGGTTGTTGCGATACAGATGAAGCTCAGATTGGTACAATTAAAGATTCTACACAGGTCGTATGTCATGGGGCCGTGTCTGGTCCGTATGGGTCGCTCGGAGGGTGGGGAGTGCAGGAGGGAGTGCAGGGAACTCTGAACGTTTATACATATAGACGTACTGGGGGAAGATCCACATGTTACGGGACATCCTGGGTGTGGAGATGCGGCCAGAGGCCCGCAGATGTATCTTGAATGTTTGGGAGCCCACGGATCTGAATGCATATAGGTAGCAATGGGTGACGTTGGCATGCATGATAGCAAAGCCACCCCGGATTGAGAAGTGGGTGGAGAACCTGGATTGGTGCATGTTCAGGGAACGATCAGTGTACGTGGCTCGGAGGTGTCCTGAGAAGTGGGGGAAGGTCTGGGAGGCTTGGAATCATTACAGTGGAGATGTCTGTGTACCCCCGATATGCCCAGAGGAAGTGGAGGCGCACGCATCCCCTTGATCCATTTTCGCTATTTTGTATCATTTATTTTGGACATATGGAATATAATGATGACACTTTGCTAGAGCTTCAACTGTCACCTTTTTTCTTTGTATTTTATTAATAAAAAAAGATTTTTTTTCCCAAAAGATTTGGTTACTTTTACCTGGAATCTATGTGAGCATTTCAGTTCCATGAGGCAGGCACTGCGGCTTGTAATCCTGCCATGTGGGATTCGTAAGACGTTCTGTTTGCCCTGGAACAGGAAATAGATTCGGCGAGCAGGACTTTGTTGTTTGCTCTCCCACATGTTGTCTGATTGGTCATAATTTTCTATGGCTAATAGTGCTCAGCAACAATCGTTCTTGATGTCTGCCAAGGGCCAAGATAGCTCTTAATGTTGATATAGGAAGTGTTAAAATACACATATATCTGTTAGAGACTGCTTGCTGCAGATTCCTTAACTTAGAATATCCCCAGGCTTTCAGACTGGATCCAGAAAACTTTTTCCCCAGCAGTACCTCTGCACACCATATAAGCCCCCCCGGCGTCTGTTTTTCTTCTTTCCCGCTTCCCAATGCGGATCCGGATTTTAGCGGTTTCTCTGGCCTGTTTTTGTTCAGGTCTTCACAATGCCTTTCACGTCTGGAACAGTGTAGATGCCTGTGGGCTTCAAATCGTGTGCATCCTGTTCGCAGGAGATGTCGGTGACGGATCCACACAAGATCTGTATGTGGTGCTTGGGCGAGCACCACGACTCTGCCGAGTGCGACGCCTGCCGGCAGCTTAAGCCGAAGTCCCTACTGGGAACGTCGGATAAAGCTGTTGTCTGCCTGGGTGTCCCGGTCAGAGACCTTGCGGCGCCAGCTCCTGTCTCCGGCTGAAGGATCCAAACGGCACAATTCTTCCTCCTACGCTGAGGTCTTTGCTCAAGGCAGATCCCGGAGTCATTCCCGTAGATGTCATTCGCCTGCCTCGTAAACACCAGAAGAAGTCAGGGAGGTCATCGACCATGCACAAGCTTGACATCGAGGGCCGCCGCTCCTGGTTCTCACCGGCCTCGAGCCCTCAGGAGTTGACCCCCGCCCATCCCCAATTTCCTTTTGCTGGGGCGACTTGGACCCAGATAGAGGCCTATTCCAGGGCTCTGCAGGCCTTCTTTGGGTCACCCCCTCTCCCTGGCGTGCCTTCGGGCCCCACAGTGAGGGTAGGAATTCATGTCGGGGTTCGCCCTCTGTGCTGACCGAGTGCCGTGACTCCGATTCGGGGGTCACTGTTACGTCGGAACAGGGCCCGGATGGGCGTCCCACTCTGACGTCTAACCCTCCTGACGCGTCTTCACACAGTCCTGCGGGTCTCCCTTTGTTGTCTCTGGATGTGGCTGCATCGCGGAGTTCGACTCCAAGTCGACTTTGTTCCTCCCCGCAGGCTCCTGTCTCCGTGGAGGTCGAGTTGACGCCTGGTGGACGATTCCCCTACAGAGGTTGTCTGTGTCGAGCCGACACCGTCCCAATGTCGGGCGACGCCAGTTCGGTCCTCGGCTGTTCCTCTACTGGAGTACCTGACCCCAGTGGGCTCACTGCCACAGGGCTTTTTTCATGCTCTACAGAGCTGGGGTCCATGGTTTACTGGCCGGCTCATTTTTCTGCAGGGCCTTTGTCATTGAGTGGACGGATTAGTCTGCAGCCGTCCCCAAACGATGACTTGCTGTCTCCCCCCTCGCATGGCCACGGAGGCGAGTGTAGACTTGGCGAGGGCAGTTAATAGGGCTGCACATATCTTATGAATGCAGCCACCATCTGTCTCCCTTCCTTCGGATCCTTTGTTGGATCTCCTTCACCAGGGCACGGTGGATGTGGAGCCTCTGCTGCCCTTTGACACGTCCTTGTATGATGTCCTTCTGTGGACTTGGGTCAGACCCTCATTCTGTGACCCTGTGACCCGTACTGTTGCGCATCGCCACCGGCCAGCTCCAGATGACCCTGCCTGTTTCTCCCTTCATACTAGGGCTCAAGGACTGGTAGTCCAGACTGCGTTTCCTTCCTCTCCTCCACCCTTGTTTCCTCCCACTCAGGAGTCTAGGTGGTTGGAGTTGTGTGGCTGCAATGTTTTTGCCTCCACCAGCTCCGGTCTTCGTTCCCTGAACATAACCTGTGTGTTTGCTCTTGCTACTTCTTCTCTTTGGGACCCTGTAAATCTACTCCTTCCCTCTTTACCGGAGGGTCCTCGTGCTAACCTGCTCGGAATGGCTGCGGCATGGTGCAGTTTTCCATCCGATCGACAATGGACACCACTGATTCCGTGGATCGAGCTATGGCCAGCTTAGTTGCCTTGCGTCGCCATGCGTGGCTACGAAATGGCATGTTTCCTGAGAATGTTCGGGAGCGACTCAGGGATTTGCCCTTTGATAGGACCCTTCTGTTTGATGAGCATGCTGACTCGGCGGTCTGGCGTCTCCTCTCCGGATTTCCTGGTTTTAAGTCCCCTATGGTGGATTTGTCTTTTCGAGTGACGGTGTTGTTTAATTTCCTGATTACGTCTCTGGGCTCAAAAGATTTCTCCCCAGACAGACTGTATGGCTGTTTAGCCAGGTTGTTCCTTCCTTTGGAGCAGCTGGGTCACCTGTTTGTGGTTCTTTTTTACCTCTGCCTATGAGCTTGTCTCAAGAGGTGTCCTTTGTTTTTGCCCAGACGGACTGTGCAGCTTTTCGCCGATTTGCCCTTGTCTTGTTGCAGCTGGTCAGCTGTTTCTGTATTTCTTTTTAGTCCTCTGTCTAAGAGCTTTGCTCAAAGAGGTGTCCTTTGCTTTTATAGGGATGCGCCATACCCTATGTGGGGTACTTGTTGGCTATTGTGTAGCTGCTCTACTGGCATGGGAAGTTTCAATGGCTCTTGCAGAGTCATATTCGGCTACTTCTCTTTTGTCAACGCTCTTCCTGCCGTTGTAGGACATCCCCTCTAGTGAGACCCGCGGGGTTGGTGCGTTTCTCTCTTTTGTGTTGTAGTCTACGGTTGGTCGGTAGTCTTACCGGTCTCTATGGAGACACTCTGTGTGTACATACAGGTTATGTTCGCTCACAGAGTGCCAGCGGTGTACCTTCTGCCCCTGTCTTGACTGCGTTTTACTCTCACTTTTTAGTGTGGGGAAGTGCATCTTCTCTCATGGCTGAGGCCCTGTAGAGCTTTTGCCTATGGGCAGTGGAGTTTCCACTGGCTACGTTTCTGCTGCGTGTTATCTTTGCTTCTTACACGCAGGGATTCAGGTCCTTCCGCTCCTGGAATCAGTGAATGTTTTCTGATTCACTATTGCCTAATGGTTCAGTGCTGTCACTCTATTTCCAAGGCTCTGTGTTCCGCTCCAGGTATTTCACTGGTTGTGAGTTGCCAGTTGTTGGACAGGCCTCGTGAAAGGCTCACTCCCTCCCCGCAGGACAGGGCCCGAACACCGGCTCTCCCGGTGTCACCAGAAGAACCACCCCGGCAACCCGCAGAAATCACCCGCAACCCGTCCTCCCACGGGACGCCTGCTCCCGAACATTCCAGCATCGGCTGACCCGAGCCACCGTCAGCACCATTGCCCGGGCCCAGCCGCCATCTTGGACACGGCACCACGAGGCCGCGTGGCCTCAGCTCGACCCCAACCCTGGGCCTGGCCAGACCCCGACATCGAGGCACCACCATCCACCCAGGAGGTGAACGGACCACTTGGCAGGTCAATGGGAGAGAGGAGTGTCGATGGCTCTCCCCCGCCAGGTGCCGATCGCCCCCAGCCTCCCCGGGTGCTGGCTCCACCCCCTTGCTGGGTGTCTGGACTTCCTCATCCCGGACCTCCCGACCTCCAAGAGCGAGGGTCCGGACATCAAAGGAGGCCAGACCTATAACTGGGGCAGCTCCAGAGCAGGAAGGCAGTTGTATCCTGGAGTCGAGAGACACCTAGAAGAACTCATCCTTGACGGACTGCTGGCGCTGCCGCAGCCCTGCCTTGTGAATCATCGTTCCTGCCTGCTGGCGCTGCCGCGGCCCTCTGCACCCTACTTCTTCGTCGGGACCTGCTGGCGCTGCCGCGGCCCTCTGCAACCTACATGTTCGTCGGGACCTGCTGGCGCTGCCGCGGCCCTCTGCAACCTACATCTTCGTCGGGACCTGCTGGCGCTGCCGCGGCCCTCTGCAACTTACAACCTCGTCGGGACCTGCTGGCGCTGCAGCGGCCCATCCTTGTGTGAACTACCATCCGAGCCTGCTGGCGCTGCCGCGGCCCGACCTTCCAGAACTCCGAGCTCGAGGATTGTGAGCTATCCTTCCTACCACCTCTGTACCAGATCGGTACCAAGACTGTCCCGCTACCCCTTTTCCCACCAGAGACTAGAATTGAGAGGACCCTCGTGTCCCGATCTCACTGTATCGTTGATATCCTTGCTTCAAGAATCTTATATAAAGAGTGTTGACCTTATACTCGTGTGGTGTCCATCTGTGGGGGGGGGGGTTACTTGCCTGTACGATTGCTGGAGACGGCCCTCACCGGAGGCCTCTCCCCTTGTCCTCGGCCGACCCTCCAGGTCCCCGTCTAACATTGGTGGCCAGCGGCACGATCCCAACCAACGCGTAATCGTACAGAGAGTAACTCACCCCACGACTCAACCACAATGACAACCAAAGAGAGCGGATCCACAGAGAAATTCCAGATGGAGAAACTAGAAGAGTACAACCATCGAGAGCTAAAGCAATTTTGCATGGAACTAGGCATTGCTACCACCGGGCTGAGCACGAAAGAGGACTTCAAACACGCCCTAGAATCTTGGGCAGAAACGGGTACGGCCGTACCCCAGACCCAAAACCTCGAGGCGCCAGAAACTAACACCCCTCCGACAGAAGGAAGGAGATCGGGTCTCTCCATGGAAGAGATCCAAGAACGAGAGAAAAGCAGACTCCATGAATTAGAGTTGGCACGGCTCCGGTTGGACGTAGAGCTGAAATTGGCGGAACAAAAAATAACATTAGAACACTTGCGGCTCCGGGAGGAGCAGGAAGAGAAACAAAGGCAGAGAGAACTCGAAGAGAAAAAACTGGCATACGAACACGAACGCAAGCTAGCAGAGATAGAAATGCGGAAACAGAATAAAGATCTCGGGGTGCCCGAACGCCCGCACACCCCGGGCACTGCCGAACCAAAAGTCCACATCCCCAAGGATGTCGTCAGAGAATATTATCGAAACGACGATATCCAGCAGTGGTTCAAGGCCTACGAGATCGCCATGACCTCCCACCGGATTGATAAAAATGACTGGGGAGCCGGGCTATGGGGGAGGTTCGTCAATGAAGGGCGCGACGCCCTGCTGCAGCTCCCGGACCATCAAATGACATCCTATGACCACATGAAGGCCGCCCTCCTCACTCGATATGGACTCACGCCCGAGATGTACCGCCAGAGGTTCCGCGACTGCAAGCGGATCCCGGGTACAACTTGGGTAGAGTATGTGAACTATTTCAGCCGAGCCTTCGAGGGATGGATCAAGGGCAGCCACGTAACCACCTACGAGCAACTCTTTAACCTCATTGTGTGGGAGCACCTCTCCAACAATTGCTTTGTCGAGCTCAGGCAGCACCTCCTCGACAGTAAACTGACTGAACCTCGGCAGCTCGCCGCCGAAGCTGACCGATGGGAAAGCACTCGAGTTGCCCGGAGTGGGCCAAGTGAACCAAACAGAACCAACCAAGGTCCCCATCGCCCCCGAGGAGGAGGAGGCCAGGGCCGGGGCAGAGAAACCGTCCCGGTAGCTCCCGCCAGCAACACCCCGCCCCCGGCCGGTAGGGGAAACCCCCCGATGCGCCCAGGGTTCCGAGCCAACGTTACTTGCAACCGGTGCCAGCGGACCGGCCACTATGCCAACGACCCTAACTGCCCGAAGAACCAAAGTCCCATACCCCGCCAGGTCGCTGCCGCCGCCCTGGGAGAGGAGCAAGCTCCCGAAGACTATGAGTACGAACCGGAACAGCCCGAGTGGGAACCCGCCGCCATGATCCTGACTTGCCTAGGGGAAAGAGACATGATTCCGCGGGCTCCCCTACCCGCCAACACGAGGAAATACAGCCAGTGGGTGAGCATTAATGGGCGCAAGGCCGAAGCCCTGCGTGACACCGGGGCCAGTGTGACGGCAGTCCGATGTCATCTGGTAACCCCCGAACAGATTTTGCCAAACGTTCTTTGCCCCGTCTGATCAGCAGACAATTCGGAGAGCCTGTGTCGGATGGCCTGTGTCCCCTTCGAATGGGGAGGAGTGTCCGGAATGCTAAAGGTGACTGTCCGCGATGATGCCCCGGTGGACTGCCTCCTGGGAAACGACCTCGAAAGTTCCCCCTGGGCAGCCGTTGAGAGAAGAGAGCACCTGGGGATGCTGGGCCTCCCGGACTGGGCCTGCGTAACGACCCGGTCCATGGCCGCCCGCACCATCCCCAGTTCCGAAGAACCCGAATGGCCGGCACCTCCTCCCCCGATCATCCCAGAGGGAGACGCCCTCCGCACTGATCCTCCAGAACAAAGCCTAGAAGGGCCCCCTCAGCTCCAGGATCTTCCAGAACTGGCCCAGTGGCGCCAAGAGGGTGGACCCACCCAGGAACAATTCCGGCAAGAACAGAAGACCTGTCCCTCCCTCGAGGGACTCCGACAGCAAGCCCTCGCCCAGAGCACAGGAGACACCGCAGGGGCACACTGGATCTATTGGGACAATGACCTACTGTACAGCGAACAAAGGATTGCTGAATTGGGGGCCAGTCGGCGGCTGGTGGTGCCCCTCCGCTTCATAGACTTCCTTTTGAACTTAGCACACGATGTCCCCCTTGCCGGGCACTTGGGACAAGACAAAACTTACAACCGCCTGGTAACACACTTTTACTGGCCCAAAATGCGTAATGATGTCTCCAACCACTGCCGGGCCTGCCCCACCTGCCAGGCCAGCGGGAAGAGTGGCCGAAAAATCAAAGCATCCTTGCAACCATTCCCCGTCATCACCACCCCGTTCGAACGGGTGGGAATAGACATTGTGGGGCCCCTGGACCCCCGAACAGCACAGGGGCATCGGTTCATCCTGGTCCTGGTGGACCACGCCACCCGCTATCCCGAGGCCATTCCTCTTCGGACCGTAACAGCACCAGTGGTAGGCCGAGCCTTAATGGGGATCTTCTCTCGAGTGGGCTTTCCCCGGGAAGTCGTCAGCGACAGGGGCACGAACTTTATCTCCAAATATATGAAATCTCTATGGCAGCAGTGCGGGGTTACCTACCGGTTCACGACCCCCTATCACCCGCAAGGAAACGGACTGGTCGAACGGTTTAACCGCACTCTCAAGGGGATGATCATGGGCCTGGAGGAACCCCTACGTCGCCAATGGGACGTGCTACTCCCGTGCCTCCTCTTCGCCTACCGAGAGGTTCCCCAGAAATCCCTCGGTTTCAGCCCCTTCGAGCTCCTGTAGCGGCACCCTGTCCGGGGGCCCCTCAGCCTGGTTAAAGAAGAATGGGAGATGACCCCCCAGAAGACCCCCCCGGACGTGTATAAGTACCTCCTGACCCTCCGCAACCAGACCCGGCGATTCAGGGAACTCGCCAAGGCCAATCTTGCGGCCAGTCAGGAGGACATGAAGAAATGGTACGATCAACATGCCTCCTCCATTGAGTTCGAGCCCGGTCAGCAAGTATGGGTGATGTCTCCAGTCAAACCTTGCGCCCTGCAGGACAAATGGACGGGGCCCTTCAAGGTGATTGAGCGCAAGAGCCCCGTCACCTACCTGATAGACATGGAATCCCCCCGGAACCCCCTCCGGGTCCTCCACGCCAACAGACTCAAACCACACTTCGTACGCTCGGAACTCAGCCTACTAATGGCAACCGATAGTGGGGCGGAAGAAGTCTCCGAGCCCCTCCCTGACCTACTGAGGACCCGTGAGAAAGATGGCTCAGTAGACGGGGTCCGACTCTCCGATGCCCTGACACCGGGACAATGCCAAGACTGTCGGGCTCTCCTACTGCAATTTGCGAACCTGTTCTCGCTCACCCCGGGGGTCACCCCCTAGTGCCTCCACGACGTGGACACTGGGGATAGTCCCCCTATTCGACACAGGGCGTACCGAGTGCCGGACCGGGTGCGCGCCTGCATCCAGGATGAAGTCTCTAAAATGCTCGCACTCGGAGTCATCGAGCCATCCGACAGCCCCTGGGCCAGCCCAGTCGTACTGGTCCCCAAAGCTGCCGCCCCGGGCACCACCCCCGAGCTCCGGTTCTGTGTAGACTATCGGGGCCTGAACGCTGTCACCCGAACCGACGCTCACCCCATTCCCCGGGCAGATTAACTGGTTGACCGTATGGGGGCTGCCCGCTACCTGAGCATCTTCGATCTGACAGCGGGCTACTGGCAGATCGGCCTCACCCCCAGAGCTCAAGAACGATCCGCCTTCTCGACCCCGGATGGTCACTACCATTTCAAAGTAATGCCATTCGGCATGAAAAACGCTCCAGCCACTTTTCAACGACTCGTGAACCAGGTATTGGCGGGCCTCGAAGAGTTCAGCGCCGCCTACCTGGACGACATCGCTGTATACAGCCGCCACTGGGCAGACCACCTCCACCACCTCCGAGAAGTCCTGCAAGCCCTCCAACAGGCCGGCCTTACCATCAAGGCCAGCAAATGCCAGATTGGCCAGGGGTCCGTGACCTACCTGGGACACCAAGTGGGGAGCGGTCTGGTGGCCCCCCTCCAGCTCAAGATCGCTGCCATCCAGCCCTGGCAGCCACCCGTCACCCAAACCGAGGTCCGAGCCTTCTTGGGGCTCACCGGATACTACCGGCGGTTTGTGAAGGACTATGGCAGCATTGTGGGGCCCCTCACAGAACTCACATCCAAGAAAAACCCCAAAACAGTCAACTGGACCCTGGACTGTCAAGCGGCCTTCGAGAAGCTGAAGGCCGCCATGTGCACCGCCCCTGTGCTCCAAGCCCCCGACTACAGCCGGGAGTTCATCGTCCAGACGGACGCCTCAGATCATGGCATTGGGGCAGTCCTCTCCCAAGTCAACGCCGAAGGGGTCGACCAGCCAGTGGCCTTCATCAGCCGACGCCTGCTAGCTCGAGAACAGCGCTGGAGCACTATCGAGCGGGAGGCCTTCGCCGTAGTGTGGGCCCTCAAAAAGCTCCGGCCCTACCTCTTCGGTACCCATTTCCGGGTACAAACAGATCATAGACCCCTGCAGTGGTTGATGCAGATGCGGGGGGAGAATCCAAAACTGCTGCGATGGTCCATCTCCCTGCAGGGGATGGACTTCACTGTGGAGCATCGACCAGGCCAGGACCACGCCAACGCGGACGGCCTGTCACGCTTTTTCCGCCTCGACGAGGAGAGTACCCAAGAGGATGGGTGACTCTCCCCACCTTCAGCTGGGGGGGACGCATGTTGGACAGGCCTCGTGAAAGGCTCGCTCCCTCCCCGCAGGACAGGGCCCGAACACCGGCTCTCCCGGTGTCACCAGAAGAACCACCCCGGCAACCCGCAGAAACCACCCGCAACCCGTCCTCCCACGGGACGCCTGCTCCCGAACATTCCAGCATCGGCTGACCCGAGCCACCGTCAGCACCATTGCCCGGGCCCAGCCGCCATCTTGGACACGGCACCACGAGGCCGCGTGGCCTCAGCTCGACCCCAACCCAGGGCCTGGTCAGGCCCCGACATCGAGGCACCACCATCCACCCAGGAGGTGAACGGATCACTTGGCAGGTCAATGGGAGAGAGGAGTGTCAATGGCTCTCCCCCGCCAGGTGCCGATCGCCCCCAGCCTCCCCGGGCGCTGGCTCCACCCCCCTGCTGGATGTCTGGACTTCCTCATCCCGGACCTCCCGACCTCCAAGAGCGAGGGTCCGGACATCAAAGGAGGCCAGACCTATAACTGGGGCAGCTCCAGAGCAGGAAGGCAGTTGTATCCTGGAGTCGAGAGACACCTAGAAGAACTCATCCTTGACGGACTACTGGCGCTGCCGCAGCCCTGCCTTGTGAATCATCGTTCCTGCCTGCTGGCGCTGCCGCGGCCCTCTGCACCCTACTTCTTCGTCGGGACCTGCTGGCGCTGCCGCGGCCCTCTGCAACCTACATCTTCGTCGGGACCTGCTGGCGCTGCCGCGGCCCTCTGCAACCTACATCTTCGTCGGGACCTGCTGGCGCTGCCGCGGCCCTCTGTAACTTACAACCTCGTCGGGACCTGCTGGCGCTGCCGCGGCCCATCCTTGTGTGAACTACCATCCGAGCCTGCTGGCGCTGCCGCGGCCCGACCTTCCAGAACTCCGAGCTCGAGGATTGTGAGCTATCCTTCCTACCACCTCTGTACCAGATCGGTACGAAGACTGTCCCGCTACCCCTTTTCCCACCAGAGACTAGAATTGAGAGGACCCTCGTGTCCCGATCTCACTGTATCGTTGATATCCTTGCTTCAAGAATCTTATATAAAGAGTGTTGACCTTATACTCGTGTGGTGTCCATCTGTGGGGGGGGGAGTTACTTGCCTGTACGATTGCTGGAGACGGCCCTCACCGGAGGCCTCTCCCCTTGTCCTCGGCCGACCCTCCAGGTCCCCGTCTAACACCAGTCATAACTAATGGCACTGTTGCTTTCTTTTGTGTAGGTTACGGTGCAAGTATTCTTCTTCAGGATACTCGTTGTCCTTATACAGTGTCTGTATGGGACTGTTTCTACCCTTTTTCTGACAGACCTCTGTCTGTGTTTTTCGCACTCCTTCCTTGGGAGTGTGGTGGTCAGTGTCCCTGACGGTCTCGTGAGGGACCACAGTTCCGTCCCTGTCAGGGGGGATGTTGTTGCGCTTTGGTGATATCTGTCCCCTCTATTTTCTCCTATTTCTGGGACTCGGTCTCTGGCAGATCCAAGCTTTCCGGTGCTCAGGTACCCTCTTTTTGTAGTTGTTTATGAACTTTCTTCCATTCTGCAACTTCCTTTCTTCTCTCTCTTTTCTTCCCTGTCTGGCCGAGGGATTTCTCGTACTGCCCTTTGATGGATTGTGGTGCCTTTGCCTCCCCTTGTTCATGCTCACTTCCAGGGCTTCATAGGTCTGGTGTCAGTCGCGCTGGTACTGCTGTTGCCACCATGCGTAGACTCTGTTATTAATGGATACGTTCTCTGGAACTTGGTGGGTTTTAGTTGAAGACCCTCCTCCAATGGGGTATGGTTTTGGTATCTATTCTAAGTTAAGGAATCTGCGGCTAGATGTCTCTATCAGATGAACAAGTTACTTACCTTCGGTAACGATGTATCTGGTAGAGACACAGTCTAGGCGCAGATTCCTTAACGCCCACCCATCCTCCCCGTTCTACGAGGACCTTTCCAGGTGGGGTTTCTACCACCTCGCCTCCTTACAGATGGCCTTGGTCTTCCTGAGGTGTGCTTTCTTTCGTCACCTATCTCTGGGGCAGGGTGTGTCATTCTGTTGTGTGGCATTGGCCCTCCCCCCATTCTTGTTTTTGGGTGGCTAGGTTTTGTGCTTTTCAATGGTGCTCTGCCTCGGGTCCTTCAGCGTGGAGATTCTCATGTTTGTTTACCCTCCCTCCGCCCCGTCTGTTTCTGCCCCCCTTTCTTTGGGGTCTCCTTGTCTATGCTACAGTTGATTGGGCCGAGATTCTATTTGACAATGCTACAGTTCATTAGTCACTGTGGGGGGGTGTGGTGAACGTTCTATGTGGTTGTTCCCTTCTGGTCACTTTTCATGCGTCATGTGGTTCCGGTCTTGTGGTACTTTACAATTCCATCCTGTGGTTAGTCTGTTTTTCATACAGTTCCATCCTGTGGTTGCAAACTGTTCTTGGTCATGCCTTTCGTTTCCACTCCGTTGCCTCTTTGGTGGGTGGGGGAGGGGTGGGGCACAGCTTTTCGCTTTGATGGGACTTTTGATGGGGCGAGTGCTCTGTTCGCCCACTTTGGTCCCTACATATCTTGAGTATTCTTTCAACATGGTGGTTTCTCATTCTATGATGTTTTTATCATTGTTGCTTTCAAAGGTTTTTGCTCTTTTTTGACACACTTCCTATACTGTCGCAATTTTTGTTGTGGCTCCGCATTGTGGCGCAGAAAAGTTTCACTGTAGAAAAGTTTCACTGCATCATTACATGCCCACGATACTAAACTCATGTAATAAAAACCATGAGTACAAAACCCCACATGATCCTTTCTTATCGAAACCTACCTATTAAAATGTATCAATGCATCCCCTGTACGATTCAGATAGGAAACGTTCTTATGGTTGATTTTGTGAAAAAAAAACGTGGAATTTCCTAAAAATAAATTGTTCATATTTCAATCAGCATTCATGAACAAGGGTTTGATTAAACAACCTATGATATGAGATGTTTATTACTGAACGTTAGTTGTAACTTATCTTTTTATGTGGTACAGTTCCTTGTTAAAATGCGTTTGTAGGAGCCACCGATAGGTTTATCACAATATGTTGGTGTCCTTGAAAATACAAATACAGAAGTTTTGCCTTTTATATGTTGGTAAAATGTTAAAGCACATTTTCTCCAACTTTCTTTTTCCATCAAGGTCTAGTGTGAACTAGTAGGTCACAGATATTTTTACTTCTTCTGTTGGCGAATTACTCGATTTGTGCAGCCGTTATATGTGGTTACACAAGTAAGGACGTCTTTTTCGTGGGTTTTTGTAAATGTTTCTAGGAGGATATCATGGTTCTGATTGAGGGCTCTTTTTTTACATTTGCATATTATTTTGTCTGGGTAGTTTCTCTCAGTTTTATGCTGAGGGCTTGTTCCTGCTGCTTGCAGTCTTCTTTTTCACTTCAATTTCTCTTAATGCGGAGAAATTGGCTGTAGGGAAGATTTTTTCTTAGAGGGCAGGGATGGAAACTGTTGAAAGATAATAGGCTGTTTTTATCTGTAGGTTTGTAATAGGTTTTGGTTTTCAGATTATCTTCAGCGAAGATGTTGATGTCTAAGAAGTCCAAGGTGGTATGGTTGACTTTCAAAAATTCGTCACATGAATTGAGCCAAGTTTGGAAATCTGATAAGCTTTCTTCTGGGCTTTTCCAGATCATAATGACATTGTCTATGTACCTTTTCCAGAATAGTATCCGACATCTGTGTGGGTTGAGATTGTTAAGGACAAATTTTTCTTCGAAAGTACTAACGTATAATTCTGCCAGACTTGGGGCAAAGTTACTGCCCATAGAAATCCTGTGGGTTTGTAGATATAGTGTAACTTCATACTCAGAAAGACATTTTCTGTGAGAGCAAGGCAACAGCATTTAAGAATGAAATGCTTAGGGGTTTAAAAAGTCCAGTTTTCTTTAAAAGAATTTCCTCAATGGTTTTTTAGTGGCTTCTTGTGGAAGGCTGGTGTAAAGATTTTCTACATTCAAGCTCACTAGTAGTTCTGTTTCGAGCTCATATTCAATGTATTTAGGTTGGCTCAGTAGGTCTTGGGTATCCTTGGGGTAAGTAGGGGTATTTTGCATTGTGACTGGGGTTCTAGGATTGAGGTGATCCCACACACGATTGGAAACCCAGGAGAAGGAGGTTCTATTTTTGTGCATCTTCGGTAAAGAATAGAAGTATGGAGTTCTTGGTTTTTTTGCTCGTAAGAAGTCTGATTCTTTCTTAGAAATCCATGATTTAGTTTGTGCTACTTCCACCATTATATTGATAGTGTTTTTTGTCTTGTGGTGGGATCCGTGGGTAAAATTCTGTAGGCTTTCTCATCAAACAGAAGGATGATACATTGTTGATTGTAATTTTCTGGTTTTTATGCTGCTGCCTTTATACGCCTTTTTAGGTCGAGGACTATCGGTTCTGCCGTAAGGCAGAAACCGGAAGTCGGAGAATTAATGATTCTTAGAGTGCTGCATTTATCCCTCCCTCTTTTTGCTCGTTCTCCATTGGCTGGCTTCCTAAATGGAGGCCAGCCATTGCAGGAGAGAGCCATCCCTCCAAATAGGCTCCGTCCTTTTCGGATTTGGAGGTGTGTTCCTTGCTGTTCTTTCCACTTTTTTCCACGCCTCTTTTGAACAGCAGGAACACGCCCCCAAATCCGAAAAATCTTCGAGCTTTCAGCCGCCATTTTTGCCCATCTCCTCTGCCTGCCAGTGCTTCTCCCTGTGTCTCCTCCCTTTCGACGGCCCCCTTGCTGCCGGGGCTGGCTGTTCCCTTTGGCCGGTCGGAAATCCTAGTTGCAGCCTTCCATTCATTGCCCGATATCTCTGCCTCGGTGCGAAGGCTCCGCTTCCAGAACGAAGGGGCTGCGCACTGATTGGTGGACGGAGACGAGCCCTCTCACCAACACTGAGGCGGGGCCCGTCCATGCCGCGCTGGGATTGGTCGAAAGATCGACGCGTCACCACCTGCTTGTTTATGCCTCTTTTTCGCACGAGCGGTAAGGGAGGCGTTAGATTGATGCCGGGAGCGTTATGAACAGTTGGGTAACCATGTGAGGCAGCAACCGAGAACTAGGCTGCTTTAAACAATATATTCCTAGTGAGTTGCAACACCTGCGCTGCTGCTGGGGCATCCGCTGGACGGAGGCTGCCGCACCTAAAAAATATCGCAAATAGGTCTTGATGTTTTTATATAGCCGTGCCAGCTGCATTGCAGAAACGATAGTAAACCGTCAATGTGATGAGCTATGCCGCCTTCGTCCTTGTGAAGATGGCCGGTTCGCAGAGCTTTCAGTCTGTCTTCAGTGTCTATCTCTCCCACCACCCGACCCCCTTAGGAAATTTGAAGGACATCACAATGTTGTTTTGAGCAGCCGCAGAGTAGAAACCGAGCATTGGATGCTTACTGCTGAAGGAGCAGGGTTGGTGCAGGAAGTGCAAATCTCTGTATTTTCCTTTCTGTGCACTGAGGGTCCAAAATGACCGAGGTGAGACAGCGGATCAGCAGGGAGCAGGATGCAGAAGAGCAGGTAAGCAAGGGGTGGGCGTCGGTAAGAAAGCTAGAGTTATCCTGCAGCTACTATGAAAAGCTGGGGAATCCCCCTTCTGTGATGTTCTGTCCAGTGAATCAACGTCCCTGGCTCTCAGTAATTTTATCATTTATGTGTGCAAATTTCCATTGACTAGTCGAATGATGTTTTGGTTGCAATTTTGGATTTGTTTTGCACCCTAAGCTGCGCCTAGTACATGCACATCACTGTTGTTTCACCAAAAGTATTGGATGTTTGTAAATGCTGTCTATGAAAAGCATTATTTAAATAATACTGCTGGCCCTTCTCATTCTGTACTTTTGCATGAGCACCGAACCTGTGTCCAGTGTACGCGCAACATCGCCTCTCCCTTATCGCACCTTTTTAGGGCGTCCGTTTTTGCAGAAGCTCTGTTCAGTGTTGCAGACTGCGCATACAGCAATGGCAGTAACAAGCATAGGGATGGGAGTGCGTCTCCTTTGGTCGCTGAGAGATTTTCAACTTTGATTATCCAAACGCTGCAATTTAGATATATGTAATGCACACATGACTCTGCTGCTAATCAGCAGGGATATCGTGTATCCGTACATAATTGCAAACTCTTTCTGTTAGCAAAATGGGGGTGATGGGGGTTTACAACTGCATGCTGATGGATACATCTGGATCAGTGCCCTGTGGAAATTGTCCAAGTGGTGCGATTTACACTGGCAGGATTGCAAACTTTTGTGGATGTAGGCCCTTCCATGCCTTCTTTTTGGACACACAGCACTGATTTTCGCTACCAATAACAAAGTATTAAACCACTCGTTTTAAGATGCAACATAGCAGAAACTGTTAATTTACCATAACCTATGATTTGCAACGGACTGCCTTTGCCCGAAGTTGTTGAAATAAATCGTATTTGTTTTTCTTCTTCATGAGTGGTCATAAACTATGTGTGGTTATGAGTACACGAGGCTTACCCCATGCACTCCCTGTCTAAATGTGATGGCGCTAGGTCCCCGAGTTAAGGTCACGTTTCAACTCGACTTTTTTGGATCATTGATTTTCACTTCTTTTTTCAAGCTCACTCATTAAGAGAAAAGGGTGTTTGTGAAGTAACTGTGCCCTCGCCTGCGATTGCGACATAATACACTGTTCTTGAAAAGCAGAAATGCCATTGAGCTTAACTGAACGTTTTAATTTTAACACGTTTACAGTGCGCTTCTTTGAAAAACAGAACAGATATATACCCTACATGTCCCAATGACAGCTGGGTTCGAACAACTCCTCACAGTTGCACCTCAGAGGTCTGGCAGTTGTCCAATGAACATGAAGATAAGTAGAAAAACTCGCGTTTTTCGCGAGCCTCCTACACCTCCATCATTCACCCCAAGGTGCAATGTGACACATATTTTTTTGGTTCATAGCCGGAATAACTTTGCAGCACATACTGCCCTTTCTGATCTCAACATGTGTGAACACTTCAACCTATAAGAGTAAGAATTTCCCACGTGATGGTACGTAATCGAGCAAATGCCTTGCTTATAAGTAGATCGGTTGCGACAGAATTCTCTCTCTGTTATCCCATCGCATACGTCTCAGTAATCCGTTCCTGACAGAAGGAGTAGAGAATTCCAATGTCAATAACATAATTGAAAAATGTGGTGCATCAAAAATGATTTTTTCTTATTTAAGTCTAGGTTATCCGAAAGAATTCTTAATTTAATTCAAATGAAAACTGTATCTGATTCCCTGTAGTGCTGAGCCACATTGCTTATCCACTGGGCTTCCTTCCCTTTGTTTGAATAGTGAATACAATCTGTGTTCTAGATGTTTATTTTATGCTCCGCAGGCCCTCTCTTATGCCTCCAAGCATGCAAACATGCATTGCTCTCAGGGCTTTCAACTTATTTTGATTAACCAGGCAAACTACATCACTCCTTAACCACATACTTTTAATTGCAATGGAATATCTCACTACCTCACTAAATAACTCTTTCAATACCACATTACATCACTATCTCTACATACATCACTATCTCACTACATCACTCTCTAACACACTACCTCACAACTTTACTCTCTCTCTATCTCACTACCTCACTCTATCTATTTCAAGCTCACTCTCACTACCTCACTATATCACGACTCACTCCCTCAAAAATTCACTACATCACTCTCGCACTAACTCACTCTATCTCACTACCTCACAACTTCACTCTCTCTCTAACTCACTAACTCACTCTCTCTCTCTATCTCACTAAGTCACTTTCACTCTCTTTCACTACCTCACTCTCTCTACCTCACAAACTCACTCACTGTTTCCATCTCACTACCTCAGAACATCCCTCTCCCTCACTACCTCACTCTTTCACTACCTCACTCTCTCTGTCTCTCACTACCTCACTCTCTATCTACCTCTCTCACTACATAACTCTCTCTACCTCACTACTCCACTCTATCTATCTCACTACCTCTCTATCTCACAACTTCTCTCTCTCAAAACCTCACTACCTCACTACCTCACTCTCTAGCTCACAACCTCACAACTTCACTCTCTCTAACTCACTACCTCAATCACTCTCTCACTACCTCACTCTTTCTATCTCCCTAACTCATTTTCACTCTCTCTTTCACTACCTCTCTCTATCTCACTACATCACAACATCACACTCTGCTTATATCTCACTACCTCACAACATCCCTCTCCCTCACTACCTCACTCTTTCACTACCTCACTCTCTCTTTCTCACTACCTCACTCTATCTACCTCACTCTCTCACTATTTCAATACCTCACTCTCTCTCTCTGCTAATGCAATAGGGATCATATATGCAAAAAAAAGCTAATGCCAATAGAAATGACAATGCCATTTATTTAGGGATACAAAAAAGATAGAAAAAATAATGAGCAATACCAATAGCTCTACCTATAATATTGCCGAGACCATTGCATTGTAAATGCTTGTTTATGATTAGGTTGTTGTCTTCTTTTAGTTGATCCAGTGCTATGTTATTTTTTTTGTTATATTGGCAAATGGCTTGTTGGTAGTGTCCAGACACTCAATTTCTTTTGTTGGTATGTCTGTTGTATTTTGGAAAAATGCCTTAAGTTTTATTTTGCGGCAAAATTCAGCAACTTCACAGTGGAGCTTGAATTTGTCCACAGGTTGTGTGGGGACAAAGCTGAATCCTTTATTCAGGAGTTGATATTTATCTTCCGTCAGATTGATGTCCATAAGGTGAAAGACTAACAATATGTGTTGCATGTTCCTGGTCCAGTGACATGTTCCTGGTTATAATTAGCTGATCTTCGTCGTCCCATCTCCCTCCTTTTTTCTTTTGGCGTGAGGGGTTCTGAACGCTCTATAAAAAAGGTGGTCTGTAAGTGGAGAGGTTGTTGTGAGGGCCTTGTTGGAAGAGATTGATCTGTTCCATGTATAGAGATGCATACGGTTGGAAGGAAGGGTGTGCTTTTTCCTCAAATTGTGACATTCTCCAGGTGGGGTATCGTTCCTGTGTAGTCTCCTGCCTCGTCCTCTTTGTTGGTGCTGGTTTGTGTCCCCACTACTCCAGTCTGAGTTGTATGATGTACTCCCTCCTGTGGAGTGATTGTCACTGTTGTCTATTAATGGTGTGTAATCTTCTTTGGTGTATGGATACATCTTTTCTTGTGAGAAACGTTTCATATCTTCACTCAGCTTTTCGATTTTGCTTTGGGTAATGAATTCTTTGGTTTAATTAATTTCTCTGTTGATTTCCTCTAATCTTTTTTGTAGACAGAAATATGTATCAAGGTCTTCAGTTTTGCCTCACTGGTTTGAATTTTAATGGTCAATGCCTTTGCTAGTCTTGGTGCTGTTTTTATGTTGAGGTCTCTTGTGCATTTCCATGAATTACCTGCCCAGTCTTTACTAAACGTGATGTCTTGTAGGAAGATTCTTGAGTATCTCACAGAAAGCTCACGACAGGAGAAAATGTCCCCTGTCCGTATGAGTGGATACCTTTGATATAACACTTGAAAGGAGATCAAGTGTCTATACTTGACCTCATCCCAATATAGGCTTACTGACTTCAAAAAATGACTGTAAACCAAGGACTGAGCTAAACTGCTGACTAAATCAATGCCATCTTTTCAGGCCCTTCGCCACTCCAGGATGCAGAACGCAACGAAACACTTGTCCAAACCAATGATTGGGATTCTCCAACTAATGACAAAAAAGAACAAATAGAAAACTGCTATACACGGACTGATTATGACTGAATACCTTTGGGCCAATGCTGCACCAAAGGGCTTATGGGTTCACAATCCCCCACGAATCATCCTGCAAGACAAGACTGGGCAGCTATTTCATGGAAATGCACAAGAGGCTTCTCTCTGCCTCTTCCTGATTTTTGGTATGATGTAGAGCCCTCAGGCAATGGAGACCCGGGCCTCTGTCCGATCAAGCCCTACCCACCGACAACACTACGGCATACCACAAGGTTTTGCAAAGGGCAGCTACATTCCACAAAGTGCAGCTGCTCAGACAACCTGAAGACTTCCTAATGGAGACACTCCACCACACACAGGTCCATGCAATACGTGCTTATGCTTCGTGAGATTTTCAAACCAGCCACTGATCCCTTTAATGAGCCAATCAAGGGCCAATTAATCATGCCTATGGTCGACAAGAAGTATAAAACGTTTTCTTCTCCCCTCCCTATATCAGGGGTCAACTGCACCTGACTTCCTGGCTGTGCACACAGCTAGGAAATATGCACATTCCCAGGGCACAGATGATAACCCCTTCCCAAATAGAGTAAGAAGATGGATGGGGCAGGAAAACACATCACTGTCCAGCGTGCTGCACATTGGCATATCATCTATTCTGTAGGCTTACTATCCTGGTACAATCCGGCCCACTGAGATGATATGGAGGAGTTACTGCAGCACCTCGGACCAGTTTAAGAAGAGAGGCCAGCAATTGATAGCTAAGGGAAAGATCATATCAAACATGAACCTTCATTGCGCACTATACACAGCAGACACAGCTGCTCAAGGGGTAAATTCCAATATCGTCCTCCACAGACACACCTTGCTACTTGTTTCCTGTTTTAAGCTGTTTTAAGTTGACCCAGCACCATTTGGTCAACTTCCTTTCGACACTGCATTCTGCATATGGCTCTCAACAGCAAAGGGCCCTCGCTGCTGAGACCGTTGGGCTCTCCATATGTACAAAGGAAAACCCTTAGATCGTCTTCTGCCCGAACCTAGAGAGTTCCCAGGATCAAAAGATCCTGATGGGGCGGTCGCTCCAACTTGTTCTTGGCTCCTTAATTCTGGTACGCTCTGCCTCTAGAGCCGGTGCTCAATGGATTCTGAACTCCCTTTTTCGTAAGGCACTGTAGTCTGGGCTTTTCTGTGACTGATTCCTTTGTAGCCCTATCATCTTCAGTGACCTTTGCCGCGCTGGGAGGCCTGCGGGTAGCCTAACGCTGTATTAAAACTCTGGACTAGACGGGATCATCTGTTTGGCCGACAAATTGACCAGATACTGGAAAGAATTAAGGAGGATACGTAAACAGCCAAAGCCATGGGTGGCCTGCAGACACCATCTGCCCAGGTTTCCTTTTACTGCACATATCATGGAGGGGCTAATACCCCCCCCCCCCCCCCCCCCACCCCGAGGCATCCAATTCCTTCACCGGGCAGCAGCAGCAAATACACTCCGGGGATACTATAGAGAAAGGTATAAAAACAGCGATGGCAGAGGCCTTAGAAAATGTGCAGGCCCCACCTTTGAAACAGTAACTCCCTTACCCTACCGTCCAACCATTTAATACCTGTCGGGGAGAAGACTGCATGGGTTTCTGTCCAGCCTGACAGTGATCACCTCGGACCATTGGGGTCTTGACATCATAGCAGAAGGGTATTGCCTAGAACAACACTAACACCACCCTTACCGGAGTGTCTAGCAGCACAATGGTCAAAAGCAGAGGATGGTTGGAAGGATCTGGTCTTGATCTGGGCTGTATTCATCCCTCGGCGTACCCAGTTCAGCAGATGACCATCATAATGGACATCTCCCTTTCTGGCTGAGGGGTGCATTTACAAGAGCTGACCGTGCAAGGAATTTGGACGCCGGACCAACACGTTTTCTGCATCAACCAACTGGGGTTGCTAGCCATCCAATTAGCCCTCAAAGCATTCCTCCTTCACACACAATTCAAGGTGATACTAGTTAAGACCGAAAAACCCAACTGACCTGTTTTACTTGCAGAAACAGGGTGGCACGCACGCCCTATGGTTGTCTGTTCTAGCAAAGGTCATTTGGCAGTGGGAATACATCATAGAGCCCATCTACTGATAGAGTACATACCCACGAGGGGTGACAATTTTGCTCACCTGCTCAGCAGGATGCAGCAACAAGTTCATGAGTGGGAACCCCACCCCGAACTCCTATTCCCGTAATTTCAATGTTGAGGGTTTCCCCACATTGACCTGTTTGCCACCACAGAAAACGCAGAATGCCCAAACTTACCCTCCAGGTTTACACACCCACAGTTCATGGGCAATGCACTATGGAGGAACTGGTCAAGGATATTTGCTTATGCTTTTCCACCTCCTCCGCTTCTTCCATTCGAGGTTCGCATGCTTCAGCAAACATCCCTCACTTTCTTAGTAACCTCAACCTGGGACAGAAAGCCCTTATTTACTACTTTCCTCAAACTCTCTTTAGTGCCTCATGAGAAGCTCATCCCAATCTGCTGGATCTTCTCTCACAGAATCAAGGTACACTTACGCATCCCAGCCCTCAGCAGCTCAATCCTGCCATTTGGCTCCTAAAGACCTAGAGTTTCGGTATCTCAACCTACCTTCAGAATGTACGGCTGTCCTTAAAGAGGCTAGCAGGCCCACAACCAGAGCTTGCTAGGTAACTAAATAGAAAAGGGTTGTGCACTATTGTCCTTCTTAGACACATTGCCCCTCTTCAAGCAGCAGTCCAAGATATTGTCTGTTATCTGCTTCACTTGTCTGGCCTTCATTACACTTCCATCACTTAATTTGGTGACTGACACTGCTTCCCTTCAAAACAGAACATACTCCTGTTTTCAGGGTTTTCATCATGAAAGCTATTGTGAAGGGACTCAAATGGGTTACCCCACCAAGGGTGCCACCAGCCCGAGAGTGGAACCGTAACATTGTTCTAACAATGCTTATGTGCCTTTCCTTTGAGCACCTTACAGTTCTTTTCCAGGAAGTCAGCTTTCCTTTCCTAATAGCGATCCATTCCCTCAGAAGTGTCAGTGAGCTTCAAGCTCTTACATTAGAAGAACCTTTTTTTCAAAGTTCACCTCAATAGGGTAGTCTTCAGGATAAACCCCATGTTCCTTTCAAAGGTGGTATCTTGTTTCCACCCTATTCAAACTTTAGTATGCCCAGTGTTCTTCCCACACCAAGAGTCAGTAGCAGCACAAGCTCTTCATACATGAAATGTACATCACTTGTCTCTCATGCCTGGGATATCCTGTTTCTCACTGAGTCCTGGATAAAAGACACTTCCAAACCTGATATCCATCTAGCTACTCCCCCTGGCTATCTCTTGATGGATATTAATCGAGAGGGTGGAAAAACTGGGGGAGGTCTTGCTATCATCTTGAAATCTCATCTTCATTTGACTATCAGGAAACTTACGAATATCGGGCTGATCGAAGCCATGTACTTCACCATCTCAGACTCGGCTGCTGTTTTTTTGGCTGGTATTCTAGTGTATAACCCCCCCAACGCTTCAGCCCCCTCCTTAATGCTACTAGTACACTTGATAGCGGATCTTTCCCTCAAACATCCGTACTTTATAGTGCTTGGTGATTTCAATTTTCATGCTGAAAACTCTTCATGCTCTCAGGCTACTCAACTATTAGAGACTTTGCAGGGCCTGAACTTGAACCAATTAGTTCAGGGCCCGACTCACGTAGCGGGCCATACTCTTGATTTAATATTTTCTAATCATCCCGGTATCACAGTACACCCCTCCCTCTCCCTCACTTGGTCAGACCATTACCTTCTCCCTTTTGACCTCACGCTTCCCTCGGTACCTAGCCCGGTAGCGCTTGGTAGGGAGTACGGGAGAAAATGGCATAAAGTTACCTGTACTGCCTTAGATCCCTTATTCTCTTATCAACCAGACCCACTGTCTAATGATATTGACGCAAGCGTGGCTCAGCTCAATTCTGCTCTGTTGCTTGCCATTGATGCCATCGCACCCCTACAACCTATCACCTCCGCAAGTTCCCGACCATCTGCCCTGTGGTTCTCTCCTGCCCTGCGTGAGGAAAAGAGCCGCTGCAAAAAATTAGAACGCAAATGGCGGCAAACTTATGATTCAGAGTCTAAAATTATTTACAAGTCTGCTTTAAAAAACTTTCTAAAATTAAAAAGGTCTACGATGAGAGACTTCTTTGCCTTACAAATCAAGAATGCAGATAACTCCTCAAAAACTATTTTCAATATTGTAAAGGACTTTGTTAAGCCTCCCGCTATTGTGCCTCAGAATTCCTCTAGCCAGGCTTTATGTAATGGTTTGTCGGTGTACTTTCAAGACAAAATTGACAACATTACGTCTTCTTTTTCTTCTGTTTTGACCCCCCCCCCTGTTTCCTGTGCCAGGGACCCTGTGAAAGCATCATTGGTTTCTTTTAAAGAGCTTACTACTGAGTCTGCACTGAATCTGTTTACCCAGTGCAAATCTGGCTCCCCTTTAGACCCGGTCCCTGCTAAGGTCATGGGCAACCTGGCTCCCCTTTTGGTCAGACCACTTCTTTCAATTTGGAACTCATCATTGCGCACGGGCCAATTTCCGACTGTTTGGAAGGAGGCCATGTTAGTCCCCATTCTGAAGAAAGTGGATGCGGACCCGGCGCAATTTTGTAATTATCGCCCTTCTCCCTAAACCGGCGAAAATCCTGGAAAAGGCTGTGCAGTTACAACTGGCGGATTATTTAGAAACCAATTCACTGCTACACGATTCGCAGTCGGGATTTAGAACTGGTTTTAGTACTGAGACTGTTCTTTTAGAGGTCTCTGAAACGATCCGGGAGTGTGTGGATAGTGGCGAGGAGGCCATGCTGGTCCTCCTCGACCTATCCGCCGCTTTTGATACGGTATCCCACGAGATACTATTGGATCGTCTGAGGCAGATTGGATTGGGTGGGGCCGTTCTGTCTTGGATTGGCTCCTTTCTCAAAGGTCGAACTCAGAAGGTTCTTCTCAAACCTTTCGAATCAGAGGGTAAACCCCTCCTTTGTGGCGTGCCTCAGGGCTCTGCGCTGAGCCCCCTGTTTTTTAACGTGTATCTTGCCCCATTGGCTAAGGTGGTGGAGTCCTGGGGGGTCAGAGTGATCTCTTATGCTGATGATACTCAGCTTGTGTTTTCCTTTAGAGATCACTCTGACTCCAGCTTTGCCAGTTTTCGCCATTGTCTTGGCAACATATGCTCCTGGATGACCTCTAATCATCTCAGGCTCAACACTGATAAGACAGAGGTCTTATTTTTTAATCAGAAAACTACCCTACCTGCTATTTTGTGGTGGCCGACTGTGCTCAATCCTCCTCCTACTCCTGTCCAAACAGCTCGTAATCTGGGCTTTCAATTCGACAACGCTCTTTCCTGTAAAGCTCAAATTAATAAGGTCACGGCAGCATGTTTCGGGAAACTGCGTATGATTAGAAAGATCTTTCCGTACCTTCCTCTGGATGCCCGTAGAACTGTCATCCACGCCCTGATCACGTCACATTTGGATTATGCCAACAGTCTCTATGCCGGTGCCCCCTTGTACCAAATTGAACGTCTACAGATCGTTCAGAATGCGGCGGCGAGACTGATAGGCAATATCCCTTACCGTCAGTCGGTCGCATCCTACTGTAAGAAGCTACATTGGCTTCCTATCTCCCGTTGCATTCAGTTCAAGATGCTGACTCTTGCTTTTCGGGCCCTTAATGGGTCGGGCCCGGGATACTTGAGAAAGAGACTTGTATTATCCCAATCGGTCAGATCCTTGCGGTCGAACAACCTACGTCTCTTGATTGTTCCTCGCTTCCGCCGCTCCAGAATGGGCGGTAGAGCATTCACTGTAATGACTGCTAAACTCTGGAACAGCCTCCCACTAGATCTTAGGTTTATTCCCTCTGAATCTCTCTTTCGTAGTAAATTGAAAACTTGGTTGTTCTCCATCTCTTAAAGTGCTTCTCTTTTCCAAGTCGGCAGTCTACAGCGCCGGGACACCCCCTCTGGGGGTAGCCGTGCGCTTTACAAGCTTCATAAATAAATAAATAAATAAATAAATGTAAAATGGTGCTTATGTATTACATTGACAGGACTATGCCTATTCTGAAAGATACAACTGCTCTTTGTTTCTTTATCCAAACCACACAAAGGCCATTCACTATCCAAAGCATGTATAGCACAATGGTTGGTCAAATGCATACAAATATGTTACACCAAAGCCAAAAGGCTTTTGCCTCTTCCTTCCAGACCCCTCTCAATCCATAAGAAAAGAACTTCTATTACTTTCTTGGGTAATATTCCTATAGCTGAAATCTGTAAAACGTATACTTAGTCTATCTCCTACACTTTTACTAAACAATACTGTTTGGATGTTTTAGCCTGCCAACAAGCTAGAGTTGGTCAGGCTGTGTTACGTATGCTTTTTTTAGTCCTCTGCAACATCCTTGGGCTAGCCACCACTTAAGGGAGGACTGCTTTACAGTATATGCACAACTTGTGTATCTACAGCTGTACATGCTGTGATTAGATTATCCGCCAGTGAATGTCTGAGCATGCTTATAAGGTAACCAACTTTTTGCAAGTTTACCCTGACTTTTTTCCCCCATTTCGACAACTAGATGCAGGTGTAATGGCCTTGAAATACCATGAGCTCTGCTAAACAGGACTCCGTGCATGTGCTCTGACCCTAAAATGGTGCATGTTTAATTGGCTTGCACCTATGTACTTTTACACGTTTCAGCAGTAAAAGCCCCAATTTGTCATTTTGACTGTGGTAAGGCCCCATTGGTAAGTACAGCGTTAGAGGATGGCACACCGGCCCTGCTAACTTTTGAATGGGACTACTAAGGTTGGTACTCTTTGGTATCACAAGAGTCAGTGCATGAACTCCAATTTAATGGTTACGTTGAGTTTATTGTCACTGGTGGGCAAATTGCAACTTACCACTTTGCCCATGGTTTCCAGTGCCTGTGTACTGATGTACACAGGGCTTGACCTGCAGACAGCTTTCTGCCCTCTTGGAACTAACGACACCAAGAAAGGGACACAATCCGGGCCTGCATGGGAGAGAAGTGTTATCTCTCCTGCAGGAAGCCACACGGGTGCTCGTCCAAAAGGCTAGCTTCAAATGGGAAGCCTCCTTTGAAGGGCAAATGGGTAATACTTGGGAGAGGGACTGCTCTATTTTTAAGGCGGACATGCTGCCACTGGGGGCAGGAGTGGAGAAGCCAGTTGCCAAACCATTTTTTCTAAGGGCGTGTACCTCCTTGGTAGCCACACCTTGGGCTAGGGAGCTCTGAGTGTCAAGAAAGGGGCTTTGGCAAGTTGTGTGTGGGTAGAATGGCGCATCCTGTGATAGCCAGCTGCCACATTTCCCAAAGTGGTTATCAGGAGGGAGGCCACTTGGCTACCAACCACATTCTACCCTGAGGGCATTTAAAGATAAATAGGGTACCCAGAAATCAGATCTTGACCGACTTGGAAGAGGGACCAAAAAAGTACTGCCCTGCTGCACCGAGGGACCAGCAAAGAGAAGCTGCACGACAAGGACTGCACCTTCTGGCTAGTAAAGAGAGGGACTGCCTGCTTTATCCTGCTCAAGGAGAAGCTGTCTCCAGGGCCCAGTCAAGCCACGAAAACTCCAAGGGCCATCTGACTGGCCCACAGTTTGCAGCACAGGGACACAACAGCTGAAGAAGCCTGCTGGGGCACGTGTGTAGCCCAAAGTCTTCAAGTTGATAGCACTGCTGACATGCATCACTGAGGACTAAGACCCAATGCACAGAGTTGACCCGAGTTCAATGAGACCAGGAGTGCTGTTGGAGAGTTGCTGGGTCCCTCAGAAGGGAAGTGATTGACCCAGCATTGGCCTGTGACAGCAACAATGGGTGATTGGTAGTTAAGGGGTGTCTGCACTTCGGCTAGACTGTAAAGGACTTCGTTGAACACCGACCCTGTAACCAGGACCGCCCTCACCATCTTTGCGGACTGAGGAACTTCTGCAGGAAGACTCCCCTCGACCACATCACATCCACAGCATCTTTGGATCATCTTTAGCATAGGAATCTATTGAAACGCAGACAAAGTGGGAGGATCTGCTGGAGAACTGCTTCTTCTGTCGAGATACCTGGTCTTGGATGTCGTTGGGGCGACGTCTGCAGAGCGGTTCATCTGGGCTACATTCTTTCTTTGGAGGAGCTCCCTACTGTTCCTCCTTCAGGAGACAAGTGTTTGGGTGGGGCTGGAGATGAAATGGGGTTTATTCCAACCATGACTTATACTGCTCATTGTCCTCTGAAGATTTCTTGGATATTTGATTTGATGTAGGAAGCTGGCTCTGTATATACTATGCCAAAGTAAGGTATGGTGTGCAGTTAGGCTTATAGGAGGGCAGTGCTAAGCATTTGTTGTACAAACACAGGAAAGAAATGATTACACAGACTCAATGACTAAATCCGAGACCAATTGTTTGTAAAAATATACTTTGTTACTTTATCACTGGAACCAAAGAATCTTTGTTGCAGGTAACTACAGTTTTGAAATTGACTATACTTTTCAATGCAGAAAATGAATACTTAATGCAAGACTTCAGTTCAGCAAGGTAGATGCAGTTTTAGAAATAGCAATACTTTTCAATGCAGAAAAATGTACACTTAGTGCAATATTTCAATTGAGCAGTGCTGTCCTATGGGAGGAAAACAAGAATGCAATTTTGTGGGTAAGTATTTTACTTACAAACCCAGGCTTCGGGTTTTTAGATCAGCATATGACAAGGTTCAAGTGAGCACCAATACTGCACGACCAGCGGTTCTGGGGCGGCCGGGTGCAGAGGTCAAATTCAGATTCGGGTGCCCAATGTTAACCAATGGAGACTAGGGCACTTTAACTAATGCAACTTACATGTAAGTAAGGTGGAGTTGGAGGTCAACCTCTGTGGGTTAAGACGAGCATTGGAGGGGTGGCCACGATGCAGCACAAAACATACACCCTCTGTAGCAAAAGAGGAGCCGGGTGCAGAGTGCCAACTCAGCGTCAGCCGCCCAATACAAATCATTGGGGGACTGCAGTTTCAAACAAAGTCTGCAGGCTTGGACCAGGAAGTTGGATAAAGGAAACCAGTATCTGTGGAGGTAAGTTTGCATATTGAGGAACACCGGGACATCATCGGTTGGGCTCCCCAAGGCATGGGGCTGCGGGTACAGGGATGTCCTTTGATGTTGGAAAAGCCTTACCATGGCTGGTCGCGGTTAGGTGGACCTTTGTGTTGAGGCTGCAGGCGTCAACGTGGAGTCCAGCAAGGGGTCAGCCAATGGTTGACTCGGTCTCTAGATCGCTTGCAAACCTTGCTGGGACCAGTGGCCAATGGGACTCAGGCCAGAGGTGTCAGATGCAGTGGTGGATCTGGAAGCTGGGTTTCGGAATTCTCCAGGTCACAGATGCTTTTTTTGAAGTTTCTTGTTGAACAGGGCTGCTGTTCTCAGGAGCACTTGTCTTTGTTGAAGGCAGCAGTCCTTCTGAAGGCATTTGGAGGTTACTAGGTTGCAGGATGAGTCATTGTTTTTCAAAGAATTTTTGATGACGCCAAGCAGGCTGGTATGGATGGGACCAAGTCAGTGGATGTCTTTAGTCGTCTTCTGCTGAATGGCTCCGGGTTGTGCTCTTCCTTCGTAGGTCGCCAGGAACTAAGGATTAAGGTTCAGGGGTCTCTATTGGCTAAACTCCTCCAAAACAATATAGTGGACTTTGAAAGGAGAGGTTCAGTTTAGCTCAGAACACCTTAGTGGTGGTCCTGGCTAAGAAGGGGGACACCTCCTGCTTACTAATTTTCCCGCCGACCTTGCCACCGAAAGTGGTGCTTGGTGAGGGGGGGGGGGGAGGGGGGGGGGGGGTGGGCGGGCAGCTCCACTAGCCGGAGAAGCCCTGGTCAGCTTAACAAAGGACGGGAAGCCTTTGAGGTTCACTGCCCTTCAAAGATGTTCCTGCTAGGGGGTAAATGTGAAGCACCTCCACCCAGAGCAAGCATGGTTTCTGACCCACGAGAGCAAAAGGCTCCAACCTCAGGGGGTCAGAAAGATGTCTCGAAGTGGCAGGCTGGTGCAGGTACACTAGTAGGTCAGTAGATTTTCAGGGGGCACCTCAGAGGGGCCCTCTGAGTGCATTTATTCATGAATCGAACACTAGCATTAGTGTGGGCTCATTATTCTGAGATGTTTGGTACTAAACATCTTGGGATTCGGTGAAGCCATCATGGAGCTGTGGAACTCGTATTGACAAGCTCCCAGCTCATGCACTCAGACTGGCCTCACTGTGGACTTAAAATGTCTAAGAATGGACTTAGACACTATAAGGGCATATCTGCTCATGCAGTTATTCCCTCAAATGAGGTATAGTGCACTCTACCTTAGGACTTACCTATTACTCTTGCAGTGCTGGTAGGCCTGGCAGACAGGGATGGGTGCCAAGTCGACTCCTCACTTTTATCTGCACCAAAATAATTCAGGCTGCAGTGGCTGTGTGCATGTGGTAAGGGGTCTCGTAGGGTAGCACATTATAGGCTGCAGTCCTCAGAGACTCTCCCTGGTCACAAGGCCCTTGCTACGACTGGAACCTTTTATAAGGGACTTAAATGTGAGCCAGAGGAATGCCAACTGTAGAAATAAAGGAAAAGAACTCTGGCACTGGGAATTTGGTTAGCAGAAACCCAGTTCACACTTGGTCAAAAATGCATCAGTCAGGCAGGAAGTAGTGGAGGGGGGGTACTGCAACAGAAACCCACTTTCCTACAGGTGAGGCTAGTGACCTTGATTCTTCCCTTTCCTCATGCGTGTTTTCTCTCAGCCTCGCTACTGAGGCTAGCTCTGCTTTTGCTAAGCTTCTGAGGAGGGTAACTGTGGTTCTGGAGCTGCAGTTCCCTTCTGTGGAGTTTGCTATTGACCCCTTCATTGTGGTGCTTGACCAGGGCCAAACGGGGGTTGAGCCTGTGCTCACCTGTGCTCGCCTTCAGTGGAGCTGCTACAGTCTCCCCTGACATCAGCGCCCTTCCTGACATTCCTCCGGACAGGAAGTCTAAGGGTCTCAATACGTTTGGTTGATATATCTTTTCTGCCACCAGTTCCGCTTTGCAGTCACTTAATGCTGCTTGTGTTCTATGCCTGGTTTATCACGGGTTGTGGGATTCTCCTCTCGCTCCTGGATGAGTCCAGGAATGCTCTTATTCAGTTTCTTTATGATGGCCGACAGGCAGGTAGGTTGCTGATTCTATGTGCCATGGGTACATCAGATTCTGTCGGGTGAGCCATGGCTCTTTCAGTGGCACTTCGTCTGCGTGCCTGGCTACGCACCTGTTTTTTTGGAGGCTGTTCAATCTGCCTTGGTGAATATGCCTTTTGATGGTCAGCATCTGTTCAGCACTCATGCTGAATCTGCTTTACGCTGTTTTCGGAACCGTCTAGGTAGAGGAGTCTCTTACACTCCGTTTGCTGTACCATCTGCTTATCTTCTTCCTTCTGTACTAAGCTTGTATGGGGTCAGGGCTTCTTGATTTCTTTCATATATCAGCTGTTCTAGGGCAGTGCCCATATGGCCTTTTCTTTCAGACTTCACCTACGGGTGCCACCCGGAGAGCTTTTCCTGCCTCCTGCAGGTATTTTTTATTATTTCTTTCACCTTCAATGAGCGGTTATAGTCCCCGTTTTTTGGGACGCTTATTCCTTTTGCGCCCTGTTGGGCTTCAGTACCTGTTGTTCTTTTACTTTTCTACCCAGGTTCTGGCTGGGGTAGTTTGCTTGTATTGTGCTAATGCACAGTAGCCTGGTTCCCTGTCCTACACGGTACTTCATCTGTATGGCTTACAGGCATTATTTTTCTGTCACTTTATTACCCCTTGTAGAGGACTTCAAATTGTGTGCTTTGGTAAGATGGTGCAAGGGGCGTGTATTCTCCTCACTAATCAGGTTTTTTTCCTTGTACTCTCTATCTGGTGCTCTTTCTTTGCTACTAGACGCAAGTGAAGAGGGTCTAGTTCTTAGCCTAGGGTACATTGTCTGATCCTGGCCTAAGCGGTTTTCTTACTTTAGTCTCTTTCGGGCCTTAGCACTTGTTGTGGTAGTTAGGCACGGGCAAGAAGAACTCTTACCATTGCTATTACTCTCGAGGCTCCTTTTGGACATGCCTTGTCTGTCTCTTAGCATGGATGGACCACTCTGCCAATTGTTTCTCTTCTATGCTCCTGCATGGAATCGTTTTCATCTGCTTCGGCCATGTGCAAAGCTCTGGTTGCTTTTCACTTAAAGGAAATGTTTTTGTGCTTTATGGAAACATTTCCATGATACTTCTGATACCAACCCCAACATTTGGTTACTGACTGGTTGTTCTTCAGATGTTGCCTTTTTCCCCTCTTAGGTATTTATGGCAATTTTTCATCTTATGTTTCTTCTCGAAAATGTATTCCTTGACCGCCCTCTCTTGGGTTTTGTTCGTAAGGAGGTTTGGTGATCCTTTCGGATTCTTTTCCGGAGAGTTTCCTTCGCTTCTCACAAGCGCGGATAGGGTTCCAACCCCTTGGATGTTAGTTATCCCTTGAACTAATGAGTATGAACAATGATGCACTTGGGTGACGCCAGGATCCTCACTCAGGATGTCACAGAAATTGTTTACTGGGCACAGGTTGTCCAGAGGATACTGGAGATTTCTTTTTGCTTGCAGATTTTTCTTTGTCTCTCCCTTCTCTTTCCTTGGAAGAGGTAGGGTTCTTTCGCCTCCATGGCCTTGATATACTAAAGGTTTCTGTTGTGTTTAGGTTATACCTTCCATCCATTTTATAGGTCCTGTCTCCTATTAAGACTTTTATTATATGGCCTCCACACTTGTTATGGTGTATGCACTATTTCATCACATATCAAGGAAGGGGAGAGAGGTACTACTCCTTTTCCATCCTCCCTAACATGAATTAAATTGCCCACAAAAAGAGGAAAAGGAGGAAGAGGCTGGTGTGAAGAAAACACTCAACGCCTGTGATGGGGCAAGGGAATGGGGACGACAATGTGAGAAGTTGGCCTGATATGTAGTGCTCACTATTCTAGTGATCACTGTGTATCATTCCAAACGACCCTTATTGATGATTGGTTGTAAGTCAACCGTTAGACCAGCTATCCTAGTAGCATGGACAAGAGCAGTCTTTAGGCTAAACTCTAGAGGGTGTGTTAAGCCAGCTGTTATACCATCAAATATACCCCTTGAACACCAGGTGAAAGGACACCACACAAGTTGTTATGAAAATAAAGTATATTTATTTAGAACACAACAGCCCTGGACTCTTTATGAGGACAGGGCGCTAAGCACAATACAAAGCTCTTAGGAAAATACTCAAATCGCACAATTTACACAAATGCCTGAGGGGCACGAAAAACCATATACTACAAAAGTGGAATGCGAAATTACTAGCAGGTAAGTACTACTCTATTAGACTTTAGGATCGCTAGGACTTGACTACTGAACCTTCAGATTACTAGCAGGAGGCCTAGGGAGATCGGGTGCAGAGTGTGCACTCTCACACGGGATGCGGGACAAAGTCTATGGATGCTAGATTTCGTAAAGTTAGTGTTATCGGACGAATCCGACTAGGTAGAGCTGAAACGAAAAAGGATCTGGACCTTTGGATAGCAAAGCTATGCTGGAGCACCGAAATGCTGAGTTTACCTAGCCCAGGGGCTGCGGATGCATAGGTCTGGAAAGACGTCGGGAATCCTCGTTGCAGTCTATGGAGCCTGAAAGAAGAAGTTGCTGGCAGGCGACCAGTGTTGAAGTTCGATGTGATCCAAGCCTGGATCGAAGATGGAAGACACCTGTAAGCAGAGGGGACCAAGTTCTGAATCACTAGCCAGTGATTAGATGGGCACCAGGATGGCACCGGATGGAGTCACCTCGACCAGGTGAGTGGGCGACGCTGGGCTCTTCAGTCTCACGGACCAGGAGGCGTTGTCGGCGACCAGGATGGCGGTGCGAGCTGTCCCACGATGGTATCTGCTGTCGACGTCGCTGGACCCAGGATTGGGGCAACAAGTCTTGGCAAATGCAAGCCCACGCGGTGGACTTAAAATGGCGTCTGGTGTGGACCAGGAGGGTCCGGGGTGCTCCTCTGTTGGAGGGGAGCAAGGGCCAGTCTGGAGCAACCAGACCAGTGTTGGAAATGTCGTCGTTCGTCGTCGGGAAGGTCACAAGCCAACAGGCTAGTAGCCAGACAACGCGGTGAGCAGCAAAGAGCAGAAGGGCCCCACGCAGATCTCGTGGATGCTGGGAGGCTGAACTTCGGTGCTGGAGCTGCTCAGGGTTGGGGCTTCTCAAACCCCAAAGCACTCACTCGAGGATCCCTCGGCGGTCGTGCTGGGCAAGCGTCGTGCAGTCCTGAAGATGGCCGGTCCCTCGAGGTCTTGTCACACCCACGAATCTCAGCTGGGCGGATGATGCAGGTTGAGGTCAGAGGTGCCAGGGAAGCCAGTTCTCGTCGAGCTGGGCAGTCTTGATCCGGAGGAGAGACTTACAGCAAACCGCGATGCTTGGATGGTGCCTGCGGGTGCAGGGTGGCTACTCCTTAGCCACAAGGGAGAGTCTTCTGAAAGGTTCAAGAGTTCTTTCGTGGAAAGTCATCAAGATTCGGAATTATCTAATTTGGAAGGGGTCCCCGCTCCCACCTTTATACTAAAGAAAGGGGCTGGTACGGGACTAGGTCCTGCCCATGGGTGGGACCAGGAAGGGGGGTGGTTACACCCCTCTCCCATGCCGGATTTTCCCCAGCTCAGGGGCTGGTGTGCCCCTGGAACTGGTTCTAGCCGGCAGATGCATAGTGAGCACCGGGGTGCCACTTGCAGTCACCTTCCTCTAAAGCCCTGCCTACCCAGGATACACAAAACCCTGTCTGGGATGGTGCTAGCACCACCCCTAACAGGAAACCCTTTGCCCAAGCCTCCCTCGCTGGAAGTACTCCCAGCAGCAGGAGGTCAGACTTGTGTCTGTGGTGGCAGCATCCATTTTGTGATGCTGAGGCTCGAGTTAACTTTAACCGGGGTTCACAGTTACATACATGTCGTGTCCCTCTAGAAGGGTGGAATGCTAACCCCGTTGCCAGAATTAGCGAGGGGTTAGTATTCCAATTCGTATGACACCTTACTCGACATGTTTTGATAAAGCGATACCAGAGTTGGCATATAACCGCAAGGATTATAATGCACTTAAGAGTATATGGTATGCGTTATCATGGAACAGCTATTAGGACTTGGTTCCGCAAGCTGCAAACGGGCTCAGCTCATGCCAGAGCACCATCTCACACGATTCCAAGCACTCTGCCTTCAGGATTGTTAAGGCCTGCCATAGGAGTGACTGATAGGAATACGGGTGTCCATTTTAGGGTTAGATATAGGTATACTATATCTAAAGCAAAGGGTGATTACCCCACCTTGCCCCAGCTGTCGTGCAGCCAGTTGTGTCAGATTTAGATGGCCAGCCAGGGGTGGCATAATACATGCTGCAGCCCCTGGTAGGCCCTGGGTACACATGAGTTACAGGGTCTGATAAGGTGGCCCAGTACCAATTAGATATGTACCTAAGGTACATGGAATCCATTTTACAGAGAGAGCAGGAGGCCTGGGGCCTTGAATAGCAGGGTCCCAGGTCAACTAAGTCGGAAAACCAGCAAAACACCAGGCAAAAAGTTGGGGGCAACCATAGTCAGGTATCCACCTTCCTACAGACAACACAAACATATATGTAGGGATCCACACAGTAAACTACATATAAACAGGCAATAACAGTGAAAACGTAAAACTATCTCAGCAATGCCCACCAGAATGTTAGAGATATTTATATTTTTCTCCTGTAGTGGGAACAGAAATCGATATATAGGATCCGTAGCAATATATAAACGGTCTCCGTGATAAGATCCCATGGCATTAGCTGACGAATCTTTAATGGAGATACATAAGAGATCAGGTTGTTGCACAGTGGGTTTGGGCAGAGAACACATATCCTCCTCCATTCGTTAGTTGGAACATTAGAAAAATACAGAGACATCTCCCCACCCTACATGTTCCTCTTGACAGAACGACAATACCTATAGGTATAAAGTTGAGGTGGCATGGTATGCAACCGGGGTGTATCCCTAATAGTACTTCATACACCGTCCTTAAGACGATTGCCCAATAGAATGCCCATATATCTGTGTTGTTAATTATGACTCCTCTGCACTCAACCAGAAGGACATCTTTTATAGGGGTCCAGCCATGGATACACATCCGAATAGGATTTTCTATAGCCAGAACCTGCAACTTCACCTGTAGTACAGCTAATAGAGAGAGGCAAGACTTCTAGTGGCGGGTAAGTCACCTTTAATACTTATAAGTATAGAAATAATATTTTCATTCCACATAATGCATTTGGTGATGCCAATGATCTATGTTGAGCTTTGCTCAGTAGCATCTCTGGGGGACCAGGCCAAGACAAATAACCTAGTGGCCAGCACTAAAGTGCCAATTGTTACAAAGGTAGCAGACACACGTGAATGGGGCGCATAGATGCCCATGTAAATACAAATAATACCTAGTGAGCAGGCGAGAAAATAACCGATGGTTAGCATTCTGGTGCTTTTCCCGATTCACCCATAGGAAATGTCAGTTACGGCCTCCATGTTGGGCCAGAACACACCCAGGCGGAAGTGGTGACTCAGGATTTCTTCAACCGCATTTAAGGCAGTGAGTACAACGAGAAGACACCTACATGGGGTGGTGAGAGGCACGACTAAGTGGCATCCAACCCTTGACAAAGTAAGTGCTGTACATTTAGATGGGCATCCCTCCAAACCATTTTGCAGCAGTTTTTGTGTGTGACCATTTGCTTTAAGTCGGGGAAAGCTAGTGAGAATCGGGGACTACATATAGCAATCCTAATGGCAGCAGAGAACTTTAAATATATAGTGACCAATGACACAGTCTGTGTCCGAAACGCGTCTTATGACTTGCACCTTATGGTTTAAATAAACAAGCTTTTTCATATCGGCAACCAGCTAACATTGTGTCCGTGATTCTGCTGTGTGCGCGACTACACTTGGATACTGCCAGTTTATATATAACTATTTATATATATATATTTTTCTCAAACAAATGCCAGTGAGCTCAGAGGAGGCAATCAACACCTTGCCCACCATCCAGTGTTCTAAATCAGATCGCCTCAATCTTCCGGTAGGAAATCAATAGCCTGACGCGTTTCAAACTTGGTAAGAGACATCTCAATTTGATTTGTTCCCCTTACGCATAGTTCCACTTTTCTTTCTTCTTGATTATCACTGCTGTGAAGTGGTGTCAGCACACTCATTAATTGATTATTGTGAGGCCATAAAATAGATGACGTACCTGTGATGATGTAGATTGGAGGGACAGTTTCCCTTCCTGCAAACAATACACATATGTGTATATATACAAAGTATAGCCCCTTATGGAGAAATATATCTGTGTGTGGGGAAAACAGTTGGTGTAATTGTGTGTAGTGTTGGTCATTTCAGAATATCCGTGTGTGTATACACAAAGTGAAAAGTAAGGTCATTATAAAAATGAGTCTTTTAAACCTATATCTCTTTGAAAACCAGGATAGTGCTTGGAAAGGAGATTTATGAGAACAGGATCACTAGTCCTGAGGAAGGCGACCCTTAGTGGGCGTTAAAAGGGGCCAAAACATGTTGACACTAAAGCAGTAAGGAGAGACAATGGGGTCCTAATTATCCCGTTAACCATCTCCATTTTTTAATTTTTTTTATCCTATCCAGGAAACCCATGATTAAAGACTTTAAAGGGTATTCCTGAGATGGTTTTACATTTGTACTGCTATTGTCTGTTTATAAGTAGTTTGCTAAGTAGATACCTACATATGTTTGTGTTGTCCTCCCTTTTCCTTGCTCCATCCCATGAGTTGGTCTACGCAGGGATGTTGTCGCAGCCCTATGATGAAGCATGCCACTTTCTATTGGGTGAGGGCAGTTTGAACAAAGCTTGCGTTTTCCAGAGAGGGGTGTTTTCTTTACACCAGACTCCTTCTCCTATTCCTCTGTGTAATTTAATGCTGTATACACTGCCATTCCATCAGTTAGTATGCTCCTTATACTTATCCTTGGTATTGGACCTCCACTTGTGGCTTTTGGTCTTCCACAACTATTTACTCTGTCTTTTATCCGCTGCTTCTGCAGGTTCCCCTTTTTAGGTCTCACACTGCGAACGGATCGCCAAGCGATCGTCGCTGCGAGACTCTATTGCAATCATTTCTGCATACAACGAGCCAAGGGAGAGAGGAGACAAGAGATGTAACGGATCAGGTCGCGCGCGTTTCCTGTCTCCCATGGCTCCTTGAAAAGCAGACACACATGCACGCGCACACACACACACATACAGAACCCCCCCCTGCCGCGCATACACACACGCACACACACACACATAGAGAACCCACCCCGCCACCGCCGCGCACACACACACACACCCTTGCCCAGCTGGCGGCCGCGGCACTCGTCGCTCACCACCACCTCCTCGATGCGCCAGAAGGACACCGTGTTCAGGCTCCAGTCCAGCAGCAGCAGCCGTGGGCAACAGCAGTCGAGCAGCAGGCGGGGGTCAAACAGCAGCGTGTCGTCCAGCATCATGGCAGGAGGGAGCGGCTACGTGTCCAGCCCCGGTGGCCGATACCAGCCCGACAGGAGCACGAGCCTCTGACGCTGCACGGTGGGTACGGGCTCCTGGCGCGCGCCGTGTGTCCGCCCATTGGGAAACAAGCGCAACCGCAGGGCGAAATAGCTTGAAAACAAGCTGCGCCCCAAGTTTTCCTTGAAGGCAGCGCCACTCAATACAGTGCAACGGGCCCGCAGAGCCTCGGCAACTAAACAAGGCGATTATATCTCCCTCGTGCCGGATTAAGGCTGCAGAAAATGCCGGTCACTTGGATTAATTAGTGTGCACAAAATATTGTATTACGACACGGGCATGGTGGTTCAAGTCCCTAGAAAGAGCAAACAGTGACTCACTCACCTGACATGATAAAATCAGGAGGAAGGGAGTGCTGGCGCCGTGAAGAGTAGCTTGGTGCCCCAGGCGAGCAAAGGGCACCCCTTCACAGGACCGAGCTGTAGGGAGACAGACCGACAAAACGGCGTTAGCCCCTGTCCTGTATTCGCCCACTGCCCACCTCCTATTCGAGGATGTGACCCTATCCTGCCCTGTGATGACTCTGCAGTCTGCCCCTAGCTACACTTTCCAGGAGCACCCTCCACCACGACCGCGCCCCCGCCCCCCCCCCCCCCCCCACACACACAGGCATGCACTGAATCTATAAATCCCTGCTCTGCAGCAAGTAACCCCACCACAGCCTATCACAGGCAGCTCAGCTGCGGGGCAGCCCCCACCCTCTTCAGGGACCCCCCATCCAGGCCAATGAATATTTGTGAGATCTGATAGACTCGGGGACTCTTCCTCACTTTCTAGGGAGGGGGCATCAATTTGTGTTAGTCCACTGTCCACCATAGCCACTGTTTCTATGTACTATGACCCCGTGATTGATTTTTTTCCCTATGGTAACCGAGTGTTTAGTAATTAGTCCCCTCACACCCCGCTGCTGTTAACCTCGAGCGCCAGGTACGCCAGCAACCACCACACACCGCCTTACAGTCTTGGAGAAGCCACGTCCCCTCCTATTCCCACAACCACACATTCCTGAATACAGGTAGAGAAGCACAGCAATTACTTTAACTGGGGAATCAGGCGGCCTTCGGTCCACGTGAAAGGCGAGTCCTCCAGGTACCCTTGCGGGTGTGATCTGGGGGGCTGCTGCAAGCAGTGACAGCGTCGCCAGCGCCCCTCCTACCCGTGACTGCAGTGATGTCAGCAGCAGAGGCGGTCATCTGCAGGAAGCACAATGTGTATATATATATATATATATATATATATATATATATATATATATATATTGTATTCATTATTTTATATAGGTTCTCTATAGACAGACCTGTTAAGCTGGATTTCTTAGGAGATAGCGGGTTGTTGCTTACGTTGCTGCGTTTTTCCTCCTGTGCTAGGACCTTTACCTGTTTGTTGCTTTCCAATGGCTACCCCTTCCTCGTTTGTGGGCTCTATGTTGAATAGTCCCAGAGGGCTTGCTTCTCTTTCGAAGTGTTTCATTTGACTACAAGTAGTCAAAGCCCATGTTGTTGTTGTTATTGTTCCCACTGCTTATCTAAAAGCATTGATTGGTTTTCTCTTCATCACTTGTTTCTATGGTAAAGAGCTTGACTCAGTGGTATTGGCTATTGTCCTTTGCCTTCAGCCCCATCCACTAATGGTCCGGATACCATTGGAGGAAATATTTTGTATTATGGTTATTGAAGTGTTCTTTCCAACACCTTTTTTATCTTTCTACCATGGGTGTCTTCCCATGTTTTGCCATGATTACAGGCTTCACCTCCATACAGATTTTCCACAATATTTCGGGTGGGATGTCTTCTTCCTCACCTACCTTCCTGACAGCCAGTGACTCACTTGCTCTTATAATAGAACAGCTAATCCTAATCTGGGACCTTTAGTGGGATCCGTTAGCAGACCAACCTCTGGGGATGATATTGCTTGGCTATCTAATTCAAAGTTAAGGAATCTGTAATGCCTTATCTGGTAGAGACAGGATCTGCCCAAGACTCCTTAATGACTCACCCATCCTTCCTGCTCTGCAAATTGGTTTATCCTTTTATCTGCCAGGTCGCTTTCTGATCACTTCTGTGCCTTTCATTGGCACCGCTTCAGGAGTCCTAAGTTCTCTTTATCCCATTCAAAATTAGCATGAAATTCAGGTAAGAGGCATAAGAAGCACAAAACGTCTGAGCTTGCTTCGACTTCTCCCCATCCGTCGGATGACGCAACGGAGGAGCCTCGGTGTTCAAGGCCTCGTTCTTTGGAACCTTTGCCTGGGTCTGCTCTGCGCCTCCCCATTTTTCCAGGAGACAGAGCGATTCCTGCCCAACTCAAAGAATTTTATGAGGCCAGGCGCCTCATATTTGGGCAGCCTGACCCTCTGGCGTGCCTTTGGGCTCGCATGGTCAAAGGGGGCTCCATCGGGTCCTTGATCCAGACTGGCAACAGTCGTGCCACTGAGACCTTCCACAATGCCACTCCTGACGTTTATGCTCCTGATGCCAGCTCCATTGTAATCCCAACTCTGAGCCAGTATAACGTCACTTAACATCTAATCCAGCATTGACAGGACCCACATGTCGTAGGTCATTTCCTGAGTATTATTCTGAAGGGCTAGGAGCGGGAGAAGATTGGGAGGGGACACAGGACCCTTTAGAAGACCAGCCTGAAGAGGAAATGGACTGGTATTACGGAATTGGGTGAAGTCAGCGGACTGGATACTTTTCCAGATACTGGCATGCTTTCTCGCCCCTACAGTAGCTGTGGAGGAGGGTGTGTCTTATGCAATGGTGATGGGAAGGGTCGCTGAGGTCCTTGGCCTTCAGCTTCCTTCAGTGGCAGTCAACCATAACATCCTCAGATGGGTCAATAAGGAAAACCTACTTCAAATAACTACCTCTCATCATGAAGGGGTCACTACCAACCCTCACATCAAATCAATGCTGCTCAACTGCAGATCGGCTATGAAACATGCAGCTGATATTTCTAAACTCCTCATCTCACAAGATTTGGACCTATTGATTCTGACTGAAATCTGGCTCAATAATGCCTCCACCCCTGTTCTTGACATCTTAAGCCATCCTGACTATGGTCAAAATGGGAGGGGGCATTGCCTGCATTCATCGATCCAGCCTCACAAAAAAGCAATATGAAATTGCTTTGCTGTCTTCATGTGAGCAACTGGTCACTGAAATGTGGAAAAAGGGCAAGATTGTCTGTGTGCTTCACACGATCTACCATCCACCGGGTGACAATCTGCTCTTCATTGAGCAAATCATGGAGGTCATTATCTCGTGGTCTGACCAACTCTGCCATATCTTCCTCAGAGACTTTAACATCCATTGGAATAACACAAATGATCCTTTAATCGGCTCCTTTAAGGCGTTCCTCTACGATCTGAACTTCACCGGTATTTAAGGTCCTACCCACAACAAGTGCGCCACTCTCAACCTTACCATAGCTAAAGACAATTGTAGCAGGGTTTCCGTTCTCCCACAGAACTGTGCATAGAGATCTAGAACCTCAGTGAGTTAGGATGATCCAAAAACTCATCTCAGTGTCAGAAATCTCCTTACCTAGCTAGCTACAGTGTCTCATGGATCATTATGGAATGATCCATGTCTTAGACAAACCAGAACATGATCTTTAGAATACCTCAGGAGTCGTGGAACACATGAACACTCTTTCGTTATATAATCATTTCAAACCAAAACTGAGAGTCAAAGAACACAAGTGCAAGTTTGAAATATTTATTATTCAATGCAAAGTTCTCAAACGCAGTATCTTGTATAATACCAAAATGCAGATTATAAAAATCAGAGTCAGCAGCATAGTCACTAATCCATAGTAAGCAAAAGGTGCTAGCATGTTATAATGCAATTTCTATAGAAATCTATATCACCTATATTTCGCGCACCCTATCTAGCATATTATATTATATCTAAGAAGGTCTCATTTGGGCTTTAGCAGGGCGGCCCCATACCTCTCAATGTCAGTAGGAGCAGTTCACATCAACAGCTACCAGCTCTCTTCATGCGCAGCACCAAGTGTCTACGTTCATTCCGTGTAACTCTATCTTAAACCCGCGTAGAGCCCAAAATGTTGGCATCAACATTATTTGTGTTATGTCTAATGTGGTGCGAGGATCAAGCCTCCCAGCAACCTTGTGTTAGGTTAATTTTAGAGTGTACAGCTCTCAGTGTGCAGACAGTTGTACCAAGTGTACCAAGCAAAGCTGATAGCATAGAAATAACATATTATTCTCAAATAAACCACCTCACCGCTTCTAGGGTGAAGGCGACAACAACAAGTATGTGTCGTGTGCAAAACTGAAGCCGAAGGAAAAAAGGCTGTTTAAACATGTAATGCACTCATGCTAACTTAACGCAATATATGTAACGAAGTATCCATATGACACCCCCCCATTGGTCCGAGCACTGTCAAACATAAGGGAAAAGGCAATACTAAATCAGATACAAAATTTGAAAGCAAATTTCAATAATCTTGAGCTAAAATAAGCTAAAAATATGTATGAATGAATATGTATGAATGCCTACAGTGGCCCCAAGTCTAAAAATAAAAACAAAACTTTCGAACCAAAAGTTATTCGCCAGGTCTCAAAAATATGAAAGTAGGACCAGGCCGCATCAATCCAAATGTCTGTAAGAGAAAAAACAAGGCACTTATCCGATATCCAAAGTCATGTGCCACAATGACGTTATCCTCAGCGACATCACGTGATTGAATTCTCCATCAGCTGAACACACTCCATCTCTCCAAGTCAGCGAGGGGAAAGTCATATTTCACAACAAAGCACTCCTCCCAGGCATGTCATGAATGGAAAGTATATGCAAAGAAAGTTGCAACAGCCTCCAGTATGAAATCACTGCCATCATCCGAAAATAGTTCAGCAACCCAATTCAGCAATGGGAAAGAACATACGTGCTCCTCCAGCATCGGATCCTCCTGTAACGCCAGAGGACAACTCGGTGGGTTCACCAGATCGCTGTGTGTCAGAAAGGCATCCGCCGCTGCAGAGATCTCCCATTGGCCCAGAACTCCATTTATCGCTGCCAAGGCCATAACTCTTCCGCCAGAACAGATCAGCTCATGAGCCACCACGGGACGCATTAGTTGATCAAAATCGACGTCAGGAGCAGTCCTCAAGCATAGGCACAAATCAATGGCCCAATCGAACTCGCAGCTCAGGCAGTGAAACACAGGTTGGACACAGTGAAGTCGGTGAACCGAAATGACAATCTATAGGCCGTGCTTAATGCTGCAAGCGGCAATGTTCCATAGTAATTGAGCATCCGATTACGGCACAGTGTCAGGAGGCGTTGAACGGCGTCTTGCGCAGGATGGGCATCCATGTTTTATGAAGAAAAACACCAACAGAATGCCTGCGGCTACAGCCAGCAACACAGGTAGTCCACCAAACAAACTCGAAAAAATAGTGTGGAAAAACGTGGGAATGATACCAAAAACTTTTTCAAACGTAGTCACGAGGCCACTGCTTACTAACTTAAAAAAATGTGCAAGCCCAGTCGTTGAAGAAGCATTAAAAATCTGGTGTACCAGCTCGCAGAAATGAAACGGCAAATCAGTATTTAAAAGCGCCTGCACCTCCGTGCGGGTGTTAGCTATGTGAAGGACATAAGTTTCCCGGGCCGAACTCAGGGTCACTTGTTTTTGAGACAAAAGGGCCCTTATTCTGCTTAAACCATTGAACTTTGCTTCCAAGGTTGGAATCTGTGGCCAGATGGAGACATCTAAAGACCCATGCGTGGGTGGGTATAGAACATTCTTGCAGCACACCACACGCTCTGATACAGTTACCACATAAGCCACACCAATTAATAAACCACAACATAATTCGTTGTTTAAAAGCAAATAACTACCATTAGCTAATAATGTGAATGTGGGAACCACTGCTGGAACTGGCGTGCCTTTTAAAACACATGCTAAATTTGGGTGGTCCTGATTACAAGAACCGTGTAACTGAATGTGTCTGCATATTAATGAATGGTCAGGTGACTGTGTGCATTCCTCACCATTAAGATTCACTTCTTTCCCATCCTTCAGACATCTGTATGTGTATGGTAATGACCATGCCTCATGTAGGAATGCATTGCCTAGTGGTTCATATCGTCCTATAGCAATATACCGCATACAGTTAGTAAATTTATATAAAGGAAATGGTAATGTAATTAAACCATGAATAAGCCACGTGGCAGTAGTGGTTTCAGCAACAGAAAAAGGCAAGGATTCTAGCTTCTCAATATGTAACATAGAAAATGATGCATCACGCATTGAAAGCATGCGCTGTTTTTCAGTAAGATTAAAAGGGGCGAAAAGGGATGAAACGTTCAATGAGGTCCAGGGAACTCGACCAGCCTTAATTGTCTGTAGAGTCCAGGCAAACTGCATTACAGAACGCAATTGATTTTGACCATGGTATAACGTGGATACTTCATCATGTACAATATCAACAACAGAAGAAACAATATTATCCAATGTGTAAATTCTGGAAGAAAGCATGTTAATACTGTTATCGACCACTGCAAGCACTTTTTCCAAATTTGCTTGATCAATAGCCCTCAGGCGTTTAGCTGCTTCGACTTGTGAAAATTTCCAAATTTCATTGTAAACAGCATAAATAAAGCGTTTAGACCTACCCATAGTCGGGCCTTTTATAAAATCATTTAGCTCTATATTCTCATTCAACTGGGACAGATGCAGTTTAACTGCAGCTAAAGTGGAATGTTGTAACCAGTTCTGACACAATTTGCCTACTGAATAAGTTGTAACAGTGTGATCTGTGTCAAACCTGGGATCTGGCCTGATGTGTGTAAAACCTTCAGACAAACCCATAAAACGACGTTGGCAAGAATCAGAGCTTCTTTGCCATAAAAGCCACCCATCTGGATCAAAACTGGAAATATTAAAGGAGGAATTCTGCAAAAGTGCTTGTATCCCACTGATGGATAATGTAGTGAAATTACTCCAACCTGAATATTCTTCCAAATCAGGGATAGTAGGGGTATTTAATTTTTTAGATGTAGCCAATCCAAAACATGTTGTTTGGGAAATAGTAGAATTTAAAAACAACATGTGATTCGGGATGAGACATGCACGATGCAAAGCCTCAGTGCCTTGTACCTGCCAATCTTTGGTACCCCAAACCGATTTAAGGTCAATAGCATCCTTCCATAACTCATAGCCATCCACAGATAACCTTTCTAGAAAGGACTTTGAATACAGCAATTTTGTATCAGTTAGTCTAACTTTGGGCATGAATTTCTGGTTCACTTTAAAATAAAACGACTCAGGATTTGATTGATTAAAATCTGTAAAGTAAGAGTATTTTCCCAGAAATGTACTTGAGCTCCCCTGTAAAGGAGTAGGGCAATGTTCCCACTGAGTGTAATTCACAGGAACCCTCCTGGAACTTGTCTTGTGCAAGAAATGATTTCCATAATGTTGGTAACAAAACAAATCACCATAATTGACAGAATCTAAATACAAATCCTCATCATCAAAGGCCGCATAATATTTCAAATCAGAGAACAATGCTTCTACGGCCTGAAGATCCCAATCATCAGAACGAATATTTTGCTTAATCACATCTCCCATGTTTACTCTAAGCACATTAGGAACATTAATAACTTCTGTGGGGCCATGTATCTGAAACCTAACCGCATCCCACACAATCCCATCAAGGACAGGTCAAGCAGTAATCTCTACTGTATTTAAGTCTCTTTTTAGTCTGTGTGCTGAATGTGAGGAGGAAAGAGGGGCCAATGTTCCATTAAGGTACAGAATTCCTGTTCTTTCTTTCACATAATGGCCATCGATCAGGCGGAAAAAATAAAACACAAAACCAATTGACATAAAAAGATAAAATGAAAATAGTATCAGCCAAATGTATGTCCAAGGTGGAATTAAAAAATGTTTTTTAAACAACGTGGCATATTTTGCAATAGTCGATGGTTTCTTTGAAAGTTCCGAATCAGAGTCAAAAGAGAATCTGGACTAGTTAGCCAAACGAGCATGTAAATCGGACATAGATAAATCAGCAGGATCTGCATATGTCACTTCATCAATGTTAGTAACAGGAATAGTATTTAATAAAGGACTGGATATGGCAGGCATCTCGAGGGACACCTCCTGATCTGCACCAGATGTAATAGCCAGCACAGAGTGCCTCACCATGGAAGGACAGGATACAGCCGGTGTCATGCTATGAAGAATCGGCCACCCTGTGTGTCTTGACATTGTCAATAGAAATAAATCTGTTTTCCTTACGACCTGGAAGTGGTGGTAAAATGACTGTTCTTGTGCCCTTCACTCCAAGGACTCGAACCGGCGCTCGATACGAGGGACCAAACTCTTTCTTGTTATCGATCTTCTCTCGAACCAGTTCTCCAACTTGGGGTAGCCAGCCAACTACCGGGATTTGCAACGCATCATCCGACGTGGAGGGCAAGTGTTCCTTTGCAAGACTGTCTCTGGTCTTTTGTAGATCCTGTAAAACATTGCAATGTTCATCTACGTCAAAGGCCGCGGCCTGGGCCTGGCAGTCTGCACCATCAAGGTCAGGGACGTACATCTTGATACCAAAGAGCATTTCGTATGGGGTCCGCCCACCCAGAGACCTTCTAGGGAGATTATTAAGCGCACGCTGCACGCCATAGAGGTGGGTCAGCCAGTTTCTACCAGTGCCTATAACACGGGCTGTCAAAGATTGCTTTAAGTCGCGGTTCATTCTTTCTACTACAGAATTGCCCTCAGGCCTGTAGGGACTTGAAAACTTCACCTGTACTCCCAACGAAACCATAGCATCCTTATACGCCTTAGAGGCGAAAGCCGGACCCTGGTCCGAATGGAAAGCACCACAAGCAAAGATTCCCACAAAGACACGCAAATCCTTAATGACAGTTCGCGAATCAGCGCTTCGATGCGGCCATACCCATACAAAGCGTGTGCATGAGTCAACTGCTACTAAGATGTATTTATACGCAGTATCAGAAGAAAAAGGACCGCAGTGATCCAAATAAACACAACCAAGTGGTTTATTAGAGATGTACAACTGTGTCTGAGGCGGACGCGCAGCAGTAGAAGGCTTAATCTGCTGACAAATGTCACACATAAGGACATAATCGCGCGTCTGTTTGTACAGTCCCCGCCACCAGAACCTCTGTTGTAGCTGAGATACAGTGGCTGAGACGCCCGCATGCGCAGACGCCACACCTTCATGAGCCGCTGTAATCAGAGACGCTCTGCGATCCGAGTTGGGAACTAGACGCTCTCCAACTTCAGGAATTTTCACATAAGGAACCTTATCGGGACTTAAGTGGTATGTGTACTTCGAAGGGAACCCCGCAGGATATTTACCTCCCTTCTCCGTGGCAGCAACAGCTGCCAAGATGTCATCATCTATTTTGCTTTTGGACCTCGTGACTGCTGCAACTAAGTATTTTGATACCGCTGACTTCGCTGCTTCATCAGCAAGCGAGTTGCCAACAGCGTGGACCCCCACGCGCTGGTGGCCGAGAGTATGAATCACAAACACGAGCGGCAGTTTCTCTTTAAGTTCTGCCACTCGGACCCAGATCATTTCATGTTTTATTGTGCTACCCTTGGAATCATGAAAATCATTCTGAATCCAAAAGAACAAGTTCTCATTGTAAGACTGGACACAATAGTAAGAATCACTTACGATTAAAGTCGTCACACAAGGATCAGCGTACTCCAATGCAAGCATCAGAGCACGCAGCTCAGCTAATTGTGCGGTGCAGTCCCCAAGCGTCTGCGTGTGCACGACGCTGGACTTGAACTCATCGTTCACCATGGCACCGACCACAATGGCGCAAGCGGAAACGTAGGCATGTTTAGAGCCATGCGCAACCTGCGCCGAACCATCCGTGTAAATGATACAGTGGAAATCCTCCAACGGCCGCATTGCTAAAGGAGCAGGATGAACAAATTCATACTGTAAATACTCCTGCGACCGTAAAGCGGCGTCAAAAATAAACGTGACATCCTGAGATGTCAAGGATGTAGCCCACTGAATCCACCGAGGGTGCAAAGCTTTAGAATTCGGTACACTGGCTTTCGTGACCGCCTCCAAGGCAGGACACGGGGTAACAACCAACATGCGCTTTCCCTGCGACAGGGCACGTTCTTTAAGAATTGCCATCTGCACAGCCGTTAAAACTTTCTCCACAGTGGAAAAACGCAGTTCAGCCGAAGTGTACAAGTGTGACTTGTAAGCAATAGGTACAGTATCCCCCTCATTAAAAGTAAGGTACGTGAAACCCACCGTCCCAGGGATAATTCTTATCACCAGGTTGGTCTGGTTATCACGGGTCTGTAAGTAGTCAGAAGTGAGCAAATCAGCCTGCAAAGACTGCAGAATGGCTGAATGCTCAGGCAGCCAGCATGATTTGGAAAAAGATGGTTGTACCAAGGCATATAAAGGCTTGATACGCTGGGCATATTCCGGAATGTATGTCCTCCCGAAATTTAAAAAACCCAGCAAAGACTGTAATTTTTTCAGCGTTGTCGGAGAGCGCAACTGCGCGCACTTCTCCAGGAAGTGAGGAGCCAATCCCTTTCCTTCATGGTTAAGTTCATAACCTAGAAACAACACTGTGTACTCCGCAATGTGTGATTTTGCAAAGTTAAACTTGTAACCCATGTCTGCAAAGTTACAAATTATGCTGTTTACTCGACACAGATGCACCCAAAGTTCGTCGTCTGTGAGATAAATGTCATCCACATACGAACATGCAACTGGATCGAAACTCTCCAAAAGAGAGACTATGCGGGCGGAAAACACTCCAGGACTATTTTTATATCCCATTGGGAGTCGTTTAAACATTTTTTGTACGCCGCCGCACGTAAAACTGGTCCATTGGGAACTTAGACCATCTAATCTATGTGCATAAAAACCATTGGAAATGTCAAGCGTGGTTTTGAACCGTTTACGCTCAAGACTATTTACTAGGGCAGAGCCGTGAGTATTCTGTACTGCACAGTTACGGCAATGCGAGTTCAAATGCCGGTAATCCAAAACTAGACGATACGAGCCGTCCGGTTTGTTAACAGTAAAAAAGGGATTATTCATTGGTGACACACACGTTTCAATTACACCTTGATATTCCAATTGTTCAAGGATAGCTGCGACCGAAGCTTTAGCTTCACGCCGTATGGGATACTGGGGTTGTGGCTGCGGCTGTGACCGTAAAGGAATCTCATGGCTAGGGGACAATTTATCCCAGCCACACTGATTTCGGTACACAGCCGGCGCAAGCGCCAGAGCCCACTCTTCTGCAAAATGCAGCGCTTCCACTCTCGGTACAGTGTGCGCGAAACTGGGGAGGATTACCTCCTCCCCTCGCGGAGCTGCGAGAACAAAAGGTGGGGGCCAGTCAGCCTCCGAAAGCAAAATGTCATACGTATCCGAAAGATTCTCCCAAAATACCCCTTTTACAGTTCGCTGCATGTCACCTTCAATTAACAGGACAATTTCAAAAAGTCTTTCAGGGGGAGCAACATGCGTATCTGCTGTTTCAATCACAATAAAAGTCTCAGTCGCTGTCACCTTCAACAGTGGACGGAGGGCCTCTCTCACTATGGTAATCTCCGCCGCGCTGTCCAGCAAGGTCAGAGCCCACGTCAGATTCCGAAGCCGCGTTCTCACTATCTGGGGCATATCGATGAGCCGTTAAGGCAGCGACTTTCTTCTTGGCAAACTGCGGTCTCTTAGGCGTAGAGTCGTCCCGCTGATCCCCTTCACTTCGCGTGCGGGGCTGGCCACGTCCTTGCTGGCCACCCCTGCCCCTGCCGCCCCCTCCACCACCGGTTGACGGAGCCGATGAGTCCTGAAAGGAACGAGGAGAGCGTTGGTCAGAAGCCTGATATCTCTCTGGCGTTTTAATCATCGCGCGATCGCGCAAATCATAAACTCGATCTGACTGCGCAGGCTGCGAAGGTGCAGGACCAGAAACCTGTGTCTGCTGTTGTTGTTGCTTACCCTGCTTCTGCTTTTTAGGCCAATTTTGTTTTTTGGACTTGGGCTGTCCACCCATTTCCGAAGACTGTCCCTGGGGCTGCTTCCTCTCTTTTTCAGAAAAAGCTTTTAAACCCTTAGAAGTGCGGCCAACCATTTTATAAGCCGCCACAATAATTCTTGCCAGCTGACGGGGTTTCTCGGCCTCGGGAATTAACGCCAGAGCATTGGCCACCTGAAAGTTCACTGCATCCCCCTTGACATTTGCAAGGATAAGACCGCAAACCGTCTCAAATGAGCCGCTCAGGCGCATACCCAATTCGACCGCCGACTCCGGTCCGTGATCATCCTGAACACGTTTAAGGACCTCAGAAAGGTTTGACACTGACGGGGTGCCATAGCACCTCGAGTAAACCGCTGCAAAAGTCTTACCCCATGTTTCACAGTCAGCAAGTTCAGGGGCTAAATCTTTCGGTAAACTAAGCGTAAGAATCCGGTGTTTTTCACCCAGAGTCGTATTAGGAAACACAGCCTCCAGCTGGTCGAATTTCTCGGCAAGCCAGTAAGGAAAATCATCCTTATTCTCTGGCTTTCTGCCCATAACGGAATTCACCAAGACAGGACTGATTTTCAAACCAGCCTGTTCTGCCCGAAGCTGCGCACCTGCGGGGGCTGCGCCATGAATATTACGACCAATGTAATGAACAAGCGCTCTAATCACTCCAACCGCGACCTCATGAAGACGCCGCAGGTCACCCACGTTACAAGTGGCGCGATTAGGATGAGGAGTAAATCCACCCAAAGCGGGCCAATTTGTGCCCGGAATGGACAAAGGACCTAACCTCGGAGCCGTTAAAGAATGGGGTAGGGCGCCACCAAACCAAACTCCGTGCTGCCAAGCGTCAATAGGTACTTCCAGTGCCCTGTACGGAGCATAAGCCGCCGGTACATCCGTGGCAGTGTATGAATGGAAGACACCCGAATTAGCGTCCACACCCGGAAATGTTACCCAGGAATAAAACAATTCGTACGGGTACGCATGTTCCGCACTCACCACTAGAACCACAGCCAAGCCTTCCGCAGGTACATTATATGCCCACAAGTGGTCGCGTACCGCGACTCGGCTATGCTGCGCAATGTCCACGGCCATGTTAGCACAGGAAGTTAAAAGAGACAAAGAACAGTTTGTAGCACAACTGGGTAGTAATTCAAAGAAACCGTTCTCAGAAGAATTCAAGCTTGAAAAGACCTATTTCAAAAATAGGTAGGTTTTTCCGACACCACCGTTTACCGGAAACGGGAATGAAGGTGTTAAGGTTTGAATGATATACTACTCGAGTGTCATGAAATACGGCCAACCAAACCGTTGGGCGCCATGTAGCAGGGTTTCCGTTCTCCCACAGAACTGTGCATAGAGATCTAGAACCTCAGTGAGTTAGGATGATCCAAAAACTCATCTCAGTGTCAGAAATCTCCTTACCTAGCTAGCTACAGTGTCTCATGGATCATTATGGAATGATCCATGTCTTAGACAAACCAGAACATGATCTTTAGAATACCTCAGGAGTCGTGGAACACATGAACACTCTTTCGTTATATAATCATTTCAAACCAAAACTGAGAGTCAAAGAACACAAGTGCAAGTTTGAAATATTTATTATTCAATGCAAAGTTCTCAAACGCAGTATCTTGTATAATACCAAAATGCAGATTATAAAAATCAGAGTCAGCAGCATAGTCACTAATCCATAGTAAGCAAAAGGTGCTAGCATGTTATAATGCAATTTCTATAGAAATCTATATCACCTATATTTCGCGCACCCTATCTAGCATATTATATTATATCTAAGAAGGTCTCATTTGGGCTTTAGCAGGGCGGCCCCATACCTCTCAATGTCAGTAGGAGCAGTTCACATCAACAGCTACCAGCTCTCTTCATGCGCAGCACCAAGTGTCTACGTTCATTCCGTGTAACTCTATCTTAAACCCGCGTAGAGCCCAAAATGTTGGCATCAACATTATTTGTGTTATGTCTAATGTGGTGCGAGGATCAAGCCTCCCAGCAACCTTGTGTTAGGTTAATTTTAGAGTGTACAGCTCTCAGTGTGCAGACAGTTGTACCAAGTGTATCAGGCAAAGCTGATAGCATAGAAATAACATATTATTCTCAAATAAACCACCTCACCGCTTCTAGGGTGAAGGCGACAACAACAAGTATGTGTCGTGTGCAAAACTGAAGCCGAAGGAAAAAAGGCTGTTTAAACATGTAATGCACTCATGCTAACTTAACACAATATATGTAACGAAGTATCCATATGACACAATATCACACAACTGGGTGACATTTTACCCTGTGACTGGTCGGATCATCATCAAATTTCCTTGCTCATCCAGGAAAAGGTCTCGTGCAGACAGGGCCAACCTCTTAGAACTAAACAACTGACTCAAAATCTGAGAGACATCAACATCAATGTTCTAACTTCTATCACCAAGAATAGGCTCCATCCTCCTCCTAACTTGACCAACCTTGACGATCTCTCTGATCACTGCATTAGCACTGTGGTTAATATTTTCGACACTATTGTGCCAAAGCAACAAATAAGGGTTCCAGTCAAACAAACCAACCCTTGGTTTAATGGTGCCTTAAATGATGAACGTCGCAAATGTAGGCTCTCTGAGAGGCTTTGGATAAACGCGTCCTCCACCACAAGCCTCTTTCAGCTAAGGAAGTTGAGAAATACATACAACACTTAAATTTGAAGAACCACATTAGTAAGGTTTGTAAGGGTGCGAATCACCAGATGAGACTACTCCGGAATCTCAAACCTTTCCTCCCACAAGCTGACTTCAAGCAGGTGGTTCAAGCGCTGGTTTTGCCGAGGCTAGACTATGGCAGTGCAACACTATGTGGCCTCCCGAAATATACCCTCACACCCCTTAACTCTATTGAATGCGGTGGACAGACTGACCACTTGCACAAAAAGATCTGCTCACATTTCCCCAGTTCTCAAATCTATAAATTGGCTGCCTTTTGAAGCAAGAATACAGCTAAAGATCACCTGCTTGACTAACAAAGCTCTCCATCTCAAAACCCCCAAGTACCTATGCCAAAAGCTAGAACTATCTGGAGGTGGTAGACCCTCAAGAAGAGCGAACACCTTCCTTCTTAAACCACAGATATTTCAGAAAAAGAGAACATGTCAAAGAGCCTTCTCTGGCTCCGCTCCACGGATCTGGAAAACTCTCCCTCCTAAAAGTAGCAGACTCACCTCCACGGTTGCCTTCAAAATGGAAGTAAAACGTTTCCTTATGTGCAAGTTCTCACCCCAATTAGGCTCTTATCATTTTCTTGAAGATACTGGACTTATACCCTCATCTCTTATACTGTTGTTTTATATCCCCTGACCAAATCTTTTCTTCCCCTCCAGTCCCGCTATATATATATTTTTTTTTTCTTCAACTATTGTACTGCTGTGTTGTAACCTTTGCTATTTATTTGATGCCTGCCTAACCCTGACCATCCTTAATTGTGAAGAGCTCTGATATCCTTCGGGATCATGTTCGCGCTATATAAAACTTTATAAATAAATTAATTAATTAATAAAACACTTCCGCATTGCTAAAACCAACCATTTCAGAGCTCAGCTGGACAACGCTAAAATTAGATCCAAGAAGCTCTTTGGAATCATCAAGCAAAAAGGTAACCACACTTCCAACCCTATCTTTACTCCCATGACCTCACTTACAAGTTGGGAGGACCTCTCAGTGCACTTCTCTGAGAAAATCAAGAAAAATTGAACTCGAGCTGCAACTTGAACTACTCCGCATCATTAGCTGAGCCTGCGAAACCGTCGGTTGTGTCTTTAACCTTTGGTTATTCTCCCAAAAATGACGCCTCTTGGAATTCCTTTCTAGCGCCAGATATCACAGAGGTGCTCCACGCTATGGCATCCTTAAAACCTTCTAACCAGTTCAGCGTTCCACTACTGGCTAAGTTTTTTAAAGATCTCAATTTGGCCATTCTTCCTCTTTGGTCCCAGATCATTCAAGAATATTTCCTGCAGGGGAGGATCCCTGATTGCCTCAAGACTGGGCAAGTCACTCCCATCCCTAACAAGCCCAACTCTGATTTATCTGATCCTAGCAACTTCCGGCCTATCACCAGCATCATGACTCCTTGACCTCTATTAATCGGGTTTCATAACAGGGCATAGTACTGAAACTGCACTAACGCACATTGTGGATGATGTCCTGGGTTCCGTTGACCAAAATGTCCCTTGTCTTCTGATCCTTCTTGACCTGTCCTCAGTATTTGACACCATCAAACATGATAACTTGATTGCTCTTCTTCAACGTGGGATGGGTCTCTCTGGCCCGGTCTTAAATTGGTTTGCCTCTTTCTTACATAACCGCACCCAAAGAATCAAAGTTATCCATCCCCTGGCAACCAGTACCCCTGTCACGATTGGAGTTCCTCAAGATTCCGTACTCTCACCCACTCTTTTCAACCTTGTTTTGGAACCACTCACTGACATTCTGATCCATTCTAACATTCATTACCACATGTACGCGGATGACATGCAACTGTACATGAAGATCTCCTCTCCAGAGGACATAAAAACATTAACAACTCACAAACTCAACAATGGTTAGCCCAGAACCATCTTTTGTTAAATACTCCGTAAACCGAATTCCTTCTGATTGCACCTACCCTTGACTGCCTCAAACAACTCTCCGCTCTTAGCCGCACCCCTCATGTGATTGACTCTGCTAAATCATTAGGCCCATCTCACTCCTCCCCTTCGCAGGCAAAGTTGCAGAGAAAACAGTCAACAGGAAACTGACACGATTCATTGAAGAGAACGCCCTCCTCAACCCGTCCTAATCCGGATTCCGAAGCAACCACAGCACAGAGACCGCCCTACTCGCCGCCACAGACATTTGCACCCTCTTGGACCAAGGCCACTCTGCAGCCCTCATCTTACTCTACCTAACAGCAGCCTTCGACACCGTCTCCCACCGCACACTTCTCCCACCGCACACTAGTCGCCAGGCTACACAACGCAGGCATACAAGGAACAGCCCTGGACTGGAACCAATCATTCCTCACCGAAAAGAAGCCAAAGGATCAGACTCCCACCCTTCCTCTCCGACCCCAAGAAAATCACCTGCGGTGTCCCACAGGGTTCATCACTGAGCCCCATGCTCTTCAACATCTACATGGCCCCCCTCGCAGCCATCGTCCGACAACACGGCCTCAACATCATATCCTACGCCGACGACACCCAGCTCATCCTCTCCCTCACCAAAGAACCCAACACTGCCAAACTCACCTTCCAGAAAGGAATGCAAGACATTGCATTCTGGATGACCAACAGCTTCCTCAAGCTCAACGCCAAGAAGACAGAAGTCCTCTACCTCGGTACCACCCCTTCTGCATGGAACAGCACCTGATGGCCCACGACCCTCGGAAGCCCACCTACCCCCTCAGCCACACCAAGAACCTCAGCATTGTACTCAACTTATCACTCACCATGAACCGACAGGTTAACACCATCACCTCCAGCTGCTTCAACACCCTCTGCATCCTCCGCAAGACCTTCAAGTGGATCCCCTCCTCAGTCAAGGAAGACAGTCACTCACCCACTCATCACCAGCAGACTGGACTATGGAAACGCACACATCAGCCAACACCTATGAAGTCTCCACTGGCTCCCTGTGGAGAAAATAGTCACGTTCAAAATCCTCACTCATGCCTACAAATGCTACAACAACAGACCCCAATACCTCGATGACAGAATCAACTTCCACATACCCAAAAGAAACTTCCGATCTTCCAACCTTGCACTGGCCGAAACCCCACGCATCCACAGAGCCAGAGCAGGCGGAAGTTCCTTCTCTCACATTGCAGCCAAGACCTGGAACGAGCTACCGGCAGACATCAGACACGCCCCCTCCCTGAACACCATCAGGAAGACCCTCAAGACTTGGTTCTGCGGCTAAACATATCTGAGGACCCCCCCGCCTTGAGACCCTCACGGGTGAGATGCAATGGCACATCAGTGCAACTATTATGGGAGCCTGTTGTGAAGCATTTTAGAATTAAGCGTAATTTACTGATTCATGCCCTTAGATAGGTATAATTCACATTGCCCTTATATAGGCATAAAAATCATGCCCATGTTTAGACATAACCCATCCAGTCCAAATACAGGCATGGCTACTTCCACTAGTTCCAAAAAGCCACAACGATTTCTTGGAAAACTCTGCTTCAGCAGTCAGGGACATACCCTTACTTGAATATTGATTTGTCCTAGAAATCATGGCGTTTTCAAAGAACTACCATTCCCTTGGGATTATTTGTGACATTATTATGTCCGACTTTACGTCAAACTAGGCACCTTCAAGGTATAAATATGCCTACACTTGCCCTAGCAAACACACGGTGGTTCGGAGCAGCTCGACTATCTACTTGCCCGACGCAGCTCGCTACAGCAAGTGCCGAAGGAAGCCGACCCTCCAGCTGACGCTCTGACAGAGAGGCTGCCTTTCTCTTGCTGAGAATCGAGCTCCAGTGTTTCCAAGCTCCCCTCGCGGGGTGTTGGGAAATCGAGTCCCGAGACAGAGATACCAGACCCCCTTCATTCTAAAACCAAGGTACGGAGCTGATTAGACCTAAGAGAAATCTTGGTTAGATTCTTGGCAAAGACAAACTAAACCTATGCTACACCTCACTTACTTCTTCCCTCGTATTAGACTTAGGTTAGGTACATCGGGGTAGGCGTATTTTAGAAGCACCAGTTGAGTACATTTTAGCCTTTGTTATTTATGTATGTATTTATCTATGGTCTAGGAACCATACAATGCTTTTACAGTATTATTTTATAATACTCTTCTTACTGTACGCATTATACTTTGCAACCAGTATTACGATTGTAGCAGTTCATTTTACTTATCGGAGAAAGAAGACAGTTCAATAAACCCTTTTATTGAAAATGCCTGTCTCTCTATTTCTCTGCACCTCTGATGAAACCGAGCATGCACGAATGACTGAGTAAAATATCTATCTATTGTTTTATTCTTGGAGAAAAAAGTTTTCATGTTTATGCGGTTGTCAGAAACTAATCCCTTCTTGTGTATTCGAGAACGTTTCTAGTGACCTCTGAGCTAGCTGGCACTCACAATTAAGTCTAATATATTCAATAGAGACCTAGTCGACCTAAGTCCTACGTCAAATATATAGGATATATTATTCCAATGCGCAGAGCCTATTGGGAATATAGGAACTACACTACAAGCCAACTTTCAACTCAACACCCTTCAGAAAATCAAGCCTTTCCTTCCCCCTGAAGACATACGGCCTGCAATACAATCCCTGGGTATCTCTCAACTGTAATATGGTTTGGTGACCCTTGCTGGGCTTCCCAAAGCTATCCTGGCCCCTCTCAGAGCCACTCTAAACTCATCAGCCAGGCTCATCACTGGATCCGGAAAGCATGACCACATTTCCCCCAAACTTATACAACTAAATTGGCTATCGATCTAGAATACGTTTCAAGATAGCTTGTTTGACGCATAAAGCCATAAATTACAACACCCCTGTCTACTTGGTGAAAAATCTTGAACTATCTGGCTCAGCTCGGATCCTAAGAAGTACGTCCACCCTACTTTTGTAACCTCCGAAGTCCAAAAAGAGAAGAACTTACAACCGTACCTTCTCCGGACTTGCTCCAAGAATTTGGAACGCTCTTCCTCCCGAAATCAGGTCCAAACCTTCCACTGCATCATTCAATAAATGTGTCAAATGGCTTCTCTTGAGTGAACATTAACAGCACCAACCTGTACTCCTTCTCAAGCCCCCTATCTACAGATTTGATACTTATTTGACACTGTTGTTTCGATTTCTGTTATGCCTGTCTGTGTAATTTTTATCTAGTTCTATGGTCCTTCTGAAACTGTACTGGTCGGGCCGACTCCCCAGCCCCGGACCTTGATTGTTTCCCCCCTTTGTTTGACAGTGTGTTGACTTAACTACATCAATTGTGTCATTATGTTGGTTTATTCGTGCTTTCACCACTATGTACAGTGCTCTGATACCCGTAAGGGTCATGTTCGTGCTTTATAAAACTCTTCAAATAAATAAGTCCTGACGGGGGTGCTGCAGCTGGGAATTTCCTCTTTGGAATCCTGCTTCCTCACTACCGTCCCTATCCCAGAGAGCTTGGTAGTCCAAGGCATGTTCCTTTCTGCTCCCCTGAATAGGGAATCCATGATGCTGGATAGCTGGAGCAAGAAACTTTTTTCTTCCCCCAGCCTTTCTTTGTGAAAACCTCAAACTTATTGGGCCATTTTTCCCACACTGTTTGGGAAACAGTAGGACAAGTGCTGCCACAGGTCCCGGAGAATATTATATAGGGAAACAACGGTTCCAGTGGATCATTGAATGTACGGTCATAAATCAGTACATAGCCTAATAGCAATCACACATTTGAGGGTTTTAAGAGGGATGTCAGAGAGAAAGACAAGGCTCAAAACATCAGAGTTTGTTGCATCAAAGATGGCTTTGTGTTCTTTTAAAGATGCATGTACACTTCTTCAGGTAATAATACGCCTCCCTGCTCTTCTGCCCACCATTCCGGACTGGGTATTTCCAGTACCACTGTTATACCGTCCTATCCTTTACTTCCTCAGGCATCGTCCTACTTGGTAATCATCCCGCAACTACGCGCCCCGAAGACCTTGAATACCCGATTGACTTCCCCTGGCTAAGACTCTGCACCTCGAAGGGCACCAGAGCAGCTTGTCCACACCCGTGCCAACATGACCCCCAGTGGTAAGTGTCCACACTATAATGGCACTGTGCAATGGGTCATTGTCATTCAACACATACCCCCCTGACCCCAATTTCTCTCCTTTTAATCTTTTAACAGGGTCCACTGTAAGTACCTCATCTAATTCTCACGCATGGTTGGCATTCACCACCGATTATTGAGCTCGCGCTACCCAGGTACCTATACCCTTCAGCGGTCCTCTCTAACCATTTCATGTTTATCCCACACATAGTACTTGTACTTAATACTGTTCTCACCCTCTTAGATGTCCCACATCCCCCTGGTCCTGACGAGACCCGCCATCCATCTCCGGGTCGAAACGCCGTCAACGCCATATGGAAATGAACCATTCAATCAGTGTCTATGATTCAAGATAGTCATTGTAACCATTATCAAACCCTTGCTTTTGTGGTCGTTTTTCCTTTTTCCTTGTAAATACCCCTCACAGAAACCTTGTATATAATTCACCTTGTGTCACTGAACTGTTGTTTAGGTTCACATAATACACTTGGGACACCCTTGCACTTATTCACAAATACTATGTGTACAATGTATACGCATGATTAATGTCCTCTTTGAAAGGAATACAAAGCCATCATTGATGCAACAAACTCTGATGTTTTGAGCCTTGTTTTTCCCTCTGACATCCCTCTTAAAGCCCTCAAATATGTGATTGCTATTAGGCTATGTACTGATTTATGACCGTACATACAATGCTCCACTGGAACCGTTGTTTCCCTATATAAAGTACGCACCCTGGTTCCTCCGTGAGTAGGGTTCCCTTGTTTTTCCTTGTGACAGGTCCCGGAGAAGGCTTGGCTATCCTCTCCCAAGCAGTGTCAGATGGAAGAGATGCAGACACGTTCTTCATCAGTTGTAGTCTCGACACAACCGACTCTCTGAGCAGAACGATTTCCTCAACGGTGGCTGTCAGATTCCATGCGTGGCTGAGACCATCTGGGTTTCTTTAGGGGCTGTCCAGTCTTATCTCATGGAAATGCCCTTAAATGGCACCAGTCTTTTCTGAGACAAGGTAGACCCGGTGCTTCAGCTTTTTAAGGACTCAAGGGCTACGGCCAAGTCCTTGGGCCACTCAGTGGCCACAGGTCCCCATGGCTTCGAAAGGGGTTTTTAGCCGTGCCAGCCACGCCCCAGCCACAGGCGCAGTTCATGCTGACCATGTGGTTTGGGTGGCCAGAGGTCAGGTCAGTCCACCACCACCCCCTTCCCCGTCAGCTTCAGCCACCAAGCCCTCCTAGTCTCGCCCTTCCTGACCATGGGCATCCAGGTGGTGGCAGGATCAGCTATCACCTCTGCCATTGGCGGACAATTAAGTCGGACAAGTGGATCCTCCAGATAGTCCAAAGGGGTGACTCCCTCCCCATCGAGACCACCACTACCTCCATCATACAACCGGCTGACGGAGAATCATTTGATTTTACTCCCCGAGGAAGTCATGGCCCACTTAGCCAGAAGTAGGCTGTGGTTGTTACTCCCGCTACTTTCTGGTCCTGAAAAAGGACAAGTTCCTTCGTACTATCCTAGATCTACGAGCCCTCAACTGCTTCCTCAAAAAGGAAAAATTCAAGATGCTCACTCTAGCTCTGGCCATGTCTGCCTTGGACCCAGGAGACTGGATGTTAGCGTTGGACTTTCAGGGCGCCTATTTCCATATTCCTGTCCAGCCTGCCAATTAGTGCTACCTGTGGTTTACGGTAGGCCACAAGCATTTTCAATTTAGCATGCTCCCCTTTGACCCCTCTGGTGTTCACCAAGGTGATGGCGGTGGTCACAGCTCACCTGCCCACAGGGCACCAGTCTTCCCCTATCTCGACAACTGGCTGCTGAAGGCGGGCTCGCCCCAGGCTGTTGTTTCCCACCTCCAGACTATGGTGAACCTCCTGCACTCGTTGGGGTATACTATCAGCGACCCTTGACCCAACAAGGTAGGTCGCTCCCCCTCCGCACAGCACCCCCTGTGTCTCCCTGCCCCAGCTGCCACTGCTGAGGAAGTCTGAGGCCCTCCACCACCCGCAGGGTACCACCTGCACCGTATCCCTGGTGGCCAGTGGTAGGCTGTAGGTAGGTTTGTTCATCCTCCGCTTTATTGCTTTTATTGTATTGCCTATATTTTCATTGTTGTGTCTGTGACTGCTGTTGTCTGTCTTCTCCCGCTGCCTGTACGTGGTCAGTGCCCCATTTTCTTCCCTCTGTTCCCCCTCGCTGTCCCCGTGCTCTCTCTGCCCGGTCTTTCCTTCTGTACCCCTCGCTGCCCCCGTGTCTCTGCCAGGTTTTCCCTTCTGTTCCCCTCGCTGCCCCTGCGCCTCTCTATCTGTTCTGCCTTCTGTGTTCTGTATTTTGCGTCTGTGCCACTCGTTTTTCCGGTATTTCTGTGCCCTTTTGCATTCTGTGCCACTCATTTTTATCTCTCGTTTTTGTGCCCCTTTTACCTTCTGTTCCACTCGTTTTTTGGGCCCTCTGTTCCACTCGTTTTTTTGTGCCCTTCTGCCCTCTGTGTCACTCGTTTTTCCATCGTTTTTGTCCTCCATTGCCTTTTGTTCCACGAGTTTTTTGTGCCCTTCTGCCTTTTGTGACACTCGTTTTTCCCTTGTTTTTGTGCCCCTTTTGCCTTCTGTTCCACTCGTTTTTTGTGCTTTTATGCCCTCTGTTCCACTCGTTTTTTGTGCCCTTATGCCCTCTGTTCCACTCGATTTGTGTGCCCTTCTGCCCTCTGTGCCACTCGTTTTTCCCTTGTTTTGTGCCCCTTTTGCCTTTTATTCCGCTAGTTTTTCTGCCCTCTGTACCACTCGTTTTTTTGTGGCCTTCTTCCCTCTGTGTCACTCGTTTTTCCATCGTTTTTGTCCTCCTTTTGCCTTTTGTTCCACTCGTTATATGTGCCCTTCTGCCTTTTGTGTCACTCGTTTTTCCCTTGTTTTTGTGCCCCTTTTGCCTTCTGTTCTACTCGTTTTTTGTGCTTTTATGCCCTCTGTTCCACTGGTTTTTGTGCCCTTATGCCCTCTGTTCCACTCGTTTTTTGTCCCTTTTTGCCTTCTATGCCACTCGTTTTTCCCTCGATATTTTGTGCCTCTTTTTCCTTCCGTTACCTTCGTTGTCCCTCACCGCCCTCGCTGCTGCGTCCCCGCCTCCCTGACGGCCTACTGCCCATTCGCTGCCCCCACCTCCCAGCTGCTCCTCCCTCCCACCTCCCCATATATGCCGGCCGCTGCGCGGTTGCACAGTTTGCGTGCCTAAGGCAAGCCCGTCTGCGCCCGCCCGCAACTGGACCGCGCCAAGCACCAGAACCCCTGGCTCCTGCACCCGCCACGACGACCGCCGCCACTACGATGCCAGCACTCTGCACGCTCTCAACTCCGGACGGAGCCACACCTGCTTCAAGGCCGCCCCGAAATGCACACACGGCCCCTTCACCTGCCAGAACTGCAGCTACACCAGCCTCAGAGCCGACGAACTACCCGCCAAGAATGACCCCAACCACCTCCAATGCATACTACTGAACACCCGCTCAGCACGCAAGCATGCCCTCGAGCTCTGGGACCTGCTTGACACAACAACCCTGGACGTCGCCTTCCTGACAGAGACCTGGTTTAACAACTCCTCCGCACCCACGCATCGCCATAGCCATCCCAGACGGCTACAAGATCACCCGCAGAGACCGCACCAAGTGAGTCAGAGGTGGAATCGCCATAGTCCACAAGAACAGCATCAGGGTCTCAACTAGCACCGACGACACGCTCAGCATCGCAGAACACATGCATTTCCAGATCCAAACAGACCCTAACTCCACCATCAGAGGCACCCTCATCTACCGACCCCCTGAACCCCGCCCAGAGTTTAGCGACTTTATCGCCGACTTGATCAGCATGCACGCCTTGACCTTCACCGACTACATCCTCATCGGAGACCTGAACTTTCAACTTGAGAACGACAACGACAACAACTCCACAACTCTGATTGATAACCTCGCCAACCTCGGACTGAAGCAACTCGTCACAACGCCCACCCACTCCCCCTGCCACACGCTCGACCCCGTCTTCTCTTCAAGCCCGCTCGTGTCCGTCAGCCACACAACCGAACTCCTCTGGACCGACCACCGCTGCATCCACTTCGCCTTCCAGAAGCCCACCACACACCACACACCACCGCACCCAACAGATCCCCCGCCGCTGCTGGAGCAAAATCACCGAAGACCAACTACACGCAAACCTCGTTCTCAGCCCACCCACCGAACCCTCCAACACCGACAACGCTGCCCACAGCCTCAGATGCTAGATCAAGGACTGCGCCAACACCCTCGCCCCGCTGGAGAAAACCCCCCACAGAGACACCAGCAAGAGGGCCAGCTGGTTCAACCCCCGAACTCCTAGCCTCCAAGCAAGCCTGCCGGAAACTAGAGAAGAAATGCCACAGTGAACACGCCGACGACACTCAGCTGATCCTCTTCCTCACCAAGGAACCCATCACCGCCAAAGCCAACCTCCACGAAGGAATGAAGGCCGTCGCCGACTGGATGAAGACTAGCCGTCTGAAGCTGAACTCGGACAAGACAGAGGTCCTCATTCTCGGCTGCAACCCTTCAGCCTGGGACGACTCCTGATGGCCGATGGCACTGGGGGCAGCCCCGACACCCACGGACCACGCACGCAACCTGGGAATCATCCTAAACTCAACGCTCTCAATGACCAAGCAAGTCAACGCCGTCTCCTCCTCCTGCTTCAACCACCTCCGCCTGCTCCGTAAGATCTCCAGATGGATCCCGACAGATACAAGAAAGACAGTCACCCAGGCCCTCGTCAGCAGCAGACTCTACTACGGAAACTCCCTCTACGCGGGAGCCCCGACCAAGCTCATCAAACGACTACAACTAATCCAATGCGCCTTGGTACAACTGATCCTCGATGTACCACGCCACCGCCACAACACCCCCCCCCCCCCCCCACCTGAGAAACCTGCACTGGCTCCCCGTCAACAAGAGGATATCCTACAAGCTCCTCACCCACGCACACAAGGCACTCCACAAGACCAGACCAGCCTACCTCAACAGACGGCTCTGCTTCTACATCCCCAACAGCCAGCTACGCTCCGCCGACCTCTCACTCGCCACACATCCAAAGAACAACCACCGGTGGGAGATCCTTCTCCCACCTCGCTGCCAAGACATGGAACACACTCCCACTGAGCCTATGACAGACCCAAGACCTGCTGACCTTCAGGAGGATACTCAAGACCTGGCTGTGCAATCAGTAGCCCCACCTCCGTGCCTTGAGACCCTCGCAGGTATGTAGTGCGCTTTTCAAATGATTGATTGATTGCCGAAGTCACACCGGACTCCCTCTCAGATGCTCCCCTTCATCTGGATACAGTGAAGTTTCTGGATTATTCTCCCTAATGGTGAGTCCAGAATATTTATGCTACAATACCCAAGTTTCAGCTTCCATCCTGGATGTCAGTGAGAATGACTGAGACTGCTAGGCCTCATGGCCCCTTGCATCCTGCTAGTGAAACATGCCAGATGGCATAAGCGGGCTCTGAAGTGGGAACTGAAGTTTCATTGTGCACAGCTCCTCCCCCTCTTCGGCCCCCTTGAATTGTGAACTTCATTCTGCTGGGGTAGATCAGGTCCCTCCACCCCCTCAAACTCATCCGCGTCATCACCACTCCTCCATCCCATGGGCTAGACCTACTGACCTCTCTACCACGCCTGCAGACTCACCGAGGCAGAGCCCTCGATTAGGCCCCCCACCGAATGTCGCTAGCAGAGACAGCTGGGAAGACCAACGTACCAATAGGCCTCCCATCTCATCCCTGCTCCCCACCCTGCGAGATGTCCCGACCCAAAACCGCTCTCCCCCAGCCCCGAAGAATTTGGCGCTACGGCTAACCCTACTAGAAAGACAGCTAGAAATAATAGTCAGGGGCCTTGAGGAAATCCTAATCAATCTAGACGAAGTTCGAAAGCCCCAGCAATCCCCACCCAGGTCCTCTTCCCAAACAGACCCTATCCTTCTAAACCCGCATCTCGGGCCCTCATCCGCCCACTAGATCCAGCAGCAGAATCCTATCAGGAGAGATGCTGAGATCCCGTTTCAGCCTCCCGTAAGAATCAAAGCCCCCGCATCTAGGGTACAGATCCCTCCTAGTAAGAAGGCTGAGACCCAGTCACAAAGACCTTCCAGAACTAAAGGAGCCATGTTTGATGAAGAAGCTTCGGACCTAGCCTCCACCTTTGTCTCTCCTCTCTCAGCTTCCCTGAATTCTAATATTCAAGTGATCACAGGCTATAGAAGAGACCACCCCCCCTGCAAAAAGCACAAGACCTCCACCCTCCCTTTACTCAATTCCAAGGGCCCCATCAGGAGAGTACCCGAGCAATAGGAAATTATCCACTAACTGCATGCTCTTTAACTGTAGATCAGCCCCCAAGCATGCAACGGTATTAGCAGAAGCCATCCTCTCTCAAGATTTAGATATTGCGTTCATCACAGAGACATGGCTGAACGAGAACTCCCATCCCTGTTTTGATATGCTGGTACCCCCAGGTTTCTCCATCATCAACAAAGATAGATTAGACCAACGAGGTGGAGGCTTGGCCATCATCCAAAATCCTGGAAAGATGCGTACTCCAACAATTAACTCAACACCTGGACAATACCAACCTCCTTGACTGCCATCAGTCGGGTTTCAGGAAAGGATGCAGCACTGAAACCGCAATCCTCAACATAATTGATGATATTCACAAATCACTGGACTCAGACCAATGCTGCCTCCTTATTCTCCTAGACCCATTGGCAGCATTTAATACAGTTGACCACAAACTTCTCTTCAAAGCTCTCGAAGAAAGAGCTGGTTTAAACGAGGGGTCCTTAAATGGTTCTCCTCATTTCTACTCAACCGTTCCCAGAAAATCAAAATCAGATGCTTCGAATCCGACCTGCAACCAGTCTTGAGGGGAGTCCCCCCAAGGATCAGTGCTCTCCCCCTACTCTTTAACATTTACATGGAACCCCTCGCCGCCTTACTCAGAAAAGCTATCATCCCTTTTCACCTATATGCTGACGACACCCAAATCTACCTGGAAATCTCCTCTGCCAAAAAAGCGCATGGTTGGATGACCCTAAACTCGTACACTACTAAGGCACCACAGTGCTACCTTGGCGAGGGATACTCCAAATCCGTCAAAATGCGTTTCTTAAAGCATAGGCTGGGCTTGCTACCCTGTATTCAAAATCTCCCGCGCTGGGTCAAAATAAAAGCTGATCCCCTTTGTCGTCTATGTGGCTTGGGGCAAGAGGACATGCACTTGATATGTTCTTGTGAGAAATTACATGATGAACGGAAATACTTGTTGAAACAACACTTCAATCGGCAAGGAATCCGCACACGAAGGAAGGCAGTTCTGGCTTGCTTTGCTCCCCATGACTCCCGCTTGAGCTGTTGCTTCGTAAAATTTATGAAGGCGGTGGAAAAAAAGATGCCTGAAATAAATCTATAACGGTCCCTGTACTATTGATCTATTACCGCTTTGTCGAATGACATTACTGACTCAAAGAAGTTCATGGGGATCTCAGGAAAGTGGAAATATTTTATAATTATAAAGCTGAACTTTAAAAAAAAAAACTTACTGCTTACGAAGTTGCTGCGTGCACATTCGAACTAAGGAAATGTGAATGTTTTTTTCTCTTTTATTAGAATTGTACTTTTATTATTCCCTGTTCTTAACCCATTCTTGTATTGCAATGGTTTTAAGTAACTATGCGAAATAAAATTATTACTATTATTACTATTTCCTCTGCCAAAGACATAGAAAGACTCAATGAAACACGTAGAGATGCGCAACGTTGGCTATCAAGCAACCATTTAAAACTGAACCCGGACAAAACGAACTACTCCTCATCTCGAACAAAGAAGAGAACCCTCAAGTGGTTGAGTGGCTAAAGGAGATCGATGTGCTCAACGGGAACCTCTCCCTGGCCGATTCTGTTAAATCATTAGGCAACATGCTAGAATCAAAACTGGACATGACCAAACACATTAAGATTTCGGTTAAGAGCGCCTTCCATAATCTGAAGCTACTAAACAAAATAAAATCTTTCATTCCACCCAAAGATCTCAAACAAGCCACTCAAGCATTGGTGCTGTCAAGACTGGACTATAGAAACACGGTCCTCTCTGGAATAGCGAAAACACACCTTGCTCCGCTAAAAACAACCCTTAATACGGCTGCCAGAATGGTAACGTGATTAAAGAAATTTGACCACATCTCTCCTGCCCTCAAAGAACTCAAGTGGCTACCCATAGAGATTCAGGGCGAACTTCTGGACGGCCTGCCTCACCCACAAAGCCCTCCACACAGGCAAACCCCAATATCTGGCATCTAAACTCAAAAAAGCAGATCAGAACAGGGACCTCAGAAGCTCCAATACCTTACTGCTTATCCCGCTAAAACCTCAAAAACAAAAAACCACGGCCAGATCTTTCGCCGGCAATGCACCCAAAATATGGAACTCTATCCCCCCCCCCCCACATACATCAGAACTATTCCCTCCTTCGCTAAATTCAAAAGTCAGCTCAAAATCCTCTTCCTCAATCGTTTTCCAGCGATCAGATAGGATCAATCGGAGTGCTGAAAATGACACTTTACCCCACCCGGCTGTGGGATAAAAAGTCCTTGTAATGGACCCACTCAACATCTTCTTTACTACGACTCCCACCCGGACTATCTCACTGTTTTGCTATTTGTTCTGCTCTCTTTTGCTCGCTTTATTGTAATATGTTGTGCTCTCGCATGTTTTGCTATGCAATTGCTGTGAAGCGCTCCAATACCCTCGGGTCAGGCTAGCGCTATACAAAACTTCGTAAATAAATAATATATGGGCAATCTCTCCAACATGGTCCAGGTCTTGGAGGGAACTCCACAAGACCTGCAGTTGTGGCTGACCAACCACAATTGAGACAGTGGCAGACCCCTCTCCCTTTCCAAACCAGATCTCACAATAGTGACAGATGAGACACTCCTAGAATGGGGCAGCCATCGTGCTTCTGCAGATGAGCATCGATCTTCTGAACAGGCTGCTACTTCGGGAGGATCTTCTGTTGCAGCACAATGGGAGGGTCCTCCACCCAAACCGGTCAACTCTGCACCTTCTTGCGTGGAGATTGACCAACAGTTTACAGCTTTTGACCTTCCTCCGGAAGTCTGCAATTTAATTCTGGTAGCCAAGTGTCCCTCCACTAAGACGGTATATGGCTGCCGGGGGAAAAAATTTGTAATATTTTTTCAGAAAAGTCTTTTGAACCTCTTTCTGCTTCCTTTTCTGATATTCTGCTTTTATTTTGTCCCTTGCCTAGAAGAACTCTGCTGTGTGCACCTTTTGAAAGGGCATCTTTCGGCTTGGTTCACCTTTGTTAGATCACGCTTCCATATTTAAATATGCTATTGTATATACATTTTTAAAAATGCCTTGTACATATGTTTCCTCCTGCCCCTTTTATTACGCCTCAGTGGGCCATTAATATGGTTCTCACTTTCCTAATGTGCGTTCCTTTCTAGCCCCTGCATATTTGCCCCCTCCGGCTGCTCACCATCAACACAGCCTTCTTAGTGGCAATTACATCTGCCAGGGTGGTGAGCGAGCTGTAGGATCTCCCGTCAATGCCCCCTTTCTGGCGATATTCCCAGTCAAATTGGTGCTTCGCACTAGGGCCTCTTTCCTTCTGAAAGTGGTAACTCCATTATATGTGGGGCAATCTGGCACTGTGCCCACTTTGTATACTCCTCAGCATTTCTCTAAAGAAGAGGAGCGACTCCACGCCTGGACCCAAAAAGAGCATTTTCGTTCTACCTTGACTGCACAAAAGAGTTCCGGGTCTACGACCAACTCTTCGTGGGGTACTTGGGAGCATAGAAAGATTGTGCAATGCAGAAGAGGAGCATCTCCTGGTGAGTCGTCCTCTACATCAAAATGTTGTATGCTCTGGCAAAGAACCAGCCTCTTGAAGGCTTAAGGGCTAATTCCACTGGAGCTAAGGCTGCTACCAATGCTTTACAATGTAGATTACCAGTCCTGGACATCTGTCAGGCAGCAATGTGGGCATCCCTGCACACGTTCACCAAACATTACTGCTTGGATACTCACGTCTGCAGCGATGGCTATTTGAACCACTCCATCCTGCAGGATTTCCTAGAGAAAATGTGTCCGCAGTCCCTCCTCCGGGGATAGCATTGCTTGGGTATCTATTCAAAGGTAAGGAATCTACGATTAGATAGATCTATAAGATGAAAAAGTTACTTACCCTCTATTGGAACTGTTATGTTCTGGTTGGCTTAGACGCACCCTAGCCGGGTAGAACCTAACACTCCCGTCAGGGGCGGGTGATTACACTTACTGTATAACATGCAGTCACCCTTGTATAGTTTGACACTGAGCAGTCGCGCTTATCACAGAGGCAATGTGTAAAGCATTCAGGGGTGGCTCCTCCTCTATGGTGGAGGAGCGTCGCCCCCTGCCAGCAGCAGCAGCTGCAAAACGTAATAAATAAAATGATAATAAACCATGGCAGGGAATCAGCGTGAAAAGTAACACCGCCTTGCATTGTAAGTAATCACTGACAATCACACCCACACACTCACTCAGCACAGAGGTGTGATCCTTGTAGCGCTTAGCAAACATATTGAGATCCTGCACTATATCGCAGCTTTGGGGACGTCCACCCACATGCCCTAGAGGGCCCATCGCTTCCCTTACCCCACCTTTCACCTCCCCACCAACCTCACTCACTCAAACACATCAGCTCGGCTCTTCCCATATGCAGCTACCAAACAATAACCGAACGTCCTTTCCACTCTCCCTCCGAGAATGCAAGTAAACCCCCCTCAGGCACTCACCCCCCAGGATGCAGGTGCGCCTACAACTTGCCACTTCTGAGTTTCACATCCCTGCAGCGTCTGCTTCGCTCAATCCAAGTGCAAAGTGAGAGACCATAGACCCCTCCTAGGGCAGAATACCTAGTGCAGGGACCCTGTGGACAACTGCCGACCATCCATCTAACAGTCCCAGCAGTCAAAGCATACCATAGCAGCCGGTTTGGCACATGGTGCCTGTCAAGCAGTTTCAGGGTGCATGCTTGGCAGTCAACTTTTCGATGGGGTGGCCGAACCCTCAGTAGCCACCGACGTCACTGCACATTGTGATTGCGGCTTTCGACCCACCCCCATCCTCCAGACAACTCCCCCTCCCCAGGCAGAGCCCCCTCATTCAAGTGTAACGCCATCTATGTCTAACCCTCGTCAGGTGTATCAAAGAATTGGGCCCGGCCGCCCTGGAAGAGCTTAAAGTGGTACAAAAGGGGGTGGTGATGGACGGAGCTACTGAATCAATCAAACACTCACACCCAGTCAAACGATCTGGGTTTAATCCATCACCGTTCTTTAGCCCACTCTGCCACCCCAGTTCAGACATGGCTATATGCAAATCACTCTGACCCTGTGCCTCATGGGAACAGTCCAGCCCGAACTGCCAATCCATGTCTTCCCTGGACCGGAAACAAGCTTCCGCCACTGGATCAAACAAGCCCTGCTGAAGACTGCTGTAATGCCAGAAACCGGTCCTGGGAAACTTGATTCCGGTCAGGGAAGACATGGCTTGGCAGTTCGGGCTGGACTTTTCCCATGAGGCACAGGGTCAGACTGATTTGCATATGGCCATGTCTGAACTGGGGTGGCGGAGTGAGCTAAAGAATGGTGATGGATTAAACCCAGATCAGTTGACTGGGGGTGAGTGTTTGTATTGTCAACGCTCCGTCCATCATCCCCTTTGGTTTTTCTTTGTTCGCCCTTGTTGGGCCCCACCCCCTGGGGTGCATTTGGTGTCCCTAGCCTGGCCAGTGAAAGGAATTCCCTATAACCAGTTCTAGCTGGTTCTCACACTGCCTGCACCCTTTAGACAAAGGATTTTGGGTATAAAAAGGGTGCTGTGACACTCTAAAAATGTTCTTGTTTCTGACTTGAATCCTACCAGGGGCGTGCTGCTGCTTGGGCCCAGGGGAATCCCTGGGCCCTGCCCAGCCCCTGGATATCTTTCCTTTTCTGGGAACTGCTGTGCTCCACCTTAGGTCCTGGACACCTGAGGGACTTGGAGACTGATGGACTTTCCCTAGGGACCTTTGCCTGTGATCCCCTACTTGCAGACTCCTGGGAACTTTTTCTTGCTGTTGCCAGGGCTTATTATAGCCTAAAGCGCCTGGAAGCGCTTTGTTTGCTGTTCTAGCGCTAGAGGCGCTGTGGATTTTCCTTTAGCGCTTGGGAGTACTTTATGTGTGAGTGCCGGTGCCCACCCGGCGCCTTTATCTAATTATTTTTATTGATGGGTGCCACCCCATTTATTTACTTGTCTAACGGGTGCTCACCCCGTTTCTACTTTTAATTTTGCAACCGAGGGTGCCCACACCTCGTTGTGCCCCTTTGAATCACCGCCGCTGGCCCGGAGATCGATACCGAGGCGCTGCGCCCACCTCCCTGCCAAGGGCCGCGCTGCCATTGGCGGCCCTCAGCACAGGAAGCCAGGCAAGCAGTGGGCGGGGCCTCGAGGCGGTCACTTCCGCTTCCCCCTGCCCGGGGGAAGCCTGCTTTTGCTTCGTTGCCGGTCTCCCGGGTGGAGAGGGAGACCGGAAATGTTGGCCGTGAGAGGGAGGATGTCGGCGTCTGCCAATGGGAAGCGCTGCCAGTCCCGCAGTCCAGGAGAAGAAGCAGAGCTGCCGCCAGACCCGGTGAGTGGGGCAGAGGAGAAGGGGGGGCGCCGGGACACATTGTCGGAGTCCGCCCCCCCCCGGTAGCGCGATCTCGCGCTCGTTGTTAGTATGAAGCCACGAGGGCTTCAAGGGGCATTTCTTTTGGCCAGTTTTGATTATTCGGAGCCCCAAGAAGGCTCCAGGCGCCCCACTTGTTTTGCGAGCCTGAGAGGCTCAAGGGGCATTTGCAGCATCTCGAGTCCCCAAGAGGGGAGGACTCCAACCAAGGCGCACCAGGTGTTCCCGGGTCCTCCGTGAGGGACCCCACTGCCCAGTGAGGCTGCATCATTGTTTGATTAGAGCCCAGAGAGGCTCGGGGGCATTTCTTGGTGTAGAGCCCAGAGAGGCTCCCTGCCCCCCTTGTTGTTTTGCGAGCCCAGAGAGGGCTCTTAGGGGGCAAAGTTATTTGCAGAGCCTGAGGGCTCCATGGAGAATATTTGTTTTAGAGCCTGAGTGGCTCCAACGTTTGACCCTGTGTAGTGTCAGAGCCTGTGTGGCTCCAACGTGCGCAGTTCAGAGCCTGTGAGGTTCCAACAGAGGGCACAGATTTATTCTAGGGGCTAGTGACAGGCCCTGTCGCAGTTTGTTTCCCAGCTGCCCAGCAATTAGTGGGCAGCTGCACCGTTTAGGTCTTGTGATGTTCCCAGGTGCCCAGCAAGTAGTGGGCACCTGCAACGTTTAGGTTTTGCGCCGGTGGCGCACCCCTGACTGGCGCTGCATTGGCAGCGCGCCCTGACATTCTGGACACAGGGCTCTTTAGTCCCTTTATTAGATGGGGGCTGGTATGTGATTTTATTTAGGCGCAATGTGATTATCTATGTGATGGTAATTGCCTAATGTCAGTTTTGCGCAATGTGATGTGGTGCTGGGAAATGTAATGCATTTAATAATATTACGCACCTTGATCTTACACCTCTGAATGTTTTTGGGCATCATGTGTTTTTTTGCGCTATTGAGTTATGTTCTGGCACCTCTGAATGTTTTTATGCATCATGTGTCTTCCTTGATTTTACACCTCTGAATGTGTTGGTTTATGCATCATGTGTTTTTCCTTCCCTGCACCTCTGAATGTGTTTTTGGATGCATCATGTGCCATGTTCTACACAGCTGAATGTGTGTTTTATGCATCATGTGTTTTCCTTCCCTACACCTCTGAATGTTGTGATGCATCATGTGTACTGTGTTCTTGCCTATACCCCTAATTGTATTGTGATACTTAGGTGGTTGTTCTTTCTAGTACAGGTGGTCCTAGTGAGGTCCTGGTTCCCTGCGTGACATTATCCTAAGTTGGTTAGGGTTGCGTAGGTGGTACTTACCTGTTACCAGTAGTTACTGGTTGTGATTTATAACTGTTATTTTGTGCTATACTTATTCTAAGTTCTAGAAGTGCTATTTCTACTAAGTGCTGATTCCGATAGTGGCCCATGTGGCCCTGTCCTGGTGTAAATAATCCCTTGTGAATATTGCCCGTGCCAGTAGGCACAATGTACATGTGTGATTTCTATCTGATGTGTTTTGACAATACAGAAGTTATTTTTATATAACCTTGTGTGGAGTTCCTTTTGTGGTGTGCCTAGGATGTTGCCTCTGGGATAAGCCTGTCGGCTCGTGCCAAGCTACCAAGGGGGGTGAGCAGGGGTTATCTTGGTGTGTGACTCCCTTGCCCTGACTAGAATGGTGGTTTCTACCTGGCTTTGGCGTCCGCCTTAGCCAGCCAGAAATAGCCAGTTCTAACATTGGTGGCAGCGGTGGGATTAGGACTTGTGTTTGCACAGTGCCACAGCGACAGCTGGCTACATTACAAAACTCTGCAGTTTATAGATAGTCACATGTTTGGTATTATTGTTTTTGATTTTTGTTTTTCCTCAAGAGTGTCATTTTCAAATGTGTTCCTGCGCTTTATGTTTAGTGGCAGATGAGAGAAAATGACAGGGCGGGTCGCCAGTAGAGGGGGAGGTTCCCATAGATCAGGAATCCCTTGCTGGGTTCAGTGCCCAATCCGTGTTCCTGTCCCTGTGTGGGTAGATGGAAGAGAGGGAGTGTGGAGGAGGAATGGCCTGCTCGGGAGGGTGGTTATCCCCTGAGTGTAGTGTGTGTGTGTCTGGATTCCGCAGTATGGTAAGATCCAGTGGTGGCAGCTAAAATGTGTCCAGTGTGTGAAGTCCCATTCCCAGTTCCCAGAGTATGGTGCATGGTGCTCAGTAAGAGGGGTACAGGTTGAGAATCGGGCAGTGAGGAACTGTCTCACCAGTCTGGAGGGGGAGTGTGTGGATGAGTGGTGTGTTGAACTGGAGGAGTTGGTGTGAGTTTTTTTTGTAATAAAAGGAGCTTGCACAGGAGGTGCCCCTCTGGTGGTGTGCAGGAGGTCCTGCAGAGGCACTGGACAAGAAGGTGGACATCTGGCGGTGTGCTAGATGTCTTGCAGAGGCATTAGGGAGTGATTCTAAAAGTAGTGGCTTGTGTATCTGATGATCCTGTGTAGGGGAAGAGGTTCATGTGTAATCCAGCTTGGTCCCAGTAGGATGATAGGGGTGTCCTGTCCCAGTGGAGGCGGAGTGAGTGTGGGACGGTGTGTCCCACGTTGGCCTGAAACCCTGTCTCAGGGCCTGGAGGGTTCCCTAAGGGAGCGCCAGGTCAGGGGCCTAGGCTGTACTTACTGGTCATTTGAAGAGGATCTTCCTATGTCTAGAGGACGGGGAGTGTCTGTAACCAGAACTCCGGCGGTCCTGGTGTTGGGCAGTACCACTCCTAGTGGAGGGTGCAGAAGTCCTAGCTCCCTGAGCATTTGACCGTCTAGAGTACTTGACCATTTGTGGGGCCTCTGGAGGTCGTTCCCCGAGGAGGGGGGAGGCCAGGTTCAGGTTCAGCCTGACCTGGAGGGAAGGGCATCTGTAATCAGTGTCCTGACCGGTTTTTGGCTTCCTGGGGTACCGCTCCAAGGTAGGAGGGTGCAGAACTCTGGAAGGGGGTGCAGAGGGACGGTGTACTTCTGACCCCGGTGCAACCTGAGGGTTTAGATCCTAGGTTGGGAGATTAGGAAGCTTCCAGGTCAAGAGGAATCTCTACCAAAGTGGATCAGCTGAAGAGACTGAGGGGGCTGCCCTTGCTGTGTGATCTGGGGCTCACCTGCAGTTTGTTGTTTCCACTAAGGTAGAGGAAAGGGGACTTTGCTGTGTGCTGTGTCCCCCCACCTGCTTGAAGAGGAACTGTGCTGTGTGCTTTGTACCTCAGAAGTGAAATAGTTTCCAGGTGGTAGACCAGTGATGGAGTGAGGTCCTGATCTGGTAGGAGAATTGTGTTCTGGTGGGTGCTTCCCTGTGAGGGTGCGGAAACCCAGAAGTAGAGGTAGGGTGGGGCATTCTTGCCCGTGACCTCTGGTCAGCCTGAGGGTATGGTCCCTAGGTTGAAGGATCAGTGGTAGTTGTAGCTACACTGAGAGGGAGAGTGGAGAATGGCAATTTTGTGCCAGGGGTTACTGCCCCCCACTTTGTGGATTGGACAGGACCTGTAACATTTGGATGGCCTAGGGCCTGGTCTTGGCCGTGGATGACTAGAGAGTACCAGTGGGGTATCCTAGTTGGGTCAGAGAGTTCCGGTTTGGAGGTAACCAATTGGGTTCAGAATGGCGAAAAACCGGAAGGTGTCCCTGCCGTGCGAGACCGTGTTTTGGCGCCCAAAGCAGGGAAGCCCATCAGTGGAGTGATTGGTCTACCCTGCGTTTTGGCTGGAAGGGGGTTGTGTTGGACCCACCCTTTTGGCAGGTTCACCCCAAGACTTTTTGCTTTTTCCTAGCCTGTTTCTGTGAACTAGTGTTCGTGATTTTAGGCCTCTGCACACTTTTTCACTGTGGAACATTTTAAAGTGTGTGAGCTCTCTGTGTAGGTGTGGTGAGTGACCTGCCTTCCCATAGGAATAAATGGGGAATATGTATGCCCATGGTAGTTCCTGATGTGTGGGGAGTGCAGGGGCGAGTTTGGTATGTGCGAACTCGTGAGATTAAATGCTGCGCAATGGTATATGTGGTATGCTTGTGTCTAGTGTAGAAGTGCCACTTCTAGAAGTTGGCATATTTGTGTAATTTGTGTCTGGCGTGTGATTGGCTGAGGCTGGCTGGTGAGCCTGGCTCCAAGAGTCTGGGAGGGTCTACCCCGGTGGTGAATGGAGTGTTTAGCATGCTGATGTGAGGGGAAGAGTGAGCCTGGGCCTGCTTGTGGATTGACCGTCTGGTTTGAGGGTCCTGAATGAGGCTGGGTTTTCCCCACACAATGCTGGCTCCACCCCCTGGGGCGCGTCTGATGTCCCTAGCCTGGCCAGTGAAAGGAATTCCCTATAACCAGTTCTAGCTGGTTCTCACACTGCCTGCACCGTTTAGACGAATGATTTTGGGTATAAAAAGGGTGCTGTGACACTCTAAAAATGTTCTTGTTTCTGACTTGAATCCTACCAGGGGCGTGCTGCTGCTTGGGCCCAGGGGAATCCCTGGGCCCTGCCCAGCCCCTGGATATCTGATGGACTTTCCTTTTCTGGGAGCTGCTGTGCTCCACCTTAGGTCCTGGACACCTGAGGGACTAGGAGACTGATGGACTTTCCCTAGGGACGTTTGCCTGTGGTCCCCTGCTTGCAGACTCCTGGGAACTTTTTCTTGCTGTTGCCAGGGCTTATTATAGCCTAAAGCGCCTGGAAGTGATACTTAGGTGGTTGTTCTTTCTAGCACAGGTGGTCCTAGTGAGGTCCTGGTTCCCTGCGTGACATTCTCCTAAGGTGGTTAGGGTTGCGTAGGTAGTACTTACCTGTTACCAGTAGTTACTGGTTGTGATTTATAACTGTTATTTTGTGCTATACTCATTCTAGGTTCTAGAAGTGCTATTTCTACTAAGTGCTGATTCCGACAGTAGCACATGTGGCCCTGTCCTGGTGTAAATAATCCCTTGTGAATATTGCCCGTGCCAGTAGGCACAATGTACATGTGTGATTTCTATCTGATGTGTTTTGACAATACAGAAGTTATTTTTATATAACCTTGTGTGGAATTCCTTTTTTTGGTGTGCCTAGGATGTTGTTGCTGGTGTGTGCTTGCGCAAATGCTTTACACATTGCCTCCGGGATAAGCCTGTCTGCTCGTGCCAAGCTACCAAGGGGGGTTAGCAGGGATTATCTTGGCGTGTGACTCCCTTGCCCTGACTAGAATGGTGGTTTCTACCTGGCTTTGGCGTCGGCCTTAGCCAGCCAGAAATAGCCAGTTCTAACAGCCCTATGTTGGCAGGGTATGCTCAGACGTGAGTCCCTTGCTCACTTTGCCACTTGATTCAAGCAAGCCCGGCTGAAGACGGCTGTAATGCCAGAAACCGGTCCTGGGAAGCTTGATTCCGGTCCAGGGAAGACATGGCTTAGCAGTTCGGGCTGGATTGTTCCCATGAGGCACAGGGTCAGACTGATTTGCATATGGCCATGTCTGGACTGGGGTGGCGGAGTGAGCTAAAGAACGGTGATGGATTACACCAAGATCAGTTGACTGGGGATGAGTGTTTGTATTGTCAACGCTCCGTCCATCATCCCCTTTGGTTTTTCTTTGTATGCCCTAAGTTTGCAGGGTATGCTCAGACGTGAGTCCCTTGCTCACTTTGCCACTGGATTCAAGCAAGCCCGGCTGAAAACGGCTGTAATGCCAGAAACCGGTCCTGTGAAGCTTGATTCCGGTCCAGGGAAGACATGGCTTGGCAGTTTGGGCTGGACTGTTCCCATGAGGCACAGGGTCAGACTGATTTGCATATGGCCATGTCTGAACTGGGGTGGCGGAGTGAGCTAAAGAACGGTGATGGATTAAACCCAGATCAGTTGACTGGGGGTGAGTGTTTGTATTGTCAACGCTCCGTCCATCATCCTCTTTGGTTTTTCTTTGTTCGCCCTAAGTTGTCAGGGTATGCTCAGACGTGAGTCCCTTGCTCACTTTGCCACTGGATTCAAGCAAGCCCAGCTGAAGACGGCTATAATGCCAGAAACCGGTACTGGGAAGCTTGATTCCGGTCCAGGGAAGACATGGGTTGGCAGTTAGGGCTGGACTGTTCCCATGAGGCACAGGGTCAGACTGATTTGCATATGGCCATGTCTGAACTGGGGTGGCAGAGTGAGCTAAAGAACAGTGATGGATTAAACCCAGATCAGTTGACTGGGGGTGAGTGTTTGTATTGTCAACGCTCCGTCCACCTCCGGTTCAGAAAAGCCCTCAAAACTCTTCTCTTCCCCTAATCTGTCACTTTTCCGGACTACACCCCTTCGTGAGTAAAAAGGTTTTAGCGCTGGGATACCCACCGGGTGACTACGCGCTCTTCAAAACTTTAAATAAATAAATAAATAATAAAATAATCATCCCCTTTGGTTTTTCTCTGGAAGAGCTTAAGGCGCACTGGAAAACACAGCATGTAGTGTAGGCCCTTAGCCCGTTGGTGTCGCTTAACTGCTGTGAATATTTTTCATAGGTACTGCACTTTCAGGGTACAATCAGGGGAACAAGGATGACATGGTTGTCAAATTTGGGATCACCTGCCCTGCGGACTGTCTTCAAAATCACATCCTTGTAGCGTTAGGTTAACAGGTTTGCTATCATCTCCCTCAGGGGTGCCCCTCAGTGCGGGGCCAGGGCCCTGTGCACCATTTAAACAACAAATGCTGACAAGTCACTCCAGTTCACCCCATCTGGATCCAGTTTTCAAGGAAGAGCTGCAGCTCCGCCAGCTCCACCCCTTTACGGAACCTCACAAACCATAGGTTTCCACGCCGTGAGTGGTCTTCAGCAGCCTCAGTGCGGTCTTCTAGGTGCCTGGAGGTTTCTGAGAGTTCGGACACCGAGGCCCTTAGATTTCACACCTCCTCTACGAACAGCTACACCGTTTGCTCCGTTTCCTGAGACTTTTTGACGCTCTTATGAAGGTCTCTCCGTATGAGGTTGTCATTCAGAGGAATGGTGGAATTTTTATTTAAAGTGTTGTGCAGGAACATTTAATTGCCGCAAGGACTTGGGTTCCAGTAGCATCCATCAAAGCTGCCCCTGTGTCCCACCTCCCCCCCGCTCTCCCCCAGGCGAAAAGAGCGGGCCGCCCCTGTCTGGGCCAGGAGCCATGTAATTGTCCATTTTTGTCTGCTGGGTACTCCTAAATTGCCTATCTTTACCAGGGTTCGCCCTGGTTGTAGTAACCTCAAATATCTCAACTCAACAGGGCCAGTCCCCCAAGCGGTGCTTGTCAGGAGGGGAACCCCCGGGTTTCCTCCAGGGCTCAGTGTCCAAGTTGACCTGGGCTCAAAAAGCAGGTTCCCTGCAGCAAGGCCCTGTCATCACTACATTGTCCAGGAGAGCTGTGAGCTGGCGGGGGAAATCAGTGTGATGATATGGGCAGTCCGGTCATCCCACCACTGGAGATCCACAGTGCCCAGGAAGCAGACTAGCCCTCTGGCACCCCCCCCCCCCCCCTATGATCTCCGGTGCTCTGAGCCCAAGCAGCAGGGCAGGGTCACCCCCTCTCCAACAGGAGCCTCCTCCGTACTCTGGGAGGCCCCTCCAGCAAGATGTTGGCACAGGTGATTGGATCAGCTGGCACTTAACGCCAGGTAGTACACGGGCAGGCCCGTAAGGGCCCAGGCTTCTCAGGCCTCTTGTGTCACAGGGTAGCAGCCATCACTCTGCCTTGGCCGCAGTCTCTGCTTTAAAGCAGCCCCATGACTGGGGCTACAGGGCTGACATAATACGGCCTCAGGTTGATACAGAAGCTTCTGTGGCCCGGCGGAAGAGCAGAAGCACGGGGGGTCCAAGCTCACCCCAGTCATCTCACCTCTTCTCTCTCTGGATCCGACTTGCCCTACACAGTTTCCCAAAGAGGCTCATAGGGGCTAACCAGGCATGCCAGCTCTCACCCTCGACTCCCCGTCTCCGGGCCGGGCGCCATGTTGCAAATGCCACAAGTCTCAGGATAAAGTGTTTTCACTTCTGCCAGGAGGGGGAGGGGTGGGGGGGTTAAAACAGGAGCCTTGTCTGGTTGGCCCGGCTTTGGGGAGTGTAATGCGCGCATTAATGACGACCTAGGAAACTCCTAAGGACAGGATGCCTGAGGATTTGTAGCAGAGGGTCGGGAGCCAGCGCTTAAGGGATATATGATGTTACCACGCGTACTTTTAGCACGCATACCATTACCACGCATTTTTTACAACGCAGGTCATTTTAGAACGGAAACCTTTACAACGCAATACACTACAACGCAAATACTATTACAACGCATACCAGTACAACGTAAGTATAGGTAAGTATATAATAACAATATATAATGTAAATAATTATTTTTGTATTATTTAATTTAATTTTTTTATTTAATTATTAAATAATTTTATTAATAACATTAATTTTAATTTTATTATTTGTAAATTTGTTAAAAATACCCCTGTACCCCTGTACCCCAAAACCCAAACCCATCCCTAAAACCTAAAAATACCCCTGTACCTCCAAACCCAAACCCAGCCCTAAAACCTAAAAATACCCCTGTACCCCAAAACCCAAACCCAACCCTAAAACCTAAAAATACCCCTGTACCCCAAAACCCAAACCCAGCCCTAAAACCTAAAAATATCCCTGTACCCCAAAACCCAAACCCAGCCCTAAAACCTAAAAATACCCCTGTACCCCAAAACCCAAACCCAGCCCTAAAACCTAAAAATACCCCTGTACCCCAAAACCCAAACCCAACCCTAAAACCTAAAAATACCCCTGTACCCCAAAACCCAAACCCAGCCCTAAAACCTAAAAATACCCCTGTACCCCAAATCCCAAACCCAACCCTAAAACCTAAAAATAACCCTGTACCCCAAAACCCAAACCCAGCCCTAAAACCTAAAAATACCCCTGTACCCCAAAACCCAAACCCAACCCTAAAACCTAAAAATACCCCTTACCCCATAACCAAATACCACTAAAAAATGTAAGATAAACTTAACTATAATTATACTTGCGTTGTAATGGTATGCGTTGTAATAGTATGTGCGTTGTAGTGTAATGCGTTGTAAAGGTAATCGTTGTAAAATGACCTGCGTTGTAATAGTATGTGTGGTAATGGTATGCGTTGTAAAAAATCTGTGGTAACAGTTGCATACCGCGCTTGGTGGTCATCTTGCCAGTCACGCCCCTAGATGGGCAGAGTTGAGGAGGTTTTAAGGTTCAGTGATGGGTAGAGATTAGAGGTGGTTGGTTTTGGAAATGGTTGCAGTACAGTTGTAGAGGGGTTTTAGATTTCAGCGATGGGTAGAGTTTGGTAATAGAAAGGGCTGTTACAATTCAGTGATGGGTCAAGTATAGAGCTAAGAAGGGTGTTTAGTGTTCTGTGATGGGTAGAGTTTAGGAGTCAGGGATGGGTGGAGTTTGAGTGTGGTGAGAGGATCTAGGAAGCAAGGAAGGATGGTTTTCAGGTATTATGAGGGGGCCAGGCATGGGGTCAGTGAATTAAAAGCATCAAAGGTAATTGTTTGACAATGTAAAAGGAATAATTCAAAAGTAATATTTCCTGAAGTAAATCACAAAAATAAATACGTCTGACAAAATTGTTTTCTGAAAGTTAGACCTGCAACCATTCCATTTACATCTTAAAAAATAAACATTCAAAAGCTAAACAAAAAGACATTCCATAAATTGGTTTCAGTTCAATTGTAACTGCAGTTCATCCTGCACATGTCCATTAAACAGCTTCGGTGAAATGGTTTTTCAGTAATGATATTCTATTACATCATTTTTCTGTGAAATCGTATAAAACTGCAAGAACACTGCTTTGACCAGGTATATATTAAGGTGTCAGTGAGGTTCACATTGAATGAGAGCTGCCTCTACAACCTACATTGGTTCCACCCTTGTCGATACCGGTACCAATGCTGCCAGCACAGAGGGGAGAATCCGGTGCTGGTTGTGATGTCTAACCCGAATCGACTTCAGCTCGATCCCAAGCAATGTGACGCTAGATAATTACAAGTGCACAACTGGTCACCATACACCCTGTCTCCGATCATATGCCTCTACTAGGACGGACGCCCCATCGGCGGGTCCATTATCTTTCTGGGTCCAGTTCGGATCAAAGCTTGCCATCACCCAGAGATGATCATGGTGGGGATGATTTAACCCCCCCCCCATCCTCCCCACCCCCCCCCATATTGTGAAGACAATTTTTACACTGACTTACAAGAGGATGAATGTCTTGATATTTCCCCTGATACAGGGTTGAACTTGTCATTAGAACCTCCAATAGAGGATTGTGTATCATTTGCAGTAGTAATCCGACCAGCAGCTCAGGTCTTTGACCTACAGCTACCCTCTATTATGACTAAGACTAATGTCCTTATGGAAATATTACAGCCAAATCTGAGCCCTTGTCCCTCTCAGTGGGGCAGTATATAGACCCTTTCATGGGCACCTGGTCAAAGCCCTGTGAATAGGCAGGCAGCTAGACATCTGTCTGGCGACCCTCAAGTCCTCAATAAACATTCTACTCCAGAGAGTTTCAACCAGCAAGGTGAACACAATTCATTGCACACTACTCCTCCTTATAGGGAGACTAAGAGGAATTAGGGGTTTGGAAAATGAATGCTCTCTGTGTCCAGCTTAGCACTGAGATCTGTCAATTATTATTATTGGCCTGAAACACGCATGCCCTCTGAGGCATCATGGCAGTGGTCTCGGAAGATCTTTGGGCCTCAGTGGCTCATAGCATTCAGAATGGTTAGGATGTGGCCAAATAAGTGTGATTTGTGCTAGCCTTGACACAACTGATTGCCTGGGAATGACAGTTGACACTAGTGTGGTGCTCCGCTGGATTTTCTGAAGACATGATAAACTCTCATGAATCTGTCTTTCAAGGCTTACAACTGTTTTGCATAATAAAAGTGATTATGCCTTGGAACATTTCAAAGAAAGCTCCTATAAAATTGTTCAGCATGGTAATGCTGTAAACTTTTATTCTGCTCTGCGAACCCTTCCTCTCACTTCCGAGTGAATCTCAGGGGGAGAGCTGCCCATTCTGTTGCAAGAGGTGCGAGTTTTACTTTCCGTAAGAGCCATTGAGAGGGTTCCATACTCGAAAATCAGGGAGGGTTGCTACTTTTGGTATTTCCTTGTGCTGAAGAGGGATAGATGCCTTAAGCCCTGTTTAGATCTTCAGTTTCTAAATACCTTCTTGCTCATGGACAAATTCAAAGTACTCATACTGGCCCAGATCCTGTGTCTTCGACCCGAGCGACTGAATGTTGTCCTTGGACCTGCAGGAAGCATATTTGTATACCCTGTCCTGCAGTCCCACAAACGTTACCTGCGGTTCAAGGTAGGCTAGGAGCATTTTCATCTTGCCGTGCTCCACCTTGGCCTCACCAGTGGCTCAGTGCTATTTACAAAAGAAATGGTGTTGGTCGCTGCCAACCTTTGGAGGTCAGAGATATTAGATTTCATCTATATCAACAATTGGCTTATGAATACAGACTCATCATGGTCAGTCATTGATCACCTCCAGAGGGCAACAAACTTCCTGACATCGTTGGCGTTTGGTCAATGATCCAAACTTTTACATCTCTCTTTCACAAGAACTTCTTTTCATTGAAGCTGTCATGGATATTATACAGGTCAGGGCATTCCCTCCTGTGCAACAGGTCCAGGATCTTCAGGATATCATCCCAATATTTCAGCCTCTGTCCTTGGTCTCGCTGAGAGCTGCTCTGAGCCTTTTTTCAGCCGTTTAGCCTCCTGCGTTCTCCTTATTGACTAAGCCAGGTGGCATAAACGGGCTCTGCAATGAGCCAAAAGTTCCAATGGACCCAGCACCAAGGAAACCTAGAAGGTGCCACTCAGATCTCAGAGGAGACTGCACACGATCTGCAAGGGTGAATATTCAGCTGCAATTTGACCAGCAATAATTAGGGGGAGATGTGACAAAGTGCAATTTCTTGAGGTTCCTCGAGATTCAGGAGAAAAACGTATTCAAATGTTGGCACTTCAGTGAGAACAAGTTAGTCCCCAGCATCGGGCCAGTAAGATGGGCCCTCTGACTCAGAGGCATGGTGGAGATGTGGTAATTCGGACACCACTTCTGGGTGGGTTGCCGACAGCACAGGGGCCACAGGCTGTTCAGAACACGTCAGCAATATCCCTACTCTGAGGATAATACATTCTTTGCCTTTGTTCATATAATTGTACTCTCCACTACATAGAAGACCAAATAGGGATGTCACTGATGATCAGCTCGGTGGTTGTTTTTTTTTTATCACGAAAGGATAAACGTTTTACTTGTAGAGCAGATGCCTTAAGACATTGGTCTGTTTCAGGAAGTGATGCTGGTGACATGGGTATCTATCTATAATAATAGTTTTAAAATCACCCATCGCTTACTTTCGACTTACCTGGGGTTCCTGAAGACACTTAAAAAAATCCATATGTGCCACTATGTAGCCAACCTTTAATTTTGCTAAATAGCTGTAGAAAAGATTCCTTTGTAGATATGCCTCTCAGGACACTTTATCTAAAGAAAATGAATGTGCAATGCACACGACAAACTGAACTATTAAGAGCTGCTATTATCAAGTAAACCAACAGTAAGCTTTTCATTAACCTAAAAAGTTGGTGTGGAACTGCCTGAATGTGGGCTTGCAGATTACACAGTATTGTCCATATGAGCTCAACCTACTGAGTTATCTGTCACACCATCTGCTGTAGGTGGTGGAACAGCAGGGAAGTCGCCTGAGCGATGAGAAGTGGTGCTCAGTGTCCTGACCTGCCCTCAGGGCACAGCAGCTACTTTCAGAGCAGCACAGCGTTACAGGATAGAAGGGAAGAGCAAAAGGAACATAGCAGGCTCAGAAATGTGCATACAAGGCGTGGCGCGAACCAGGAATGTGCCTTGAAGCTGTTCAGGCTTTCATGAACACAAAGAAGTCTTCTTCACTGCAAACAAACCTTCCCGAAGCTGACCCAATGTGTCCTTTACATTAGCACAATCATCTCAGTGCCACCTTTACATTATTTTACATGGTCCCACCTTTGTCTGTAGTCTTCATCCTGTGTGTGCATCTTCGTTAAATGTTCAAGCTTTTTTTTTTAATAACTATTGATTTTCATTTGAACAGCATGATGAACCATACATTTCTATAGGTTGCACTAAGCCAAGTGGTTCATGCAGTCAGTTACAAAATACATCCTGTTTAAGGTCATAATATCTGAATCCCCCCAAACAGCATAAAAGACAAGGATAAGGATGTGGTTCTATTACTTTATAGTTCTGTAATATGTGGCAGGGTAATCAAGCAAAGGATGACCCATGGATTCAGTCTCCATTTATAACAGTGACTGTTTTTGAAACGCATTCCATTCCTAAAGTATTCCACCGTCTTAAGTACCAGTGTGTCGACAGGGGGCAGTTTTCCTTTTCCAAATAAGCTGCCAGAGTGTTTATCACCACTGCCTGGCAATTCCACATTAGCCGTCCACCGGCCGCAGTTTGATGTTTCAACAGAGGGGTCTCAGCCCAGGTTAGACGCCCATCTTCATTGGGAGTGGGTTACTTTATATTGTTTTCATGGCAGTTGTTATTTCGGCCTACAAGGGTTTCATTTGTGGGTAAATGCATTAAATGTGCTCATGATTTATACGGCTGTAGATACCTGCTGTCCAATGCCTTATAATAGGCTTCTCTCCCTACTATACTATATGTATCTCTACTATCTACCCAGTATGTTCCATCAAGTGTTGTCTAATGTTTGCCCTTGTATAGTGGACCAGTGGTTCTGAAATTGATGGGGTGTCATCTTATTAGCGCATAGAAGTATATTTTAGTGTTCCTGGTGCCTGCAAACATTAATTTGCCCTTGTGTAATTAAACTGCTGCTCATGTAAAGCGTTTCAATACCTTCTGTGTCAGTTCACACTAAACAAAGCCGGCAAAAAATGCCCCTGTACAAAGTGCAACTAGAATGCCTGGATAAATCACAGCTTTCTGCTGAAATTGTGTGATCTTAGGCAAATATTTTGTTACCAAAGCTTTTGTCTTTATTATCGTGTATGCAGGTATTTTTAAATATGATTTCAGAATATTTGGTTTATGAAAACCTATTGTATTTAATTTAATAGGCTATAATGTCTCACTATCATAATACGGGCCATCCACATCGTGTACATGACTGTCTTGCTTCTCAGTTCCCTAAAGAGACTTTGGTTCTGTTAATATTGAACTCATTACTCAAGGAGTTCCGCAAGGTTCGGCGCTGAGCCCCACTCTTTTCAACTTATACGTCCAACCTTTGGCGGCGGTTGCGAAGAGTTGGGGTCTCACTTTGGTATCTTACGCCGATGATACCCAGCTGGCAGTGGCTCTCAATGGGGACTCTGACCAGCTGGCATCTAACTTTGCGGATGGTTTGAGGGCTGTTGCTGGCTGGCTTACCACCAATTGTCTTCAGCTCAACGCCCTCAAAACCGAGGTGATGGTGTTAGGGAGACATCCAGATCTGTGGGACGCGAGCTGGTGGCCAAACTAGCTGGGTCCCCCGCCTAAACCGGTCTCCGAACTTAAAAACCTTGGCGTGTGGCTGGATTCCAAACTTTCCTTCTCGTGGCATACTAAGAAAGTGGCATCTACATGCTTTGGCATCTTGCGTGGATTGAGGCCTATCCTCAAATTTTTTGATGCCCCCACTCGCCAGTTGGTGATTCAAGCCAGCATTGCATCAAGGCTTGATTACGCAAGTTCACTGTTCTTAGGTGCCAATCAGGCGGAGGTCCTGCGACTCCAACGGGTGCAGAACGCGGCTGCCAGAGCTCTGGTAGGCCTGCCACGGTTCTGTTCAGCTCGCAGTACAATTTGTAAACTACATTGGCTGCCAGTAATCAGGCGTATAGAGTTTAAGACGCTATGCTTCGCATTCAAAATTCTTAAAACCGACACCCCTACTATCCTCCAGCATCTTCTGACCTTGTACACGCCATCTCGCAGCCTTCGCTCCGCTAGTCAAAATCTAGCACTTGTTCCGAGATTTAAAAAAAGTAGACTAGGTGGTCGTTCTTTTTCTGTGTTGGCTACCAAGCTTTGGAATGCGCTCCCTCTGCACATTCGAGCCTTGGAAGACCTTTTGGTTTTTAGGAAGGCGGTTAAAACGCATCTCTTCCCCCTATCTTATTAGTACTTTCTGACCTCCTTTATTCTGTTAGTTATGTTGCCTCTTCAGTTATAGCGCCGGGACGCCCCTTTGCTGAGGCAGCTGTGCGCTCAAAAAACTAAGTAACAAGTAACATAACTCAGAGATACCGGCGAGCAACAAGGCCACAGCGCAAGATTAATGCACAGTATGAAAAAAAACCTGCAGGCAAGCAATGTGGTGGTTAAAAAAAAGAAATGCTATTAGGGAAGCAAATTAAGTCAAATGTGAACATGAGCTTTCTTGCAGACTTGCGTACCTTAATTATTATTATTCCTGTTGATTTGATTTGATTTAGATCTTATATAGCGCATACTGTCACCCTACGGGTATCCTGGCGCTTCAGACTGACAGACTGTGACCAGAGTGAAACAGATCTTTGGCCCTATTTTCCCCAGACTGCTTGCAATAGGGCTGGGCACTATAGCCTGCGAACTCCCTAAAGAATGTGTTCTTTACAACTCACAAAAATACTCCAATATGGGCTGATGTTGAGAATGTCCTCCCCAACAGATCTCTCCAAGCAGGCCAGCTCAGGAACACAATTATACACAAATTTCAGATGGCAGCCCGGTTTAGTAACCAGCTAAGCAGACTATATCATATGATGTGCCATATTGTAATTTTTGCATTCTTAACTGTATTTGGGTATTTGCACCTCCATTAGAACCAGTTTAACACCCCAAGCTAGCAGTAAGCAACAGAAATCTGACGGGTCAACCATCGCAATGGGCCTGTAACTGCGTGGCAACAGCTGGCTCTGTTTTTGGTACCTTTTGATCTGTTTCAGATGGACACAATTAATTTGGGTAAATCTGCAGATTATGCAGTAGATCGAATTACAGCAAATGCATCAAATCTATAATTATGCGGAAAAATGCCTCTGCCTCGCAGTCTAACAATTCCATTGGCCAAACCTATGACCAAATATTTACAAAGGCAAACACAGGTGGAGATAAGTTGTAGGTTACTTTGCATTACTTATTGGGATGAGCGATCAATTGAGCTAGAGCGCAAGGCAGATGCCTAGTACATGAGGCATGGGTGATTTGTGCAATGTATATTTAGGGTTCAATTATGATTTTACTTTGGCCTTCTTTATGGGTTTTTTTGGGTGATTAATGCATGACACCATGCATCAGACCAAAAACAGGGTTAAGCTCCTTACTGCTAAACAGACGCTTTGGATTAAGTGATGATATGATTTTTGGCTAACTTTATTGAACCAGGGATGTTGATGGATATTCTGTCTCTTCCAATTGCAGATACTTGCCCTACCACACACACAAGATTTTACAGTCCTCTATCAGGTCCCAAGAAGCTACCAACTAAAGGGCATATGTATCAATGAAAGGTTTTGTGATTTCTAAATAGCGATTTTTAGAGAATTGCTATTTGAGAATTACAAAATGATATTTAATTAAAAAATCACAAATATTTTGCGATTCCTTCATATTCCTTAATTGCGCCTTGCAAATTGCGAGTCGCAATTAAGGAATCCCTTCCCATTCCTTCCTGTGGGCCAAGAAGCCCATAGGAATGAATTGAAATTGCGTGCGCAAATTGCAAGTACCCAATAGGTTCTCGCAAACTGTGCACACAATTTCAAGGGTACAAGGGTTTCAAAAGGACACCCTGTTGCACCCCTGAAATGTGCAACGTGTATTTTTATATTGATTGAGTTAATAAAAAGCAGAACTTTAATTGTTATTAGTTTCTTTTTCCTCTCTGTTACTAGATAAGACAAGCAAACGGTAGATTGCCTAGGTTGTTATTTTTCACACATGTGGAGTACGTACATGCCCTAAGGGTATGTATGTGTGCCACATGGCACTTTGAAAACAGCAAAAAAGTGTTTTTTTTTAAGTAGCACATCAATTAACAACATTGACAGATTGGGAGAAATGTTAAGTGACGAAGTTCCTCCTTTACGTATGCACCTGACAAAGTGCACAGATTTTAATTGACTTTTAGGCCCCTATTTCAAAGGGGAGCTCCTTCAAGATATGGCCAGTTCACCTTACTCTTTGATCATTGATGAATCTACTGACATTTCCGTAAAGAAACTACTCTGCATCTGCGTAAAATACTTCAGTCAGAAAAGTAGCAGAATTGTGAGTAGCTACCTTTAGATGATAGAACTGCAAGAGGCATGTGCACAAGACGTTGCAAATGCACTTCTGAAGTTCCTCAGAGACAGCAGGCTTCCAATTGAGAGTTTGGTAGGGGTTGGTACAGATGGCGCAAGTGTGATGTGTAGCAAAAACCACTCCACATACACTTAGTTGAGAGAAAAGCAGCCTACTTTGCAGCTTGTATATTGCATCTGCCACACGCTCAACATTGTTGCTAGAAAAGCAAAGCGGAGTTTGACGAGCAATGTGGAGCTCATGGTGCGAGAATCCTACAACTGGTTTGCACATTCTCCAAAGCGCCAGGCAGTCTACACAGTTGTATATCAAACCTTGGATAGAGGAATGCCACGGAAGCTTATTTCGCCATGTAAAACGAAGTGGCTCATCATGCTGGATTGTGTGGAGCATTTTCTGGAGCAGTATGATGTTCTAAAGCTGCACTTTTGCAATGCATCATGTGTAGAGCATTGCAATGCAGCTAGAATGCTGCAAGAAATGTACAATGACGATACAAATGATCTCTATCTCATTTTCCTTAACCCCATGTTGCAGGAAATTAAGGCAGTGAACAAAGCATTTCTGCTTGAATCTGGTGATGTCCTCCACATATTTCGGGATTAGCAAACTTTATATAGGTCAACTCTCAGAAGAATTCTAAAGCCAAGTGTCCTCAGTACCAATAGTGAACAGCAGTTGCGTAATTTCTTCAAGGTAGTGCCATTTATCTTGCTCAGGAGGATGTTGAACGTGGCCTTGACTTCCACAAAATGCTCCAAAAAAGAAAACTGCTGCCAAGGACTGCATAGAAAAACGGTGCACAAACTTTGTTAAAGTTCTGGCAGCAAAATATCAGATGCGCTTGCCAGATTCGCTGAGCCTCCTAAGACATTTGGGACTTTTGAAGCCACAAAATGTGCTTTCAGATTCTAAACCTCTGGTTACTGTCTTGCCAAAAGAGTTTTTTGCAGACCCAACACACATCTTAGAAACGCTGCGGGGAACAGTGACTTCATGTTCATTCAATAACTCATCTGGTATACAGATGCAGCTGGGAATCGTCAGTTTCAGGAGTTGGCCATGGGTGCCATTAAACTTCTGACCCTACCCATATCAAATGCACAAGTGGAAAGAGTGTTCTCACAAATGATCCTGCTTAAAAATGAGAACTGTAACTGAATGGGACTGAAACTGCTAGCAAATATACTAAACATAAAATTTGGACTAAAGCTCAATGGTCGGGGGCATGGCCAAGATGGCGGCATGAGCAGACGTTCTTCTCCGGAGCTCCCGCCGATGGCCTTCACCAGCAACGGCTCGCAGGCCGTCATAGCCACAGTCGGTCCAGATCCCGGTGCGGATTTTGTCCCGGAATCGGGGGAGGCAGCTGAGAGCTGGCAGGCGGTTCCCGAAAGGCGATCTCAGGCTGTGAGGCGGTCAGAGTCTCTGAGCGGCCCGAGGTTAGTGGTGGTTCCCGGTAGTTGGCGCTGGAGCTGTGAGGTGGGGCCGCCATCTTAGGACGAGCCCACAGCGGATAGACGGCGGCGGAGACGCGCGCGGGCCCTGGCGGAACTGCCAGTAAACGAGTCGACTGGGCTTACTGTGCCTGTGGGGCGGCCGGACCCCGCCGTGAGGAATGACCGCTCGGCTGACATCAGGGTGTGTGTGAGGCCCGGGGTTCTGGCCTGTGGAGGCCCGCCGCGCAGTCTGGTTGGTGGGGCCCGAGGTCGGATGAGGAGGTCGGCCACGGGGGCTTGCAGTGGCACCGGTGAGTGGTGCAGAGCTTGGCTGGAGGCACTGGGCTGCGGCAGAGACTGGGGAGTCGGTGCAGGCCTGAATGTGGGCCACAGAGGTGAGCGGGACGGCTGCGGGGGACAAGGTTAGCCTTGGACATTGTGGTGGTGATGGAAGGCTGGCCCGGGAATCTATTTTAGGAGAGGTGGTGGCTGCTAGCGACAGGAGGATGGCGCAGACGCGGCGGGCCCTGGTGGGGAGCCTGGAGCCACTGCCGGTGAGTGAGGGGCGGCATGGCAGAGGGCCCCTTGTGACAGAGACTGCCCAGTGGATCATCGGTGCGGAAGGTCTCGGTGAGCTTGGTGGTGGCGGGCCGTCGTCAGAGGGGGCGGCCGGACTTGAATAGGTGCAGAGAGAGGCAGACAGCAGTGTGGTGTTTGGCAGTAGCGAGGCCCGGTGTGCCAGATCCGGTGAGACTGCGACGACTAGAGGATCGGGCAGAAAGCAACGCACTCCCCGCGCCAGCTGGCGAGTCACCGGAGAATACCGCCCCAGAGTGCCTGGTGCCTGTTCTTTGTGGCCACTTGTGGGGCAGGATCTGGTAATTGCGACGTGCGGGGGAACCTTTGTGCTTTACTTGTTCAGCTCCAGGGAGGGCTATGTCCTCTTCCAGAAACAGGAAGGACAGGACCATCAAAGACTTATTTGTTAAGGCGCAGCCGGCTACAATGACCTCTACAGCGATGGCTAGTACCTCTGGGTGGGGGCCCAGCAAGGACGATGGAGCTGAGCCCATTACCAAGGCGTTCCTTGAGTCCAGGTTCACCGCTCTCCGGGACGACATCCACACCCTCAAGCAAGAATTTACCTCAAAAATTCGCGAAGTCCGTCGGGAAATGGATGGAATTGGTGAGAGGATTGCTGATCTGGAGGGTAAGAGCAATGGAAGGGACACCGAAATAGCGGCCTTGCAGCAGGAGATACTCGGAATCCATGGACAGCAAGTAGATCTTCAAACACATGTCGAGGACCTGAAAAACAGGTCCCGGCGCCACAACATTCGCATTAGGGGAGTGCAAATGGGTGAAGATTCGAAGGACCTGTTTGTCTACGCCAGGGAGCTTTTTAACCACATCCTGGCCTGGCCCTTGGAGACTGAGCTGCGACTGGACTGCGCGCACATGGTGGCTCCCTCGAGGGCCCTGACTGCTTCCCCACAGGACATACTAGTCTGTGTCCAGGATTATCGCACCAAAGAAACCATCCTCTAAAAGGCATGACAGATGCAACCTCTGCAGTTTCGAGGACAGTCCCCGGTTCTCTATCAGAACTTATCCGCCCTGACCTTGCAGAAGAGGAGGTCCTTCAGGCCTATCACTGTGCACCTGCAGCAATACAATATTGCCTATAGCTGGGGTCACCCGTTTAGACTGGTATTCTGCATGGACAACAAACTGTACCAGCTACGTTCGTTGTCGGAGGGCAGCAGACTGCTAGGTGTGAAACTGCCGGAATCGGAGGGGGGGGGAAGATTCCAAAGAAGAGGTTGAGGATTCCAAACCCCGATGGCGTCTAAAGGGCCGCAGGCGGCGCCCCCGGGAAGCCCCGCGCGGCAGAAGTCATGGAGGGGAGAAAGTCGGCTCTGGAGGCAGTTTCTGCAGAGTCCCCCAACACTCCGCATGGTTGACTATTGACTCTGTAGGAGACCGATTGTTTGATTTTCTACGGCCTAGGCCGTTGGTGGAGAGAGGGGGCTCTCATGTTGGTGATTTACCCGGATATCTTTCACTAATCAACCATGGTTGATGGACTGTATGTTTTTGACCTGTTGTGTTTTTTTATTGTGTTTGGCAGTTTGGGAATGGGTGGTGGGGTAGGGGGAGGGTGTCCAGTGCTCCACGTCCGAACTTTTCTTAGCTCCAGAGTGGCCTCCCATGGCCGAGTTGTCACGTTCCCTTTGGTGGTCCATTACTCTGGCGAAGCCGCTTATGATCCCCAGGGGGTAATCTTTATCCTAGTACCTTTTGGTCATGCCTGCTGCTACTCTTAGGATCCTCACCCTCAATGTGAGGGGTCTTAATAATCCAGTGAAGTGCAGGGAGATATTGTCGTGCTAGGAGAACACACAAGCAGACATCTGCTTGCTCCAGGAAACTAATTTGCTGGCGCACGACTGTCATAGGCTCAGGTCCCGTAGATTTCCCACTCAGTTCTTCTCTTCCTGTTCTAGTAAGACAGCTGGAGTGGCAATACTGGATGCGCAGTGATTCAAGGGGGAGGTACTACACAAAGGTGCTGAGCTTAAGGGTCACAAAAGGGGGTGGTGATGACGGTGCATCCGAACCAATCAAATACTCACACCCAGTCAACAGATCTGGGTCTAATCCACCACCGTTCTTTAGCCCACTCCGCCACCCCAGTTCAGACATGGCCATATGCAAATCAGCCTGACCCTGTGCCTCATGGTAACAGTCCAGCCCGAACTGCCAAGCCATGGCTTCCCTGGACCAGAAACAAGCTTCCGAGGACTGGTTTCTGGCATTTCAGCCGTCTTCAGCCCAGCTTGCTTGAATCCAGTGGCAAAGTGAGCAAGGGACTCACGTCTGAGCATACCCTGCCAACTTATGGCGAACAAAGCGGTACAAAAGGGGGTGGTGATGGACGGAGCATCCAAACCAATCAAATACTCACACCCAGTCAACAGATCTGGGTCTAATCCACCACCGTTCTTTAGCCCACTCCGCCACCGCAGTTCAGACATGGCCATATACAAATCAACCTGACCCTGTGCCTCATGGGAACAGTCCAGCCCGAACTGCCAAGCCATGCCTTGCCTGGACCGGAAACAAGCTTCCGAGGACCGGTTTCTGGCATTGCAGCCGTCTTCAGCCCGGCTTGCTTGAATCCAGTGGCAAAGTGAGCAAGGGACTCACGTCTGAGCATACCCTGCCAACTTATGGCGAACAAAGAGGTACAAAAGGGGGTGGTGATGGACGGAGCATCCGAACCAATCAAATACTCACACCCAGTCAACAGATCTGGGTCTAATCCACCACCGTTCTTTAGCCCACTCAGCCACCCCAGTTCAGACATGGCCATATGCAAATCAGCCTGACCCTGTGCCTCATTGGAACAGTCCAGCCCGAACTGCCAAGCCATGCCTTCCCTGGACCGGAAACAAGCTTCCGAGGACCGGTTTCTGGCATTTCAGCCGTCTTCAGCCTGGCTTGCTTGAATCCAGTGGCAAAGTGAGCAAGGGACTGGCTGAAGATGGCTGATAGCCAGAAACCGGTCCTAGGATGCTTGATTCCGGTCCAGGAAAGACATGGCTTGGCAGATCGGGCTGGACTGTTCCCATGAGGCACAGGGTCAAGGCTGATTTGCATATGGCCATGTCTGAACTGGGGTGGTGTGGAGTGCAAAGAAAGATGGATTTAGGGCCAGATCTCTGTACTGGGGTGAATGTATGACATTGTTCTGCATTCTGTCCATCAACTGTTGTTTTTGCATTTGTCACCCCGAGTGGGATGGGTATGCTCAGACGTGAGTCCCATGCTCTCCACACCACTGGAGTCAAGCTATCCTGGCTGAAGACGGCTGATATCCAGAAACCGGTCCTAGGATGCTTGATTCCGGTCCAGGAAAGACATGGCTTGGCAGTTCGGGCTGGACTGTTCCCATGAGGCACAGGGTCAAGGCTGATTTGCATATGGCCATGACTGAACTGGGGTGGTGTAGAGTGCAAAAAAAGATGGATTTAGGCCCAGATCTCTGTACTGAGGTGAATGTATGACATTGCTCTGCATTCTGTCCATCAACTGTTATTTCCGCATTTGTCACCCCGAGTGGGATGAGTATGCTCAGACGTGAGTCCCATGCTCTCCACACCACTGGAGTCAAGCTATCCTGGCTGAAGATGGGTGATAGCCAGAAACCGGTCCTAGGATGCTTGATTCCGGTCCAGGAAAGACATGGCATGGCAGTTCGGGCTGGACTGTTCCCATGAGGCACAGGGTCAAGGCTGATTTGCATATGGCCATGTCTGAACTGGGGTGGTGTGGAGTGCAAAAAAAGATGGATTTAGGCCCAGATCTCTGTACTGGGGTGAATGTATGACATTGTTCTGCATTCTGTCCATCAACTGTTATTTTTGCAATTGTCACCCCGAGTGGGATGGGTATGCTCAGACGTGAGTCCCATGCTCTACACACCACTGGAGTCAAGCTATCCTGGCTGAAGACGGCTGATAGCCAGAAACCGGTCCTAGGATGCTTGATTCCGGTCCAGGAAAGACATGACTTGGCAGTACGGGCTGGACTGTTCCCATGAGGCACAGGGTCAAGGCTGATTTGCATACGCCATATCTGAATTGGGGTGGTGTGTTGTGCAAACAAACGTTGGATTTAGGCCCAGATCTCTGTACTGGGGTGAATGTATGACCTTGTTTCGCATTCTGTCCATCAACTGTTATTTTTTAGCTTAAGGGTCGGCTGCTGACTTATCGCTTTGCTCTGGGTGGAATGACCTTTACTGTTGGCTCTATGTATGCCCCGAACGAGGGCCAGGAGAAGTTCCTACACGCCGCACTTACTGAGGCTACAGCCACGTCGGATCGTAATATCCTTTTGGGGGGCGACCTGAACTTAATGTTTGACAACCTTCTAGATAGATCCTGTCAGCGCACGCACCAGGTAGGGGCGATCTCTGCAGAAGGACGGAGGAGACTGGGCGATCTAGACCTGCATGACCTCTGGCGTAGTTTTTATCCCTCAGACAGGGAATACTCCTATTATTCGAATGCACATAAGACTTATGCACGATTAGATCATCTGCTGGGTTCAGCACCAATGCGTGCGCTTGAGACCACTGTCGAAATTGGGGTGGCCTCCCTATCTGATCACGCCCCGGTCCTCGCCACTTTTACTCTCCTGCCGGCCTCGCGCCCCTGCAGGGTGTGGCACCTTCGGGATGCTCTGTTACATAGAGCTGACATTGTTAAACACATACAGGCCACCATCACTGATTACCTCTCACATAATGTGAATTCTGAGACATCTCTGGCAACGCAATGGGCTGCGCTGAAGGCTGTAGTAAGAGGGGAATTAATTGCGCTCTCGACGGCGGACAATAAGGAGCGCCAACGTAAAGGCGAGGAACTCACTCAACGCGTCCGTGAATTAGAACAGATGCACCAGAGGACGAGGGCCCGAGGGTGTGACGACAACTTAAGGCCATGCGCCTTCAACTGACTGCACTTGACCAGGATCGGGCAGAGTACTCGGCCTTGAGACTTAGTCACGCTTATTATACTGGGGGGATAGGTGTGGGAGACTGCTGGCTAACAGGTTGAGGGAGGGGCGTCAACGACAAGGGGTTAGGGAGATTGTTAGGCCAGATGGAACCAGCACATCGGAAGATGCTGGAATAGCATAAACGTTCTGCGACTTTTATGCTGCCTTGTATACGGAGGATCTGTCTGATAGCTCAGAAGGGATTGCCTGTCTGGATTCGGTTTCCCTGTCCTAATTGATGACGGCTCAGGCCGAGCACCTTGATAAAAACATCCAAAAGGAGGGGGTCATAGCTGCCATATCCCGCCTCAAGTTAGCGAAAGCTCCGGGGCCGGACGGGTTCCCCGCTATTTTCTACAAGAGGTTTTGTACGGTGCTTGCCCCCCCTTCTTACTCAATTGTTTAATTCCTTTGCTGAACTGGGTGCGATTCCACCTGATCTTTTAGGGGCTTCTATCGCAGTGATTCCTAAACCTGGGAAAGATAAGACGAAATGCGGGCATACCGCCCGATATCCCTCCTTAATGTTGACCTTAAATTGTATACAGGGATCTTGGCCGCCCGCCTCTCTCCTCTCATGCCCGGTCTCATTGAGCCAGATCAGGCGGGTTTTATACCCAAACGTCAGATGTCAGATAACACCAAGCGGATTCTTCATCTTATAGAAAAGGCCGGCCGGGTTCCCGGGGAGTATATGATGTTGGCTATAGAAACCGAAAAGGCGTTTGACCGCGCCCATTGGCCCTATTTAGAGCAAGTGTTAGCGAGGGTGGGGGTGCGGGAGAAGTTCTGTACTTTTATTTTTAATTGCTACAAATTCCCGACAGCAACGGTCAGAGTGAATGGCTACACCTCTTCCAGTTTCCGTATCGGCAGGGGCACGAGGCAGGGGTGTCCCTCTTCACCCTCTGTATGGAGCCTTTGGCCCAAAAAATAATACAGAATCCGGCGGTTGAGAGGAGCAAGTTTGGGGCCTACGTTCACAAAATAAGCTTATATGCGGATGATGTGCTGATCTCCCTTGTAAGCCCGCGGACAGCGCTACCAGCCTGTTTGGCGGACTTAGACACTTTCACCAGGGTGGCTATATTCAAGGTGAATGCAGATAAGCCCATGACTTTGGACCTCTCGCTGACCCCCTCTACAAGGGATCACCTGCAGAGTTTGTTTCCCGTGCAGTGGGCGACGGACACTATTCCGTACCTGGGAATACAGCTGGCTCCCTCCCTTTCTGTTATGGCCGCTACCAACTATGCTATTCTTCGCGAGATCGGGCAGTGGAAGCACTATCCCCTTTCCTGGTTAGGGAGAATCGTGGCAGATAAGATGACGATTTTGCCACAGATCCTTTATCTCTTCAGTGCTCCCCCTCTCTGGCCACCGGGTAGGTGGATCCGGCAGATGCCATCTGACCTGGCCCAGTTTATCTGAAATGGTAGGAAGCCGAGAATGCGCAGTACACTAACAACACTCTTTCCGGAAATGGGGGGACTGGGAGTTCCTGATCTTAAAGTGTATTATCAGGCGGCACAACTACGATACCTGGTCGAGTGGAGCAGATGGGAATCGGAAAAGCATTGGCTGTTCCAGGACCAGGCGGTTGCGGCAAGGACCCTACAGGAAATCCCCTTTCTGCACAAGTTTCACAGACCCCCTAACTTGTACGCCTCTCACATAACGAGAGTTCCCCTTGAAGTGGGGGATGCTACTAACATCAGCAACGATTTTACGACTTTCTCGTCTCCCCTCACTTCATTGGTCGACAATCCGGATTTCACACCGGGAGTTGTGGACACGGCCTTCGCGCACTGGAAGGCGGCCGGTTGTCGGTTCTTGTATCACAAATATGGCCCGGAGGGTATTTTGCCCTTTCCCCAGTTTAGGCAAGATTTCGGGTTCCTGGAGTCTGAGAGAATGCAATACTTACAGGTGCAGCATTGGGCATTGCAACCGCAGGTCCGCAGTTGCGCAAATAGGCACCTCCCAGCTTATGAGCGATGGCTCATCACTCGCACGACAGACTCCAAACTAATCTCCGACCTCTACAAGATGATGCAGGGCACTCTGACATACACACACAACCCCGGCAGGGAGCGTTGGGAGAGAGAGCTAGGTAGGAGACTCACTCGGAAAGAATGGGAGGGGATATATCATAGCGCCCGACACTCTTCGTACCACATGGGGCTCACGGAGACACTCACAAAAGTGGTGACGTATTGATATTACACCCCAGAGGGGCTGCATGAGATGGACCGTGACCGAGACACTGCGTGCTGGCGTGGCTGCGGCCAGGTAGGCAACCTGGTGCATATATTGTGGGAATGCGTGCATATCCAACCTTACTGAGCTCAAGTGCTGGATGAGGTAGACAAACACTTCGAGACAGACGTCCCACGCTTCCCGGCTTATGTACTATTAGGTCCCCCTAATCCCCTGACCTACCCATTGAAGTCTCGTAGGGGCAGACTGATGGTCATCGCATTAGGCTCTACAATGCAAAACATACTAGTGCACTGGCGCACTCCCGCAGTCCCCTCCTTTGTGGGTTGCCTGTGGCAGGTGCTGGGGATGGAGAAGTTGTCGCTCACTATGGCGGGGGAGGGATCTAAATTTGATGATTTGTGGCAACCATTTCTGTCTATCCTATCCTCCGAATTTAGGGAAATCACATGTCCCAGATATTAGAGATTGTTACGCCTCACGGAGCCACAGAAGGCGGATGGTAGGGTGGACCCTGGAGGCTTAGCGTGATTTGGGAGGTGTGTAGAGGGCTTGCTGGATGACCCGGGGCACTGGACGGGGGGTTGTAAGGTTGGGGAGGGGGATGCTTCTTTTGTCTGGTTATTTCTTTTTTGGTTTTCTTCCTATGTTGGTATTCCATTTCTCTGATTGAGAGCCTGGGCTTCAGCCTTGCGGCGTGGGCGAGCTGTACTGCGCTTAGATTTTAATTGATGATACCTGGCTGTAAATGGAAGTCTTTACGTGTTTAAACTCAATAAAAACATTTAAACCATAAAGCTCAATGGTCTTAATTCATCTTCGTTCAAGCTCTCTCCTGAACTGGTGGCAAAGTTCAACCGCAGTATCTACAATTAATTTGTTTTACTGCCTTGCTGAGCAGCAGCTTATCCTAACCTTTGTTCGCTAACAGCATCCCTGAAACTGAACACTTTACATACCAAATTGGGCAACAGAGTGTATTACACATTATCAGGGTTTTTATATGTGCAAATACCAGCTCCAAATGCAAATCCCTCCACAGCACATAACTTGCCACAATGGTTCCAAACGACTCACTGCTGCTGCATTGTCCTCTTGCCCTACCCTACCACTGCCAGGCTTTGAAGGATACTGCTGCTCCTGGCGGTCCCACTGCCAGACTCTGAAAGATGCTGCTATTCTTGGCAGTGTTATAGCTGCCTTGGTTCGAGGAAATTATTAACAAATAAAAAATACTTATGCATGAAAACACAGAAAAAATTGTCTTAGGAGGAAATCCTAAAAAGGTACCCAGCATTGAGACAAAGGTTTATACAAACACATATTTTTAGTAAAACAGCAAATAGAGCACAGCAATTACAAAACAGTTGAAGAATACATAAAAGGTGCTCACATAGTTAGTCAGGGGACATCACTAAAGACCTAATGTACAGTGTCAACAAAAACAATAGCAGAGGGAGACAACATTTTAAAACAAAAAAAGGCCAACAAATAACAAGAATAGAAGATCGCAATCAATGCTTCCTCATACGTATGTGCCAAAGACAGGCGTCAACGGCGTTTCGACCTATAAGGTTTTCAAGGTCATCATCAAGACAAGTGCATTATTAAGAGTGCACCCAGTTCAAATAATTTGTATAATCCGAGACAAAAGTACTCAGATAAATTGCAAAAGGGACCTCATAAAGACTGCATTGGAAGTCCAGCAAAAGAAATGAATCATAAATCAGCATATCTTAAATGTAGTGCCACTGCCCAGAAGAAGACGTTTGTGTACCTTAACTAGTCAGAACAATTTTGCCCACTTCAACCTGCCACTGCCAGACCGTGTAAGATTCTGCTACATTTTGCACTGCCAGATGTAGTTTGCACACCTTAACCTGCCACTGCCAGACCCTTAAGGACGCTGCTATTTTTGGCAGTGCCACTACCAGACTCTGGGATGCTGCTAGTCTTCACAGTGCCACTCTCCTACTTTGAAGGATACTGCTGCCCCTGGCAGTGCCATATCCAGACTCTGAAGGCTGTTGGTAATATTGGCACTGCCTGGCCAAGAAGATGTTTTTTACCATAACCAGTTAGAGAAATGTTGCCCACCTCAACCTGTCTCTGACACTCTGAAGGATGCTGCTACATTTTGCACTGCCAGAAGCATTTTGCACACCTTAACCTGCACTGCCAGACTCTGAAGAATGTTGCTACTCTGGACAGTGCCAGGCCCAAAAGAACTTTTTGGCACAATAGAACTTTCCATTGCCTGAACACCGAAGGATCCACCATACTGTTGCCTGGCAATGAACAAGGGATGGAGATTCTTCTGTGAGTCTGCAGAATGCACTTGCACTTTATCAGGTATTAGCTCATGGGAACATCAGTAGGAAGCTCTGCGCCCCATGCAATGGACTGGTCTCTTCTGATGAGTACCAAAAAGTATGAAACATACGTATCTTGCTCAAGTAAAAAGATGTTCAGCATTGCTCTTGAAGCATTAAAACAAGTGTGAGCAAACATGGAGCATTGGCCTATATTCCCGTTACTCTGGGAGGCCTGATGTGAGTATGCAAAAGGAACTTCTTGCTGAAGAGTTTCTTTCCCCTGAAGAACATTTCCGCGATTGCAGTCTCCAACATTGGACCCAGAAAATATTTGGGCAGCTTGCCCCACTTCATGCAATATCAAGTGAGTGACAGTTTTCCTGACAGACCAACTTTGATTTTATTGTACAAAATATAGGCAATCTGATTGATGTGGATACTAAACATATAATCCTTGAAATAGAAGTATATTTTTGAATGTTGTAGTCCGGCTACAGGTACGTTAATGGAGTGGCAGCATTGGGCTAGTTTGCGGTTGCTTTTGGGCTTGAAATTTGTGAAAAAATTTGACAACACTGATGTGGAATCCGCTCAATCCCAGGCCATCCTTACGGACCTCTGTTTCCCAGCTCGTTTTGGATCTTCTCAAGGATTTGGTGGCTGTCCTTCTAATTTTTAGTTCTGTTATGGCTCTCATTTTGACTGACTCTTGGCAAGAAAAGAGGATTTGTTGTTCTCAGTCAAGAAAGTTATAGCTGTACACGGGTTCCTATTGGTTGCTCTATTGTGAAGTAAAATGGGTTTTTTCCCCAGGGTTTTCTGGATAATGTATTTTTTATTTCTCTTGGCTGCTGTTAAAACAAGCATTGAAAATGCAATAGGTCTCGTCCTCATTTAAGTTCAAGTCTGTTTGTAATTTGGTGGCTTTTTAGCTTTGCTTTTATTAGTGCTTTTTAAACTTTCATGTACATTGTAGGAGAGTAGGGTCTGCAATCCTATGATCACCCAGATTTTTTGCTTTTGTTTCACTGGTTTACGACTTTCCCTGGCTGTGGGCCTGCCAATCAGACCCACAGCCTAGCTGTTCTCTCACTAAATTGACATGTGTACCTTAGGTGCATTATCCAATTGGAACTGGGCCACCTTATCAGACCCTGTAACTCAGTGCATAGGTGTACCCAGGGCCTACCAGGGGCTGAAGCATGTATTATGCCACCCCTGGATGGCCATCTAAATCTGACACAACTGGCTGCACGACAGCTGGGGCAAGGTGGTGTACTCACCCTTTGCTTTAGATATAGTATACCTATGTCTAACCCTAAAAATGGACACACAGATTCCTATCAGTCACTCCTATGGCAGGCCTTGACAATCCTGAAGGCAGAGTGCTTGGAATCGTGTGAAATGGTGCTCTGGCATGAGCGGAGCCCGTTTGCAGCTTGCGGAACCAAGTCCTAATAGCTGTTCCATGATAACGCATACCATATACTCTTAAGTGCATTATAATCCTCGCGGTTAAATGCTATCTTTGGTATTGCTTTATCAAAACATGTCGAGTAAGGTGTCATACGAATTGGAATACTAACCCCTCGCCAATTCTGGCGACGGGGTTAGCATTCCACCCTTCTAGAGGGACACGACATGCATGTAACTATGAACCCCGGTTAAAGTTAAACGAAGCCTCAGCTCCACAAAATGGATGCTGCCACCACAGACACGAGTCTGACCTCCTGCTACTGGGAGTCCTTCCAGCGAGGAGAACTTGGACAAAGGGTTTCCTGTCAGGGGCGGTGCTAGCACCATCCCAAACAGGGTTTTGTGTATCCTGGGTAGGCAGGGCTTTACAGGAAGGTTACTGCTGAGTGGCACCCCGGTGCTCACTACGCATCTGCCGGCTAGAACCAGTTCCAGGGGCACACCAGCCCCTGGCCTGGGGAAAGTCCGGCATGGGAGAGGGGTGTAACCACCCCCCTTCCTGGTCCCACCCCTAGGGCAGGACCTAGTCGCCTACCCACCCCTTTCTTTAGGATAAAGGCAGGAGCGGGGACCCTTCCAAATTAGATCATCTTTGAATCCTGAAACTACTTTCTACGAAAGGAACTCACGACTTCTTCTCAAGATTTCTCCCTTGTGACTAAGGAGTAGTCACCCTGCATCCGCAGGCACCATCTAAGAACTCTGCGGTTTGCTGCACGTCCTTCCTCAGGAATCCGACTGACCAGCACGACGAGACCCGGCTTCCCTGGCACCTCTGACCTCTACCTACCTCTACAGCTAAGCTGAGAACCGTAGGTGCGACGAGACCTCGAGGGACCGGCCATCATCAGAACTGCACGACTTCTATCCAGCACGACCGCCGAGGGATCCTCTGGTGAGTGCTTTGGGGTCCGAGAAGCCCCGACCCTGAGCAGCTCCAGCACCGAAGTCCAGCCTCCCAGCATCTCCACGATCTGCGTGGGGCCCTTCTGCTTTTTGCTGCTCACCGCGTTGTTTGGCTACTAGCCCGCTGGCTTGTGGCCTTCCTAACGACGCCCGACGACATCACTGCTGCTGGTCTGGTTGCTCCAGACTGGCCCTTGCTCCCTTCCAAAAGAGGAGCACCCCGGACCCTCCTGGTCCACTCCAGACGCCATTTTGAGTCCACCGCGTGGGCTTGAATTTGCCAAGACTTGTTGCCCCAATCCTGGGTCCAGCGACGTCGACAGCTTCATCCATCGTGGGACAGCTCGCTCCTCCATCCTGGTCGCCTACAACGTCTCCTGGTCCGTGAGATCTGCAGAGCACAGCGTCGCCCACTCACCTAGTCGAGGTGACTACCATCCGGTGCCCTCCTGGTGCCACCTGACTACTGGCTAGTAGTCACAAACTTGGTCCCCTCTGCTTTCAGGTGTCATCCATCTTCGATCCAGGCTTGGATCAACTCGAACTAACTTCACTGGTCGCCTGCCAGCAACTTCTTTCTTCAGGCTCCTGGTTCGTCTACGAGGATTCCCGACGTCTTTTGAGACCTATGCAGCTGCAGCCCCTGGGCTAGGTAACTTCGGCATTTCAGGGCCCCAGCATAGCCTCACTATCCAAGGGTCAGGATCCACTGTCGTTTTCGACCTACCTTATCGGGTTCGCCCGAGAACACTAACTTTGTCTTTACTAGCTCCCATAGACTTTGTCCCGCATCCAGCGTGAGAGTGCACACTCTGCACCCGAGTCCCCTAGGCCTCCTACTAGTAATCTGAAGGTTCAGTAACGTAGTCCTAGCGATTCCAAAGCCTATTAGTACAGTACTTACCTGCTAGTAATTTTGCATTCCACTTTCAGAGTATATGGTTTTTCGTGCCCCTCGGGCATTTGTGTAAATTGTGCAACTTGAAGTATTTTCATAAGAGTTTTGTTGTGTGCTTAGTACCCTGTCCTCATAAAGAGTACAGGGCTGTTGTGATCTAAATAAATACACTGTTTATTTTCATAACACTTGTGTGGTGTCCTTTCACTTGGTGTTCAAGGGGTATATGTGATGGTATAACAGCTGGCTTAACACGCCCTCTAGAGTTTAGCCCGAAGACTGCTCGTATCCACGCTACTAGGATAGCTGGTCCATAAGGTTGACTTTGCCGGTCACCTGCTGTTGCCGCTGTGTGGAGCTCCTAGTTGTCCGCTGCTGTCGTCTGCTGGGCTTTCCTTCACCGCCGCGGGACCTGCCTGTAGCGCCCAGCACGCTGCCCTGACATCGCCGGTCTCCTCCCCCCGCTGCAGCCTCTGACCACCAGTGCTGCCGCCGAGCGGGGGAGTTGAGACCACAAGCCCCAGAAGCCTCCGCGACCTGGACGGAAGTCGCGTCGAGGCTGAGCGCGCCAGGAGGCGCACAAAAAGGGGCATCCCTTCCCGCGTCGCGGGACGCGCGCGGGCAGGCGCCGGGCTAAGCCCGGGCAAAGGGCGGGCCGTCTGAGGCCGTCCGAGGTTGGCCACGGTTGGGTTGGGCCTGGTCCCTTGGTTACCTGCCCCGAGATCGAGGTCTCTGTGTACTTTCACGTAAGTGTTTGCTTAACTTTGGTCGTGTGTCAACAGCATAATGCCTTCTAAAAAGTTACCTACACCCAGCAACTCTATAGAGAACTACCTGGTACAAGTCGTTGAAAAAATCAACTGCGACAGGAGAGCTTCGCTGGGCATAGATTCATCCACTCAATCCCCTTTTATAGACATTGAGTCAGAGGATCCCTTTGGTCTTGTGAGCACTTTTAGTACAAACAATGATACATCTAACCCATTTCCGGATACCATTATTATTCAGCCTAGTGGCACTGTCGCTGGTCTTGAAGAGCGTAGCGCGCAGGAGGCAGCGCTAGAGTCAACTACTAGTCTTGAGCGTCATATTTCCCCACTAGTACCTACTCCGGGAAAACGGGAATGTCTAAGATCAGCTAAAAATAAAGTGGCTAACCTCCCGAGGAAGCATTCTGAGGAAGACGAGCTAGACTTGTCCAGTGAAGCTTATTTCACACTCACAAACGCCCAATTTAATAAATTACTGGCCCTGATGGACTCTAAAATCAAAGGTGTGGTTAAGCCTCTGGTCAGTAAAATAGACAAGCTAACATCTGAGGTCAACCGACTGGAAGGTCTATTACAACAAACCATGGGTGAGATAGGAAAACTCCCTGATAACGTCGCTGCTAAGATAGAGGAATCTTTAAATAAATCGGTATCCACAGCCATCAGCGGTCTCATCCCTACCCCCGTTTCAAACCCACCACCAACAAATAACATTACTAATAGCACCCCTCCTGGCGCCCCCCTGTTTGCACCGATCTCTGCTGCTGTTGCTGATGATCCATCTACAGAAAAAGGGACTTTCGAGCTTGTGGTTGAAGCTTCCCCACTGGTACTTGTCCTTGCCAATGTTCCTCCTTTGGCTCAAGGAGAGCGGGAAACAACATCTTCTCTAATTAATAAATCTTTATCATGGCTAACCAACAACATCACTCCATGGGGAAAACAGCAACTCTCCCAAGAGCTCGTCAAAGCTAGAAGGGTCCAGTGGATTGGGGACAGGGTGAAAAAGTTTCAGGGGGAGTGCGTCGTTCTACACTTCTCTGACCCTGGGGTTCTGCCTAACATCCTACCTAACATCCTACCACCACAAAGGAGATCAACCTCTATAGTTCCATTGACTCTGGATTTCTTCTATCCCAGAAAGGGTAGTGGCCCAAACGCAAGCATCCTAAGAACCAAATGGAACATTGTGACTAAAAGAGGGAGGAAGGATGTTGCGTCTGTGGATTGGGGCTTGGGGCTGGAAAATCGTTTTTCTGCATTCTCTAATTTAGATGACTGCGACTGACAACCACCTATCGGTAACCCCATCCCCTTGCCCTGCGCTGACAAAAGAACTCCTGACGCAATCAGTAATTTAACAACAGGCTGTACCCAGGGGTATCCGCTCAATGATCCACCAGGTCCATCAAATGCTATTACCATTAACCAGGCCAATGGGGGCAGGGCGTCACATAAGCCCACTACACACCCCAGTTCTCCTATGACACTTATTTCGAAGGAAGAAACAGGCTGTAAAATTATTAGCTGGAACATCGCCGGAATTAGTACAAAAAGGAGCGACAACGAGTGGGTCACCTTCGTCGCAAGTCACGACGTCATCGCCCTACAAGAAACTTGGGACTTGTCTTCCAATCAATGGTTGGACGGTTTTGTAGGCTTCTCAGTCGCGGCCCGCCCCAGTGCTGCAGGCAGAGCGAGGGGAGGTCTCTCGACCTTTTTTTCTTTAGACCTCTCGGGCACGCTGAAAAAAATTGATTATGTTTCCCCAAATTGTCTAATTGTGGAAAGGCAAATCTCCCCATTAAAAAGCATTCTGTTCATCAATTTCTACAACTCTGTCAATAAGGAATTTGGGGGCAATAACATCACCCAACTGGACGCATTTTTAACTGCTTTTATCCAAAATTCCCCCTTCAGTCATGAACTGGTGTTAATGGGAGATTTTAATATTCACCCCTGTAATCTGGGTTGCACCATCCTAGGAGTTACGGAGGCTTGGGAACAGGAGGGTCCACACTTCGAACATACCAGGCGTGGTGAGGATCTGGAGGATTTTCTGGCCAAATTTAACCTCCTTGAATTTACAGCAGGAGAGGCGGTACCTAGAGCATCAACGTTCAAGGGCTCCCCCATGGGTTCTATTATTGACTATATTTTCGTGACCTCTGCCATTTTTAAATGTATTATTTCCTATTGTACTGTGTTTTCGCCTTTTAGTGATCATAATCCTGTTTTCTTGTCCATCCGCTGGGGGGGTGCTTTGGGACCCATGCCAGGGCATTCTAAACAGGGCTTCACCCTTCGCACAACAGACCAAGGCAGGCGTTTGAAATGGGGGAATGTGGTGGCAGATGAGTTTTACACTAATATCGGTCAAAAGATTGAAGAGCACATCAAAATCTGCCAAGATCCGACTGTGCCAGGTAATGACACCATGGCCGCCTTTCAATCAATATGTCATATAGTGGCTGAGAATCTTACGGTATCAAGGGGTAGGGGTGAACAAAAGCTGCATAAATGGTTTGATTCTGCTTGCACCAGGGCCCTTAGAGACTTAAAAATGGCCCTTAAAGCACAACCTAGGGACAGGGCTTTGGTTTCAGTATTGAGAAAAGAGTATAGGGCCGCCACAAAGTCCAGAAGGGATAGCATCAAGCAGGAGGCATGGGACCAACTAAACGACATTAACATCTTGAGAGACAGCAGGCAATTCTGGGCTGTAGTAAATCACCCTTATTTTTCAGATTCTCCAAATCTAGATACCGATTGTGTAATACCCGATGAGAAGTGGCTGGCCCACTTCAGCTCTGTTTATGGTGAGTCTGGTGACTGTTCGCTGCCACAAAAGTGTGCAGGTTCTGTGGCCACACCTATACAATTCAACAGCGGGGAAGTGGAAAAAGCAATCTGTGCCACAACAAAGAATAAAGCCCCCGGCCCAGACGGGGTACCAGCTGACTTTTATTTACACTCCCCCAAATTCTGGGCTGGTATCCTGGCTAATGTGTTCACAGCTGCAAACACCACGCCCCCCCCAAATACATGGGCTACGTCCACCATAGTGCCTATATTTAAAAAGGGCAGAAGGGATGACCCAGGGTGCTACCGGCCCATTTCTCTCCTGGACTCTGCTATTAAGATCCTGGGCAGAGTCCTTTTAGTGAGATTAAGAGATAGCCTGGAGGATTGCGGTGGCCTGGCTGACATACAGTATGGCTTTAGGGAAAAAAGGGGCACGCTAGAACAGTGCTCAAACCTGCACCTTCTGATTTCTAAGTATACGGTGGCCAAGGAGGGGACCTTGTATTTAGCATTTATGGACCTCTCCTCGGCCTTCGACTTGGTCAACAGATCGAAACTTTGGGAAATCCTAACTAATATGGGAATCGACGCCGACTTGGTGGCTTTTATAGCTTCTATGCATCAGGATTTATTCGCTGCTGTAAGAGTAACCAAAGAGGGAAGATGCACGTCAAGTTTTAGATCTCTACGGGGCGTTAGGCAGGGATGCATATTGGCCCCCCTGTTGTTTACTATCTATATAAATGACCTAGGCAAGCATTTACTCGAGGCAGCATGTGACGTACCGCGTGTAGGAGAAGTTAAGATCCCTGCTCTCCTATACGCGGACGATGCTGTACTCATTGCACGCACAGGGGTATGTCTCCAAAAACTGTTGGATGCTTTTGGGACTTTTATGGACCGGTTGGACCTGAAGGTTAATGCATCCAAATCGCACACCATGGTTGTAGGGACACAAGGGAAAAGTGGCAAGAGAGGAACCAAAACCTTCTTTTGTAAAGGGGAGATTGTGTCAGGAGTTCCCGTGTTTCCATACCTGGGAGTGCTTTTTGATAGCAGGGGCACCTGGGGCCCACAGATACGTGCAAAAAGCCTAGCGGTTACAAGAACATCTAGGGCCATCTTAAGTTTTGCTAAAAGGCTGGGACATAGACCCATGAAGGCAATCATCCAGGTTTACAACAGTAAATCCCTTCCCGTGGCTCTGTATGGTGCCTCCCTATGGGGTTACGCACGACTAGAAGAAATCCAGGTAGCCGAAAATAGTTTTTTACGTTCAGTCCTGTCCCTCCCCCAATCCTCCCCGGTTTTCTCCATTCATACAGAACTTGGTTTGGATTACATCCAGGACAAACTGAGATTGGCCCCATTAATATACTGGCTTAAGACCTGGTTAAACCCTGAACTTCTGTTAAATCACACGATCATGAGGGATGTGATGAGTTTAGAGTACAGTCACAAGATACCATGGATGGCGTATTTGCACAAATCTTTTAATGAACTAGGACGTCCAGATTTATTCACCTCCCCCTCGTGTATCACAAAGCAGGATGTGAGTCTTATAAAAAAACAGTTTATGTTTAGGGCATACATGTTGCGAGAAGTCGTCGAATTATCAAAACCATCTGTTCGAATGCATTATTTGTCACTTCAGTCACCTGCAATTGAACCCTATTTATGTTTTGTCACTAATCCGTTCCATAGATTTTTGCTAACAAAATTCAGATTTAACACTATTCATTTTTATTTGGGCCACTTTAATACCTGGATGAAACCTGAGTTAGCTCCCCCCTGCACTTGTGACAATTTCTCTGTTCAGGACAGTTTACATTTTGTTATGTTTTGCGATTTCTTCTCCGACCAAAGGAAAAAATATCTGTTACCAGTCTTAAGAGAAGCGGGCTTCTCCCAGGTGAGACCAGCCATGTTATATTTAAAATCACTGGGTAACATCTGTATCACTTTCGCCATGGCCAATTTCCTTGTGGCAGCAACCAGAGCCAGAAGGGGCATGAATTTGGAAATCTGATGTACATAATGTGTTTCTTAAATATTTTAACTTACCGATTTTTCGTCTCATTAACTTGCTCATAAATGAAACTGTTTAATTCCTTTTTAAATTGTAAATAATACTGTTTTTATGTACTTTGTATGATTTTAACAAATCGAATAAAGTTAATTTGACTGACTGACTGACTTACAACCAATCACCATAAGGGTTGTTTGGACTGATACAAAGTGCTCACTAGAATAGTGAACATTATATATCAGGCCAACTTCTCACATACATAACATGCATATGTATGCATATATGTATGTGTATATGTATGCGTGCATTTATATTTGTATTTATATAGATATGCAGATGTATATATAAGTTTATATACATATGTATGTATAGATATATACACGTACTTATATATAAATGCATATGTCCATAAATGTCCATGAGACCGGGACACACAGGGTGTTTCTGCCGGGTGCGGACCGTGAACTACACGGGGGAGAAGACTGAACACAGACCTCTCCATGGCCCAACGTGTCCTGCAATCGTGGATGGGGCGTGTGGGGACTTGAGGGAACCCGGACATTGCAATTTTGGTAAGCTGCCTGCCGCTATTTGGCCCCCCTTGACTTGGTATTTACAGCGCACATTGTGGAACCCTGTCTTTGAAATCGTCAGGATACTGCATTTTGGGAGCTGTAGTCTCGGACCTGACTACAGCTGTATCCAATTAAGCAGGGTCAGCTGTGCTTCCTACACAGGAAGCACCGTAGAACTTTCAAGGAGGGAGAAGGCACCTTACCTGTTGTAAGCGGCGTCTGAGGAAGGCGGAAACGCCGAAATGCATTATGCTGCGCAACCTTCAATGAATAAAAGGCTCCCTCAACAATCCCTGCTGTGTCCTTTGATCACTGAGCACTGGGTGGTCTTTTCGTCATTTATTCCGCGTGCAGCCAGAAGAACGCGGTACTAGGACCCGCCCCTCCAAAGTGCCCTGGGAGCTGTCTGGCACCGAACTCTGCTTTATCAAGGTATTGAATACCCAGGACCTCCATGAGACCGGGACACACAGGGTGTTTCTGCCGGGTGCGGACCGTGAACTACACGGGGGAGAAGACTGAACACAGACCTCTCCATGGCCCAACGTGTCCTGCAATCGTGGATGGGGCGTGTGGGGACTTGAGGGAACCCGGACATTGCAATTTTGGTAAGCTGCCTGCCGCTATTTGGCCCCCCTTGACTTGGTATTTACAGCGCACATTGTGGAACCCTGTCTTTGAAATCGTCAGGATACTGCATTTTGGGAGCTGTAGTCTCGGACCTGACTACAGCTGTATCCAATTAAGCAGGGTCAGCTGTGCTTCCTACACAGGAAGCACCGTAGAACTTTCAAGGAGGGAGAAGGCACCTTACCTGTTGTAAGCGGCGTCTGAGGAAGGCGGAAACGCCGAAATGCATTATGCTGCGCAACCTTCAATGAATAAAAGGCTCCCTCAACAATCCCTGGTGTGTCCTTTGATCACTGAGCACTGGGTGGTCTTTTCGTCATTTATTCCGCGTGCAGCCAGAAGAACGCGGTACTAGGACCCGCCCCTCCAAAGTGCCCTGGGAGCTGTCTGGCACCGAACTCTGCTTTATCAAGGTATTGAATACCCAGGACCTCCATGAGACCGGGACACACAGGGTGTTTCTGCCGGGTGCGGACCGTGAACTACACGGGGGAGAAGACTGAACACAGACCTCTCCATGGCCCAACGTGTCCTGCAATCGTGGATGGGGCGTGTGGGGACTTGAGGGAACCCGGACATTGCAATTTTGGTAAGCTGCCTGCCGCTATTTGGCCCCCCTTGACTTGGTATTTACAGCGCACATTGTGGAACCCTGTCTTTGAAATCGTCAGGATACTGCATTTTGGGAGCTGTAGTCTCGGACCTGACTACAGCTGTATCCAATTAAGCAGGGTCAGCTGTGCTTCCTACACAGGAAGCACCGTAGAACTTTCAAGGAGGGAGAAGGCACCTTACCTGTTGTAAGCGGCGTCTGAGGAAGGCGGAAACGCCGAAATGCATTATGCTGCGCAACCTTCAATGAATAAAAGGCTCCCTCAACAATCCCTGCTGTGTCCTTTGATCACTGAGCACTGGGTGGTCTTTTCGTCATATATATATATATATATACACACACATATATATATATATATCGGCGCGCTTGCCCAATTTTTCTATTCCGCTCGAAAAAAGGCAAGAGTGGACCCGTTTTCTTCCAAGTGATTTATTGAGCAGTCGCCATATTTATATATTCTCTGTGTGTTTGCAACAATAAACCATCTTTGCTGATTCCTGTGGTCCGTCTCCCTCGTTTGCTGGCGTGCGCTGCTGCCTGAAACGCTGCGAAATCCAAGGAGGAGCCTGTGTTTTTATATATATATATATATATATATATATATATATATATATAGTGCGTATGTGTGCACGTAGAGAGAGGTAGAGGTAGAGAGTAGTAGAGAGAGGTATAGAGAGGAGTAGAGTGAGTAGTAGAGATTAGTAGAGAGTGAGTAGAGAGTAGTAGAGTGAGTAGTAGAACGTGAGTAGTGGAGAGTAGTAGAGAGTGAGTAGTACAGTGATTGGAGAGTAGTAGTGAGTAGTAGAGAGTGAGTAGTAGAGAGTGAGTGAATAGTAGAGAGTGAGTAGTAGAGAGCGAGTAGTAGAGAGCGAGTTGAGAGTAGTAGAGAGTGAGTAGAAGAGAGAGTAGTAGAAAGTAGTAGAGAGAGTAGTAGAGTGAGTAGTAGAAAGTAGTACAGAGTAGTAGAGAGAGAGAGAGTAGTAGAGAGGGAGTAGTAGTGAGTAGAGTGTAGTAGAGAGTGAATAGTAGAGAGCAATGTTCCCTCTAATTTTTTTCCTCTGTGTGATTCAGTGTAGGGTCTCTGTGCGCTTCAGCCGTGGCTATGTGCGCCAGGAACCACACCGCGTGTGTGTGCAGAACCAAATATCACTACAACCGTATGCTTAAAACCCAAGAAGCCGAGCTCTGTTAAGAAGAGACATTGTATTCCTCTGTCTGATGTAACATTTCCTATACATTGATGTACACACTATCATTCAGTGTCTCTGTGTAATATGTATCCGATGTAAAGTGCTTAACATCTTACACTGGTATGAGTGGCGCTATTAAACAAAATAAAAATGAAAGAGCGGGGTTTTGGAGTCTTTTGGGTCACTGTTAAAGGTTGGTAATGAGAGTATCTTTGGCTGAGGTGGTCAATGGGGTGCCAACAAACATTGGCACAGCAGGCACCACCAGCACGAAAGCCGGCCCTGTTCAAATGGCGCTAATAATTACAATGAAATTATGAAAACATCACAAATTGCAATTTGAAACCTTGGCAGCTATGTTGCTGCATTTCTTTTTTTAATACGGTTGGGCTGCGGGGTAATTGTGTGCATTTGTTAAGGTTTTTGTGTTAATTGCAGCTCATGATGGGTGCTGCGATTAACATGAAAACTTTAACAAATGCCCAAGGAAATCTTAAGAATTTTGAGTGCCAGGGCCAAACCGATTTCCGGGGCCCTGATTTGACCAGCTTTGGATTTATGATCCAATTTCAGCTTTTTCATGTCCTTTTTGGCCAGGTCACCAACACTGCAGAGGCACACTGGTCCAAATTCTAAATATGCTTCCATGTAATATTCTGGGATAGTTGGATGTGTTTTCAAAATTGTAACATAGCCTGAAAGAAAAGGAGAGGAGACTAGGGAGAGAGGAACAAAGTAGAAACAAAGTCAGGGCACAAAGATGAGAAATGGTGAAGGGGTAATGTGACTCTGTTTAATCAATTTACATATAAAAGGGAATGACCTACAGCGTCAAAATCTATCCAGCACGCCTGCTTTCACAACTAATGTTTCATCGTGTTCCCAGTCACAAGTGTCTCAGCAAAGGGGTCCTAAACTGGACAGCCTTCCCATGCCACCATTTTGTGTTCACAAGCCAGTGAAACCAGAAACAGGGATATTCTACATCAGAGGGTGCTTCTGTGAGCTGTTTAAACTGTGTTTACTAGGGCCTGTGCACTCTGTTTTTTGGCCAGCAGAGGGAGTAAAGTGTTATTCAAATAGTATTGTTAGATTTAAAGTTAGTGAGGCCTTTACCTGCAGTAGTCCAAGGTGTGGATTGAGCCTGTCTGTCTCCTAGGAGATTCTGAACAGGAAAAGCAGCTCCCCACACCCAGGCCAGCAGACCATTGGCTAGTCAGCTACTAGGCAAGTCTGAGCCCTCCTCTCACACCTGCCCAGGCCCCTTTAGTCCTTGCTGGGTGCACCCCAAATCATTCTCCTCCATCTTGTAAGTTGCAGCCTACCTGTGCCCCAGACTGCAGCGAGCAGAGTCCAGGAAGCGGTGAGGAGACAGATTAGTGCTGTCTCTTCCCAAAACAAAAAGTTGTTTAAAAAACGATTTTCCCTTTCTGTGATTACTGTCTTTGCCTGTGGTTGTTACAGTTCAAAACTGCAGCTGTGACCTGCCTTTGATTGCTTATTTTATCACCTGTTTTGTGCTTTAAACTTGTGGTTTTTCCCTGCCCATAATAGCTCCCATTTAACGTGTTGAATTGGGGGATTTGAAGTCCAACCTCTGTAGTTTATCCCTCTCATTCCTTGCCGACAAATCTGTTTTCCCTCAAAAGTTCTCCTTTGCTGTGTGCTAAGAACTGTATGTTAAAACAGTGCACCCCCAGCCACCATTTTGTGTTCACCAGCCAGTGAAACCAGCCCCCTACCTCCCCCTCCCCACCCCCAGCAACAGGGATATTCTACATCAGAGGGTGCTTCTGTGAGCTGTTTAAACTGTGTTTACTAGGGCCTGTGCAATTCGTTTTTTGGCCAGCAGAGGGAGCAAAGTGTTATTCAAACAGTATTGTTAGATTACAAGTTAGTGAGGCCTTTACCTGCAGTAGTCCAAAGTGTGGATTGAGCCTGTCTGTCTCCTAGGAGATTCTAAACAGGAAAAGCAGCTTCCAACTCACTGGCCAGCAAACCTTGTCTGAGGTGTCTGGGACATTATATGGTCTGCTAGTGGTTGGTACATGTGTACACTGATTGGTGGTTGTATCTGGTGTTTCTATTGGATTAGGGTTGATGTCCTCATTGGTTGGGTATTTGAGGGTTCTTATTGATTTCTGGGTCTGTGATTCAATCATTGTAGGGTTGGGACTAAGGCTAAGGTTAGACCTTTAATTGGAAGTAGCGACTAGGGCTTCTGGTGTGATTGGTTGCTCGACTAGTTTTGGGACTAAGAGTAGGGTTAGGCTTTCTATTGGAAGTAGGGACTAGGGCTTCCTGTGCCATTTGTTACTACGATTTGGGTTGGGACTACTGGTAGGGCTAGGGCCTTTATTGGATGTTGAGATCAGGGTTTTTGAACTTATTGGGTGCTTGGACTAGGGCTAAAATTGGCTGTACGGTCCTGGTCTCCTATTGCTTCGAGATTTTAGGGCTAGTATTGTGATTGGATAGTGTTAGGGCTAGGGTTCCCATTGGCTGAATGGGTCACCTGATTACTAGGGCAATAAGAGGCCAGGCTTACGGCGTCTCAGCCCGGGCGTCGAGGCTAAGGGCAGAGAGGACGAGGGCAGTTGCCTGTTTGAGCCTGTTAAGGGCAGAGAGGACAAGGGCAGTTGCCTGTTTGAGTCTATTAAGGGTGGAGAGGACAAGGGCAGTTGCCTGTTTGAGACTAGTCGGGACTAGGGCCAGAAATGATGCCCTTTTTCATATTTAGCAATACCCACCCCACACCATCCACATCCACAAACAGAGCAACACACTCACACCAAATGTACAGCACGCACAACACTACGCACAGATTAACGTACCAGCATGCACCACAAACCCAGCCAAACCACATCTAGACACCCTACTATCCCACCTACCACACATATCCACCATCACCTACAAACAGTACACAACTCTATCCTATACCACTAACCAATACACTCATCACAAACACAACACCAATCAACACCATACATAACTACATCCCATTCACACACACTCTCCCTACTGTAATTACACCTAACAGACCACCTTCTATCACTAACAAACATATAATCATCCTTCCATCAGTTGTTCAACAAACACCCTCCTCTCCCTTCTACCATAATAACACTAACGCACAACACACACACTGCACACCGCCACACTTTGTACCTCTTGCAACATACCAATCTAAGATAAACACTCTCACCTCTACTTCATTCCCTCCTCAAACACAACATACACTCTACTCATAAACACATCATCACCCCCTCTGCGTCACAACCTCCTCTCACAAACAATACTATACAACCAAATCCATTGCATGAAACATATACATCAGCACCCCTTTTCACTACTCCTCAAAAGCAAAACATATCACACACACCAGCACAACAGGATCTCCAAAGAGCAACACCTCATAATACTTACCATCATAAAATACAAACATATATCCACATTTCAAACCACACAAAGGAACACACTCCAATGCCAAGCTTTCAATCTTCCATCACACCTAACACATACAGCAATACAGCACCTCTCTTTTAACCGCCTCTCATCCATTGGACAATTTAGAACACTACTACATGACCCACATGCTGCATCACCTCCCTTGACTCACATACCTTCTGCCTTAAACACACACAAAAAATATAAGCAACATTCCACACCTCACAACTTTGCTTCCCCATGTCTACTTCACAACAATGTTACACCACAAAAGCAACACAGCACTCCGACTCCCTCTCAAACACCATCTCCAACTCATACACATGCAGACCCATCAAAATACCTTCTTAGCATGCTGGATGAGGAACACGATACAGAACAGCTACACGATTGCTATCCTAATACAGCTAATACCAGCACTAAAAACACACCTGCTACAAACCCACACAATACTGATCACTCTTATACAAAACAAAGTCCCACTATTTACCAAAGGCCACTCACTAAACTGTCTACTAATAAATGCTTGATCCCTCTCTAAAAACAAGCATCACATCTACGACCTTCTCACCGATGCAAAACCAGACATACTATTCATAACCGAATCATGGTTGGGAGAGGATATGGCTCCAGTCCTGCATGAAGCCATTCCTCTTGGCTATCAAATAATCACCCAAAATTGTATAGCCAAAAAGGAGCTGGTCTAGCTGTTGTATTCAGGCAAACAATACATATCACTAAAATTGACATCTCCATAAAGAATTGTGAGGCTCTTATAACAAGATGCAATAATACACCTTGCAAGGCAAGATTCCCAGAAGCACTTCTAGACACAGTCTCAAACCTGATAACAATACATTCCAACCTATACGTTCTGGGTGACCTTAACATTTGGTTTGGTAAACCCAATATGACCCATCCAAAAACAATAATCACCGGCCTAGACGCATTGAACCTGCATCAGATTGTCCACAATCCAACACACACCACTGGACATATCCTAGATGCCATTTTTGCTAATACTGAACTAGTTACCTTTCAAACTATAACTCCAGTCACATGGTCAGACCACTACTTGCTTGCTTTCCAACATAAAACAACGCTAAGCGACTCACCTAAAACTACCTTACATCCATCCACCTATCGGCCGTGGAACAAAATCAATTTGGAACACTTGGAAACACAACTAACATCCAGTACTAATCTGAAAACCATAAATTATGTTCAAAATCTGTATGAGTCGCTATAGGAAGCTTTTGACATCCTAATACCACTCAAAACCATACAACAGAACATAAGAAAAAAAGCGCCTTGGAGAAACAGAAATAAAAGACATAAAGCAACAAATTAAAAAGCTGCAATGTACCCGGCTCAAAACAAACGCCAAAACAAGACAAACTTCACCTACAGAAAATTAACAGATTATACAAGTCGGCTATCAAAAAAGCTAAGAAAAGGTACTATTCAGATAGAATTCAAAACGCTAAATGTGCAAATAAAGAATTCTATAAAATACTCAATGAATTTCGCAAACCAAATTGCCTAGAAGGAACTCATCCTGTTACTCAAGATTTCACAGACAAACTGGCAAATCATTACACAGATAAAGCAGACACGTTGGACTCGTACTTAAAACAGAAACAAAGCACCAGCACTAACCCTTGTACAAAACAACAATCCAAGAATGTTCTAATCAAGCCTCTCCGTTCCTTCCAACACATCTCACACGATGAATTTATGGACCTGGTCAAAGCAAGCAGGCCTGCCGGCAGCCCTTCTGACCCCTGTCCGCCACAAACTTTCAAGGCAATTCTTTTAACAACCTCTGCTGCCACTCCAGTAAGAAGAATCATCAACGATTCCTTAACTACCGGAATATTTACAGAAGAACTCAAAAAGTCATACATGCGCCCTTTATTGAAGAAAACAAACTTGGACCCGCTGAGCCCTGATAACTACAGACCCATTACAAATTGACCTTTCCTGGGCAAACTGATAGAAAGAGCAGTGTTCACCCAGATGTCACAATTCATTGAAGAGAATGACATACTTTCAGACTTCCAAACAGGATTCCGTCCGGGAAGAGGCACTGAATCTGCGCTTCTGTGTCTCTCAGAAGCGGTCGCTCCTGACGCTGCTCCCCGGTCTGCCTGCCTCCATTGGTATCGTAGCGCCAGTCTGCTGCTTGCTGCCTCGCTCACACAGCTGCCACTGTCTAAATTAACAGCGCATCTCAGTCGTAGAGCGAGATTGCATATTCACCATTTAATTTATTTAATTTATTCATCATTTCGTATCGTAGCGCAGGATTGCCTCAGTGCATATTTAATAATTAATTTACTGTTCGTTTTTGTATTAGGAGCGCTGGACTGCCCAAGTGCGCTTAAACTAGATTCATTATTGTGCCGCGCTGCCTGCGAAATTGATTAGAACCCTGCTTCGCTCTTGGCGTGCTGCCATTTTGTTTTCATTTCTGTTGTTGTTGTGCCTCCCTGACCGGATCTCCACCCCACTCCCGCCTCCCAGCTGACCCTCCCTTGCCCCTCTCCCCTACACTATCCGCATATGACAGATGCATTTTCGCGCAGCGCTCACGCGCAGCGGTCGTGCCCCATCCGCGCCGAAGGTGCGCCAAAGGTAAGCTCGTCTGCGCCCGTCCGCGCCTGGCCCGCGCCCAGCGCCAGACCCCCTGGTCCACACAAACCCCACTCCACCCGCATAACGTACGACGCCGCCACCCTTCTAGCCCTCAACCCCGGACGCACACCGCAATGCTACGAAGCGGCCCCAGGACGTACCCACGGTCCCTTCACTTGCCACTCCTGCAAATTTACCAACATCAAGACCCACACCAAATCCACCAACCCCAAAAACAGCTCCGACTCCAACCACCTGAAATGCATCCTGCTAAACACCTGCTCGGTCCACAGACACGCATCTGAACTCTGGGATCTACTGGACACTACATCACCGGACGTCGCCTTCCTTACTGAAACATGGATGAACGCATCATCAACACCCGACATCACCATAGCCATCCCGGACAACTACAAGATCATCCGAAAAGACCGCACCGTCCAAACAGGAGGAGGCATCGCCATCGTCCATAAAAACACCATCAAAATCACGACCAGCTCCGACGATATACTTACAACCGCCGAACACCTCCACTTCCAGATCCACACCGACCCTAGGACCACACTCAGAGGCACCCTCATCTACAGGCCTCCAGGAACCCGTAATCAATTCAGCGAAGACATCACTGACTTCATCAGTCCACATGCCCTCGCCTCCGAGAACTACATTCTACTAGGAGACCTCAACTTCCACTTGGAAAAGAAAAACGACAGCAACACCACCCTTCTTGACAACCTGGCTAATCTCGGCCTCAAACAACTTGTTGACACCCCCACCCATGTAGCCGGACATACGCTCGACCCAATCTTCACTTCCAGCAAACACATCTCCTTTGATCACACCACAGCTCTTCATTGGACGGACCACAGCTGTGTTCACTTCAGCTACAAAACCACCTCGACCCACAACCCCCCTCAACCGATTCCCAGAAGAAAATGGAACAAAATCACCACCGACCAACTCCTCACATCGCTCAACCAAAACCCACCCGCCCTCTCTTCGGACCCTAACCAAGCGGCCATCAAATTCAAACAATGGATCACTCACAGAGCTGACGAATTAGCACCCTTGAAAAACCATCACACCAAACAAGACAGCAAAAAGGCCCCCTGGTTCAACGATGACCTTAAGAAATCCAAGAAGCTATGCCGTAATCTCGAGAAAACATGGAGAAAAAACCCAACCACCGGCAACATGACCACCTTCAAGGCAGCCACCCGCAAACACCACCAGCTGATTCGATCCACCAAGAAATCAGCATTCAAGAATCGACTCGACAACAACACCCATAACAGCAAGGAACTATTCAACATCGTCAAAGAATTCACCAACCCCACCGCAGCCTCAAACGACATCACTCCCTCCCAAGACCTCTGCGATTCGTTATCCTGCTTCTTCTACAACAAAATTGCAGACATACATAACAGTTTCTAAAACAGCTCCAACGAACAATCCTCGCCACCCCCCTCTGAACCTAAACAGCCCTCTAACAACCTCAGCGCCTGGAACCCAATCACCACTGAAGACACCTTCCGCCTAATGAACTCCATCCATTCTGGCTCGCCAACAGATCCATGCCCCCACCACATCTTCAACAAAGCTGACTCCATCATCGCACCCCATCTCCGTGATGTCATCAACTGCTCCTTCAACTCTGCTACCTTCCCAGAAAGCTGGAAACATGCCGAAGTCAGCGCCCTCCTGAAGAAACCCACTGCAGACCCCTCTGAACTTAAAAACTACCGCCCCATATCCCTCCTCCCATTCCCGGCCAAAGTCATTGAGAAAGCCGTCAATAGCCAACTCGCCGCCTTCCTCGAATCCAACAACTCCCTCGATCCCTCACAGTCCGGCTTTCGAGCCAAACACAGTACCGAAACCGCCCTCATCGCAGCAACAGACGACATTCGAACACTACTGGACAACGGAGAAACAGTAGCCCTCATTCTACTCGACCTCTCCGCCGCCTTCGACACTGTCTGTCACAGCACCCTCATACAACGCCTCAGCAACATCGGCATAGAAGGAAAAGCCTTGGACTGGATCATCTCGTTCCTTGCGGGGAGGACTCAGAGAGTCCGACTTCCCCCGTTCAAATCGGAGGCCACCGAAGTCATCTGCGGTGTACCACAAGGATCATCACTCAGTCCCACCCTCTTCAACGTTTACATGAGTCCACTCGCTTCCATCGCGCGTCAACACAACCTTAACATCATCTCCTACGCTGACGACACCCAGCTGATCCTTTCCCTCACCAATGACCCCAACACTGCCAAAACCAATCTTCACGAAGGCATGAAATAGGTAGCCGTATGGATGAAAAACAGCCGCCTAAAACTTAACTCAGACAAAACGGAAGTGCTCATCCTAGGATCATCCCCCTCTGCCTGGGACGACTCATGGTGGCCTTCGGATCTGGGCTCAGCACCCATACCCACAGACCACGCACGTAACCTTGGCTTTATCTTAGACTCCTCACTCTCGATGACCAGACAAGTCAACGCCATCTCATCCTCCTGCTTCAACGTACTTCGTATGCTCAAAAAAATCTTCCATTGGATCCCCGCCGAAACAAGAAAGACTGTCATCCACGCACTGGTTCCGAGTCGACTATACTACGGAAACACCCTCTACGCTGGAATTACAGCCAAATTACAGAAAAAACTCCAACGCATCCAAAACGCATCAGCGAGACTCATTTTGGACATCCCTCGCCAAGATCACATTACCGGCCACCTGAAAGACCTCCACTGGCTCCCCGTCAACAAGAGAATAACGTTCCGTCTCCTCACCCACGCACACAAGGCCCTCTACAAAATAGGGCCCGAATGCCTCAACATTCGACTATCCTTCTACACACCCACCCGCCAACTAAGATCCTCCAATCAAGGCCTCGCCGCTGTTCCGCGCATCCAAAGATCCACGATGGGAGGTAGATCCTTCTCCTACTTGGCGGCCAAGACCTGGAACTCACTCCCCACTCACCTCCGCCTTACACAGAACCACATCTCCTTCAGAAAAGAACTTAAAACCTGGCTATTCGATAAATAATAATCCCCTCTCCCCAAGCGCCTTGAGACCCTCTGGGTGAGTAGTGCGCTATATAAATTCTTGAACTTGAACTCCTTGCCATCTGGGATAACCTAAAGAATACAGTTGACGGCAACGGGGTTGCTGCGCTACTTCTCTTTGACCTCTCAGCTGCCTTTGACACGGTTGACCATGACACTCTGAAACAAAGACTTTATGAAGCCGGCATAGAGGGAACTGCTCTAGACTGGATCGCGTCCTACCTTCGAAACAGAACTAATGTCATCCATACCTAGGGTGACCAGGCGTCCCCATTTTGCCAGGACGGTCCCTGTTTTTAACCAGCTGTCCCAGCAAATTTCAAGCAATTTAGCCAACGTCCCGGTTTTTCGAGAGGGTCTATTGAAAACGGTGGGAGGTGTTTTTTATGTTTTACAAAGCAGGGATTGTTAGCAGTTGTTTCAAGAAAGCAATCCAATTAACAGGCAAGCTACTGGGCTTAAAAATTGCATTTTATGTATGTTCTTACTGCCTGTTCTGTAATTCTCTGCTGAGGAGCACGTTCATCGCTTGAAGTAAAATTATAGTCCTTCTTCTATTTTTGTGAAATATCCTGGTTTTTGGCTTTAAAATTCTGGTCACCCTAGCCATACCCCACCTTTCTGGTCCAAACCGTACTCCAAAAAAGCAGGGGTCCCTCAAGGTTCTATCACCTCGCCCATGCTTTTCAACATCTACATGAAGTCATTACCAGTGCTGATCAATACATTTCACCTCACGTGCTATAACTATGCAGATGACACGCAAATACTCCTTCAACTGGAATGCCCCAAAGACATTGGAAAATCACCAATTTTCAGCTGTCTCAGAGCCGTGGATCAGTGGATGACTTGGAGCCATCTCAAATTAAATGCTTCAAAAACTGAAATACTCACGTGTGGCAATTGGAAACATTACAACCCGCTTGCCGCATGGCCTGATGAACTGGGATCACTCCCTAAAGTATCAAAGGAAGTAAGAAACCTCGGAATGACCATGGACTCCAAGCTGTCGATGAATGCCCAAGTGGATAAACTAGCTAAATCAAGCTTTGCTACTATAAAAACGCTGTGACAAATTTTCACTCTTTTGGGATTTCCACACAAGGTCCAAGCTACCATCTCCCTTGTTCTGTCCAAACTCGATTACCCCAATAGCCTCTTCCACAGATCACCTTTAACGACCATGAAAAGACTACAACGGATTCAGAACTCGGCTGCCAAGACTACTCTTGCATCAGTGGCGGCTGGTGACATTTGAAAGAGGTGTGGCGTAAAAGTCACGGCAATGCAATCTAGCGAGCGAGTTCGACCCTAAATACTTTTATTACATGACCCTGTCATTAGAGGGCTTTGAGTCCTGCAAATACAAAATGCTAGAGCCTTCCTCTTCTGTGCGTAACGAGATCCAGGCCCCAGCTCGAAAGGATGGTGACTATTGGGGGAGGGAGGGAGGGGCATAACAGTTGGCTAAGCAGATTTGGGCACCAAAAAAGACTAGTTCAGTCATAAAAGTAACCATTTACATAGCACACACCACACGAAGCACGTTTTCTTGCCGCATTAATAATATTTTTTTATCTCTAGTCTGCGAAGTGCGATACAGATCAAAAATCCTGACAACTATTGGTGCTCTACACTTACATTCAATGTTTGACTCTGTAACGTATCAAAGATGCTATAAGACAAGAGTTCTCTTTGCAAAATGTACACTTACGCGCAGAGTCATTCACTGCACCATGTTTCACTGCGTCTTTCAGCCTCACTCTCCACGCCCACCAACCTCCCATAAGGGGCCAAAGTACACCCAACACCAGTGGACACTCCACTCCAAGCCGGTCTCCCGCCGCTGCGCACCCGGCCTGTCGAGGTCATTAGTGAACATGGTCGTCGTGGGGGCGGGTAAGGTGCAGCGCCTCAGATGAGCTCGCCGTAGTACCTTTTTCTTCTTCTTGGAAATAGGATACGAGTAGTGCCTGTGTATGGGGGCGGGCAAGAGGGTGGGGGGTTGTCAGTTGCTGTAACCAGCTCCTTCTTGTCCCCAGAATGAGCTCAGCCGTGCCAATTACAGACACAAAAGTGCAGAGAAGTCCTATTCCTACGCGATATGCGCCGGAATGAATGACAACCTGTGCATTCCGCTTCCGAAGGTTGAATAAGGGGCCTCCCCCGCCCCCCTCCTTCCGCACCGCTGTCTTGGCACCCTAAAATCCTAAACCACTCCGGCCTTACAGTGCGTCATTGGCGTCCGGTCTCATGAAGAAGGAAAGTTTTGCCATCTAATGTATTGGGCGAAATATGTTGTCAGCCTGCACTTATTCAATAGCAATCCATAGCAGAGTCTGGCTCGCTTTTTACCACACCCTGTCTCTCAATGTCTCAGAACTGGTTTTGCATAAATAGCGACACGTGCAGCAACACTCCTAGCACTCCGAGGTAAAGGTGCAAGCACGCGGCCAATGTGTATATAAATAATTATTGCATCTAGGTATACTGTGCAAGATAACGCAGCAGATTTATATGTAGATTTGGAAGGTCACGTGGGGCTGTGGAGGAGGCCGGCATTACGGGCGGGTGGGGGGTTGCGCTGCGGAAGGGATGGTGGGGAGGCGGGAGGGGTTTAATGGAAATATATATAAAATAAAGTAAACTTACTGTCACTGCCGAGACTCCCGAATCCCGCCGTCCTAGTTTTGAATTCCTGCAGCACTGTGCACATCATTGAGAAGGCGGCAGGCAGCCTCCCTCCCCCGCTGCGTTGTTGATTGGTCCGGCCACTGCCCCACCCGCGTCATTTTCTCTCAGTATGCTGCAGCATACAGAGAGAACCGCGAGAGTGGGCGGAGTTGCTCGAGGTCAGGGGGGAGCGGCTTTCCCACTGTTGTTAATACTGTCTATTTGGGCGGACTCAGGCTGCCCAAGCAGTCAGTATGAAGAACAGTGGGCAAGCCACTCCCCCCTGCCCTCGAGCAACTCCGCCCACCCCCAACCAGGAACTTCTGCGCAGCGGGAAAGCAGGGGGCGGCGCCCAAACGCCCCCATAGAGCAGCCGCCGCTGTCTTGCATATCAAACCGCAAGACCACATCTCCCCTGCCTTGAAAACCCTGCATTGGTTACCAGTTGCCAGAAGATCCACGTTCAAGCTGCTTTGTATCACCCACAAAGCAATACACGGAATAGGACCACTCTTCATCAGGAATAAAATCACCAAACACATTCAACAAAGGAACCACCGCTCTAAAGGAGCATCTCGCCTCAAAATCCCACCATACAAGAAAAAAACCATGGGTGGCACATCCTTCTCTGTTCAAGCAGCCAACCTATGAAACTCTTTACCCCCCAATATAAGGTCCACCGACAACCACCTTATCTTCAGAAAACTACTCAAGATTTGGCTCTTCCATTATGTAAGCTCCATACGCAAACAGAAATTTACAGCATATCCCTCTGTATAGAAGCATTTGTTTTCACTATAGATATGTACCTATCTTTGTGTATTACTTTGTATAAACATGTAAAATAATATTATGTTAAGAGAAAAAATAATAATAAATCATTAAAATCATCTTTGGTCTACATGTACACACTTCCATTGTGCATCTATGTACCTTCCATGTACTTGGATCTGTGTGTCTGTTACTTTTCTCCTGAAAAAGCATATCCAATGCAGTACCCTATTTCTCATCCTGTGCCTCTATCAATATCTTTAATCTACATATACTTACCTCCTTTATGTATCTATATACTTTCAATGTACTTATGGAACTATATATTTATCACTTTCTTCAAATTTAGCATTTCCAATGCACTACCACATTTCTCAGCCTATACTTCGCTCAATATATCTACTAGCCCAACCTTCCGACTCATCTCAAACTTCTTTCTACTACTCCTTCCAATGCACTACCCTATCTCTCGTTCCATACATCTATCAATACATCCTCTACATCCACTCTCTCATTTATCCCAAACCCCATACCACTACTATGATCGTCAAAAAAAAAATCCTTCACTCTTATATCCCTCCACTATCCTTTTCAATCAATATTAACAGACTAACATGTTCACTTCTCAAATTCCATACTCAACTATATTAATATACAACCCAAATAACTGAATAACATATCCACTACTCAAATTACTTCATATTTATACTATACTAATTTTCAACACTAATCCTTTATGGGTTCCGGAGTGGGGTGCTACTCCCCAGAAAAGCGCTTCAACACCAATCAGGGGAACAAGTGCTATATGAATGAAAATCTTTCTTCCCCTTTTATCCCTCTGCTACTCTTCTCACTCAAAGCAACTGACTAATATCCACCACTGAAATTACTTCACATTTCACCATATTAATTCACCACTAATCCTTTATAGGCTTCCTGAATAGCGTGCGTCAACAAGCGCTATATAAATACAAACCTTTGTCCTTCTCTATCCTTCTGCTATCATTCCAAATCCAAATAACTGACTAACCTATCCACCACTTAAAATGTACTTGCATGTTTCACTATACTAATTCAACACTAATCCTCTATGGGTCCCGGAGTAGCGTGCTACTCGCCGAAAAAGCGCTTTGACGCCTCGTCAGGAGTAGTAAGCGCTATATAAATGCAATTACAATGCAATACAATACAATAAAGATAAGAAACCTTTTGCGACAAAAAGAAAGCAGGCGAGCCCGTCCAAGTGGGCTGTCTGAAAAAGCCAAAAGTACACGTCATAAAAAGCTCTTTTCCAGTGGTTGGTCACCATTTAGCATAAACGGTGACGTGGCGCCAGCTAATGGAAAAGAGGGGTGGAGCTTAAAGCCCTTTACAGAAGTTACACTAAATCATTAAATCTTGCTGAGCGAGCTACGCATGTGCGCAGCCATGCTAGCCGAGACCTAAAAAAAGCAATGAAAGAAATCATAATACTGGCCTCCATGTCTTTATTAAAATCTAGCCTTTCTGACACCAGGGCTAGGAACAACTCAATTCTATTTCAGGGCAGGAGTCTCCGATTATGCTAGTCTCATTTTTTTATTTAAAAATGCCCAGCAGCCATGTAAACAAGCATTAGAAATGCAATCGGGCTCGGATTTATTTGAGTTTGAGCTAATGGCATTGTAAATGCCAATGTATTGTTGCTATGTGTTATGGAGTGTGTTCATGTGATGTGTACTGCCAGTGATCTCCTTGTGAGTGTGAGAATATTGCACCGTTACTGCCTGTGATGTCCTTCCTGTGAGTGTGAGAAGCTTGCACCTCTGCTGCCTGTGGTCTCCTTGTGAGTGTAAGAAGCTTGCACTGCTGCTGCCTGTGATGTCGTTCTTGTGAGTGGGAGAAGATTGCACCTCAGCTGCCTGTGGTCTCCTTGTGAGTGTAAGAAGCTTGCACAGCTGCTGCCTGTGATGTCCTCCTCACTACTCTACTCACTACTCTACTCACTACTCTACTCACTACTCGGCACTCACTACTCTGCACTCACTACTCTACTCACTACTCTGCACTCACTACTCTACTCACTACTCTGCACTCACTACTCACTACTCTACTCACTACTCACTACTCTGCACTCACTACTCTACTCACTACTCACTACTCTACTCTCACTACTCTACTCACTACTCACTACTCTACTCACTACTCTACTCACTACTCTACTCACTACTCTACTCACTACTCGGCACTCACTACTCTGCACTCACTACTCTACTCACTACTCTGCACTCACTACTCTACTCACTACTCTGCACTCACTACTCACTACTCTACTCACTACTCACTACTCTGCACTCACTACTCTACTCACTACTCACTACTCTACTCTCACTACTCTACTCACTACTCACTACTCTACTCACTACTCTACTCACTACTCTACTCACTACTCTACTCACTACTCTGCACCCACTACTCACTACTCTACTCACTACTCTACTCACTACTCTACTACTCTACTCACTACTCTACTCACTACTCTGCACTCACTACTCTACTCACTACTCCACTCACTACTCACTACTCTACTCAAAAGCTAAAAATAACACCTTGTGTAAAGCAACTCGTGCACAATTTCTTTGCAATGGCTATTAACTACACTATGTGTGACTGGGGGCAATCACTGTAAAGGATGGGGCAGTGGATGCAAAATACATGTTACGTGGCACTGTTAAATGCTACTAATGGATGCAAGCCCACTACAAAAATCAATGAGGTAACCATGCCAAAAGATCGTTCCTGAGTGTCACCAGCTAACAGAAACTGTGTAATTTTATGATGGATAAGATACTGCAAAAACTGACGAGGCAATACCTGACAAGTAAACATCTAGTAATGACCCCTTCCTCAACCGACCCCAAAACGTTCTTGAGCCTCTGTGAAGTGCACTTAAACATTGGATTGCTAACATATGGTTCTGGGTATTAAGCCTGCACTTCGAAACCCAGAAGTACCTGGTGTGAGCAGAGGTTCCCGAACCTTGAACCAGGTTTACTAGGACCTCCATTAAAATGGTCAAGAGTTGAAATCACAGAGTAGCATACCCATCCAGCACCAGTAATTATAGTCACCCATGCGTGCCTCATGGGGAGGTAGCCATATACTTCAAAGTATATGGCGAAATGTTAAAATCCTTCATCAAACAGATCAGGTAGAGATGAGAGAAATTCACAAGTCGGTGCTCCCGACTGACTCACAAAATGATTGTTTGACACAGGAAACGCCAGCCATGGGTTCTGAAAACGTAAGGCGTGTATGTGTTAAATATCGAGAACTTTAGCACCAGGAGAGTGGGGATGTAAGACTTAACGATGCACGCACCTCTAACTATATGGCAAACAATACGATTACAAGCACGCAGAGAGCGCTGCATTAAAATGGTACTTGATGTTAAGGGTGCCTTCTGGAATAGAAGGGAAGGTTTGGACAAATCAATTTATTGTAGCAATTTCGTGTGCCACCGATGTTATTACCCGTCTGCACAGGTCTATATACAGTTACGTCCAAGTAATTGCTCCATCTATGTGACATTTACAATGCAGCATGACAGGTTGTCTTTTAACCAATTTGCAAAAAAAATATTGTCGCCTTTTCACTAAAAAGAAATCTCGGCACCGGAAATCTCTCAAAAACACATGTTCTGATGCTCCCATTTAAATTGGCTGCTCCAGCCGTAAGACGGCAGCACAGACATGTACACAAACGGAGGGGGTTGAAGAGAAGTGTTGAATTTCAGGCTAACGCATTTTTTCTATCTGGGAAATTGCATGTGGCGAGATGTGCCAGGCTCAGATTGCAGCTCTCCCAGGCACAGTTGATAAACACCTTTTGTCTTTCACAATACATTTCACGGAAAAAATGTCAAGAAAAGGCGTGAAACCAGAACAGGTCTGCGCAAACCACAAGTACAAGCATCAACTGTAACAGACTGCTTTACTGTGTCACTTTCATGCCACTATTCAAGATGACAGAGATATGGGTTTTAAAGTGCAGTGACATACAGATCCGAGTATCAACATAAGTTGATAACACCTTAAAATGCGGTAGCATGCCTACAACAGTTCGAAAATACAACTCGGTAGTTCATTACGTCGGTAGTTCATTGCGTCCATTCGGTTTTAAACAAAACCTGTGTAATGTTCACCCCACTGGAGCATCTTGGCATAATATAACAGCTGTTCGTTGTTATCCCCACTCAATGGTACCCATTTTACTGAGGTGAGAGGACACGCCAGGATTCAAACCGTACCCTCGGGGTAAAACACTGATTACGGATGCGGGTGCATTTAGTCGATTCAGCAGCCAGGTCCAGCGAAAGTGCAACGCGTTAAAGCGAAAAGAAAAAACAAGCATTGGAAATGCAATAGGTCTCGCACCATTAGAGTTAGTGCTTTTAGAATTGTTTATGGTTTTTTTTGTAAATGTTTAGCATTTTTGTTTCCTGTAGCCAATGCTAAAGTATTACAAATAAAAAAAGCCATAAACATTTCTAAAAGCTCTAACTGAAATGGTCTGAGAACTATTGCACTGTGTGAGGGTGAGGGTGAGTGAGGGTGAGGGTGAGTGAGGGTGAGTGAGGGTGAGGGGTTGAGGGTGAGTGAGGGTGAGGGGTTGAGGTTGAGGGTGAGGTGTTGAGGGTGAGTGAAGGTGAGTGAGGGTGAGGGTGAGGGTGAGTGAGGTGTTGAGGGTGAGTGAGGGTGAGGGTGAGTGAGGGTGAGGGTGAGTGAGGGTGAGGGGTTTTGGGTGGGTGAGGGGGAGTAGTTGAGGCTGAGTGAGGGTGAGTGAGAGTGAGGGTGAGTGAGGGGTTGAGGGTGAGGGGTTGAGGGTGAGTGAGTGAGGGTGAGGGGTTGAGGGTGAGTGAGGGTGAGGGGTTGAGGGTGAGTGAGGGGTTGAGGGTGAGGGGTTGAGGGTGAGTGAGGGTTTGAGGGTGAGGGGTTGAGGGTGAGGGAGGGTGAGTGAGGGTGTGGGGGGGAGGGGTCGAGGGGGAGGGGTTGAGGGTGAGTGAGGGTGAGTGAGTGAGGGTGAGGGGTTGAGGGTGAGTGAGGGTGAGGGTGAGGGTGAGTGAGGGTGAGTGAGGGTGAGGGGTTGAGGGTGAGTGAAGATGAGTGAGAGTGAGGAAGATCACCTGCCAATGTGAGCCCAGCATTCACTCGAAAACTGAACTCCAGTTGTCTTACAGGAAGTATGCAGCGGGCGTAGATAAATGGGTGAACAGTTGCGACAGTCAGAGAAAGTGTATCAGGCCCTGCGAAGATTATATTTCTATAAAGCGTACTGGAGCTTTACAAGGCCCCTTACTATGTCAAACTCAACCCTACTTGTTGGGCCCTCCGAAGGAGGTGAGGCTGGGTTGGAACAGAGGGAATTGAATCAGTAATTCGAAATAGTGCTCCCAGACATGTCACCTTGGCGCTAGGCAGGAGTAAGTACGCCATCTCTGCAAAGAATGCTCATCAAACCAGAAGGCAAAATGAATATAGTTTCTACCCTGGGAGTCATCCATTAATTCTATTTTAAAGTGCCCCAGAAGTAAGGCAATGCAAGAACTCAGTTAAAGACGGTGCGAGATAACTGTATTCTAAACTTTTTTTTCCAAACAAAAGGGGGCAAGAATTGTTCAGTTACAAAACAGCTGAACGAACTGCACTGTGCGAGTTCTTTGCTACCCATATCTTTGCGAGTTATAAGTCTACTTGGTAAAGTGCACTTCAAATTAATATTTTAAAATCGAACTTACGTTTAGGGTGCGTTTACAAGCGTGTGACAGATTCTAGCAGTTGCAGCAAATGAATATTGATACAAAAACAAATTCTTCACTTTTCTAGGGTAAAAACAAATATTTTTTTCTGTGGGGCTCGTAAAATAGAGCATGGAAAAATAAGGCTGCGCCTGAATTTAAATGAATAAAAGCCCTCACAGCGCTAAAAACAGGCATCCGTAAGGAAGAGTCGCCCACACCGTGAAACATAAAAGGGTATGCAGGGCTCTGGAAGTGTATGCTACCTCTCACATACGTACATTTTATTTAGTTCGTCCACGGACGTTATTGTATTCGAGAACACAGTGCATTGTTTCTCACAGCAAACCAGACAGCAATAGACACGGCAGTGCCATGTTATTACTACTCATTGAAATGACGTTGCAGACACAGCAGCTGGTTTAATAGATTGCCTTTTATTATATGGGTATGTAAATAGGGGGTTGCCTTACACGTCATTGTAGAGGCTGCCATGGTTTTATAAAACACATCCTTGCCCTCTCCGTCCCCTTAAAGAGGGCCGATGGCCAGCCCGGACCAGCAGCAAGTGCTCTTGGACTCCAGTCCGGTGAGGAGGAGAAGCAGCTCAAACACAAGGCTTCGAATAAAAAAAAATGCGACACGGCGGGCAGGGGAGGGGGCGGAGCGGGTAAAATAAACAAACGAGACGGAGGGAAGAGAGGGGAGGGGGGAGGAGAAATGCGACACGGCGAGAAGGGGAGGGGGCGGAGCGGGTTAAATTAAACAAACACAGCTGGTTTAATAGATTGCCTTTTATTATATGGGTATGTAAATAGGGGGTTGCCTTACACGTCATTGTAGAGGCTGCCATGGTTTTATAAAACACATCCTTGCCCTCTCCGTCCCCTTAAAGAGGGCCGATGGCCAGCCCGGACCAGCAGCAAGTGCTCTTGGACTCCAGTCCGGTGAGGAGGAGAAGCAGCTCAAACACTAGGCTTTGAATAAAAAAAAATGCGACACGGCGGGCAGGGGAGGGGGCGGAGCGGGTAAAATAAACAAACGAGACGGAGGGAAGAGAGGGGAGGGGGGAGGAGAAATGCGACACGGCGGGAAGGGGAGGGGGCGGAGCGGGTTAAATTAAACAAACAAGACGGACGGAGGAGAGGGGAGGGGGGAGGAGAAATGCCTCACGGCGGGAAGGGGAGGGGGCGGAGCGGGTAAAACAAGACGGACGTGCACGCGCTTTTAAGCTCAATGCGCATGCGCATTGAGCTTAAAAGTCACGGGCACTGCAAGGAATCGCCACGATTCCTTGCAGTGGATAAGCCCCCATAGTCTCGCTTGCTCGATGCGCATGCGCATCGACAGGCGAGACCTAAAAAGTACATGGACGAAAAAAATACCAACTTCTAAGAAGTGCAGCAAGAGTCATTTCAAACTGCCCATTCAACCAAGATATAAGCCTTACATTGAGAAACAGACAGCAGCCCACTGGCTTTCTTCTTAAAAGGAAAAGGCGGTCTCAGTCCAACATTGTTAACAGCTCGAAGTCAACATATTTTCACATCGAGGGAGAAGTTCCCTGCACTAATATCACTGCTCCTCACTGGTGAGATGACCTGCCGTGCAGGCAGTGTGGCAGCCAGAAACTCAGCACACTGACTGCAGCAACCTCTGCATTATGCGCTGCGCTTCCCACGACAACTGCTCGAACGGCATTCACAATATAGGCATCACCATATTGTGGACAAACTGCTCTGTAATAAACAGTTTAAGAGACTCAGCAGTTTCATGGGCATGGAATGCATCAGATGAGCAGCCGATCTCATTTATAAAGCACTGCACGGGGACCCAGAGGGTTGCAGTGCAATAAATAAACACAGCGGACAAGTGTGACTCGAACATCGAACCATGTCCAGCTGTAATATGATGTCATTTGGGAATCACACGCTTGTCTGGGAACCACACATGGGCATCCTTTGCGCTCTGTGTTTGATGCTGACGAGTGGTTAACAAGGCACCGTAGACTTAGAAAAACAAGGTGATGGCAAATAAAACACGCCGCAATCTACATAGGTGTTTTTGTTTATTGCGACAATCTCTGTTAAACTCTACCATATTGAAGGGAGGAGAAAACAGCTACGGAAATCACGTCTCGCAGAGAAGAGGCAAATGTTCGTGCAACAACAGAAATATCTTTTCAGAAATCTTGACCGACTGCGCACTTTTATTTTAGAAGACACGCGGATTGGCAAGGCAAGGGTGCTTGTATGCGAGGTTTCTTAAAAAATACTTTGCCTGCCCTTGAAGCTACAGGAAACTTCTTTCCATTATCTCCGCCGTGAACGCGGCACCCTGACAGCTCCTAATTAAAATGAATGGACTGCCGTGCACGAAAGATAAATGTTAAACGCGCGCATGATAGATGCAATGCAATGGTGAACGCGCTCGCACCATCTGGATTGCATTACACGGGCACTCTGACAGCTCCTAATTAAGATTAATCACTCTGCCGTGCTCGTTCGCGCACAGAATATGCCATGAAACTAACGTCAATGACGGACAAAAAGTAAATATAGCCTATCACGTCAAGGCTACTACATAGACAGCACAGTGAAGACGAATCACTAGGCACATGCCATAAAACACTAAGGAATGTGTCTGGCCAGAGCCCTAGAGATACTTTTTTTTTTCTTTAACATTAGGAGCTCGAAGCTCCGCCCCACTTCGTGTTGCGAAGGCCGAGCCCTAAAAACTACATTACCCAGAAACACTTGGGTCATAACCATAGAGTCTATACTATAAATAGTCATGTAGACAATCCCACCTCCTCTTTCTTTGCTGCTCCGCAGCCAGTTAAGTGCTTTCATCTTTTATTACTTCCTTACTTGTTGAATTGCATGTGTTTTGTTAGCGCTTTGCTCGCGCTGTCTGCCGCACTGTTGTGCGCTTATCCCGCGCTGTTGTTGCCTTTCGTCGCGTCTTCTCTGCTCGACCGGCGCTCGCGGCAGGGAGCGTGTGTCACCTCCCAGGGTCAGGGCGCGTGCCGCCTGTGTACCGTTTCATTGTGGAGTGGAGTGTTTGGGGTGGAGTTGCCTTGCGTGCGTCTTGCGCGAGCTGTTCCCGGGCTGTGAGGCCAGCCGGTTACCGCGCATGCGCGGCTTGCCTTCCTCTCGCGCTGGTATTTGTTTACAGTGCAGCGCCGGCTTTCAGAGTTCGGCAGAAGGATGCACACGCCCACGACCTCACAGCTGACCCCCTTTGACACCGGAGCTTCGGATAGACCCTGGGGTGCTAAAGAATTTCCGCCCCATCTCACTGCTCCCAGCCCCCGCGAAGATGCTAGAAATCCATCTGAATAAACATCTTGCTGCCTTCGTGGAAAATTCTGGCTGTTTGGACCCTTCCCAGCATGGATTCAGGAGGGAACATAGTACAGAGTCTGCCCTCACCATAGTACTGGATAATATCCGCATGTGTGTGGATGGGGGGCAGACCTCCCTCCTGATCCTCTTAGACCTTACTGCCGCCTTCGATACCCTCTCTCCCTCAGTGCTAACATCTCGCCTGAGGGAGATTGGGGTTCAGGGGGAGGCACTGGCTCTACTCACTCCTTTCCTCGACAAGCGAGAGCAAAGAGTGAATCTGGGTAGGTTTCTATCTCCATCCCTGTCTGTGCAATGTGGGGTCCCTCAGGGGTCGGCGCTTAGCCCAACCCTTTTTAACATCTATGTGACCCCCCTTGCCAGACTTATTAGATCTTTTGGGATGGAGGTAGTTTCCTATGCGGATGACACCCAGATCCTCGTCTCTCTCTCCCGGTCAGTTACTACGACTGCCTCCAATTTTAGATCTTGTATGGAGGCGGTTGGACAGTGGATGATTCACAATTCACTGAAACTGAATGGGGAGAAGACTGAGGTGATGGTGTTTGGAGGCAAGGAGGAGGTATGGTCAACTGACTGGTGGCCGGACTCACTTGGAGCATGTCCTGTCCCTGCGTCATCTGCTAAAAATCTTGGGGTGGTGATCGATCCTTCCCTCAGTATGTGTCAACAGGTAAACAGGACTATTGCCACCTGCTGGGGCGTTCTACGCATACTGAGGAAGATTAGGCACTACCTTTCACAGCAGGCTAGGAAACAACTGGCAGTGGCCCTAGTGGGCTCTCGTCGGGACTACTGCAATGCGCTGTACGCGGGACTGAATAAAAGCCTGCTGCAGCGCTTGCAGGTGGTCCAGAATGCAGCGGCCAGGTTCGCTCTGGATCTGCCTCGGGGCACCTCGGCCACGCTGGCCAGGAAACGGCTCCATTGGCTCCCAATGGAGGACCGCATTCTGTTCAAAACCCTGTGCTTAATGTATAGGACCTTAGCAAAAAATAGCTCCATAGAAATCGGATCTATCCTGTCCTGCTATAGTCCTTGCAGGAACTTACGTTCCTCTAATCAGGCTCGTCTATCAGTCCCGCGTATCAGAAAAGCTCGATGGGGAGGTAAAGCCTTCTCCAATCTTGCACCCAAGTGGTGGAACGGTCTTCCCATGGAATTGAGGTCCCTCCCCACTCTGCAGCTTTTCAGAAAAGCCCTGAAGACCCGTCTCTTCGCGCTCGCATATGCATAGTCTGATCTGCCATCTTTTCTGATTTATTTTGATAGGCGCCTTGACACCTTAGGGTTTTAGTTGCGCGGTACAAATTATCTTCAATTCAATTCAATAGAGTCCTGGTTGTATAATTTGCATAGGCTTTGCCGAGAGTGAGCATTTTTGAGTTGTCACCAAGCCTCCCTCCACCCTCTAACAGTTTTTAGACGCAGTTTTTTCTGCCTTGTCTTGCTTGCTGCGAGGTTTTTTTCACTCCCTCAGACTTTGCCACTGGCATACAGGATATTCTAGTCACCAAGTGGGCATTTTGATTACACACTACCAGTGTGCCATGAGTGATTCCTATTACTATGAGGAGGAAGGTGACTATGAGGAAGAGGGGACCGAGTTCCTTGAGCAGGACCTGGTTGAGGCCCTGGACAAAGGGGTTCAACATTCCATGAATAGAGCACTTGTACGCGCCATTACACCCCTTAAGCGCCATTTGACAAAATATGCGCAGCAACAGGGTTGGGTGCCTTCCAAGAAATCCACTGCTTCTCCTGGCAATCCCCATACCTCTGATTTTCGCAGGCTGGCGCAGACCTTATCCTCTTCCAAGTCTAAGGCTATTTCGGTGGAAGTTGACAGTGATGACCAGCACTCTTCCTCCTCCTCCTCTGCGGTTCTTCCTCCACCGCCAAAGAAAAGAAAATGTAAGGAACATTTTGTTGATGCCCCTAGTCATCCTCCTGTTTTGACTTTCGAGCCTGCAGACATTGTGCATCCTCATTCCACTGCGTGGCTCCCTTCCCCGGCTGTGGCGGAATATGTTCAGCAACATATTCGTCAACCATTTGATAAAGACGTTCGTGCGCGTCTCCGCTCAGAATGTCCGCGGCCTGATTTGGCAGATAACCTAGCGGACACGCCTGAGGTCGACCCTACCATACTGACCTACTTAAAGAAGTTTGCAAAGGACCCCAAGAAGGGTCTGGATCGGTCCTGGCGGGCTTGTCAGGACAAGGTCTTGGATCTCCTGGGACCTTTTACTAAGATCTTAGATTTAGGTTTCATGGCCAAGGAATCCTCCTCCACAGTTGATCCTGATGAGTTGATTGAATGGGCGCAGCGGGCGATTTGTCAGCTGGGAAATGCCAACTGTGCGCTCTCTAGTGAGTGTCTTGTTAAAGTGAAGGAGTTAGGTCCTTAGAAAGTAGAGAGGCTGGACCTTAATTGAAGTATTTGAAAAGAAAAAGTGCCCCCCACTTGTTTTTTCAGAACTGCTCTTAATTATGAGCAACACATCCACTCGGATTAGATATGTTCGGTATGTTTATTTAAACCTTGAATTCAACAGTTAATTTAGAGAATTAAGTACATTTCATGTCAGACAAAGAACACCAAGGAATTGACATAAATTTTAAACATACAAAAAGAAAAAATCACAAATATATCTACTATACACAACAAAGCATAACATCAATTTTAGAAAAAGTCACAAAAATCAGAGAATGAAAACTTCTTTTCACAGTAATAAACAAAGTCACAAATGAAAGGAGATATCACGACACATCAATTGTTGCACAACACTCGTTTTTTTGAGTCGTGTTAGTTATTTGTTATAGATGCTTGTTAGTTCTTGCCTAAGAAAGGGGCAAGAAAGGGGACACTCTAGTGAGTGTCGGCGGTCCATTCTCCTCAAGTTGGACCCGAAATTGGCCGAGCTTTCGGCTTCCGAGGCAGGGGCTGCGGCTCAGGGCCTCCTTTTCGGCCAACCTTTTTTGAAGGAGCTCACTCATTTTGTCAGTACTTTTAGCAGCATTGACAAAGCCCAGGCATCTTTGAAGCAGGCCATGCGTCCGGTTTTCAACAGGGCCGGACGATACAGGGGACGCTCGTCCGGCCGTGGTCAACAACCACCCAATCAGCAAGGGTATCAGGCCTATAGAGGAGGCCAGCAAGATTCGGGCTATGCCCAACGTTCCAATGTCTACCCTTCCAGAAAAGGACGTGGCCAATATAAGAAGGGACGTTCCGGTGGCGCTTCCGGAGGATATCAGGATTCCGCCACTTCAAGTGAGACTTCTTCCTGCATGCAGTGTTGTTCTGGGGGGCAGGATTTGCCTTTTTCTAGACAATTGGCGCTCAATCGCCAGCGATGCATGGGTACTGGAGACGGTTCAGGGATTCAAAATCGAGTTCTATCATACTTGCGTCAGTCACATCCTCCTTTTCCCCTTCATTTCTCAAAGCAAAATCAAGAGTTCATCACAGAGGAACTCAAGTCTCTGGAATTGAAAGGGGCAATTGTGCCGACAGTGCGCCACCCTCAGGGTTTTGCCAGCTCAGTCTTCCTGGTGGAGAAGAAGGGAGGGGGATCGAGGTTAGTTCTCAATCTGAAAGAGTTCAATGCCTGAGTGGTTTACCGTCACTTCAAGATGGAGGGCATCCATCTACTGAGGGATCTCCTGCGGGAACGGGATTGGATGGTTCGTCTGGGCCTCAAAGATGCTTACCTCTCTGTTCCGATCTTCCGTCCCCACCGCCGCTTTCTGCAGTTTCAGTGGCTGGGGACTTGGTATCAGTATCCGGTTCTACCCTTCGGCCTTTCGTCAGCACCTTGGTGCTTCACGAAGCTGTTACGTCCGGTTGTGGAGTCGCTCCGCAGTCGCTGGGTTCGCTTAATCATCTATTTGGACGACATCCTCCTTCTGGCGGATTGTCCTGTCAAACTAATGTCCCATCTGGAGTGGACTATCGACCTTCTTCAGTCCCTCGGTTTTCTGGTGAATGTTCCCAAGTCTGTACTACATCCTACTCAAGTGATAGATTTCTTGGGGTTCAGGGTCAACTCCCTCACTTGTCAGCTTCTGTTGCCCCATCAGAAGATTTGTTACATCAAACGGGAATTGACTTCCGTTATCTCGAGTCAGACTGTGTCATTGAGATAGTTAGCACGAGTTGTCGGTCTCTTAGCGTCTTCCCTGCAAGCGATCTTCCCGGCTCCGCTGCACTACCGTGCATTGCAGCGTCTGAAGATTCAACATCTTCAACAAGGCCTCCGATATTCCGATCAGATTCCTCTTTCGGAGGAGGCGAAATCGGAACTGCAATGGTGGCTGGATCATATGGACGCCTGGAACGGCTGGGCTCTTTTCAGATCCTCTCCGGAGATTGTGATCGAGTCGGATTCCAGTCGTTGGGGCTGGGGGTCCCGCTGCGGCCCGATCTCGACAGGGGGACGGTGGTCTCCTCAGGAACTTTCACTCCACATAAATTGTTTGGAATTGCTGGCGGGGTCATTCGCGATCAAGTGCCTGTCGCCTCTTCAGTCCCACTGCTGCATACTTCTCCGGATGGACAATGTATCAGCAGTACGATACATCAACAAACTGGGAGGGACTCGGTTGAGGTTGTTGGCGGAGATTGCCAAGGAGTTTTGGCACTATTGTCTTCAGCACAAGATCACAGTTATTGCGGAGTACCTTTCTGGTTGTCGCAATCTTGTGGCGGATTGGAACTCCAGGTATCTGAAGGACTTCAGCGACTGGAGACTCCACCCTCGTGTGTTTCGATTTAACAAAGAATTGACCGGCCAGGCGTCCAAGAAACGTAAGACAACTGAAACGTCCCACAAAGAAACATATGAAGCAACCAAGGTGGCAGGCAGCGACTCCCCTTCTCATCAAACTGCACTGGCTTCCGGTCATGCAACGCTGTGCCTTCAAAGCAGGCTGCATGATTTTTAAGTCGCTGCATGGCAAAAGTCCTAAATTCATTAATCAATTAATCACCAGATACGTTCCCTCCCGCAACCTTCGCTCACTCCACCTAGGCCTTCTCCAGACCCCCCTCTTCAAACTTAAACGCTCTGGTGGACGTAGGTTTGCAATACTTGCCCCCTGCTTATGGAACGCCTTTCCTTTGGAAATCAGGTTCTGCCAAGATCTGCTACCTTTTCGAAAAGCGCTGAAAACCTGGCTTTTTAGACAAGCTTTTTAACCTACTTTTCTCCTCACCTCCGATTGTGTTACTGTCAATTTTAAGCGCCAAGAAACTAATCAGTGTTAGTGCGCTTAATAAATGATTTAATAACATAACATAATAACATAACGTATCTTTTTTCAGGATCTGATCCCAAATGATGTCCCTACGGTGCGGCGTGGATGTTCCTGCCTTCTTCTTTGAAGATTGTTTTCCTGTTTTCCCTTCGGCGATTGCTGTGTTGAACTCTCCTTCGTTGCCCTGGACTGGGGTTTGCTTTTGCATTGACTTTCATGTACTGTTTTCTGCTCTCCTGGAATTCCTTCTCACCAAAGAAAGAGGAAGTTGGATTGCCTACATGACTATTTATAGTACAGACTCTATGGTTATGACCCAAGTGTTTCTGGGTAATGTAGTTTTTTACATGGCTGCGGGGCATTCCTAAATAAAGAAATGAGACTAGCATAATCCTCGCCTCCTAGTCCTTAATAGAATTGAAAATTCTTGTCACAAATTTTTGCAAATTTTGAATTTTCCCCCAGCAGGGTTCTTCGAACGCCAACTCTCAGGCCAATCAGCTGAAATTCGTAGGCTGAAATACGGGGCAAACAGGAGCTTGAGTTCATCATATTCTAGGTTTTGCTTTCAGTAAAATCCACATAAACATTACTATAAATGAACTAGTTTGCCACATTGGTTCAGTTGTTCCCTCCTCCTCCCGTTATAATACTTATTTAAGTAATGCAATGTACAATGAAATAGGCGTACGTAGAGGAGCCCGTGTTTCTGATAATGAAAAGAAACTCTCCTATTCCAAGATGGCTACAAAACTTTTTTTACGGGATACTTTTTGAGAAGGGATATTCCCAGTCCAAAATGGCTGCCTACGTGGTTTTGTTTCTGTTGTCCTCTTTTTATTTCTGAAGACGACAGTTTAACGATCTCTTCTTGTTTCCATGGAGCTACCTTTTTAGTCCCTTCTCTATGTCTCCTCTCAGTGCTTCTGTTGGTGCCTATCAGTGCCAGGGATCAACAACAGCCGCAGCTGAGGACAGTGTGAGCTGCGCAGGGACTGAGGGCTGCAGAGAACAAGGTTAGTTATGCAGCACAGGCAGGTCCCGGGCCCTTTTAAGTTGAGTGGAGGGCAAATGTTCCACAACACACCTTAAGTAATTGTATATAATTATTTTGCGTGCATAAAAATTAATGTCTTATACAGTGTGGTAAACTGCGTAGCATTTCACTAAAGGAAAGCCAGAAGTATCTGTCAAAATATACATGCACACTATACTCGTGCATGAATTATACACTCAGCTCAAGAGACAAGGAAAGGATTCAGTGCGTTGCCCTTCTGACACTTGACCTAGAATGTGTTTTCTTTGCTGTCAGAGGCAGTTACGAGTTCTTGTTGCTGATTAACACTGTGCTAGCCAGACTTGCAACAGGGTGGGACTTGAAAGCTGGTTGACATTGTGAATAGCTTAGCCCGTGTCCTCGCCTCAGAGCAGCATCCAATCAGAGAGGCCCATTTGGCTCATCCCACATTTATGAGCCAGTGTTCTGCAACAGCTGCACCAGCAGCAACAGGGTGCTTAAAAGACACATTGGAGAGAACAGATGGCCAAGGGAAACAAAAGCAATGCACATGTGTCTGCGATGCGCCATTGTTTGTATTGACATTTTTAAAGTCACTATTTATTAGAGTAATATACCGGGGATGCTAAACGTATTTTGTGTGATGTATGTATTAACCGTGTATACATATCAATAACAAACCAGAAGTGACCGTTTCATAAAGCTTATGCGCTAATATATATATTTTTTATGTTAGCCACTAATTGGCTGCGTTTGTGTAGTTTGTGAATAACCGGAACATGTACTTTTATGGAAAGAGAAGCTGAATGTATTCCATTGCAATGAAGATATTTAAATGTTTTGGTGAATTTTTTGTATGTATGCCGAATTGATTTTATCGACATCTTTCCGACTAAGTCCATTCGATCTAAACATGCAGAAATAAATCTAAACAGCTGGTCAGCAGGCAAAGGTCCTAGGTTATCACACTTTGTGCTTACGATAGGTCAAAGTAAAAAAAAAAAAGCACTCCGTGCAAAGTAATCGTAAATATGACTTTAATATTGAAGATTTGCATAGCTCATTTGGATTGAAAAACCTAAAACTGCAGAAATTCTTAGTAGTCATAACTCGTTTTAGAACTTAAAATACTAAACTAAAACGTTCAGATTAAATTACTCGCATAACAAAACATGAGAGTCAATAAATTGAAGTACGATGTATAAATCTATTTGTTTACAACATTGGATTCTGAGAGCAAACCAGAGGTCAGAGCATCCAGCGAGACTTGTAGGAGTCTCAATCCAGGGAAAGGGAAAGGAGCGAGGTGGGACATCAAAGGCAAAGAAACATGGGCATCTGTCAGTTTAATGGTACTGCAGTGCTGCATTTGTCTGCCCCAGTTCGTCCTGCTGCATTAATATCATCTCCTCAACCACTCGCCCCTAGAAGGTGTATTCCTTGTTTGACCCTTTTACCCAATGCACGTGTCAAACAAGTTTTCCAGTGATAGTGAGCTTTGCCTTGCAGACATTATGCTGGCCTGGACCCTTTGGGGATCTAGCTGTGTCCTGTCGCGCACCTATTTTGTGTGTATTTATTTTTAGCGTGTTCAGAAGGTGCAAATCACTCTGAAAGAAACGTCGTGAAACACAATGCTGTTATTTGGGTATAATTCTAGTAACTAGTGTATTCACTTAGCAATTCGTAGCTAACTTGAGTTGCTAATAATATCATTTGTATTTTCTGCATGTGTGACTGCCTCTCCTAACTCTGAAAGGTCATTAGGGTTAAGGAACTGTCGGTCGGCCACATATCTGCATAGAGGGTAATTTCACGTGTGATACCCCAGACAATTCAAAATTTGCAAACATTCGTGACAAGAATTTTCAATTCTATTAAGGACTAGGAGGCGAGGATTATGCTTAGTCTCATTTCTTTATTGAAATGCTCAGCAGCCAAGTAAAAAACCACATTACCCAGAAACACTTGGGTAATAACCATAGAGTCTTGTTAGTATAAATAGGTGTACAGACAATCCCACTTCCTCTTTCTTTGGTGAGGAGAGTCCAGGAAAACAGCAAACAATCCAAAAGTCAATGCAACAGCCAAGAACAGTCCATTGAAGGCAACAAAGGGAGACATCCCAAACAGCCGAAGGCAGAAAACCAGGAGACTTCTTTAGAGAAGAAAACAGGCGCTCCTACGAGGAACTGGAGGCGCATCACTTGGGATCAGAACCTGAAAAAGATACAAAGCCGTAATAGCCATCCCAAACATCATACATAACTCGAAGTAAGGGTGGGAAAAGAAGACAATGCAAAATATACTGTTGTAACAAAGTAATGCAAATCAATTGTCAGTAATACAATGTATAATCTATGGGTGGGATAATCCTCACCTCCTAGTCCTTAATAGAATTGAAAATTCTTGTCACGAATGTTTGCAAATTTTGAATTCTATTGCAGGACAGGAGGCTCCGATTATGCTTGTTCAAAGCTCATCCAACACCACAGATGCAACCGTAGGCACAGGCTTAAAGTAAAAAGTCTTAAACACTGAATCTGTTGACCAATCAGCAGCTTTCATAAGGTCCCCCAATGTGACCCCCAGTGAAAAAGCCTTAGAGGCCATGGCACCACGAGCAGAATGAGCTCCAAAAACAGAAACATCAATCCCTGCCTCTCCCATAAGCCACCGTACCCAGCGAGCCAACGTAGCTGTAGTAACAGGGCGGAAAGGCTTCAGCAATGCAATTAACAGTTGACCCTGCATATCAGAACGAATAAGAGAAGTACTCACCTCATAAGCTTTTAGGCATTGGACCACACAAAGGTTGGGACGCGCCGGAAAAGAAGGGTAAGAGATAATCTCAGTATCAGTCTTGGTGCGCCGGGAAAGGCGAAATGTAACCCTTCAGGAGTAAAACTCCGACCAGCAAGATCCAATGCGTGAACGTCAGAAATCCGTTTGCAAGAAAGCAAACATAACAACATGGTAAGCTTGGCCGAAAGTTGTTTGCGTGAAAGCAAGGAATTAACCGGCCAGGCCTCTAAAAACCGCAAAACAACCGAAACGTCCCATGAGGCCACATATTTGGGACGCGGAGGAACAGCCATACGAACGCCCTTAAGGACCTTGGACACTAAAGGATGTTCTCCTACAGGCTTACCGTCAATCGGAACATGACCTGCCGAAATAGCAGAGTGGAAATTATTGATAGTACGGTACGCCAGACCCGAAGCCGAATACAGTGAGGCCAGAAAATTGACAATTAAAGAAACATCTGCAGATGTTGGATCAGCTTGCCGTTGAGCACACCAGTCACTCCAACGGTTCCAGGAACCTCTGTAACGCTTGTGGGTATTTGGTGCCCAGGCGTTGCTGAGGAGTCTGGTAGCGTCCGAAGAAAGGCCTGACACAGCCCACCGTTCCCCGAAATTCGCCACGCCAGGAGAAGGAGAGAGCCTGACTGAACTAGGGGATGCGGATTCTGAAGCGGATCTAACAGGAGATTCCGCTTCTGAGGCAGAAGAAACGGCAATGCGCAAGTCATTTCCAATAGAACAGGGAACCAAGGCTGAGCTCGCCACAGAGGAGTGATCAGAATCAGCTCCGCCTGAAAACGTTTCACATATGCCAGAACCCTGGGGATCATCATAAACGGGGGAAACGCATAACACAGGGAGGTCGGCCACGGTTGAAGGAATGCATCCGTCGCCAGAGCCTCCGGGTCCGGTCTCCAGCTGAAGAACCGGGGAAGTTGTGCATTGAGCCGGGACGCAAAGAGGTCGATCTGACAAGGGCCCCAGGTCCGTAGAAGTTGTCGAAATACCCGCGGATGGAGTCTCCAGTCGCTGAAATCCCTCAGGTACCTGGAATTCCAATCCGCCACCACATTGCGACAACCCGGAAGGTATTCCGCAATAACTGTGATCCCGTTGTGCAGACAGTAATGCCAAAACTCCTTGGCTATTTCCGCCAACAACCTCGAACGAGTCCCTCCGAGCTTGTTGATATAACGGACCGCTGATACATTGTCCATTCGGAGAAGTATACAGCAGCGGGACTGAAGAGGAGACAGACATTTGATCGCGAACGATCCCGCCAGCAACTCCAGACAATTGATGTGGAGACAGCGTTCCTGGGGGGACCAACGCCCCCCTGTTGTGACCGGACCGCAGCGTGCTCCCCAGCCCCATTGACTGGCATCCGACTCGATCACAATCTCCGGAGAGGATCCGAAGAGGGCCCTGCCGTTCCAGGCCTCCATGTGATTCAACCACCACGTCATCTCCGACTTCGCCTCCTCCGACAGAGGGATGCGATCGGAATAGCGAAGGCCTCTCTGAAGATGCTGGATCTTCAAACGTTGCAACGCACGGTAATGCAGTGGGGCCGGAAATATCGCCTGTAGAGAAGACGCTAAAAGCCCTACAACTCGAGCTAATGATCTCAACGACACCGTCGGACTCGAGACAACAGACTTCAATTCCCGTTTGATGTAACAAACTTTCTGACGAGGTAGCAGAAGTTGACAAGAAAGGGAATTGATTTGAAATCCCAAGAAATCTATTACCTGAGTAGGTTGAAGTACAGACTTGGGAACATTCACCAAAAACCCCAGAGACTGGAGCAGGTCTACAGTCCACGTCAGGTGAGACATCAGCTTTATCGGACAATCCGCTAACAGGAGGATGTCGTCCAAATAAATGATCAAGCGAACTCCTCGACTGCGGAGAGATTCCACGACCGGACGTAACAGTTTCGTGAAGCACCATGGTGCTGACGAAAGGCCGAATGGAAGAACCTGATATTGATACCACATCCCCAGCCACTGGAATTGAAGAAAGCGGCAATGGGGCGGAAAAATCGGAACCGAGAGGTATGCATCCTTGAGGTCTAGACGGACCATCCAATCCCGTTCCCTCAGGAGATCCCTCAACAGATGGATCCCCTCCATCTTGAAGTGGCGGTAAACCACTCCCGCATTGAAGTCCTTCAGGTTGAGGACCAACCTCGCACCCCCTCCCTTCTTCTCCACAAGGAAGATTGAGCTGACAAAGCCCTGAGGGTGGCGCACCGTCGGCACAATCGCCCCTTTGGCTTCCAGAGACCTGAGTTCTTCTGTGATGAACTCTCGACTTTGGTTTGAGAAATGGAGAGGAAAAGGAAGACGGGACTGACGCACAGGATGATAAAATTCCAGTTTGAAACCCTGAACTGTCTCCAGCACCCATGCATCGCTGGAGATTGATCGCCAGTTCTCTAGGAAAAGGCGAATCCTGCCCCCCAGAACAACACTGCATGCAGGAAGAATGCTCACCTGAAGTGGCGGAGTCGTGGTAGCCGCCGGCGGATCCACCAGCACGTCCTTTTTTGAACTGGCCACGTCCTTTTCTTGAGGGGTAGAAGTTTGAACGAGGGGTATAACCCGAGTCCTGCTGACTTCCTCTCTGGGACTGGTACCCCTTCTGGGAGGACTGTTGCTGACCACGGCCGGAGGAACGTCCTCTACTTCTCCCGGCCCTGTTGAAAACCGGACGAAGGGTCCGGCGGAGAGACGCTTGAGCCTTATCCAGACCGCTGAATGTATTTACAAAGTTGGTCAGCTCCTTCAAAAATGGTTGCCCAAAAAGAAGACCCTGAGCCGCAGGACCCGACTCAGAAGTAGCCAATTCTTGCAACTTAGGATCAAGCTTCAGCAAAATGGACCTGCGCCTCTCAGCAGAGAGCGCACAGTTGGCATTACCCAACTGGCAAATGGCGCGTTGAGCCCAATTAATCAGCTCATCCGGATCCACCATCCGGTTAGTACTTTTAGCCAGGAAACCAAGGTCCAACATTTTGGTGAGGGGACCCAGGAGATCTAACACCTTGTCCTGGCAAGCCCGCCAGGACCTATCCAGACCCTTTTTGGGGTCTTTCGCAAACTTGCGGAGGTACGTTGTCATAGTTGGATCAATCTCAGGAGTCTCCGCCAGATGATCAGCCAAGTCTGGTCGCGGGCACTCAGATCGGAGACGGGCACGTACCTCCTTTTCAAAGGGTTGGCGTATGTGCTGCTGGACGTACTCCGTCACAGCCTGGGAAGGAAGCCAAGCCGTGGACTGGGGGTGGATAATGTCCTCCGGCTCAAAAGTCAGGACTGGCGGATGCGAAGACACATCAACAAAATGCTCCTTGCATTTCTTTTTCTTGGGAGGGGGAGGAGCGGGGTCCGAGGAAGACGATGACTGCAGGTCATCGCTCTCACCTTCTTCAACAACAAAGTCTGACTTGGCAGAGGATAAGGACAGCGCCAATTTTTTGAAGACAGAAGAATGTGGGTTGGCAGGAGAAGACGACGACTTCTTAGCCGCAGGGACCCAACCCTGCTGTTCAGCATATTTAGTCAAGTGCCTTTTGAGAGGCGTGATAGCACGCACTAGTGCTCTATTCATTGAGTGTTGGACTCCCCGGTCCAAAGCTTCCACCAAATGTTGCTCCATGGAGTCCGGAGCCTCCTCATCAAACTCTTCCTCATCCTCATAAAAATATTCACTCATGATTCACAATAGATGTGAAAAGATATGCCCACAAATGAGGAATGCAAGTATAAACAAGCCAAAGGCTCAATTAAGGGGGGTGAAAAAACCCTCACAGCAAGCCAAAGCTGTAGAGACTACAGGTGAAAATATGTAGAGAGTGGAGGGAAGGCTTACTGTCACCAAAAAACGCCACCCTAGGCAAAGCCTATGCAAAATTTTACAACCAGCGTCCTATTTTAGACACCGGCGTCGACAGGGTCAATCCTGGAGGCTTGTGGGCGTGTACGCCGCAGGGGACGACCTTCTGAGAAGCTCCGGTGAGGAAACAACACGGAGCGCCGGAAATACCAAAACGCGCATGCGCGTTAAACCGGCCGCCTGAACAGGAAGGAGAGCAGCTCGCGCGAGGCAGCCCTGAACCCTATAAACCACTCCACAATAATGAAAGAACCCAGGCACAAAGCGCCCGACTTCAGGGTGGAGATGCCTCGCACCCAACCGCGCCGCCACCGAAACGCAACGCGAACGGAATGGCGAAGGCAAGCGCAAGCAGCGCGATACGCGCGGAAAACAAAGCGGCAGATATGCTAAACAGTCGCCGCTTAAGCAATACAAAGTGCAAGGCAAATAACAACAATAAGGTAAGAAGCACTTAACTGGCTGCGGAGCAGCAAAGAAAGAGGAAGTGGGATTGTCTGTACACCTATTTATACTAACAAGACTCTATGGTTATTACCCAAGTGTTTCTGGGTAATGTGGTTTTTTACTTGGCTGCTGAGCATTTCAATAAAGAAATGAGACTAAGCATAATCGGAGCCTCCTGTCCTGCAATAGAATTCTGGCTTATTACCAAAAAATACTCAGCAGACAGGAACTTGGGAGCCTCGACTTATGATGGAAATAAATGAAAAACACAAGTCCCAGAAGGCAGAGTGCAGCCAATCGGATTTTTCATCTGGTAATAACTACCACATGTAGTTTGGGACACTCCCCATTACCATTAATATTTTCAGTCTCCTCTCTTCAACCTCTAGCTAAATGTTTCCTACAGCATTGCTTCTATGATCATAACAGAGAGACACACTTGCCAAAAACGTATAAAAGGAGACCAGTTACCGACTAGTAGGAAGTGTGCCGTTATTTTAAACTATTTGACATCTCAAAGGCAATAAATTGTTTCTGACTGCTTATGTTGTAGGAAATATATATATATATATATATATATATATATATATATATATATATATATATATATATATATATATATATATATATATATATATATATATGCAATTCACAGTCCTGTTGCGCTGCCTCAAATCAGGACCAAGATCCTATCTGCCACACCGGATGCCACAGGTACAAACCACTCCACAGCGCAAAGATGAAATTTTCTCAAGTTTATTCACACGATTTCGCCATATATATATATATGTAAATATTTTTAAGTAATCTGTCAGCAAGGTGAAGGAGAGATGTGCTAAAATAGTCAATGTGTAACGGAGTAGCATATGATTTACTAACATTACAGGGAAAGTCAGCAGACTGTTAATGAGTAAATCAATGTTGTTTGTGATATTAATATACATTGTGTTTTGTGGACATTTCTTGGACCAGATTGTACAGTATCACCTGGTAATCCGCACTATCTCCAAAAAGATTGATTCAACATTTGAAAAGACAAGTCCATTGAAAGGTCAGTTGATTGTCATAAAGAACTGTCATAAGAAAAAAGATTGGGTTGGTTGCTTATTGGACGAATAGACTAACAGAAGAAATGCAGATTGAAAGGGACTGAGGGGTGATCTGCGACTGTTATGCAAGTGCCTAGATGAGATGATATTAGGTATGGAAATTGAGAGTATTCACTAAGGTCATTATTCCATTCCTCAAATCATATTGAAGCAGTATGATATCATTACATTCAAAGGAATTTATATGTTGCCTATTTGTGTAAGCTATTACCATACCTCTCTGAGATACCTGGTGTATTTATCAGTTTGCTCCTTTTTAGGTTGGTCCTTTCCAGACATTCGCTGTCTGATTTCGAAAGATCTATTGCGAGCATACATCCCTCCCATCGGGTGGCTTTATTGTCACTTTCAGTTGCTTGCTTCTTATTCAATTTCTGCTTTCCTCTTATTCTGGTTTTCTCTCCCTTGTAATATCGCCTCTTTATGATCCTTTTGAATGGCTGATTTATGTACTTCCACTTTAATTTAAGGTACTACTTTTTAGTGTTGAGCCTGCAAGAGCATGCTCTAGCTCCTGAGCCTGGCTTGCAAGGTACTCATGTATCCAAAAGGTGCTTGAAGCCCACCCATTGCTTACACATTTGTTGGCATTCATGGCACTCTTCTTAACAGCCTCCTAATTTGTCATTTCAGGCCTAACACCATTTCGGTTCCTTTCTGTGGCGCAGGGACCAAGCACTGACTGACTCAACTTAATTAGTGCCTGGCCGCTTCTCCCTGCGTGATTGAGGTACTATTTTCTTCTTTTTACCTTCCAGTGCCCTGCAAACAGAAGGTGTGTGACTGATAAAAACGTGCCCAGCAGGACAAACCAAATTACAAAGTTTTATATAATACAGTTAACTTTCTTTTATTCTGCCAAGTCTTCTTTTCTCACTTTGCACTCATGTTTTTTTTATGTTGCTTGTGGGCGCTGTTCTCAAAAGATGAGGATAATTTTATTGCATTGTTTCTTTCTTATGTGTAATTTCTGAAATGATGCTTTAAAACATAATTGTGCAGTACACACCAATCCACCCCACTCAAATCCACGCCAATCTACCCCACCTCACCCCAGACCAATCCGTTCCACTCAGTCCAATACCCCCAGACAAACCAATCCAAACCACTCGCCCCGATTCAGTCCACCACACGCCAATCCTCCCAACTTATCCCACACCAATCTTCCCCACTCCAATTCGCCCCACTCCAATAAAAAATTATCTGCCCCACTCCAATCCAAAACAATCTGCCTTACTCAAAAGGAGTCTGCCCCACTCGAATCGAAAACAATCTGACCTACTCCAATCGAAAACAATCTGACCCACTCCAATCGAAAACAATGTGACCCACTCCAATCTCAAACAATCTGACCCACTCCAATCTAAAAGAATGTTCCCCACTCCAATCCAAAACGGTCTCCTCCACTCCAATCAATCTGGCCCACTCCAATCCAAAATAATCTGCTCCAAATCCAGTTTGTCCCATTCCAATACAAAACAGCCTGCCCCACTAAATCCAAAACAATCTGCCTCACTTCAATCTGCCCCACTTAATCCAAAATAATCTGCCCACTCCAGTCCAAAACAATCTGCCCCACCCCAGTCTGCCCCACTCCAGTCTGCCCCACTCCAGTCTGCCCCACTCCAGTTTGACCCACTCCAGTCTGCCCCACTCCAGTCTGCCCCACTCCAGTCTGCCCCACTCCAGTCTGCCCCACTCCAGTCTGCCCCACTCCAGTCTGCCCCACTCCAGTCTGCCCCACTCCAGTCTGCCCCACTCTAATCCGCCACACTCTAATCCGCCACACTCTAATCCGCCACACTCTAATCCGCTACACTCGAATCCGCCGCACTCGAATCCGCCGCACTCGAATCCGCCTCATTCTAATACAAAACAATCATCCCACTCCAATCCAAAAACATCGGCCCTACTCCAATCCATCCCACTCCAATCTTCTCAACTCCAATCCAAAACATTCCACCCCACTCCAATTCAAATCTATCCACCCAGCAGCGTAGCTGGACCTTTGACCACCTGTGGCAGGCCCTGCGTTTGCCATCCCGCAGCAGCCGCATCTAAGAGTGGGGGGAGCGATGAGTGTGTGATGCCGATTCCTGTGTTTACTGCCTCGTGACGGCCGCAGGTAAGAGGTGGCCACCCTGGGCGGACCGCCCCCCACACCTCTTTGCTACACCACTGTATCCGCCCCACACTAATCTGCCCCACTCCAGTCTACCCACTCCATCCCTGGTAACCCCACTCCAATTCACCACAGTTCACCCCACTCCAATCCACCCACACCAATCTAATCCACCCCAATCCAATCTACCCTACTCTAATCCAATCTACCCTACTCTAATCCAATCCACCTCACCAAAATACAGCTCGCCATAATAGCCCTAATTCAATCCATCACATTCCCTCCTCAATCCAATCCACCGCACTCCAATCCAGTCCACCACAATACACCGCACTCTAATCCAAAACAATCTGCCCCACGCAAATCCAAAACAATCTGCCCCACTACAAACTTTCCCACTCCAATCCAAAACAATCTACTCTGTTCTGCCCCACTCCAATCCAAAACAATACACCCTCTCTCAAATCCAGTCCAATTCACCTCAATCCAATCCACCACACTCCAATCCAATCCAGCCAAATCCACCCTACTCCAATCCACCCCATCCCAATTCCCCTTCAATCCACCCCAATCCACCATCACTCTTATTCACCCCACTGCACTCCAATCTAATCCACTCCAGTTAACCCTTCTCCACTCCAGTTCACCCTTCTCCACTCCAATTTACCCCACTCCATTCCACCCCACCCGACTCCATTCCACCCCATCCCAAATCCAACCTTCCTCTCTCCAGTCCAATCCACCTCACCCCAGTCTAATCCACTTCACCCCAGTCTAATCCACTTCATCCAGTCCACCGCACTCCAATCTACCCCGCTCCACTGTATTCCAATCCACCCTACTCTACTCCAATCCATCCTGCCCACCCCACCCCACTGTACTCCAATCAATCCAGCCTTCCCCACTCCAATCCACCCCACTCCAGTCCTGTCCAACCCCGCCAGGGTCTGGCGGCTCAGGGACACCTTATTGCACAAGAAGGCAGTGTTGACGTGTATTGTGGACACTATCCGCGACTATCAATCCCACAACACCGACACCTCTGTGGCGACGCAATGGGCGGCCATGAAGGCTGGAATTAGGGGGGAGTTCCTGGCCCTTTCCGCTGCGGACAATAAGGATCGGCAATGCAAGAGAGATGAACTCACCCAACGGGTGCACGAACTCGAACAAATGCATCAACGGACGGGGGCTCCCAGAATCTGGAAGCAACTCAAAGTAGCGAGACAGCTCCTAGCGGCCCTGGATATGGACCGAGCGGAGTACGCGGCACTGCGTTTGAGACACACCTACTATACAGGAGGGGACAAATGTGGCCGACTCCTGGCGAATAGGCTCTGGGTTGTACGCCAACAGCAGTTGGTAAAGGAGATCTCCAGTCCTGATGGAGACTTAGTCACAGAAGATGCTACTTTCCGCAGCTTCTATGCAGCTCTCTACACTGGTAGCCCGCTGGACGACTCCGCCGCAGTGGCATACCTTGACTCGGTCACTCTCCCAGCTGTTGGCCCCTCACAGGCGGAAACCCTGGATAGGGACATTCGCATCGAGGAGGTGATCTCCGCCATTGCCAAACTCAAGCACGGTAAGGCTCCAGGGCCAAACGGCTATACGTCCCTTTTTTTGCAAGACATTTTGGATGACGCTGGCGCCGATCCTCACCCGCCTTTTCAACTCATTTTCAGAACCGGGCACTATCCCACCTGACCTTCTGCGTGCGTCCCTTACGGTCATCCCCAAGCCGAGAAAAGATAGGACCAAGTCCGGCTCCTACAGGCCGATCTCTCTTCTAAACGTGGATCCTAAGTTATATACTGGGATCCTAGCAGCTCGACTGGCCCTCCATCTGCCGGGACTCGTGGAATCGGACCAAGCAGGTTTTGTCCCCGGAAGACAGACAGACTGGATAATACCAAAAGAATTGTCCACCTCCTCGAAAAAGCCTCCCGGATTCCCGGAGAGAGAATGATGCTAGCGGTGGACGCCGAAAAGGCGTTTGACCGAGTACACTGGCCGTACCTAGAACGAGTCCTAACGAAAGTCGGTATTGGAGAGAAATTCCGCTCCCTCATATTTAACTGCTACAAATTCCCCACGGCGGTGGTACGCATGAATGGGTATAGCTCTCAGAGCTTTCGCATCGAGAGAGGTACGAGACAGGGGTGCCCGCTGTCACCCTGCTCTTCGCCTTATATATGGAGCCATTTGCCCAGAGGATACGTCAGGCTCCTGCAGCGACCGGGGTGAGGTTTGGCGGCTTCACTCACACAGTCAGTCTCTACACGGACGATGTCATACTGTCGTTGGAGAACCCGCAAACGGCCCTTCCGGCCTGCATTGTGGAGTTGGACACCTTTGCAAGAGTTGCGGGATTCAAGATGAACATGGATAAATAGGTAGCCCTGGATTTATCTCTCACTCCTGCCACCAAAGCTCACTTACAAGACCTCTTCCCCCTGCAATGGTCGTCCGACCTCGTGCCGTACTTGGGGATTCAGCTGGCCCCGTCTTTGCCGGCCATGGTGAATGCCAACTATGCCATACTGGGCGGGAAGATCCGAGAGGAGTTGGGACGTTGGAGGCGCGGTACCCTTTCCTGGCTGGGTAGAAAAGCGGCGGTTAAAATGACCGTCTTGCCCCAAATTCTCTATCTCTTTAGGGCACTACCGCTACAGCCACCTACGGGCTGGATCCAGCAAACGCAGATAGACCTTTTGCGCTTTATTTGGCAAGGTCGGAAACCTAGAATGAGGAGGGCACTGTCCACGCTAGCCCCGGAGGCCGGGGTGCTGGGGGTATCAGACCTACGTAAATACTTTCAGGCAGCTCAGCTGCGCTACTTGGTGGAATGGAGCAGGTGGGAGTCAGACAAGCACTGGCTCTTCCAGGACCAGGGGGTAGCTGGACGCCCCCTGCAGGAAATACCCTTTCTGCGTAAAGCCCATCGACCAGCTAATATGTATGCTTCCTTTGTCACGAGAGTTCCTTTGCAAGCATGGGACGCCACTAACACCGTACACGGACTCACCACCTTCCCTTCGCTGCTTACACCACTGATTGATAATCCAGACTTCACTCTGGGGATGGAGAGGGGAGTCTTTACACACTGGCGGCCCGCAGGGTGTCATACCCTATCCCACATATATGGTCCAGACGGGGTTATTCCCTTCACACTTTTTAGGCAGGAATACAAGTTACTGGAGACAGAGCGGTTGCACTACATGCAGGTACGCCACTGGGCACTACACCCACAAGTGAGGGAAGCGGCTGATGGGAAACTTCTTCCATACGAACAGTGGCTTTTAACTCGCACCTCAGCCGCGAAGCTGATATCTGACCTTTATACATTTTTGCAACCACCATCCATGCATCTCCACAACCCGGGTAGGGAGCGCTGGGAACGGGAACTGGGTAGGACACTGAGCCATAAGGAATGGGATCAGATTTCACACAGGGCTCGCCACTCCGCATATCACACAGGACTTACCGAAACACTAACCAAGGACTCTACCTACTGGTATTATACCCCGGAACGAATACACGAAATGGACCGCAGCAAGACCAACACCTGTTGGAAGGAATGTGGGCAAATAGGCACATTGTCGCACATCTTATGGGACTGCCCGCTCCTGCACTCCTACTGGAAACAGGTGATAGATGACATAGACACTCATTTTAAGACCGAACTGCCTCGCTTCCCCGCATACATTCTACTGGGGCTCCCGAATCGATTAACATACCCCTTGCGCTCCCGCAGGGGGCGTCAGATTGGTATTGCTCTAGGCTCTGCGGTACAGAATATCCTTACTCACTGGCGCACTACCCTGATCCCCTCCCTCACAGGGTGGTTACATAGGCTGTGGCATGTGCTGGGGATGGAGAAGCTGTCACTTACTCTAGCGGGCGATATAGATCAGTTTGATGAACTTTGGCAGCCGTTCCACTCCCTGCTGATCACTGAATTTAGGGAAATCACCTGCCCGAGATATCTTCGCCTCTTACGGCTCACCGCACCTGAGGGGCCGGGTTCTTGAATGGACTTCTGATGAGACATCTTCACAGGAGGGTGGCACGGACGGACGGGGTAAGGTAGACCTAAGCACTGGACGGAGGGTGGGGGGAAAGGGAGGGTCCAGGGAGTTGGGAGGTTGGGGGGGAGGGTCTTCGGGGGGGTGTTTAATTCAGTTTCGCAACACTTCCTATATCTATGTAAATCGGCTGGCTGGTCTCATTTTGGAATATCAACTGGAGAACTTTAGAGCACCACAGGCGCTTCTGGCCGTCGCGGATTTGCAGCTTCTATGCAATGTATGTTTTGTTTCTTTGTGTTGCTACAATAAAAATGATTTAAACCTAAAAAGCCATCTCCTTAGGTCCATAAGAGCTGGGCAAACGCACAGCAGGTGGGATAGCGTTTCATTTTGGTAACCACATAGGCTACACTGAAGGTCCGTATAACTGCCTTTCCAGGATGGTTGCAGATCCTTCGAAAGGTGTAAGCCCAGCCGATGTTCTATATATCTCTGCTTTAGTGTCATGTTAAAGTGACTTTCTAAATAAGGCTGGGGCTTTATCAAGGAGTATGAATTTATCACTGTCCACCCATGTCGACGTTTGGAAGTTATTGATTTGTCTTCCAGAAAGGATTTCCATTTAGCAGCATTATTTGTTATTTTGTCAAAGCTGGTTTTGCCTGGGATAGAATCCCATGTCGATTTGAATTCCTAACCCCCTCAAGGATTTGATCAAGAAATCTCCCCAACCGCTTAGAGTGGTTTGTTTCAGCTGGTTTTCAATTTCTTTCCAACACAGGCTGTCCAGTGAACCTTCTTCTGACAGACGTATTTTGTGGCAAAGTTTCACGAAACTACTCATGCCACGAAAATTCTGGTTCTGCAGGCCAAATTCTAGACGAACCTGTGCTGGTGAGGCTGATTTTGGGAGGTTTAAAATCGCTTTGTATACCTTTGTTTGTAGATTGTTTAACAGCCCCGCCTCTTTGCCACACCAGGTGACCAGTGCTATGACAAGGTGGATAAGGTCTGTGATTCCATCACCTTTAAGAGATGGGTGTAGTTTGGGCAACTCAATTTTTTGTATAATAACCTGTGTGCATAGATCAAGGAATGTGTTTTCACCTTTAGGTCTATTTTGTGTTCTTTGTGGGTCGGTCCTCGCCCCAATTTTAGACCTAAATATTTGTAAGACTCTTCCTCCTTTATTTGGGTTCCATTTGCATACCATCTAAAGGTCGATTTTTTTGGGGGGTCTACTTAGCGGACCACCTTAGTATTCTCTTTATTCAATTCCAAACTTTCTTGCTCCAGGTAAGTAACAAGGTTATTAATCATTCTTTGAAGCCCTATTGGGGTTTGGCTCAGCACGACAATATCGTCAGCATATTGTAAAAAAGGAATCGGAGTGTTTGCCAGATTCGGTGGATGTCCTTCCCCTACCTGCATATGTTTGACAATATCTGCCATGTAAAGATTAAATAAGCTAGGGACCAGGATTCAGCCTTGTTTTAAGCCGTGTTGCGTGCTGATTTCGGCAGGGATGCTACATCCGTCTCCCAGTTTGACTCTTGCCCAGGTGTCACTGTACAAGCCTATTATTGCCTCCAATAGGTTCTTCGGTAGCCCCCATGATCTTCATTTTTCCCATAATTGATTTGGATTCACCCTGTCAAAAGCTGCTCGCAGATCTATGAAACAAGCAAAGAATCTGGTCTTCTTTGTTTCTGCTTTTTCCTTTAGGAGTGCCAAGGTTGTCAAATTTGTTAATGTGCCTGTCCTTGGCCTGAAACCCGTTTGGAACATGGGAATTATGTTTGTTTCCTCCATCCAATCTTGGAGGTGCAGCAACAAGCATGATCCGTATAATTTCGCCTCCACATCAATCAGCGATATCAGCCTGGAGTTTCCCGGCTCATTATGGTCACCCTGCTTAAAAATCGAATGTATAATATTCCCTTTCCAGGACTTGGGCATTTTGTTTTGACTATAAATCAAGTTAAAAAGTGGTGTTAAATATTCTGCCCAGAACTCAGGGGAGTATTCCAAAGTTAGCAATAACCGCGCGGATTATAATGCACTTAAGAGTATATGGTATAGCGTTATCATGGAAACAGCTAAAGGACTTGGTTCTGAAAGCTGCAGACAGGCTCAGCTCATGCTAGAGCACCATCTCACATAATTCCAAGCACTCTGCCTCTAGGATTGTTAAGGCCTGCCATAGGAGTGACTTATAGGAGTATATGTGTCCATTTTAGGTTTAGATATAGGTATACTATATCTAAAGCAAAGGGTGATTACATCACCTTGCCCCAGCTGATTGATCAGCCAGTTGTGTCAGATTTAAATGGCCAGCCAGGGGTGGCATAATACATGCTGCAGCGCTTGGTAGGCCTTGGGTGCACTTATACCCTGGGTACCTATGGTACACTGTACAAGGACTTACAAGAGTGACCCAATACCAATTAGATATGTACCTAAGGTACATGGAGTCCATTTTAACAGAGAGAGCAGGAAGCCTGGGGTCCTGAATAGCAGGATCCCAGGCCAACTGTCAAAAACCAGCAAAACACTAGGCAAAACGTTGGGGGCAACCATAGTCCGATATCCACCTTCCTACAGGCATGATAAACCGTTTTACCTAAATTAATAAAATGTGGAAAATAGTTCAATAACTGCGCATAATACATGTGCATGGTGCTGACTGGGGCTATTATGTTAAATACCTACTCTACGGATAATCCAACTCAAAACAACAGAAAACTGACTCTGGGCTGCAACACGATCCCTGAGACCGGGGGTGATGGTAGCTGAACTCCAACAGTGCTTTGAGGCCATACTAACACAGTTATGCAAATCTCTATAAACAATATAACATGATACAATTTACCAATATAAAATGGCTTCAAAGTAGGTGCCTCCATGGATGCCTTTTTAATTGTAATAATTCGTAACTTTGCACCTGAGAGTATACATACTTTTACACATAATGGCTTTCTCAAGATAGGCATTTTTTATTAGCAATACATATAGCAAACTTAATACAGTCCTGAAATATGGACATGGAATATGTTGTTATGTGGTGTTTACTCAAGAGTACTTGTGATCTTATCCTTTTTTACAAAATGGTATAAACCACATTATCACATGCTTCCCATTCCTTCAGGATGAATACTTTCTTTTGCACTCTTACTAATAGAATTCATACAGAATAGCCTTATGAGTTGTTTCATCCTCAGTATACACCAAAATATCATCGGGGAAAAGTGTGTTCTTTCATTCAGCGTCTTTGAATAAATTATATATCTCTCTTTAGAAATGGATGGTTGCAGCGGCGGCTCCTCCACAATGGCGAAGGAGTGTTTCCTCACTGGCTCAGAGCCAGCTGCTGAAAAAGAAAACTATATTTTACTATTGTTTTATTATTCAGCTAGTGGCTCAGAGCCAGCGTGTGCTGGGAGGGGCGGGCCGGGCCGGGCCATGGGAGGGAGGAGGAGGAGTTTCAGATGTGCACTTTTAAGTGCCGATGTTAGTTTGGCCGGCTGTCTTATGCTGGCCAATTTGACATGCGCACTTATGTTTCTCTGTCCGGGCTTTATTGCACAGCTGGGTTGGAAAAACAGCACAGATTCCCTGTGCCTGAGCGAGTATTAATGCAGTCCACTCAGGCCAATCCCCACGCTGTTCTCATTTTTGAGAGCAGCACAGGGATTGGATGAAGAGTCCTCAATGGTAGGAACTGAAAGCAGAGGAGCGCGATTCGGCCGGAAGCTCGGTAAGTATTTTACTTTTGTATTGTTTTTTGGGCTAAGCATGCTCCTCCCAATCAAATCGGAGCACCTCTCAACCACAGAACTTACCTTGCTCTACCACTCTAATTTGTCGCTCACCTTGGACTGGCTGGCACCCCTGAAACTAAAAAAACCAAGAAGCACCCCCTCTAGGTCCTGGCTCACCACTGACATCAATGAGGAAAGAAGACACCTCAGAACCGTTGAGAGCTTGGAGGAATAATCCCTCCTCCCTTCATCGTGATCAACTCAAGGCAGCACGCAAAAACTACAACAAGCACATCAAGAACAAAAAGACATCTTTCTTCTGCTCTGCCCTAGACAACGCAAAAAACTGCCCCAATGAACTCTTTAACATCATTAGGAGCCAAACATCCAAACCGTCGACAACCAACATGGTGGCATCAAAAACGCTCTGACAACTTTGCCAGCTTTTTCAACGAAAAAATCACCAAAACAGATCTATCACTCAGCACCTACCCTTCCATCCTCACGGTGACCACGACACTAGCAACAATAAGCTACTCCCCAGTGATCACTCCTACGCTTTTGTCCTCCTTTCGCCCCATCCAGGAGGAAGAGATTATTAAGCTGATAGCCGCCGCTAAACCCTCATCCCAATCCCTAGATCAGCTACCCTCGAGCCTGGCGAAAGACCTGAAGCTTACCCTAGCCCCAATCTGGTGCAAGATCATCAACAGTTCACTGAGCACGGGATTCATTCCTGACTGCCTCAAAGTAGGTCAAGTCACTCCGTTACTTAAAAAAACAGGCCTTGACACAGAGGATATGAACAACTTCAGACTGATATCAAACCTTCCTCTTTTATCCAAAATTCTTGAAAGATGTGTTCTCCCACAGTTAACCCAACACCTAGAGAACATCAAACTACTAGACCCACACCAATCAGGATTCAGAAAGGGATGCAGCACCGAAACCGCAATCCTAAATGTCCTAGACGAACTTCACATGTCACTTGACTCAGACCAATGTAGCCTTCTCATCCTACTTGACCTTTCGGCCGCGTTCGATACAGTTGACCACACCCTGCTCCTCAACGTCCTCCAGGAGAGAGCAGGCATTGAAAGGACAGTACTAAAATGGTTCTCCTCCTTCTTTCACAACCGCACACAAAGAATAAAAATCAACAACTTTGAGTCTGACCCCCTTCCCGTCAGTAGAGGAGTTCCACAAGGGTCAGTACTCTATCCACAACTTTTCAACATCTACATGGAATCCCTCACCACACTGCTAAGGAACTCCTCTATGCGGACGATACACAACTTTATCTGGAAACCACCTCGATCGAAGACATCCTCAGACTAATTGTCACGCTCAAAGAGGTCAAACAGTGGCTCTTAATGAACCACCTCAAACTCAACCAAGAGAAAACAGAAGTTCTCCTCATCTCTAATAGAGACAAAAACCCTCAAATCGAAGAATGGCTCAAAGCCATAGACACCCTCAATGGGGCCCTTGCGCCAACGGACTCTGTGAAATCCCAAGGGATTACCCTCAACCCCAAGCTGGACATGAAAAACACATCTCAAAAGCCGCAAAAAGCGCGTTCCTAAACCTGAAGCTGCTGTACAGAATAAAACCCTTCCTCCCCCAAAAAGATCTTAAACAGGCCACGCAGGCATTGGTGCTTTCCAGAATTGACTATGGAATCGCAGCATTAACCGGATCAGCAAAATCTCATCTAGGTCCCCTGACCACTACCCTCAACGCCGCAGCAAGAATGGTCACAGGAACGAAGAAATTTGAGCACATCTCTCCGGCACTCCGGGAACTGAAGTGTCTTCCTATTGATCAACGAGCCAGCTTCCGCACAGCCTGTCTCACGCATAAAGCCTTGCACACAGGCAAACCTGAATATCTGGCCGCCAAACTCACAAGAGCCGGTTAGTCCAGGAACCTCAGAAGCTCCAACACGCTTCTACGCATCCCACTGAATTCTCGGAAACTCAAAACCGCAAACACATCCTTTGTGGGTAATGCGCCCAAGATTTGGAACTCCATCCCACCTCAGAATGACCACCTCCTTCCCGAAATTCAAGACACTTCTTAAAGCCCTCTTCCTAGAGCGCATCCGGTCGTAAAGAGTAATCCAGAAAGGACTTTGGGAAGTATTACTAACTCCACTTCTTGAAACCCCTCCACCTGGAGATATGTTCCGCAACTGTTTACATATTGCCCTTGAGTTGGTATACTGAAGGTTATTTTTATTTTTTTTTGCTTCTTTTTTCTTCTCTGCTCTCGCTTTCCGTACATAACTTGTTTGCTCATAATTGTACATGCTGTGAGACGCTCTGATACCCTCGGGTCCAGCTGGCGCTATACAAAACTTCAATAAATAAAAAATTATTAACCCCACATGCTTCCCCTCAGCCCGCCACCTCTACTCTCCCTGCCGGTATTTATCTGTGTCAGCTGCCACTGGATAGTTGATAAAGTGAAGCCAAAAGACATCCTCTTGTATTGGAATATGCTAGAAGTGTGATAGAATGTGTAAAATGTTTAGGCTCAGAACATAATTACATTTATTTCATAAATTTAGTAGAAACACTGCCAAACCCTCCTACATGCTCACTAGTTTTCTGGTTTTGGGAACCGGCTCTAAATCAACAAAGTTAGCATTTAATTCTCTAAGGTTGCTACATTGACAAAAAGTTACACCCTCTTTTCGGGCCAGATCCACTAGCAGAATCCATTCAGATTTATCTATATCTTTGATAATACCATCTTTACATAGGCTTATTGGTAGTCCTTATAACATGTATTTATTAGGTTGAGCATCTTTCTTAGTTTCCTCTAACCTTGTAATTTTCACAACTATTAATCAATTACACAAGGAAATTATTGCATGACATTACACTTTAAATCTGGTACCACCAAAACATGTTCATGTGTTATGTGTATTTGTATTGCACACAACTGACCCAGGAGGGTATCCCAGTGTTGAAGCAGGCACTATATGGGCTGAGTCAGGGCAAGACGAAGAGACAGGTCTTCAGTTTCTTGTAGAGTTCTTGAATTGAGGAGGTGGCTCGGATGTGCAGATGCCAGGCTTTAGGAGCAAGATAGGAGAAGGCACAACTACAGTATCTGGTTCTGCATATGCAGGCGGTGTGTGTGAGTAGGAATCCGGCTGAGCAGAAGTGTCTGGTATTTTTTTTAAAGTTTATGAGGTTGTCGAGGGACATGGGGCCAATGTTGCGTAAGGCTTTGTAGGTGTGCGTGAGTCCTTTGAACAGTGATTGTTTGTGCATTGGAAGTCAGTATACCTCTTTGAGGTGTGGGGTGATGTGAGTGTAGGGTGGGAGGTTGAGTGTGAGCATGGTGACTTGAGGTTTGTGTGGTCTGTAGTCTTCTGGTCAGTTGATCTCTGATTCCAGCATAGAGTGCATTGCTGTAATCCAGTTTCCTTGTGATGATGGCTCAGGTGACGGTTCTGCAAGTATAGAGAGGTGGATTTATTTTAAGATCTTCTTGAGCATCTTGAGTGTGTGGAAGTCGGAGACGGCACTTGGCCGGTCATGGGGAGTTGATTGTCGTTTACTACTCCGAGGTTCTTTGCATGGGTCGTTGGAAGTGAAATAGGACAGATTCTTTGTCGAAGATTACTACTTCCGTCTTGTCTGTGTTGAGCATGAGCATTCAAAAAAGTGATGGATTGAACGCTTGAATTAATCGTAGTCACTGGAAATTATTTGGGGTCACATCCCAGTCCACCGTTATTTTGCACACCATGCCACCTCAATTTGGAGCCTGCCATATACAAATCCGTCTTGACCCTGCTCAGTGGGAACAATCCAGCCTGAACTGCCAGGCCAGTTCCTCCCTGAAGTCCCTGAAGCGGAACACAAGCTTCACCCCGAGGGGGCAGGGTGTGCAAAATAACAACGGACTGGGATGCGGCACGAGTAATTACCAGTGGCTGAGTTTAATTCAAGATTTCCATCCATCACTTTTTTGTATACTTTAGTGTGTCAGTCTGTGTGGGATGGGTATGAACAGCTGTAGGTCCAGTGTCACTGGAGTTAAGCTATATCAGGCTGTTGAGCCGTAGCTAGGGCAAAACCAGTGCTGGGTTGCTGGTGTTCTCGTTCAGGGAGTACCTGGCCTGGAAGTTCGGGCTGGACTGTTCCCTTGGAGTCGGCTCAGTACAGTTGTTTGTTATGGATGAGGTGGGAGACAGTGTTGATGGCTGCAGAAAGACTCAGTATGATGAGGGCCACGGTAAAATCTGTGTCCATAACCATCTGGATGTCATCTGTGGTGGCAATGAGGGCAGTCTCTGTACTGTGGTTGGACCTGAATCTGGATTTAGCGGTCGTTGAGGAGGTGGTTGTCAGTGAGGTGGGTGGCTAGGCGTTTGCTTATCATCTTTTCCATGACTGTTGCCTGGCAGGATAGCAGGAAGATAAGCCGGTAGATGGCTAGTGTCTTTGGATCTGCTGAGAGTTTCTTGAGGGGGAAATGGGGTACTGTGGGTTGTTTCCAACCATCTGGGTATTTTTTTTTTAACACACTTTATTATCGACTGTAACAGGAGCAGGAGAAAAATACAGATCAATGATAAAAATCGCCAGTCATTTTCGCTTTTCCTCCCCAATCTCAGATCGGTCAATTGCAGCAAATTACAATCATTGTACCTGTACAGCGCAACTCAACCACAATCTGCATACACTGCATATCTTAGCTGCCCCCCAACAATTTGTAATCTCTGCGTTTGTGTCATCTGCCCATCTAGCTCTCAAAGCCTCGAGCGGGATCGCTGCATGTGTCCTTATCCCAGTATAGAGCCAATGGACCAAGTGCCCTCCCGGTCCCATGTAGTATAATAGGTGCACTAGTTCATGTTGCGTGGGTTTAATTCGTTGTTGTGCCGAGGTGGTCCTAATAAAGTGTGCTACCATTGCATGTAGCAGATATAAGCGAGGTGGAGCGCCCGTGATCTGCAGGAATGTATCATGATCTAGGAGCGTCTCATCCCCAAAGAAAGAGCCAACAGTCTCTATCCCGCTATCCGTCCAATCCTGGAGTCTAGTTCGTGTGAGCCTGCCCTGTGGCGTGGGTATTCCCAACAATGGGATATTCGCTGCATATGTTCCAACCATCTGGGTAGGTTGCTGTGATGATTGTGTCATTCAGGATTGGGTTGATGGCAGGGGTTCTACTGTGCTTCAGAGTGTATGAACTGCATGGTTGTTGTGATTTCTTTAGTGTTATTGGTCGGCCAGGTGGTTAGGGTGGTCCTCTGGGTGTTGGTTGAGGTAGACAGGAGGATCTCTAAGAGTGGAATGGTCTGGTTGGTGCTCGAAGTTTTTGTAAGTCCTGTTGATCTTGTTGCTGTAGAATGGGGACAGCTGGGTGCAGAGGTCCTGAGAGAGCGTTATGCTGGTGGAACTTGCTGCCAGAGAAGTGAAATCTTGGCACTGTTGGTGCTGCGTTTGATCCAGTCAGTGAGCGCGGAGCATTTGGTGTCCCTGATTTGCTGATGTTAGCACCTGAGCAGAGGATAATTAGGTGAGGGCGAACTTTTAGATGCTCTTGCCGGTGTTGTTCTGACTTTGTTTCCATCTGCATTCAAGTTGCTTGCGGTGGTGCTTGGTGAGCCTAAGCTCTTTTGTGTAATGGCTTGCATGTGGTCTGGTTCTTGTGGCTTTGAGAGTAGCTAGGGTATCTGCGCAGGCGGTTATCCAGGTATTGAAGTTGGAGACGGATTCGGAGAGGTTGTTGTTGTGTCGAGGTTGGTGGTGTAGGAGTTTGGTAGACCAGTTTGCTACTGAGATTTTGTTCCAATCCTGTTGTGAAGATTTGGTGATGGCGTTTCTTCGGTGGTCTGGGATGGGAATGCTGAAGTTGATAAGTGTGTGTTTGTGGCTTGTCTACTGTGATGTTGATGAAGCTGTTGAAAATGGGGTCCAGTAGGTGTACAGTGGTGTGTGTGGGGCCTTCTACTCACAGGATGAGTCCAAGCTAGTCCAACTTGAGGTTGGAAGTGATGGGATCGGTGATGTCCTCCAGGTGGTAGTTGAGATCATCAAGGAGGATGAAGTCACTGGAATCAAGGATCATGGGGCGACAAAGTCTGCAATGCTACTACCAGAGTTGGCACATGATCTGGGAGGGCAGTAGACAATGGTGTGCCTCAGGGTGTAGATGGCGATGATGAGGAGTTTGAAAGTCAAGTGTTTTATCTTGCTGATGGTACTTTCCAAGGTGGGGGAGCATTGGATGGAATCTTTGAAGATGATAGTGATTTTGCCTTTGGGTCTTGTTCTTTCCTGTCTTGCGATATTGTATCCGGGGAGTATTGGGTGGCGATGACTGGAGCTGACGAGGGAGTCAGCCAGGTTTCGATTAGGAAGAGCAGGTCTGGTGAGAGGTGTTTAGCAGATCCCAAATTTCTGTGGCATGTTTAGTGTGCGATTGGGCTGTATGCAGGACCAGGAGGGCTGTGGTATAGTAGGGGTCAGGTGTGTGTTGAGTGTGTGAGGTGCGTAGGGGAAGTGTGTGGGTGAGGGAGGGTGCATGTGAAATTGCAGGTGGCGCAGGAGAACGCATCTTTAGTGTTGGGTGATAATGCGCGGAAGCAGCCCTAGAAGATGGGTCCGGGGTTCAGGGCATGGAGGTTCGCAGCGAAGTAGCAATGCGGTTTGAGTGGTTTAAGGATCAGAGGTCTGCCCAACACAGAGGCGGACAAGATCGCTTTATATGCCGACGATGTTCTGCTCTTCTTGGCTGAACCCGCCTTGTCGGGACCACACTGCCTTCAGATCCAGCAGTCATTCGGGCAAGCATCCGGTCTCCCGCTGAACCTGGGGAAGTCGGTACTGGTCCCACTGCACCTATCCAGGGACTGTTAGAATTGGCAGTCCACCATACCACTTCAGCGCCAATCGTTCAAATATTTGGGGATATGGGTCAATCTCCTTCCTGAACTGGGCTGGTACCTCAACGTCACCCCATTGGTGAAGAGGGCTAAAGCGGATCTTCAGAAGTGGAAGACGCTGCCTCTGAATCCCCTGGGGAGGGTCGCCTTGTTCAAAATGATGATTCTCCTCAGATTCCTTTACGTCCTCCAGAACGCCCCCTTCTGCTTTCCTAGGGCCTGGTTTCTAGCCACCAAATATCCCGGGGGGTGGGGGGGGGGGACATTTTGGCCTTGACCCTATGTCAGATCCCCTCCTTTGACGGGGGTATGGGGATGACACACCTCTATATCCTAGTTATCCATGATTGGTTCAACGGGGGTTGGTCCGACCCTGCTTACCGACTCGAGCTGAGCGAACTGAGTCTACCCAAAATCCAATCACTTATGTACGGGCGGTCCATTCCATCTCAACTACCGGATGCAACGCGCTACGTGCTGTTGGCCTAGCGGGCCTCATTGCGTCACATTCACTAGACGCGCAAGCTGACCCAATGTACACCCCTCTGGCAGGCTACTTGGCTCGAGGGGTTAGTGGGCTGCAAGGTTTTAAATTGTGGGACCTCATTGGTAATCTCACAATTTGGGGATGTGTGGGCTAGCAGCCACATACGTTCATTTCAAGACCTCCAGACCCGTTACTTCCTCCACCCATCCCAATTCTACAAATACTTGCAGCTGAGGCATGCCCACCACACTCATATCACAGACGATACTAGGCTCCCCGAGTATAGCCCTCATGAGGCACAGACTATGCTGGGTGACTTAGGCAGAGGGGGTATTTAACGCATTTACCAAACTTTGCTCAACAACACCCCCACTACACTGGACAAGTTAAGAGACCAATCGGAAAAATGGGTGCGTCCCCTTGATGAGGAAGACTTTCGCAATGCCCTCATGGCGCCCAAGATGGTCACCGGGTCTGCCAAACTCTGGTTGATCCAACTATACTAATTGCACGCTGCATATCTCACCCCCTTGCGCCTTCACCGGGCATGCTTGTGCCCAGATGCATCCTGTGCGAGGTGTGGCTATGCCCAAGCCGACTTTTTCCATTTGGTCTGGTCATGCCTCCGCTAGGCACGATTTTGGGAAGATATCGAGGAGGAGCTCACAGAAGTCCTGGGTTGGGTGGTCCCCCATGATCCACGTCACTCCCTATTGGGGATCACAGATGGACTGGATGGGTCCTGAAATGAAAAATTATTTTTTAACACAGCCATGATTGTAGCCAAACGTGATATAGCGGCAGTGTGGAAATGTCTGGACCCACCTTGCCCTGAGAAGTGGCGGAGGGGGGTAGACTGGCGTGCGACCCTAGAAAAAACCCTGTATGCGGCACAAGGATGTCCCAAGAAGTACCGTAGGGTGTGGGGAAAATGGCTGGGTACTGTGGAATAATCAAAGTACTCTATTTAGTTACTGTATCTGTGTATACCTTCAGAGATCGGGACTCATGAGATGTTATGCTCCTGTAAATGGTAATGATTCATCAATTTCCGTGTCTAATGCTGATTTGATGTTTGCTTTTCAAAACAATAAAATTGATAATCAAAAAAAAGGGCCAGAGGTTCTGGTGCTGGGCGGGGGCGGACAGGTGCAGACGGGCTTTCCTTTGGCGTATATTTGCACCAGATGCCCACCCACTGAGCAAGTCCGCTGCATGTCCGTGCTGCTGCATCCATTAAGTGAAAACAGTTTTGGAGAGAAACCAGTGATATCACTTCTTATGCAGATGGATATTGGGAAATCGCACAATCCTAGCTTTATCTGATGCGTCCTTTGTTTGATGCGTCCTTTTTTTTATATAGCGTGTACTCGACCCTAAGCTATTGGAGCGCTTTACATGAGTACAAGTTACCTTACATAAGGACACATTCATTTTTTGGAGGCAGGGGAGAGGAAGTGATTTGCTCAGATTCACAGGATTTTGAGCTGACGCCAAGACTCTAATCTGGTTCCCCAGTCCCAAAGTCGGCAGCTCTGGTTGTTATGCCACAACCTTTCCCCAAAATATTTGCTATGACTATTGAGTTTCTGCTTTTGAATTGTAGCTATGTCATAAAACATACCAGTAAGTTGAAATTACGTCTATTAAATGCCTCCAGACTGACACCAGGGGAACGCATTTGTTTAATTTTATGCTTGCACCGTTTACCAATAGTTCTTAGAAATAGTATATTGAGATTTCTATTGCTTACTGCTGAATAATGACAGGACAAATGAGAACCTTTTGTTCGCTGGTAATTCTTTGACAGCATCACATGATGCACTGCTTCACCATTCCTCTGAAATGTACATCCGTTCACTTTTGCAGTTTTTACTGTGGTCATCATCCGTGTCAATAATCTGATTTTAAACACTCAAAAGGTGACGGGAGGAGTGCATGTAATGTGTCTGACCACTGGCAGTCGCTCAGGTAGCATTGCAGCCCATCGCTCTTTTGCCCACCACACCACCTCCAAATAGACTCAGCCATATCAAATCAGTCTTGATTGAAATCGGAACAGTCTAGCCGAAACTGCCAGGCTTGGTCCTCCATGAAACTAAAGACAAGCAAACCACGAACAAGAAGACTAGTGCGATGGGTTGGGATGCTACCCTGAGCCTTTGCCCGTAGTCAGACAAGTTGCAAGCATTCCTCCTGTCCCCTTTTGTGTGTTTCATGTACCGCCTTAAGTGACAAGGGTATGCACAGATGTAGGTCTAATGCTCACTGTGCCACTGGAACCAAGCTACACCTGAAGAGCCCAATCAGGGTGAAACTTATGGCTGGGTTCAAACTGAGGTGGCTTGGTGGGCAATCAATCAATCAATGCATTTATATAGCGCACTACTCACCCGGAGGGTCTCAAGGCGCTAGGGGAGGGGGTCCGCTACTGCTCGAACAACCAGGTCTTGAGCTGCTTCCTGAAGGCGAGGTGGTCCTGGGTCAGGTGGAGGTGGGTCGGGAGGGAGTTCCAAGTCTTGGCGGCCAGGTAGGAGAAGGATCTTCCCCCTGTGGTGGCTCTTCGGATGCGGGGGACGGCGGCGAGGGCGTGGCCGGTCGATCGAAGCTGGCGTTTGGGAGCGTAGAAGTTGAGGCGGCTGTTGAGGGATCCTGGGCCTTGGTTGTGTAGGGCTTTGTGTGCGTGGGTGAGGAGCCGGAAGGTGATTCTCTTGTTGACCGGGAGTCAGTGCAGGTCTTTCAGGTGTCCGGAGATGTGACTGCGACGGGGGATGTCCAGGATGAGTCGTGCTGAGGCGTTCTGGATCCGCTGGAGTCTCTTCTGGAGTTTGGCGGTGGTTCCGGCGTAGAGGGAGTTGCCGTAGTCCAGACTGCTGGTGACGAGGGCCTGGGTGACCGTCTTCCTGGTCTCGGTGGAGATCCATCGGAAGATCTTACGTAGCATGCGTAGGATGTTGAAGCATGACGAGGAGACGGCGTTGACTTGTCTGGTCATGGAGAGGGAGGAGTCCAGGATGAAGCCCAGGTTGCGTGCGTGGTCTGTTGGTTTGGGTGCGCTGCCTAGGGCGGGGGGCCACCAGGAGTCGTCCCAGGCAGAGGGTGAAGATCCCAGGATGAGGACTTCCGTCTTGTCCGAGTTCAGTTTCAGGCGGCTGTTCATCATCCACTTGGCTACGTCTATCATCCCTTCGTGTAGGTTGGCTCTGGCAGTGGCGGGGTCGTTGGTGATGGAGAGGATCAGCTGGGTGTCATCGGCGTAGGAGATGATGTTGAGGTTGTGCTGGCGTGTGATGGCTGCGAGGGGGCTCATGTAGACGTTGAAGAGGGTTGGACTGAGCGAGGAGCCTTGAGGAACGCCGCAGATGACTTCGGTGGCCTCCGATCTGAACGGGGGGAGGCAGACTCTGTGTCCTTCCGGCGAGGAAGGAGATGATCCACTCCAGTGCCTTCTCCTGGATTCCGACGTTGCTGAGGCGCTGCACTAGGGTGCGGTGGCAGACAGTGTCGAAGGCCGCGGAGAGGTCTAGGAGGATGAGGGCCGCTGTTTCTCCGTTGTCGAGCAGGGCTCGGATGTCATCGGTGGCTGCGATCAGGGCGGTCTCGGTGCTGTGGCTGGCCCGGAAGCCAGACTGCGAGAGGTCGAGGGATCCGTTCGAAGGCGGCCAGCTGCTTGTTGACGGTCTTCTCGATGACTTTTGCAGGAAACGGGAGCAGTGAAATGGGGCGGTAGTTCTTGAGGTTGGTGGGGTCGGCTGATGGCTTCTTTAGTAGAGCGCTGAGTTTGGCATGCTTCCAGCTCTCCGGGAAGATGGCGGTGTTGAAGGAGGTGTTGATGATGTCCCGCAGGTGGGGTGCGATGACAGCGTCGGCCTTGTTGAAGACGTGGTGAGGGCAGGGGTCGGTCGGAGATCCGGAGTGGATGGTGTTCATCGTGCGGACGGTGTCTTCAGTCCTGATCGGGGTCCAGGCGCGGAGGGTGGTGGTGGGGGGCGGGGGTTCGGTCGTGGCGTGCGTCGGTTGAGTGCTGAAGCTGTTGTGTATGTCCACGATCTTGTTGTGGAAGTAGGAGGCGAGGGAGTTGCAGAGGTCTTGTGAAGGGGTGATGTCGTTGTTTCCGGCGTTGGGGTTGGAGAGCTCTTTAACGATGTTGAAGAGTTCCTTGCTGTTGTGTGCGTTGTTGTCCAGTCGGACAAAAGAGGGTTGGGTTAGAATGCTACCCCGAGCGATCGCCAGAGGTCAGACAAATTGCAAGCATCCTCCCATCACCGTTTGCGTGTTCAAAGTAATTTGATATTTTAATTTTGGCATACATCTCTGCCTCATACAGTCCAATGGCAGGATAACCTTGAAAGGGTACAGTATGAAAACCACTGCCACGCCCGTAGCCTATCCTGTGCATTGCACTCATTTTCACTTGCATGCCACTCGATGTGCCTTCTTTGGTAACAGCCCCGCACACCTCCTCTTTTCTTCTTTTTATAGTTTTGCCTCAGTTTGGCAACTGCTCCCCAGATGTTGTAGTTGGCATTACAAGAAATTGAGATGGTGACTCGCACACCGGTTTTAACAAGTTCATCATGGTTTATTCTCTTATGGAGCTATCCTGGTGATCGCTTCATCCAAAAAGCGCAAGACATGTAAATCGAAACGGAGCACTGATATACAAAGTACTATCAGTTCCAGGATGCATCACGTTGTACAGGTTGGGTAACCTTCCTCGTAAACCCATTAATCCACAGACCACTTTTTATGTTCCATATTTAACACAGTTTATTGTTCGTTTGTCGATATGTTCAAACCAAGGTGATTTCAATTTTCAAATGCGTGCATAATGCCCAATCGCCTTTAATACAGCATGTAAAATCCCTTGCTCCAAGGAAATGTGATAATGTTTAACCCAATGCATTTCAAGCCTTTCTGGCCCTTCGTCAGGGGTTTCTATCTGTAAAGTTAAAATCAAATATATTGCCATTAGCATCTTAAACTTGTATTCACGTATCAATTAAAGTTATCAGGCGGTTTTTCGTGCCCCGTTGTATGTCATGTTGTACCTCCCATAACCAGCGTTTTCCCGCTATAAGCAAAAATTCCGTCTACATGAGTTACTTAGATGTTTTCATACATTATGCCCTCTATACTTCTAGCTTTACAATAAACGGTCTATACTGCCGATATGCGGCCGATAAACATGTGGTATATTGACGTACCTTTCTTCGCTAGTCAACTACGAACATAACGCTCTGAATCTTCTCCCCCACTTCCTGTTCAGGTCCTTCTCTAGTTTCGTCTCTAGTTTTTAACATCTTAATCCCGCCCACATTATTCACATTTTGTTGACCGCGTCATTCCTCACAGGGTTGAAACCTGCCCATCTACCAAATGTTCCTCGCCTCATTGTATCCCTACAAACTCACGTCATACCATGATCCAACCACCTTCGGTCACCACTCTTTGCCCCGCCCTACCCTCTAATGTTTTAACGCTACTCTGTTTACGCAATAGATGTTTACTCGGCACAAACTAATAGATATACAAAATATTTAAACAAAATCAAATGAGTGAAACATTTCAAGATGCATCATTATATCCAGTGTTGCAATATACAGATTTCAAAGTGTATGTAATTAAAGTTCATGCGTTTTCATCATTCTTCGAAATTCCACTTTTTTGCGGGTGCTGAGTCAAGTAGGATGACTGTTCATACAAGAAATTGAGATGGTGACTCGCACACCGGTTTTAACAAGTTCATCATGGTTTATTCTCTTATGGAGCTATCCAGGCATTACTTCATTTGAAGATGGGGCTCCCATCGTCCACAATCTCCCGTGAAATCTGTCGCTGTTAAGTATAGAATGAACTGATCCCTCTCCATTTCATTTTCAAACCTACATTGTTTGCTAAAGCACTTAATGCTGCCAGCAGCTCATCAACACATTCAGAGTCGCCTTCCAGTGGTGTGAACTTACCCCTGTCTCTCTCGCCCCTTGAAGGGCTCCTGTCCTAGGCACGTTTGACGTTGCCTGTCCTTCAGACCCTAAACAATGCACCTTAGTAACATTTTTCCCGTTCACAAGAAAAGTCAAACACATTTAGAAAGTCTTCGTTTCGCTTTTCGTGTGGCAGAGACGGGTCTCCTTTGCACTGCGAAACCTATGTGGCGCATCCGGGAGCCACATTCAAACATAGAATGATGAATTCAGTGCATCAAATCCAGGGGGCGTTTGTGGAAGTCCGGAGGGAGGAGCATTCGCTGTTGAATAACTCACAGTTCCATATGTGTAACTTGAGAAGATGAACAGTAGGTAAATCTGCTTTGTGCAATAACAATGGGTCCATGGGCGTCCGCAGAAATTTTTCCAGGGGGGGGGCAAGCCTGGCAAATGAAGAGGCGTGGCTAATGTTAATCAATAGGGGCGGGGCTAAAATGGCAGACAATCAGGATCGGGTAATACTCAGGCCAAGCTGAGAAAAACAAGCATTGGCATATGAGTCTGTGTATGTTTTAGTGGGATCTGAAATCTGGGCTATGCTGCAACCTCAATTTTTGACTTGGGAGTATAATTTTTATTTATAAAGTTTTATATAGCGCTAACAAGAACCCAAAGGTTATCAGAGCGCTTTACAAAAGGTTATCAGAGCGCATTATGGGTCCAAATGAAAAGAGAAGAAACGAGAAGAATTGAGCCATTTTCACTGAAGTCGATCGTGCTTTAGATCGCAGGCAGAATGAGTGTGTGTGTGTGTGTGTGTGTGCTGCGTGTGCCCCACCTGAAGGATGCAAGTCACAGAAGCAGCAGTAATCGGTACAATGACACCAGAGTGAGAGAGTCACAGGATGGAAGAGCGCGGCGGGGATTGAAACAGACAGGTACAGTACTTGGCTAGCACGCACTCCAACGCCCAAAGTAAAACTGTGTGTACACTGACCTCTTGCGAAGCTGCAGACAGGTTAAAAGGAGTGACATGCGCATACCGTCACGACATTGTCGTGGTATCACCAGGGCTTTAAGTGGCACCTTTGTCAATATTATATACAAGCCATAGTTGCTTCTTATTTATCCTATGCAACTAACAACGGTTGATAAAACCACTGTTCCTGACTTCTTGTAGATATTGTTACTTGTATCATATATCTGGATGCAATGACAGAAGCAGCAAAGTACAAGTCTGGCGGCACACCATGCTAAGCACAGATTTTTAGCTACGTGTTTTATGTCACGCCCCTAATTACATTGGCCACGCCCCTTTGAGAGACCCCTCCCAGTTTTTTCATCCCACTTAAAGGCCTGGTGGTGGGTTAATGTGGGAGGCTGAGGCCATGTTCAGTCCTGACTTCCGTGTAACACATCATAACGGGTCCTGGCTTTGCGTCGAGTGTCTAAAATATTAAATTCATGTTTTCCTTTTTGTTGTGTGAATGAGTAAGGACCGTCTCTTCTGACAAAGAACATTGCACTATGCCTGCTCCAAATGCCACCTTTGACTTAAAATATGGGTTGAATTACTTAGCCAGAGCTAAGCACCTTTATTCAGCTAAACGCAATTTCGACAGTTCAGTTAAGTCTGCAAATTCTGCATTTTAACACACTTCTGGGGGATTCATGTTTGTTCCCACTGCATTATCTTGAACATTCACCTTGTTCTTCCCTGAAAGCAGGGCACAAGTCATTACGATGCAGCGGTATCGCCTTTGCCAAAGTTAGAGCTATTGGCATTGTAAATGACAACATTTTTATTTATGTGTTGGTTTTGAAAACAGATAAATAAATGGCATTGTTATTTACAATGCCAATAGCTCAATCTTTCGCAAATGCCCCACACACAGAGCCCCACACACACAGAGCCACACACACAGCCACACACTAAACACAGACCCACACACAAACACACAGACCCACACACAAACACACAGGCCCACACACAGAGCCCCACAGAGCCCCCCACACACAGAACCCCCCACACACAGAGCCCCCCACACACACAGACCCACACACACAGAGCCCCACACACACACAGCCCCCCCCCCCACACACACACACACGCAGAGCCCCCCCACACAGACACACACCCAGACACACACACACACACACAGAGCCACACACACAGAGCCACACACAAACATTCACACAGAGCCACACACACACACACACACACACACACACACACACACTCAGAGCCCAACACACACACAGGCATGTGGGCTGTCATGTTCTCGAGGGCCTGCCGTGCCCCGAGTGCCCACGCCGCCCGGCCTCCATGCCCAGCTCTGCCTGCAGGCCGCGGCTAGCCAAGGTGGCTGTATCACAGGTCACACTGCGCACGGGATGCTGTGCCTCGCTCCAGCCTCTTTGTTTGCTGGGAAGGCCTGCTCCTCGAGGCAGCTGAACGGGTCACAACCCAGCTGCGCCTCCAGCCAACTATGCAGCATGTGCCGTGTCCTTCAACCTCTTCCTGCGCTCAGTAGCCCTAACCACAGTGCTTGCAGAAAACAAGGTGTGACACTGGCCATGCTCTGTGCCTAATGCCCCTAATGTCTGTTCTCACCTCAAAAGATTCCTATGGAAATTTCAAGAGAAAATACTATTTTGTCAGTGCTGCTTATTTTATTACAGAGTTTATATAGCGCAAATTTGATCCGAAGGTATCGAGTATCAGAGCGCTTTACACAAACTCCAGTTGCGTTTATGAGGACACATTAATTTTTGTTAGGCAAGGGGAGGTTGCGTGATTTGCCCAGAATCCCAGAAAAATTCCGGCCTCAGGAGAAGGCTACTTGCCGCACTAGTCACAACTTGCATTACGCCAGAAAAAGTGACCAGTCATGCAAGTTCAAGCTTGTATCTACTTTGGTGTGCTCCACAGCCAAGTCAATGGTAGCAAAATGCTATATTAATGTACTTCTGCTGTTGCCACATATGGACATTCATCTATCACTTACACACCCAACCGTTGACTGACCAATTTATCACATATCTCCCTATTGGCAGGTGTTCACCCACGCTCTACAGACCCAGAGTTCTGAACTCTCTGGTGTATTTTGAGATGTGTAGTGATATTTGTCCCATTGTAAAATCAGGATTCCAAGATCTAGACTGCAAAATACAGACCTGGATTTGATAAGCTACTGGCGCATGGACATGGGAAAGGGGAGCTCTGGGGAATGTAGTTGTAGTCTTGAGGATCCTCATGGTTTGTAATGTACCCCCTTCAGCGTATCAGTGGATGTTAATTTACCTCGCGTGTTGAAACTGAATTTAAGAAATTACATACTTTTTTAAAGACATTTTTAGATCAGATCCACTAATTATTAACTATGTGATTTCAAGATTATGCTCATATTCCAAAGTGTACGCCGTGAGTCTACCCGCATAGATGCCGGTCTCTTGTATGTCATGGTTTTAGAATACTATCATTTTAGAAGTTTCTTTTGACATTTTGCGATACTTACATTGTGTGGGGTTTTATACTTTTTATTGCAATCCTTGATTAAAACAATACGCTTTATACCTCCCGAGTCTCATTCTTTACAATGTAAATTTGTTCATGGAGATATTCTTGTTCTGGGACAGATTTTTGTGAATGCACCTCCCTGTGTTATCACACGTGCAGAACAGGAATCCTCCTGAGCAAAGTAACAACGAGAAGATTCGGTTACCAGTGCATTCTGGGAAGCGTAGTTTAGTTTGCATTAAATGCGTTAGTAAGACCAACATATGATTTGTGAAATAAAAAACGTCCATATCACTTTGAGTGTATCGCCCACGCCCACAGTCAACTCTACTGTAAACTGTCAAAATATATCTCTCTCTGTCCCAAAGGTCAATACTGGCACATACACTTCGCCTTGCTGTCATGCACATAGTCCAGGTTCATGACACCTACGCTCTTACCTTTAGTTTCTTGGGTGCAACTCCTCACAATGCTATCTGTTTACTTCAGCCGCAGATTCAGTTGAGCCCTGCGGCCAGCAGAGAGGTGCAGATAGAATATAGAACGTCATATAATTATTCCTAATCCATCCCTCCAAGACTTTGGTTGGGAGCGTGTAACTTCTGCAAGAGTAATGTTTATTATATTACTAACCCCGTTTCTGAAATAGTTTGGCAAAAATTAAAAGTACTCTAAATTCTGTAAACTAGGGTAGAAATTTTCTAACGCAGCAGAAATGTTCTGACTTGCGAAAGCACACGGGCTGCTTGGCCCGAGGGTGCAGCTGAAGGAACAAGCGCTCGCCATGACACAGCCTTTGTCTGTAAGCCCCGTCCTTTTCAGACTGGGCAACCGGACTTTCTGCTGGCATAAAAGGTTCTTTATCTTCTTTATGGGGATATCTGGACCCTTAAAGAAGATAAGAAACCTTTTTCTTCAGCAGTAAGTCAAGGAACCCAATCTGAAAAGGACGGGGCTTAAAGAGAAAGAAGAACGTCACTAGGACCTCTTCTCCACTGGCTCGCCACCTTTTAGGAGGCCAGCCAATGGAGTAGAGGGGCGGGGCTTAACCTCGCTAGTGATATTCTCTCTATCATTAAATCTCGCCAGTGAGATTGCGCATGTGCCTGCGCCAGCCGAGACCTAAAAAAGAAGTGGGGGGACTAACCTAGTTAATCAGTATGCAAGGGGCATCGCAGCGCATGGCATGTGACATCACGGTGCGTGACATTACAGGAACTGGCATCACAAGAAGTAATATCAGATCTTAAGCCCTCACATATATGTTTAGCAGGTGTTTCATGAGTACATTTGAGAACTTTTCGAGTATACTTGCAAACCCTCCTGATTTAGGCAGAAGATTCAAACTTTTGTACGCTACATATAAAACAATGTTACCTTTTGTCAGCATTAAGCTTTTTCTAGCCATAGTGCTTTTAAAGAAATAGTGATATTTAAATTATTACAAGGCCTCCTCAAGGGTAAGAAGTGTATATAAATACAATTTATTTTGTGCAAATACTGGGAAAGACCAACACATATGACGGTCTAACAGTGCATGCAAATCTCCTAAACAGAGCCTGAACGAAGTGAAAAGCTGCCTTTCTTAAGTATGTGTGAAGTGCTAACAAGGTGTGAGCCTTTGTTTCCCCTCTGCTGCATTTGCATCAGGTGTGAGGCGCCTTACTGCTGTCAGCCAGGAAACTCCAACAAAAGGAGGCTTGAAGACCCTTGAGACTCGGCCTTTGTTATGGCCGAGTATCCCAGCAGGAATCAGAAATAAGAGAGCCCCGTCCCCACCTGCACGTTGTTGTGATTGAAAGCAGACAACAACGCGCAGGCGCTGCTGAAAGTGTCCCGGTGTTTGGAAATTACACCAGGACGAATTCAGCATCTTTTTTAGTGGGGCCCAACTTCTTGGCAGGGTGGACGGCATCCACCCTGTGAAAGAAGTGGGAGGACGCTGTCCACCCGCGTGGACCCCCGACTCGAGCCCTACCTGAAAGCTTCTCTTTACATTCTGAATTTGCACATATTTTGCTAGACATTTGCAAACCGATATACAAGGCACTCAGTGCTCCTCTGTAGTGATATGCTGTTTTAATGCTTCTGCGAAGTTTGGATGATTTAGTCATAATCCACAGCACATATAGGTTTGATGCCTCAACAGTTCTGTCTTTCTAGGTACCTTCATGAATCTAGTATTTTCTGTTCTTGATTTTGCCTTATTTCTTGTTTCTTTAAAGATTTCTCTTCATTCTACAGGCTGGTCAGTGGGATCAATGTACAGATATGTTTTGCTTCTCAAGAACCATCAAGAGGTGAGATTGCTGAATGTATTCAGTTTTCTAGGTGTGTCTGCTAACAATGTTTACATAATTTACTTGCTGTGTTTATTTATTTATTTACTTATTTATTGTTGCAGGATAGTTGACTGTACATATACATGCACTTTTCAATATTATTTAATATAACTCCTGTAGTTATTAGTTTAGCTCCTACCCTCGAAAGCATCTCTTTCATGAATATAATGAAGTCTCCATGATACAATACAGTATTTGGAATGCCAAACTATGTGATTTCTTGATTTTACATCCACTTGCATGGAATTAATGTTACTCTTAAAGGTAAAAATTAAAGCCAGGGAATGACAATTGTTGAAAATTCTTTCAACATGATTGCCTATCATTTTGGAAAATGTGCTGGTGTTCAGTTTGGTCTTCCACTAAGCATTACTAGTGACCGCCATTCACTCTCTTATGACCACTCACAGGGGGAGATTTTATGTTCCTGCTTTAGTGGCGTAAGTCTGGTTTCTGAGTGATATGTTATGGTTATAATGTTTGTGGGGCATCCACCAACACCATACTTACATCTGAATTTTGCTACCTTAAATGTTTCTTTAAAACGTGTGTTCTATACCCATACTTCCTACGGAGAGTTAATCCTGGTCTTATTGTGCCAAACACCAGTCTGGCAGGCAGCATTTCCAGGATGCTTCCAGCAGTGCCATTGATGTGTGCCTGAAGAGGCAATGAGGTCTGTCATTCACTGTTCATTAAAATAGTTCACATTTGGTCAACCTGGCAGCAGGTCTTTCAATCATTTGCTAGCTTTTTTAAATGTATTTTTAAAATATTTGTATTCGTTTTTTGAATATTACTGCGTAACCGTTTTAAGCATACACAATAAACTTTGCACAGTATCCTTCCACCAGAAACATTTTCAAGTATTATACAGTCACAAATATACAGTATTCCAACAGTTGAGATCAGAAATTTCTCAGCTAGTCGTGTGTCCGTGGGCCTATTCAGAGTCTGAACGTGCATCCTCATTATCTAATGGTGGTTCACAGATATTACCTCTGTAGGCATTCCACGCCCCCCAAATTTTATTCCATTTTTTGGGGCAGCCCCTGCTGCTGAACACCGCCCTTTCCGTTATCATGGCCGCATCCATATCTCCCCTCCATGCCGCTAAGGTAGGTTTATCTGCTCCACCCCATCTCTGCGCTATATTTCTCTTAGCCATCATTATACCCAGTGTCGCCCAGCTCTGTCCTGAATGTGTAAGATATTTAGAAGGCAATGCCTGAGTTCCGGTAGCAGTGAGACTCCCTCTGATTGAGACATGGTTCTTAATACCTGTGTCCAGTATTCAGCTATTCTGGGGCAATCCCATATGGTGTGATATAAGGTCCCCTCTTCACCACGTCCCCTCAGTCAGTAGGGATGATCTATCCTTCCTATCTTATGTAAAGTGCTTCTAGTGTAGTAGGAGCGGTGTAATATGCGCAATTGTACCAAACGGAGACTCGAGGGAATGCCCACCTCCTTCGGGGATGCTAGTGCCTCCTGCCCTTCTGATTCATCAATCTCCCCACAATCATGAGACCATTTCTCCCGTAGGGTTCCCGTTGTATCAGGCAAATTATTCACCAATTTACGGTAAATTAGGAAGGTCGCCCTCTTTGGCATGAAGTCAGTTATTTAACCTGTCCTCCAGAGAGGACGCCTCCGTGTCAGGTGTTAGTGCTGTTGTTAATGTGTGTCGTATCTGTACGTATCTGCACTGTTCAGAGGGGGCTAAGTCGTATTGCTGTCTTAGTGTGTCAAAGGAAAGTACTTCTCCTTTCTGCCACATATCCCCAATCGTCGATATTCCTATATCATCCCAGCTATCGAAACCCTTGGTGCCTCTAAGTTTCCCTAGCCGCTTTGTGTTCCACAGTGGAGTAAGCTGAGTCAATACCCCCTGCCACCCCAACTTTGCTTGCGCCGCATGCCATAGTGTAAGTGTGTGTCGTAGTGGTCCAAACTTTGTTAGAGATAATTTTTTATTGTAAAGGGGAGCCAGCATACCAGACAATCCTAATTGCTCTCTGTCCTCCTTTAGCGCCGGTTCCGATTGCGGAAAATGTATGAATTGATTAATTACTTTTAAATGTGCTGCCCAGTAATAAAGGTATATGTCTGGAAGCTCTATACCACCATCGTACCAGCTGCGTACCAGCTTGGTCTGTGCTTTACGCGCGGGCTTATGGCCCCACAGTAGAACAGAGACCTGAGCTGCATTGTTTTAAAATAGGAGGCTTGCACTGGATAGAGCGTGTTTTCTTAAATATATAGAAAACGAGGCAGAGCCATCATCTTAAAAAGCGTGCCGTTCCCAGCAGGGTCAGCGGTAGTGACTCCCAGTGTCATATGTCTTGCTTGAGACGTTTGAGCTGCGGCTGCAAATTCAGCTTGTAGAATTCGTCAGAATTGGCTGTGATATAAACCCCTAAGTATTTAAACGTGCTTTCTGCTGTCTGCAACGGACAGCCGTCCGGCAGGCACAGTGTCGGACCGTGGAGTACGCACATTGTGGATTTAGACCAGTTAATAGAATAGCCGGATGCCCGCCCATAAGCTGTGCAGACATCCAAAAGGGTGATTATAGAACGCCTAGTGGAAGTGAAATATAGCAGGATATCGTCGGCGTAGAGAGAGGTTTTATCCTCTCAATTATCTGCCCATTTGAGGCCCCTGATAGTCGGTTCCCATCGTATCCACTCCGCCAGAGGATCCAAAACCAGGGCAAACAATAGTGGCGACAGCAGGCTTCCTTGGCGCGTGCCCCTGGCCAAGGTAAAGTCTGCCGATATATGGCCATTAGCTGTGACCTGCGCCATGGGTTTAGTGTAAAGTAGTCGGACCCAGGCACAAAACTAAGGACCGAATCCCAAATGGCACAGCACCGCAAAGAGAAAGGGCCAATGGACCATGTCGAACGCCATATGTGCATCTGAGAGTATCACGGCCGGCTCCTGCAGATAGACTGCACGTGCCATCACCCCATGTAGTCTTCTTAAATTTAGTGCTGTGTTTCTGCCAGGCATAAAGCCCGATTGGTCCCGATGTATGAGCTTAGACACGTGTGGCGTAAATCGAAGCGCTAATAATTTGGCGAGGATTTTGGCCTCAGCATTCATGAGAGAAATATGCCGATATGATGTGCATTGATCCGCCGGTTTCCCAGGCTTTAAAATGGCTACTATGGTGGCCGTGCGCTGGTCCGGTGGGAGTTCTCCTGTCTCCAGACTTTCAGCAAACATATTTAGCAGGTGTGGCGCAAGTGAGTCAGTCATTTTTTTATATAATTCGACCGGTATGTCATTGGGCCCTACCGCCTTGCCCGGTTGTAATGCCTTAATAGCTATTGCCACCTCCTCCGTCGTGAGGTCACCTTCTAATAATTGCGCTTCTTCAGGGGTTAATTTGGGCATTTTGAGGTCTTTTATGTATGACAGTGCTTCCTCCTCCGAGATCGTCGAGTCTGAGGAGTATATTTTCAGGAAGTGTCGTGCTAACATGCTTACTATTGTGTTTGGTTCCGTAGTGGGTTGCCCTCCCTCCATTGCAAGCTGCGCTATCCTATCCCGTTTGTCCAGCCATGCCAGCAGTTTACCTGCCTTGTCCCCAACGTCATACATTTTATGTTGTGTGCTTGTCAGTTGTTGTCTGGCCAATTCCGTCAGATATTCCTTGTGGCGGCGCTGTGCAGTCTGCAAGCTATGGGCTGCATCGGGGGCATTTGCTAGCTTTTTGGCCACTGTCAGAATATCCCCAACAGATCATACCCACTCTGGTGCTGCTAAACAGTATATTTCAGGTCCAAGCTTGGTGAACAACCAAGAGATCATGTTCTACTGAGACTAAATCTGCTTCAATATCTGAGATGGGAGGGGACTAGGACGAGCACCACATGTTCCCACAAGAGAAAGAAACAGACAAGACTTCACAATAGTGCCAGCAACAACAATGCGTAAGATTCGTAACAGTGCGAAATATCACAGAGATCAACTCCTCTTGTGCAAAGTATACAGAGGAACAATGGAGTTGACTCAGCCCTTGAGCCTGGTCCATGGCAGCTGCAGCAGATGCAAACTGTAAACAACCTTTGGAGAGAGACGAGACTAGCAGCTGTAAGAGTACGCATTGTTTTATGTCTATTACACTACAACATTTATGCCATGTGGTTTAAACTGCATTTATAATGTACTCCTACGCTATACAAAGAATTGCAGGCCTGGTCTGCGATATCTGAAGCCTCGTTTTTACCGTTGGACTCAGCAGAAAAGTCTCTGCTGTGCATCTCTTAATCAAGGCTCTTTCAACCATTTTCTGAAGAAAACCAGGGTCAAGAATGAGTATATCAGATATTTGTGTGCTAAATGCTGGAACATGCAGTGGAGTGACCTATTCGACCTCACATGATGAGGCTTATAATGGAAAAAATGTCTGAAAAACAGATCAAAGGGAGCAGAAGTACACACATCACATTCTCAAATAGAAATCCTCTTACAGATCCAGATGCTCAGGGAGGTGGATGATAAGAGGAAAGCTGAAGCAATGGCTACACTAACAAGTGGCTAAGGGTGTTGTGGGCACTGCACAGGAAGGCTGATATCTCTACTAGGATTACACATATACAGTAAAAAAATAAATTGTTGTATGGGAGAGTGCACTTCTTGGGAACAGTGTGCACCACACAATATGTACCAGCAAGATCTGGAGGTGGAGTGCTGGACAACCAGGCCAAAGCAGCAAGCATCAACATATTTGGCATCCATGCTGAAGAAGGTGACCTCATTTTTAGGTCTCGCGACCTATCGATGTGCGCAAGCGCATCCAGCGGAGCGAGAATTCATGTGGCGAAAACAGCTTCAAACCAAAGGGCTTTCAGCCCCGCGGTTTTCATGCTGTTCACGTGAACCACGTGATAACATGCACGCGCATTCAGGGCCAGCCAACCCAGCACATCAAAGGGCTTCTCCTCCCCTAATTATTCATGGCCGGCCGCAGGCCGGCCGTACTTTCAGTTGACCGGAACGGCTTCTCCTCACCTAATTAGGGGAGGAGAAGCCCTTTGATGTGCTTCACACCAATGCGCCTCAGTCATTCCTCTTCTTTGTATTTGCTTCCAGACTCCGATCTGCTCATGTGCACAAGACGCTTTACACATTACACTCATCTGCCTGAAGTGGGAGTTTTAAACAAGCAAAGCTGGTCCTTCTGTACTTGCAGTTTCACTTCTAATGTGTGTTATTTATCATGATTTTTAGCTGAGGTCTATCACGCTCGTTCATGAGTTTGATCTCTTCATACTGTGAAATGTTTTCAAAGTTGTTTTTGATTGTCTTACCGCTGGAGGTCTCCCTGTGCTACATTTAGCCTCTGACACATGCAACGCCACGCAACCACGCAACGCCACTCAACCACGCAACGCCACTCAACCACGCAACGCCACTCAACCACGCAACGCCACTCAACCACGCAACTCCACTCAACTACGCCACGCAACTACGCAACGCCACGCAACTACGCAACGCCACGCAACTACGCAACGCCACTCAACTACGCAACGCCACTCAACTACGCAACGTCACTCAACTACGCAACGTCACTCAACTACGCACGCCACTCAATTACGCAACGCCACTCAACTACGCAACGCCACTCAACTACGCAACGCCACTCAACCACGCAACGCCACTCAACCACGCAACGCCACTCAACCACGCAACGCCACTCAACCACGCAACGCCACTCAACCACGCAACGCCACTCAACTACGCAACGCCACTCAACTACGCAACGCCACTCAACTACGCAACGCCACGCAACTACGCAACGCCACGCAACTACGCAACGCCACGCAACTACGCAACGCCACGCAACTACGCAACGCCACGCAACTACGCAACGCCACGCAACTACGCAATGCCACGCAACAACGCAATGCCACGCAACGCCACTCAACTACGCAACGCCACTCAACTACGCAACGCCACTCAACTACGCAACGCCACTCAACAACGCCACGCAACTACGCAACGCCACGCAACTACACGCAACTACGCAACGCCACGCAACGACGCAACGCCACGCAATGACGCAACGCCACGCAACGACGCAACGCCACTCAACTACGCAACGCCACTCAACTACGCAACGCCACTCAACTACGCAACGCCACTCAACTACGCAACGCCACGCAACGCCACAACTACGCAACGCCACTCAACTACGCAACGCCACTCAACTACGCAACGCCACTCAACTACGCAACGCCACGCAACTATGCAACGCCACGCAACTACGCAACGCCACTCAACTACGCAACGCCACGCAACTACACGCAACTACGCAACGCCACGCAACTACACGCAACTACGCAACGCCACGCAACTACGCAACGCCACTCACACATGCAACGCCACTCAACCACGCAACGCCACTCAACCACGCAACGCCACTCAACCACGCAACGCCACTCAACTACGCAACGCCACTCAACTACGCAACGCCACGCAACTACGCAACGCCACGCAACGACGCAACGCCACGCAACGCCACTCAACTACGCAACGCCACTCAACTACGCAACGCCACTCAACTACGCAACGCCACTCAACTATGCAACGCCACTCAACTATGCAACGCCACGCAACTACGCAACGCCACGCAACTACACGCAACTACGCAACGCCACGCAACGACGCAACGCCACTCAACTACGCAACGCCACTCAACTACGCAACGCCACTCAACTACGCAACGCCACTCAACTACGCAACGCCACTCAACTACGCAACGCCACTCAACTACGCAACGCCACGCAACGCCACAACTACGCAACGCCACTCAACTACGCAACGCCACTCAACTACGCAACGCCACTGAACTACGCAACGCCACGCAACTACGCAACGCCACGCAACTACGCAACGCCACTCAACTACGCAACGCCACGCAACGCCACGCAACGCCACGCAACTACGCAACGCCACGCAACTACGCAACGCCACGCAACTACGCAACGCCACGCAACGCCACGCAACTACGCAACGCCACGCAACTACGCAACGCCACGCAACTACGCAACGCCACGCAACTACGCAACGCCACGCAACTACGCAACGCCACTCAACTACGCAACGCCACTCAACTACGCAACGCCACTCAACTACGCAACGCCACTCATCTACGCAACGCCACTCACACATGCAACGCCACTCAACTACGCAACGCCACTCAACTACGCAACGCCACTCAACTACGCAACGCCACTCAACTACGCAACGCCACTCAACTACGCAACGCCACTCATCTACGCAACGCCACTCATCTACGCAACGCCACTCATCTACGCAACGCCACTCAACCACGCAACGCCACTCAACTACGCAACGCCACTCAACTACGCAACGCCACTCAACCACGCAACGCCACTCAACTACGCAACGCCACTCAACTACGCAACGCCACTCAACTACGCAACGCCACTCAACTACGCAACGCCACTCAACTACGCAACGCCACTCAACTACGCACACATGCAACGCCACTCAACCACGCAACACCACTCAACCACGCAACACCACTCAACCACGCAACGCCACTCAACCACGCAACGCCACTCAACCACGCAACGCCACTCAACCACGCAACGCCACTCAACTACGCGACGCCACTCAACTACGCAACGCCACTCAACTACGCAACGCCACGCAACTACGCAACGCCACTCAGCCACGCAACGCCACTCAGCCACGCAACGCCACTCAGCCACGCAACGCCACTCAGCCACGCAGTGCCACTTTCACACACACTGTGCAGTGCACAATAGGTCTCGCAGTAGGAAAGTTGGAGATATTGGTTTTTTAAATGACAAAGCCCTTTATGTTTTTAACATGCAAAATAAAAGGCATTGTTATTTGCAATTGTAATAGCTCCAACTTTCCTACTGCGAGACCTATTGGCAACGCCAGTGCTTGTTTGACCATGTGATGAATTCAGTTCTTAATCTATGCAGCTCCAGATCTCTCTGTACAAAGAGAAGACCTTCAACCGTCCCCTCAAGGTGCCAGTAGAGGGAGGAATCTTGAAACAAGGAGATACTTGGTATCACTTTTAAAAACCTATCAACACAGACAGTAGAGTGAAGGTAAAGTAGAAAGAATTTGGATATAGGGTAGAAGTAATGGTATGTTGAGGGTCTAAGGTATGATACTAATAAAACAAAAAATGTGTGTGGAGGGTCAAGGGGAATATTTCACGACCTGTCTACTCGCTCCCCAACTGTCTAAGGTCCTGAAGAAAGCCGGGGTAACCCCCCAATAGGCTGAAACATGTCGACCGTCCTGCACAGCGCCATAGGGTAGTCTTACTACTGGGCGTGTTTTTAACTTTGACACATCGACTTCCTTTCAAACCTTTGTGCTGAGTCTGTGTAGTCAATTTTATCCATCACTACCACTTGAGCACTGCACTTTGTCAACGACCATTTCACGATGAGCTACATGGCTAGAGTACTGACATTCATTCCCGCACCGACACTGTATGGTCCGGTCGTGGTGTTGAATGACCAGAAAACCCCCACATGACGTAAACTCCAGCGAAAAGGTTGGGCTGATGGGTCTGGTTCTAGCGCAAGTTTCTCAACAGCTTTCGCACACGTACATCCAACTGTCTTACAGTTACTAGCATAGTTATACACCATCCCTAGACCTGGTCTGCTCTGTTGTGTGTTGTGCGGTCTAAGACATGAGACAGATGAGAAAGAAAATAGTAATGGGCTTAAAAAGGAGTTGTACATGTACATCCAAGCGATGTCATCACCAAGGGTTAGAGCCGTAGGTTCGTCTGGAGCGGGTTCACAGGGTGGGGCCACGTGCTCCATGAGATTCCAGAAAACCCAGAGAAGTGCTGGCAAAATTCAGCTCTGTTAAAATCAAGAAGTTGGTCCTCCAGAAGGCGCGGGTCCTCGACAAAGTGTCATTCCAGAATGCAACGTGTTCGCTATACCAAGATGTAGCCCAAGCCACACTTGCTCGGCACCAGCAGTTCCGACCTGTCACTACAGCACTAAGAGTCCGCAAGGTGAAATATCGCTGTATTTATCCCTTTGGTTTTGCTTTTACACTGGACAACAAGAACTATCACTGAACAGTATTAGAAGAGTCAGCGGTTATTCTAGGTGTCGAAGTGCCATCCCCGACGCCGGCGGTGGAATCGAGAGGTGTAGAGGCGACGGCAAGCTCGAAGAAGCAGGGGTTGGCCCTGGCTACAGCAGTGGAGAGCAGGAAAGAACACTACGGGATGAGGTGATCCTTGATCTTTATAATTCAGAGTCTTTGTTCCACCTGAGAAATCCAGTATGACTTGTGGTGTGCGGGCCATTGCAGGGGCCTTAGGAACATGCCAGTCCAGCCTCAGACACTCTGACTCTTTTGATGAGACTGTGGGGGGAGGGAAAGGCTCAAAGTTATCTTGCAGTCTAAAATGCTCTAAGTCATTCTCTGCTGCAGTCTCCTTCATGTGGACTCCCTGCTCTCTCTGGCCTTTTCGGATCTTGATTTTTGTGTTTGCTAATAACTCCTGTATTGAATATGTAATCATTCTGTAATTAATTGTGAATATTTTTGTAACTTGTCACACGCGGTTTCCTTATGTAAAGCACTCTGATAGCTACAGGTCTAGCCAGCGCTATATAAAATTCAAATAAATAAATCTGGCAGTGTAAGACCTTAAAGACTGTGCAGACCTTTCCAGAGGATGGCAAGAATGGAAAGAACTCTCACTGAATTAGGATGAAGACTCGTGAAATTTAGTGATTTCAGGTAATGCAAGAACAATTGTTCCAGTTTGATAAGCCTCTACTGCGGATATTCAAGGGGAGCAAAATACTGAGAACAACTTATTGAATGAACCTTCAATTGGATTAGTTGCTTTACCTATTTACTCCTTCCATTGCCTGTCTCCTTTCTTTTCCATCTCTCTACTTCTCTACAACTCTATCCTTTATTATACATCTCTTCCCATTCCCATCTCCGAACTGTGCGAAGGTGTAGAGAAACAATATGTTTGTTTGGAGTAATGACAAGTTCCTTTAAAATATTGATGCAATTAAAATGATAGTTAGAGTTGTTTGCAGGGAGGGCAGCATACATGTATTTCCTTTTTGCAATTGTTAATATGTTTGGCCTAATTTGAAATAAATACAAAAAGGCAATCAATCGACATGCTAACCCAAATTGTGTACTTCCTTTAGTAGGAAATTGCATTCCTCAGCAGCGATATCACTAAAAATCTTGCACTGTAGCTCCATCCCTACATAAGGCCTCTAGTTGTTGTGCTGTTTCATCTGTCAATAAATTATGCATTTCAGGCATAATTATCAAAGGGTCACTATGTCATACACCTAATAGTAAGAGATGTGTAAGTTCTGGTCCTGTATGAATAACAAACCTTTATTTTATAGCACTAAACACAATTTTGCCATTCATGAGCCTTGTAGATATAAGGTTTTACGATTCACCAATGTAATGCTACTTGCTATATCAACCTCAGAAGGACGAAAAGCTGAATGTATTCCTTAAACACATTCTATGATTGTAAAAGTAAAATTAGAATCTATGTAGGTGAGACCAAAGGCCATATCCAGTACAGGTGAATAGAAATGTGCCTAGCACCGTAAAGGGTAAGTTTCAATACTGCTCACCAACAATGCTAGAATTGGGGATCTCTGGTTGACTGAGGCTTGCGCCAAAGCTAGGCAGAGACCGCCACTCTAGTTAGGGCAAGGGAGTTACACTCCAACGAGCAGTCAGGCTTATCCCGGAGGCAATGTGTAAAGCATTTGCACACGCACACAACAGTAACAACATCCCAGGCACACCACAAAAGGAACCCCACACAAGGTTATATCAAAAATAGCCTTTGTATTCTCAAAACACATTAGAATAGTAAACACATGCTGTACGCTGTGCCAACTGGCACTGGGCAATATTTGCAAGGGATTATGTACACCTGACAGGGCCACCTGGACAGCTGTCAGAATCATCACAAGGTGAACTTGGTAAAAGTAAAATAGGTCCTAAAATGTACCACAAGTAAACACTGGTAATCACTGTACTTTGCATCAGTCTGTGACATAAACTACATTATGCACAGTATCCCACAAGTCTAAATACATTAGACCCTAACCACCTAAGTATAACTCACACTAGGGGCGTAAATCACACAGGGAAGTATAATCTCCCTAACATAAACCAAAATAGGTAAAACAACATCATAATCGTAAACCATATCTAGAGGTATCAAATAGGGTGCACATAACATATTACACACCATACATTTCCTAGCACCAAAAGCATTAGCACATAAATCACATTAGGGCCTGGTGCCCTATAAATGGAATCATCCCCCTGGCCATCTCAGAAAGAGTGCTCAAACACCCTATGTCCATAAAGTCAGGGCTGCTGCCTAAGCAGCGAAGGTCAAGGTTGCACCACTGCGCAAAACCTAATCGTTGCAGCTGCCCACTACTTGCTGGGCAGCTGAGAACAATAACAGGATGGCCTAAACCATGCAGCTGGCACTAAGTGCTGCGCAGCTGTGGAAGGCCTGGCACCTCTGTGCCACTTCTGTCCCTCTCAGGGACTCAACTCGAATTGCACCTAAACGGTTCAGCTGCCCACTACTTGCTGGGCATCTGGAAGAGTTAGCAAATGCGGCAGGGGCTCTCAGTAGCCCTTAGGACAAAATGTGCCAAACGTTGGAGCCATCTAGGCTCTAAAAGAAAACATGTGTCTTGGAGCACTCTGGCTCCTGAACTGATTATGCGCCAACTAGTGAAAGAACTGGCCCCCAAACACTGAGGAGCGCTGGTGCTTTAAACAAATGTGCCCATGATGGAGCCATAGGCTCTGAAAATAATGCGGCCAATATAGAGGAAAACACCTGCCCCCAGCGTTGCAGCCGTAACCAAATGGTACCCCCAAGCTCCCCACACAGGGACTTTAAATAAATGGTGGGCACGTTGGAGCCATCTAGCTCTTTACATGATTAGCAAAACATTGGAGTGGCCCTCTAGCAAGCGGGTCCGCTCAGGGGGCCAAAGCACTGTAATGGGTCAAGGGGGCGGGCACCGATCATGTGCCCCGACTCCAACCCCCCTAAACAATGTAGGCATCCGCCGTACTCACCGGGGCCTCGTTGGACTCCACTCACCTCTCAGCCTCCTTCGAGTGTGGCGGGATGATGCTGGGCTCTCTCTCACACACGAGCCCCGCTGTGTCAGGCATAGTGCCGGTCCCTTTCCTGGGACCGGGGCTTCGAGGTAGGTGTTGCGAGGCCCCGAACTTCTCCTCACTTTACCCGGGGCTCTCGGACACCGCAGCTGCACTCTGCTTCCGGGGCTCCCCACAGCTCATGGGAGCCCTGCAACTCTTGCACCTCTTCCGGCCCGGCAGCAGTCCCCGCCCCTGTCACCGGCAGGAGTGCCTGGCTTCCGGGTCGGCCGAACAGGGCAGCGGCGGTGATGCTTAATCGCAGAAAAACGAGGGGTAGGCTCCCTCGGTGGTAAAAATATATGTTGAAGCGGGGTGGGCACCCACATTGGCTCTGATAAGCGGGGTGGGCACCCGCTCGGATGAAAGATAGAAATACAGGCAAAGTCGCAGTGTGGGCACCCGCGCAATTTAAATAAATATCAGAACGGCGGCCATAATGCAGGGTAGGCACCTGCTTAAGAAAGGCACAAAATTGGCTGACATGATGCAGGGTGGGCACCTGCAATGAAGGGGCCACGGGGGGAATCCCTGCGCTGGGTATTCCCTCTTACAGGGCCACCAAAGGGAAAAATAGAGCAAAATGGTCCTAGGGCATAGCTGTGCCAGCAAGAAGGTTCCCAAGAAGTCCTCCAGGCTCCAGGGGCTAGGCAGGGCCCAGGGAGGCAAGCCTTCCCCTGGGCCCCAGCAGCAGCACGCCCCTGGTAGATTCAAGTCCAGAACAAGAACATTTTCATGGGGTCACAACCCATTCTTTTATACACAACACTCCCTTTGTGACACAGCACAGGATTAGGAGGGTACCAGTTACAACTGGTTCAGGAGCACCTGAGCACTTTATTTTGCTCAGCTCCTCTTCTCTATTCACAGGACAGGCCAGGGACAGCAGATGCACCACAGGGGGTGGAACCAGCATTGTGGAGGGAAGGCCCAGCCCTATTCAGCTCCCAGGTGCAACTCCTCCCTCCCATCTACATGCTGATCTCCCTATTCACCACCGGGCAGACCCTTCCTGGCTCCTGGAGCCAAGCACACTAGCCAGCCCCTGTCACTCACAAGCCAGACAGTCAATTCACATTCACTGCACACAGAAATGCCAACTTCTAAAAGTGGCACTTCTACACTAGACACATTAAATCAGAAGTTCACACATACCAAACTCGCCCCTGCACCCTGCACTCCTCTCACATCAGGAACTACCATGGACACACATATGCCCCATGCATTCCTATGGGAGGGCAGGCCAATCTCACCACACGCACTCAGAGAGCACACGCACTTTCCACTGTCCCACAGTGCCAAAGTGCGCAGAGGCCACAAATCAACTAACATCATGTCATATTAACAGGCAAAAAATTCAGTGGTGATCTGGCCAAAAGGGCCAAGTCCAACAAATACCATTAAGGACTTGGAGGCGAGGATATGCTTTGTCTTTCTCCGCTTTATTAACATACCAAATTGCATAGCAGCCAGAAAGACATATTTAATAGAAACTTGTATGAGTCAAAAGTAAAACATGAGTAAAAAACATCAACTCCCATGACACTGAGGGAGGTCTCCAACACAATAGTTCTTCCATAGTGTCCATAAGCAGTACATAGTACTTTCACTCTGTTGGTTCCTCCGTTACGTTGGATTACGCTAATCCATCACTGATCCTGTTTCGAACCATAGTTTCTTGAAAGAACACAGACAGCGTAAGGCTCAATTGAAAAATCAATCCCGTAGGTGACTAGGATTCAACATTGGGTATGAGGGTGGTCGAGGCTTGCACCCTCCTCAGCACGCGAAAGCCCTCAGGAAAACCCGACCGGGCCTGGCTGCCTCACAGCGCGCTGTGAAGGGAACAATGAATTTGTGCAATAATTCGCCCGCAGGCGTCACTGCGGGATCAGCCCACAATACAGACTCCTGCCGGGGCGTCAACGTTAAATATGCTGGAGAAAATACAGACCCTGACCGGGCGTACTGTGTAGGCAGCGAGGACAAGGGTCGCCCGAACACGTCTCCTGCTGCGCGGTCCCTGCTCTGAGGAACCGCGATGCAGGACCTGCGAGACGAGCGAGTCCCCCTAGCGGGCCTTCAAAGCACCACAGATAATATGGCACTGGCCGAGTAAGGAGCGCGAAATGCTTCAGCGGCCGGAGAGAATCTGAAACCGAAAAAGGAAACAAGACGCGCATACACCGGTAAATAATCCGGCCACGGGGCAACGCAGAGCGCATTTCACCACGGGGGAAAAATACCACAATTAACAGGCAGTAACACTGAAATATCTACCAACAAACACGACAGATAAGAAAAGGTTGACTTAACTGGCTGCGAAACAGCAAAGAAAGAGGAGGAACCAACAGAGTGAAAGGACTATGTACTGTTTGTGGACCACTATGAAAGGACTATTGTGTGGGAGACCTCCCTCGGTGTCATGGGAGTTGATGTTTTTTACTCATGTTTTACTTATGATTCATACAAGTTTCAATTAAATATGTCTTTCTGGCTGCTATGAAATATGGGATGTTAATAAAGCAGAGAAAGACAAAGCATAATCTGAGCCTCCGGTCCTGACATATAATTCGGCAAAAATGTATCTGCCAATTTACAGCTCATGTATTTGTATTTCTGCATTTCCTTAGGTGGTGTTTGCATGAAGTGTTTCAGATGAGAGCCCTATCGGGGGCTGACGCTGTCAATGCTCTTAGACCCTTCTATTTCGCTGTTCATCCCGATTTCTTTGGCCAACATCCCAAAGAGCGGGTAAGCATCAAGCTTGTATTTGGAATATCTTTTGTAGTAATAACTATATTGCTTCATTTTGCATTTGTACTGTTTGAATGGTAGAAGGCTGAAAGAGCCTTGCCGGGATTCAAATGTTTGAGCTCCCTTAAGTGTCATTGAACCATCCTACTGACTCTGTGAGAACCAGTCTTCGACAAGGAGTCTGTGGCCGCATAAGGCACACAGGTGAACGGGTAATGTGACATATATTTGCAGTAAAACTATCATCAAGGAGGAGAATGGACACTTGTAACTACTTAACCATAGGTTAAGATGAGACACCCTCTTAAACGCAGTGTCTGAAGTGCGGTGTATATCTTTTATTCGCCCCACACTCGCGTTACGGCATTGTCATTGGGTGTTCCAAAACGTGCTATATGCCAGCCTCATCCAGAGGCAACCCCTGGTTTCGGTATAGTGTCCAGAGATAAAATAGGGAGGTACCCCAGAACGGAAAGTAAAAAACAAAAACTTCACCGCTAATGAATTTTAATAGAAAAGGTGAGGTTATGTTATTAAAAGTGTTCTCGGTATAACTTGAGGTCAAGTTATCCAGGATTCAGGGGCAGAGCAAGCACAAGACGCGGAATTTCTCCACGTGTTGCTCGGGACCAGTGAGTCCCAGTGTCCCCTGTTGAAGCTTCAGTTTTTCGGAATTGAGAAATCCTAAACAAGCATAAAACCAAAAAACAGACTCGTTTTTTTGAATTACTACACAAGTTGTGTAAATAACCTATTTGATGTTTGTGATGTTTGTCCTGACGAATGCTCCGTAGACCCGGCTGGGCAGTATGGATCAGAAACATGTTGACTTTGTTAAATTTATGGTATAAGGAGATCCGATAACTTGACCTCAAGTTATACCGAGAACACTTTTAATAACATAACCTCACCTTTTCTATTAAAATTCATTAGCGGTGAAGTTTTTGTTTTTTACTTTCCGTTCTGGGGTGCTCCCTATTTTATCTCTGGACACTACTACCGAAACCAGGGGTTGCCTCTGGATGAGGCTGGCATATAGCATGTTTTGGAACACCCAATGACAATGTCGTAACGCGAGTGTGGGGCGGATAAAAGATATACACCGCACTTCAGACACTGCGTTTATGAGGGTGTCTCATCTTAACCTATGGTTAAGTAGTTACAAGTGTCCATTCTCCTCCTTGATGATTGTTTGACTGAGACTGGGGAAACGAATGGACTCCTAATCCTCCTCCCTACCTGTTGATTATTTATATATTTGCAGTAGTCCGCTGTATATTATCTGGGTGAGGGCCAGGGGTGTCATGTCATGGGAGTGCTTCCAATTTTAGAATGTTTACATAAATATTCTCACCTGCAGAAGTGTTTTTTGCTACTGAGAAGACAATTACTGCAGACCTCAATAACCCCAGGCCACTTTATTATTGAGGACACTACATCCTCCTCAGTAGCAGGGTTTTACATTTACATTTTACATTTATATTTAGGCAGAGTGTATCTGCGGGTGCGCTGCGGTAGGGAGGACGGTGGCAGTGTCTCCCCCGATCCGCTCCTTGCCACAGGTAGAATTCCAGTGCTCCTCTTGCTGACGCTAATTTTAAAATGTGTATTTTAATTGTGAAATTTCAATTGTGTTTTGTGCAATACTGACTGCAACTTTTTTCGTATTTTAATAATACTCTATCTGTGCCATTTGGGAATTCTAAGGCGGGCTTGGTACTTACCGGACACCAACAGGATGCCTGGGCTCAGTCACTACTCCTGCCCGCCCCGGTCCGACGCGATAGCCGGTACCGTTGCGCGGGGGGCAGGTCCGAGAGAGCCAGGAACTTCCGACCTTCCACTGGAGTGGTTAGCGCTCTAGTCGCAGGAACTCCAGGGCTATTTAGCCCTCGTGTATCGACGAGCGAGCAGCGTTCGCGCGCAGAATGGCATCGAAGAGAAGCGAAAGAGTAGCCCGTCTGCACCTGGACGGGGCCAGGGGCCATGGACCCTGTCCAGGTTAGTAGAGACCTTGAAGTAGAAAGTCGTGTTAGCTACTCAGCTCAGGAATTATTAAGCCTACAGTTAGCCCCTTTGCAAGGTTGCGTATGTGACACTTGGCCATGTTTGGAAGGTCCTTTTTCGTGTAGGCATTGCCGGTTTCAGGCCTCTCATGTACAAGCATCGATTGGGTGCAACAGGGAAGAAACACACTCGCTGAATGGGTGGAAGAGTTTGTTATGTAACACTCGTTCCCTACCTAAACACCACATAGAAATTTGGGATCTCATTTCCACCGCCCAGCCTGAGCTATGTTTCCTGACTAAGACTTGGCTGAAACCTCACTCGGTCCCTGCAATTACCATGGGTATTCCTGAGCGTTATAAAACGATAAGGCTAGATAGACCTGTTAAAATGGGTGGTGGCATTGCTATAATTCATAAAGAAGGGATTATTGTCTCCATTTTGGATCAAAGGAGCACCCCCACTATGGAAATTATGATCTTCAGAATCAACACTCCCTCTAAAACCCACTGGAAGGGGGCTCTGGTCTATCGTCCTCCATGCCCGAGTGCTAATTTTGCCCTCTCCCTAGTTGAAATATTGGCTCCGCATTTTGAAACCGGGAACAACTTTTACTTCTAGGGGATTTTAATGTGCATGGCGACCTTCCTAATAATCCTGAGACTTTGTCTTTTCTGGCGGACCTATCCATATTAGGACTTATACAGCATGACAAAGGTCCAACTCACCTAGCAGGCCACACATTGGACATGATCTTTTCTAACTCTTCCAAGATTGTATGTCGTCCCCCCATTCAGGTGAATTGGTCAGACCATTTTATTATTGAATTTTCCCTACTGGGCCTGGACAAACCTAGTAAACGGTCTCCCGCTCCTTCTTTGTGGCGTAGACAATGGTACAAAGTGTCACCAGACGATTTTCAGAAGGCACTAGTCGAGCCCCTTATTACAGTCTCTGACAACATTGAATTGGCCTTATCTAAGTTCAATTCTGCCATTTCAACTGCAGTTGACTCTCTGGCCCCCATGAAACTTTGTAAACAGCGCCCTGCTTCCCGTCAAGAGGCGTGGTATACTGACCAACTACGGTCTGACAAACAGGCTTGTAGAAAGTTAGAAAAAGCCTGGAGACAAACACATTCTGAGGAAGATAAAAATGGTTTTCATACTGCCCTGTCTACATATCATAAAAACATTAGATTGGCCCGGAAAAACTATATTGGCTCGCAACTAACTGAGGCAGGTAATTCTTCCAAGGTATTATATTGGATTCTACAATCCTTTAATAAACCTACGGCTTGTGAAAGTCTTGACTTATTCTCACAATCATTATGTGATGACATCTCTCTTTTTTTCAGTAATAAAATAGAGATGATATTTGATAAAATCATCAAGACTACAAACTCTATGGACTGCCCCCCCCACACCACCACATTACTTCCAGGCCATCAATTCCACCACACTTACTGCCTTCCCAGCAGTTAGTCAGGGTGATATAAAGACACTAATAGGCCAAATCAAGACAGGATCCCCTTTAGACCTTATTCCTGCCAGAACTGTCTCTTCCTTAGGCAATTCTCTTGGTCCCATGATCCAGACCTTGATGAATCTCTCTCTTGCTGAGTATCAGGTACCACAGGAGTGGAAGAAGGCTCTTGTAAATCCCATACGTAAAAACTCTACACTGCTTTGGACTGATTTATCCAACCTCCGCCCCATATCTCTCCTCCCATACCTGAGCAAGATAACGGAAAAGCATATCAATATCCATCTGTCGAATTTCATCGAGCAAACTGGAGGTTTAGATCATTCCCAGTCCGGATTCAGGCCCAACTTTAGCACAGAATCGGCGCTCCTTTCTGTGACTGATACCATCAGAATGTCACAGGATAAGGGGAGCTCTGTGATTCTGGTGCTGTTGGACCTGTCCGCAGCTTTCGACACGATATCGCATGAAATCTTGCTCAGTAGTTTGCAGGAGGTAGGGGTCAGGGACACGGCTCTGTCCTGGATGAAGAGCTTTCTATCTGGCCGCTCGCAGAGTGTTAGTTTGGGTTCTTTCCGTTCGGCATCTGTGGAACTCACCAAAGGTGTGCCACCGGGCTCATGTTTAAGTTCAACACTTTTTAACGTGTATGTGGCCCCCCTGGCTGACCTTATGAGATCTTATGGATTCATTCCTGTGTCGTACGCTGATGATACTCAGCTGCTCTTCCCTTTCCAGACCCTGACTGCGGCAGTTAAACAGTCCTTCTCTGAGGGTATGAGGGCTGTGTCCCGATGGATGGCCTCAAATTTCCTCCTGCAGTGTAATGTAGGGAAAACAGAGGTTATGCTTTTTGGGAAGGCCCCACTACTGTGGTCCCCGGACTTAGATCTGGGCCCCGTCCCCTGTCCCCTGTCCCAAGCAGGTAGTAAAAAACCTGGGTGTTCGGTTGGACCAAGGGCTGTCTTTAAAGAAGCATGTCAATCAAACAGCTGGGTCCTGCTTCCATTTAATTGGATTACTTAGAAGAGTGTTCCCATTATTGCCTGACTCATTCAGAAAGACTCTCGTTCAGGCTCTAGTGCTCAGCCGCCTGGACTACTGTAATGGGCTACTAATATCAGCAAATGACAACTTGCTAAGTAGACTCCAGGTGGCTCAGAATGCTGCCGCAAGACTGGTTCTTAATGCCCCGCCTAGAACCCCTACTCGCCCCCTACTGGAAAAGCTTCACTGGCTTCCGATTCGACAACTGGTTAAATTCAAAACCTGTTGTATCATCCATAAGGGTATTTATGGCCTAGGCCCTCTGTATTTGGCTGAGAAGTTTGTTCCTTACAATCCCGCACGTACCCTCTGCTCCAGCAACCAATCCCTTCTACAAATTCCCTCTATTAAAAGGGCGAGACTGGGCGGAAAGGCTCTTTCATTTTTGGGTCCTAGCCTTTGGAACAAACTGCCTGCTACCCTCAGGCTCTGTACTAATCTTCTGGCCTTCAGGAAACTGCTGAAGACTTTTCAGTTTCAAATATAGCGCCTCCTTCTCTTTAAGTTCTTGAGAGGATTGTTCTTCTACCTGCAGGGTGAATTGAGCGCAGAGATACTCCTTTGGGAGTCGAGTCTAGCGCTATATAAGCCATAAAATAAATAAATGACATGGCAGGACACAATTTCTGATTTCAGTCACACTTGAGTAGACAATCTCTTCAGCTGAGCCCGTCATCACTGAGGAGAGATTCATTGCAACAGTAAGCAGGACTCTTTATCGTTGATGTTAAAGTGCTACAGCTGTCACCTGTAGTAGCATCCATCACTAGTAAGGCAACGATATATAGAGTACACCTTTACATCAGTGAACAGGCACACACTTTGTAGTAATCACGCTGGATACTGGTAGATTTAACTGTAGATTTATTAAGGCTACATGAGAACAGGTGGACACAGCCTCTCACTTCAACTGCTTTCCTTGCAATGTTCATTTAACATGTTGCTAGGAGACAGTGAGATTCTATTAAGAGAATCACCACAGATCCCCACAGTAATACAAAGCATGAATAGAATATAACATATCTTCCCTCTTTCCCAAACAATGCAAAATGTAAATTTATAGTAACGCAAAAAAAAAAAAATAACAAAAGACAAAAAATAACATTTCTAAAAAACAAAACTAGTCTCTATATCTTGCAGGTTTAATAATTTCTCTGCAAGTTCGTCTGACAACATTAGGATCTGAACGAATAGGTCTAGAATTTCCAGAAAATTGATTAAGACTAAGATGAACATTGGCACGAACCTTCACAACTCTATTAAGATTCCACCAATGTCCACACTTTAACTGCATTTCTTACAATCTTGAGAACTTGAAAAGGTTCACTAAATTAAGAAGCACCTTTCTTAGTGAACACAGGAGACTTAATTCTAACCATGTCTCCAACCACAAGAGGAACCAGTTTGGTAGCTTTCTTTACATCAAACCATTTTTTTTGTTTGATTTGGGATTTATTTACATTTTCTAACACAGCAGGCATTAGTTTATTGACATCAGAATCAAACTTTATCCATTTACTCATCCAACCTGGTCTAAAATTGCTAATGGCCTTTCTTCCTCTAAGCAAATCAAAAGGACTAACTTTAGTGGAAGAATGAGGTGTGGTCCTGTAAGACCAAATCAGACTATTAACTGCTTTCTGAACGTCATGGTTTCCAGATCTTGCTCATCTTATGCACTCCAATCACCCTATTCATTCTTTCCACCAATCCATTGGATTGCGGGTGATATAGCGAGGTTTTGCAATGTTTTACACCTGATTCTGAAAGAAAACCCTGAAACTCATGACTTATAAATTGTGTACCGTTATCTGAAATAAGAGTTTCAGGACAACCTTCTCTCAACCATATCTCTTTAACAAAAGAAATAATGATTTTAGTATTAGCATCTCTGACTAGTTTAACCTCAGGCCATCTAGACGTATAGACTATAAGAACTAATACAAAACGTAATCCATCTTGCAGATTGTCATAGGGACCCATAACATCTATCCCTAATTTTAACCAAGGCTTATCCGGACACTATATAGGTAAAAGGGGAGGCACAGATAATTTGAAAGCTTTGTCAGAAGCTCCACAAATATGACAATTAGATACAGTATCTTGAATTTCAGCATCCATCCTGGGCCACCAATAAGTGTCCCTCACATGACGTTTCGTGAGAGTAACCCCAAGGTTCGAGGCATGTGGGCTGCTGAATTCATATCTGTGCATAGAGCGCCGCCTAGTGTTGGGTCCGGATGATTGCACATTGTTGTTCTGGAAGAGTCTTCGAAGTATCACGAGATAGGTTACTCCTCCCCTGGACTACAGTGCGCATGGGCATCCTCTCCATCCTCAGATTGTTTTTTTCCGCCATTGGGTTCGGATGTTACTATCTTAGCTCAAGTTAGGAAAACTTTCTACAAAGCCAAAAGGCTTTCGACAGCGTCGGTATCGTTCCGTTTGGTACCGGTAACTATGCTTAGAGAGGACATCGAGGAATCAGACGGTTTTTCTTTCCACACTCGACCCGATCTTCGATCTACGATGGAAAGAAGCCCATTAAAGAGGTGTCCACTTTGCAATGCAAAATACCCGCACATCGATGTCCACCCGGTGTGCAACAAGTGCATGTCCCCGGATCACAAATAGCCAACTGTATGGCCTGTGCCCGGTTCAGGTCAAAGAAAACTCTTCGGATTCGACGCGCGGCTTGATTAGAGTCGCAGAGATCAGCGCCTAATCCAGAAAACATCTTCGGGACCGAAGACGAAGAGGTCATTGATCTGGAGGATCGGGAAGAACACTCGGATCCTGTTTCGGAGCATGACTCCGAGTATGAAGCCGAAGATGAAGAGATATTGGAAGAAGAAGAAAACGTCGTTGATGAGGTAGGAGACGACGCTGAGGCCCTTGGGGCCGTAGAAGATGGCTCAGGCGAGGAGCTAGGCCCAACTGTTGATACGGGGGCCGACGATGAAGCACTCGATGAGGCTCAGGTCGAGGGATCGCCACAAGGCCTTACCCAAGATCTATCAAATCGTTCTACAGCCCGCATAAAGGCCCGGCTATGGACATATATAAAGAGCCATCGGTATCGAAAGTGCCATCGGTCGATCCAAAGAAATCGAAACCGAAAGCATCACTACCAAAAACTAAACCAAAAGTGCAGCTAACTCTGGTCGGTTTCAAGGCCTCAAACCCCTCGGAGCCGAAGAACAGAAGAAGGCCATTGATACCGAAAAGTTCAAAAAGGTCATCGAGCCGAAGATTGGGGCACCGGAAACCAAGGTCAAGGCTGTCGAACCAAAGAAGTCGGCGCCAAAAAGAGTCGACGCAGACAAAAGGCTTGAACCGAGAGAGGGGGTCGATTCTCGGACAAGGCCCAAGACCAAGACAAAGACTGGCTCCAAGGACCCTGTCAAGTCGACGCAGCCGACCCCATTCGTATCCAAACAGGTGTCGGAGTCCCTCCAACGCATCAAAGAAAAGGCTGCAGCGGTCGGACCAAAGAAGGCCCCAACACCGAAGTTGGTCGGAAAAATTCAGACCGCATCGACACCAATGAAATTCGGGTTGCCACCGATGGTGCGACCGAAAATGTTCGAACCGAAAAAAGGTATCGGAGCTATTAAAGGAGTGTCGTTGGGACTAGGGACTACAGAAGAGCCTGAAGAACTGGAGTCGAGGCAGTTCATCGACTCGGACACTGGTAGACTATCCATGTATAAGAGGAAAATAATACCAGAAACACCCATGGAATCATATAAGATTCCATTAAAGAAGAAGAGGGTTTCAACCACATCACCAGTTCTTGTGGAACCTCTGCAGTCCTATGGACAAGAACCTGAGTCTTTTTCACCCACATACTTAGATGTGGATGCAGGGGATGACGATAATGAGGATGCCACTTATCATGTGGACACTGATCCCGACGATCAGAACCAACCATGGGCTGACCCAGCTGAGCCAAGGGATCCACAGAATGCCCCTGACACACATACATACAATGTAAAAACTTCTCCTACAGAGGACACTACTGCCTTTAACGCCCTTATTGAAAGAGCGGCGGGTAACCATGATGTGCAACTGCATGCTTACCCTATTGAGGAAGATTTTCTGGTCGACACCTTTTCCACTTCGGAAAGAACCGTCAAGACTCTGCCCATGCTGAAAGGGGTCTTTAAGCATGCTGATGACATTTTTAAGGAGACCACCAGAGCAAGGATGTTAAACCCTAGAATTGAAAAAAATATAGGCCAGCACCTGTGGACCCTACTTATATAAGAGGACAGTTGCCATTGGACTTATTAGTTGTTTCTAATGCACGTAAGAGAGCAAACTCCCAGACTGCAGGTGATGCTCCTCCTCCTGACAAGGAGTCGAAAGTACTGGAAACTTCGAGAAAAAGGGTGGCAGTGCAGGCAGCTAACATCTAGCGCATTGCCAACACTCAGGCACTCTTAGCCAGATATGACAGGGCCCATTATGATACCCTTGAGACACTGTTGCAACACCTACCAGATCAGTACAAGGAGGGAGCGGAGCTACTAATCCAAGAAGGGAAGCTTATAACCAATGCTTCCATCAAGTGCGCGCTAGACGCAGCTGACACTGCAGCCAGAGCCATTAACACTAGCGTCATGTTAAGGAGACATGCCTGGTTAAGAATCTCGGGATTCAGAGATACAAACTACTATCCTCAATCAGCCAGTTAAACCGGACTACTTATTTGGACCTGAGTTGGACATCACCCTTGAAAAGATTCAAAAAGACACCAAGACTGCAAAGTCTATGGGGGCTCTCCAGTCACAGTAGTTTCGGGGTGGCTCCTTTCGTCGCTCCAATAATAGAGGACCTTCAAGAGGCCAAAACACACAGCAAACACAGTATAATAAAGGAGGTACACAAACCACCTACAATAAACACAACAGGGGTAGATATCGTGGAAACAACATCAAGGGCAGAGGAAGAGGAAACAACAATTCCAGATCCTCTGCCAATAACAAACAGTGACGCCCTGTCACTGCCCCACACCATATAACACCTGACACAGGGCGGCTGCAACAGTTCCTGCCGGTCTGGAAATCTATCACCACAGACAGGTGGGTGAGAGACATTGTCCAGTACGGGTAGAGCTGACATCCACTCCACCCAACATACCACCAAGACACCGTCCTATTTCCGCAGAGCACTTACACTTATTGCAGCAGGAAGTCGTCAGCATGCTGCAAAAATGAGCCATAGAGCTCATGCCTGTAGAAGACCAAGGCTCAGGGGTGTTAATACCCAAAAAGGACGGGTCTCTCAGACCCATACTGGACCTAAGGCCTCTAAACAGATACATTCTGTCAGAGCATTTTCATATGCTCACCTTACAGCAGGTTCTACCTTTACTCAGTCAGGGAGACTTCCTCGCAACACTAGATCTAAAAGATGCGTATTTCCATATACCCATACACCCATCACACAGAAAGTATCTCATGTTTACTATTCAAGACCAACATGATCAGTTCAAAGTCCTCCCTTTCGGAGTAACGACGGCACCTAGGGTGTTCACAAAGTGCCTGGCGACAGTAGCAGCACACCTAAGGAGACAGCACATACATGTTTACCCTTATCTGGACGACTGGCTTATTCAAGCAAAGACGGCCCAGCAGTGTGCCAGCCACATGTCCCACACCATTCATCTTCTTCACAGTCTGAGATTCTTGCTGAATTATCCAAAGTCACATCTCCAGCCCGCCCACGTGCGACAGTACCTGGGCGCGACAATAGACACTCTGGCAGCCAAAGCTCAGCCAAATTCAGTGAGGATAAACAGCATGCAATTGCTGATACAGAAATTCAGACCCCAACACTCGCTTCCAGCAAGAGTGTTCATGCAGTTGATAGGCATGATGGCCTCCTGCATCTTCATAGACCCGCACGCGAGACTACATATGCGCCCGCTTCAGGAGCGCTTGGCACGTCAGTGGAATCAGGCTCAAGGACAATGGAAAGACCTAGTGTTGGTGAGCGGTCGGGCATACAACTCTCTGCATTGGTGGAACCCACAAAACCTTTGCAAGGGCCGACCGTTCCAAGAGCCTGTACCACAAATAATACTGACGACGGACGCATCTCTCCAACGATGGGGAGCTCATGTACTCCATTACACAGTGCAGGGACTATGGACGACACAGCAGAAGAAGATGCATATCAACCTTCTGGAATTGATGGCAATCTTCATGGCAATGAAAGCTTCAAAGTACACTTGTGCAACAAGGTCGCGTTGATCCGGACGGACAACATGACTGCCATGTACTACATACAGAAGCAGGGAGGAACACACTCTCCACAGTTATCTCATCTGGCTCAGAGCATGTGGAAGTGGGCCATTCAGTGGAACATCTTCCTCATTGCGGAACACCTCCCGTGCAAGGACAACCAGATGGCGGATCTGCTCAGCAGACACAGCCACCAGATGCACGAGTGGGAGATACATCCATCAGTACTCCGACCGTACTTCCAGCAGTCGGGTCATCCAGAGATAGACCTATTCGCCACAAGGGAAAACGCAAAATGCCAAAGCTTCGCCGCCAGGTTCCCACATCCGCAGTCACAGGGCAATGCGATATGGATGAACTGGTCAGGCAGGTTTGCGTACGCTTTTCCCCCAGCGCCTCTAATACCGCTGGTGGCACGCAAGCTGAAGCAACACTCGATGACACTCATCCTGGTTGCTCCAACGTGGGCACGCCAGCCATGGTACACCACGCTAGTAGAACTTTCCGTGGTACCGCATCAAAGACTGCGGCTAACACCCAGACTTTTAACGCAGAGCCATGGCGAAATTCAACACCCAGATCCGCAACAGCTCGATCTGGCTCCTGAAGTCTTAGAATTTGGCTACCTCAACTTGCCACCAGAATGTATGAACATCCTCAAGGAGGCAAGAAGACCCACAACCAGAGCATGTTATGCGGCTAAATGGAAAAGTCTTGTCATATATTGTAACAATAATGACATTAACCCACTGGATGCATTTATTCAAAACATTATCAGTTATTTGTGGCACTTATACAGATGTAATCTGGCATACAGTTCAATTCGTATACATTTATCCGCAATAGCAGCTTATCTTCAGAACAGGCAGCACCTCTCACTATTCAGAGTGCCTGCCAATAAAGCTTTTCTGGAGGGACTCAAAAGAGTGATCCCTCCCAGACACCCACCTTCACCAGTCTGGAACCTGAATGTGGTCCTCACCAGACTGATGGGACCACCTTTTGAACCTCTACACTCTTGTGAGATTCAATTTCTGACATGGAAAGTTGCTTTCCTAGTAGCCATTACCTCACTAAGAAGAGTTAGTGAACTCCAGGCTCTAACCATTCCAGAGCCATTCATACAGGTTCACGCAAATAGAGTTGTACTACGCACCAACCCTACATTCATGCCTAAGGTGATTTCGCAGTTCCACATGAGCCAAACCATAGAACTGCCTGTTTTCTATCCTAATCCGGAAAATGTCGCAGAGAGATCTCTGCACACATTAGATGTCAAGAGAACTCTTATGTACTATATAGACAGAACAAAGGATTTCAGGAAAACAAAACAACTGTTTGTTGCCTTTTCTCCACAGCACAAAGGCAACCCCATTTCCAAAGCAGGAATAGCCAGATGGATCGTTAAGTGTATACAGATTTGCTACGCAAAGGCTAAACGCACACTAACCATTCCTCCAAGAGCACACTCCACACGTAAGTTAGGAGCATCCATGGCTTTCCTGGGGAATATTCCTTTAGAAGAGATATGTAAAGCAGCCACATGGTCCACTACACATACATTTACGAAACACTACTGCGTAGATGTACATTCAAGACAGCAGGCAGCTGTAGGACAGGCTGTTCTCAAAACTCTTTTTCAGACTGCTGCAGGTGGCACGGGCAGCCGCCGCTAACAAGAGGGACTACTATGTAATCTATGCACAAATATGAATTCAGCAGCCCACATGCCTCGAACCGAATATGCTACCTACCATTATGCATCTGTTCTTGGCATGTAGGGCTGCTGACATTCATATCGCCCACCCTCCTCCCTGGCGCCTGTAACAGCTGTAGTATTCAAAATTACTATGTAGCATGGACATCACTCACTGTATTACACTCCATCTCTGCCACAATGGCGAAAAACAATCTGAGGATGCAGAGGATGCCCATGCGCACTGTAGTCCAGGGGAGCAGCCACCTATCTCGTGATACTTCGAAGACTCTTCCAGGACAACAATGTGCAATCATCCGGACCCAAAACTATGCGGCGATCTATGCACAGATATGAATGTCAGCAGCCCTACATGCCAAGAACAGATGCATACTGGTAAGTAGCATATTCGATGTCCTTCGTGAGCCTTCGTATAATTTCAGGACGGAAGACTTGAGGAGGGACAAATTTGTCACCCCTAAGAAGTAACCCATCTTCCAAAGTAAGTTCATCTTGAACTTTCCGGAAAGGGAATAAGAGCAATGACCGCTTTTTCTCTAGGTCAACCTTAAATTGCATGAGATATCATTTCTTTGAGAACACAATCAGACTCTATGGCCTTTAACCATTCAAATTCTGAACATAAATTCAAACTAGAAACTTCTAAAGCTGCATCTAAGCAATCTTCACAATCTTCTTCTCACAACTCCCGTAAATTAATTCTATCAGAAGCTATGGACTTAACTGGAAACCTGGACAAAAAGTCAGCTCGACCATTTTTTCCACCTGGTACGTACTGAACATCAAACTGGTGTTGAAGAAGTTTCGAAACCATGCGTAAAATTCTGGGAGTAGAGCACTTACTCAAACCTCCACTCACAATGGACACTGGAGGCTTATGGTCAGTTTGTAGTAAAAACCTCTTAACCCATACATAAGAGCGAAACTTCTCTATCGCCCATGTGCACGCTAATAATTCTTTCTCTATGACAGAGTATTGAAGTTCAGCCGATTTTAAAACCCTGGAAGCAAATCCGACAGTGTTTTCAGCACCTCTGTCAATTTGAGTTAGCATGCCACCCAAACCTACCTGACTTGCATCAACCGTGATGCAACAAGGAAGGTTACTGTCAAATGGTTTAAGAAACGAATCCATACTAAGAGAAGATTTAATTTTGTTAATGGCACCTTCACATTCCTCACACCCAAAAAAACTTGACATTTTTTTTAAGAAGATTGCTGATAGGTCTAACAATAGTAGCAAAGTTAGAGATAAATCTGGAATAATACTCGCAAAGACCCAACAGCGATTTAATACCAGCCTTATCCTTAGGGGAAGGAGCGTCCATGATGGCTGAAAGCAAACCAGACTTAGGGCTCACACCATCCTTTGAAACAACATGGCCTAAATATTCCACACTGGATTTGAGAAATTCACACTTTTCTTCTTTTAAAGACACGCTATTTTCCTCAAAGAGAGAAAGAACTTAGTGCAGCGTCATGTTATGAGAGTTCAGATCTTTCCCAAACACTAATACGTAGTCCTGGAAAACCAAAATGTCTTCCACCTCCTTAAGCATGTTTCCTATGATTCTCTGAAAAACAGAAGCAGTGGACGCCAGTCCAAAAGGCATGCGACAATACCTGAATGTACCTAAATGAGAAACAAAAGTGGTCAAGTGACGAGACTCCGGATCTAATTCCACCTGGTGATATGCACTGGCCAAATCCAACTTCGTGAAATAACACGCTCCCTTAGTGGAAGCCAGAAGATCATTAATCTTGGGTAAAGGATGTGAATCTATCCAGAAGATCTTCACTCCTCTTTCTGGCTACCACTAAGGGAGACAACCAGGGAGAGGACTCAGTGGGTTCAAAGATACCATTGGAACAAAGATTTTGTAGTTTATATTCTAAATCATTTCTAACACTAAAAGGAACTCCTCTGAGTTTGTGTTTAACAAGAATAGCCCCTTCCTTAACCAAAATCTTATGTTTAAACCCTTTGATTTTACCAACTTTTTGTTAAAAAATTTTAGGAAATTTGTTCTTCCATTTTTGACACTCATCATCATTACTGACCACAAGAACCTGTTCTTCCGCACCAGGTTTAAGCATTATGCCGAAAAGGCCCTGATGAAACCATCCTAGAATGTTGAGTCCTTTGACTGCAACTTAAATTTTACCTCTAATTGTTCTGTCTTTAAAGACCAGTTTGCCTTAAAAAAATCCTTAAAGGTCAATCTTTCGCCCTTCATAGGACATAGGTGACCTGTTAGGAGGTAATAACGAATGTGACCCTTCCCAAACATCCTCGAAAAGTCTCTGAGTTATCATTGTTATTTTAGCTCCAGAATCAACAAGAAGTTTGATAGTGTGTGAACCAATAGTAATGTCAACAATAGGATCTCTACACGAAGCTGGATCACCTTCAATAACAACATTGGAACTTTTACCTTCTAGATTATTCTCACATGTAACCACTAAAGTTGAATACGATAAACTTAGGAGTTTTTGCCTGATATTTTTGTCTTTACAATGGCACACAAATTGATCTCTGATCAATTGGTCAGTAAAGTTTTCGAATTGGCATCAAGTCTTCGTAAAGTGGAAATATAGGTATTAACGTCCTCAGAGTTTTCCTATTGAAAAATTTATGACGTAACACCATGAGACTGGGTTGTTTATCAAATCTGTGTTAAGTCTTAAAACAGCTTGTTGATATTCATCTAAGTCTTGAGATTCATCTTGAGTCAAAGATGGTAAATGTTTAAAAATAGATCTAGCTTCAAAACCTAGAGAATGCAGCAGTAAACATTTTTTTCTCTCAGCTGCAAAACGAGAAGCTCCAATGGCGCCTAAATAGATTTCGAAGACATCGTGCCAAATTTCCCAACGAATTTGAGGATCACCTGGAGAATCCGAAAAGTACGGTGGAGGATTAATAGATTGGGCAGATGACGTTAAAATAAATGCAGAGAAGTAAGTTGAAATTGGAGCTGTAAAAATAACAAGCAGAAGTAAAAATACAATGTAACGGTAAGTGGATATCTTGGATAATACAAAGAAACACAACTTACAACATTTCCTCTTTTTTTAAAAGAAAAATGCAGAAACACGCTTGATATTGACAATATGAAAAACCTTGAGATAATACAATGTGCGTGTCACTGAATTAAACATTAAAACGAAATAATGTAACTTAACAATATATAACAGGTAGTAGATTGTTACAACACAATACAATTAAATAGGTGTGTCACTGAGCAACACGCAAATAATGCTGTGAAAAAGATTTTACTCAAATGGCATGTTGAAAAGAAATCGATTTTGAAACAATATAAATGAAGTGTGCGTATCGCTGAGACAACACGCACATAACAAAAATAAAAGTGTGCGTATCACTGAAACAATGTAAACAAGAAGATTAAAGTGAACTCAGAATGCGAACAGTGTGCGTGTCACTGAAAAAACACGCATTTACAAACAGTGTGCATGTCACTGAAATAACACACACAGTGTGCATGTCACTGAAGTAACACGCGCTTACAAAAAAGTGTGTGTGTCACTAAAGTAACACGCGTTTAAGACCTATTGAAATAACAGCTTGCATTGAAAGGACTAAGCGTTTGAAGATATATGGAACTGATCCAAGATGGCCTCTACGTTGACGTGATGACGTAGGACATCAAAAAGAGGCTTAGGCAAAATCAAAACGAGGCTGTGGGTACGAGGAGAGAATGCCAACACAGAAGAACGTTTGGAGGTACACGCTCTGAAGTGAATGCCACAGTTGTAAAATTATTTTTAAAAAATGCTCCGACTTATATTTTTAAGATAAAAACAAAGAAAATGGTATAAACTTGACAAATTCACGTTTGAAACTTGGAAGAGTCATGCAAACAAGCATACACCTTCCTCTCCAAAAAGTAAGTGCAAGCTGTTGATAAATATATTAAACGCTGTTCCGTCCTCTTCTTCCAATAAAGACGAAGAAAAGCTTTAAGTTAGTCAAACTCAAACAAGCAGGCATACACCTTCCTCTCTGAGAGACAATTATTACAAAAGAAATAGTTCTTGTCTTGTGGCGCTTCAAAGATAGGAAGATTGAGGAAGTAAAATGCCTACCGTTTCCAGTTGAAAATATGAAAATCCTAGGATACTGTGTCTCCGATGGACCACAGGAATGTTCAAGAGTAGAGTAATTTTCAGTGATGAAGCATAGTCTTGAAGCTTGGAAAATGAAATTTCTATTAGATGAGAAGTTATTCTTGATAGAAAAATACTTCTTTTTTGATTAAAGTCACACGCGTGGGAAAATGTAGCCTTAAGTCATCGCCAATAAATTTGTAGTAATCACGCTGGATACTGGTAGATTTATCTGTAGATTTATTAAGGCTACACAGCCTCTCACATCAACCGCTTTCCTTGCAATGTTTATTTAACATGTTGCTAAGAGACAGTGAGATTCTATTAAGAGAATCACCACAGATCTCCACAGTAATACTAAGCATGAATAGACTATAACACACTTCTCCTTACAGGTGTCCGTCACCTCTCCCATTACAGGTCTGAAAATGTCCCCCTGTCAGAAACCCTAATATGAAAATCCTGACGCTAGAAAGACATGCGTGGTATTTGATGCAATTTTGACATGGAAGTGCACTGGGTTCCTGCTAACCAGGTCCCCACTGCCAGGACTCCTTCCAAAAAACTGTACAATTGTTTCCCCAATTGGCAATACCTTTAGCACTCCTAGTAAGTCCCTAGTATGTGGTACCCCTAGTACCTAGGGCAAGGAGGCTAAAGATGGTCCCTAAGGGCTGCAGCATGTATTGTGCCACCCTAAGGGACCCCCCACCAAACACATACAGACTGCCACTGCAGGGTGCGCGTCTTGGTGTAGACAAAAGTGAAAACACAACATGGCACACTGCACTGTGTGCCATGTCTGCAAACACTGCACATATTATAGGTAAGTCACCCATACAGCATTCTTTACAGCCCTAAGGCAAGGTGCATTATATTACACGTATGGGCATATTTGCATGAGCAGATATGTCCCTGTGCTAGTTAGTCCAATTGCTGCCAGTGCAAGTTATCAGGGAAGCCATTTTAAGTATATTTGCTGGGTACTGGTCAAAAATGAGTTCCACGGCTACATGATTGCTTTACTGAAACCAAAGATGTTTGGTATCAAACATCTTGTATTAATAAGTCCACACTGATTCCAGTGATGGATTTATTAACACATGCACCCAGAAACCTACCACCTTCTGGTGTGCTGACTGACTGGTCCTAGCCAGCCTGCCACCACAGACGAGTTTCTGACCCACAGTGGTGCAAACTTTTGCTCTCAGGAGGTCAGAAACAAAACCTGCTAGGGCAGACGGTGTTTACATTCCCTCCCACAGGATGATCTGCAAATTAGCATTCCAAGTCGGGGAGCTTCAAAGAGCCCACTGCCTTTATTATGAGAATCTTGCTTCCCCCACAAGAGAGGATGCTGTACCCCCTGTCCAGGGCCCAATTGGAGGCCTAGGCAGGTGGGAAAATTAGTAGTCAGAGAGAGGTCTTCAAACTCAGGCTAGCTCCACCCCTACGGTGGGCTATGTGAAGTGAAATTTTAGAGTGTGCCATCTTTATGATTGCAATCTTAGGAACTCTGGGACAGGGTTATGCCCATTACCCATAGGAAGTGGTCATATAGGGGTTGTAGTGACCCTAGGGATACTGATCACTCCCATAATGCCCCTAAATCTGTTTTTTATGGGAGCACCTGGCACCAGGAAATCAGATCCTTCCTGTAGGAAATTAGGGTCTCTCTGGCATAGATACCCCCACTTTTTGCCTGGTCTCAGTGTGTTTTGACTGTCGTTCACTGGGATCCTGCTAACCAAGACCGCAGTGGCAGTGCTACCTCCTCTAATTTGCTGGTAAGTTCTTTGTACACCCTGCAATTGTCATACTGAGGTACCATTATTAGTCACTAGTATATGGTACTGAGGTTCCCAGGGCATTGGTACACCAAGAGTCTCCCATGGGCTGCAGCATGTATTATGCCACCATGGGACCCCTTTCAAACCATGTCTGCAGATCTGCCATGGCAGTCTGCGTGATATGTTGCTTCACCTTTCACTTTAGGTATGAGGTTTCCCTTGTATACTGGCCACTGCACTTTTAACTTATAAGTCACCCTTAAGGCAGACCCTACAGTCCAAGGGCAGGGTGCATGGTTCTAAGTGTGTGAGTACCTCTGCATGAGGAGAGGTATCCCTACAAAATCCAGACTCCATTCTTGGGGCTTTGTAAGTGCTGGGCAGCCATAATGAGGTATGTAGTGGGCACTGGCAGGTCGAGATGTCCAACTACATAATGGCTGCTCCGAACCTGGTCATGTTTGGTATCAAACATGTTGGAATCATGCAATGACACCGATTCCATTGTTATTACCATGTATGGGGGTTCATTAGAGAAGCCCCCAATACCTACATGTGTAGCCTTACAGGGTCTGCCTACCAGCTCGCACTGCTGCCAGCCTCAGAGACTGTTCTGACCCCCTGCATGATGAGGCTAACTCGGGCAGAGGAAGTTGAACAAAGGATTTCCTGCGAAGGAGAAGTGTGACCACCTCTTCTTAGGAATTAGGTAGGGTGTGGGCTCTTCCGAGCGCCACCAGACTGCATTGAAGGGGACATTTGGTGCACTCCTTACATAAACTAGTCATGCCTATTTCAGGAGCCCATGGCTTCTGCTCTGGTGGGAATCTACACAAAGGACAGGGGAGTGTCCACTCCCCTGTCTGGGTCCTCCCTAGGGAGGTGGCCAGAGCTCCACCAGGTGGCCACTTGTTTCTGCTATTTTGAATCTTGGCCCCTGGGAGCATCTGACTGGCTAGGCCAGCTGATAAGCGTCCCTGACATCCTCTCCCCCACCCCTCCATTGGTGGGTTGCTGCAGAAAATGTCCTTCCCCCTTTTTGGGTTACTTAAGGGCTCCCCTGAGGGTGGGTCCTTAGATCTGTCCGGAACTTTGTCAAGACCTGTCTGTAGTTTGTTGGCTCTCCAGAAGCCTGACCAGTCTTCCCAGCAGCTTGGAAGACTGCACTCCCTCTCCAGCCGTCTTTTACCACATCCCTGTGCGCAGCGTCTTGTTGTCATTACCAAGGCTTGCCGACTCTCCTCCCAGAAGATCAACAAGCTGCAAGAAGCCCCAGCTTTCAGCATCGCATAGCTCCATGAACAACATCCTGCCTGCATTTTCTGCAGCTAGGCCTCCATCTTCTGTGTGCTGCTGAGGCTTCCCTGCGACTCCCTGTGCCTGGTTCTGAGGGCCGGCTTTGACTTACCCTTGCTGTGTTAGTTCCACAGACCTTGCTGGTCTGCATCCAAGTATCTTTTCATTTGACCCGATTGTTGTGGTTGCTAAGGCTTATTGGTGGTCCTACCAACAACTGATCTTCCTGCACTCTTCATTTGTCGAGGGGCAGCTTGTGGATGGCAACTGTGCTCCTGCATCGTTGCCTGGGCTCCACAGCTGCTTCATCAAGACCATTGTGCCACAGCAAGTACCTCTGCTTTCAGGTACTTCTTGTCCAGAATCCATGTTTGGGTTCCACCATCATGGTCCACGAGTTGCTGCAGCTGTCTGACTACCAAGATCCTCCCTTGGCTCGTATGTGCGGTTCTGACACCTCTTCGCACCTATGCAACCAAGCTCTCTGGTGTAGGTATCCTGGTTCCCTGGGTATGTATGGGTGGGGTGGCTTTCCAACCTCCCTTGATGCAATTGGTGTCTTCGGGGCCCTTTGTGAAGGGTCCTGAAACAAGAAATTACCAACCGCTCCTTACCCTTTGTTAGCCTATGGACTTTTTACCCGGTGTAACCACTCTGCACCCGGGCGCCTTGGGGTCCCTAGCTACTCAGCTATGGTGGTTCCTTGCTTCCCCTGAGCTTCTCCATCCTTGGGTGTTAGTCTCATTTGGGTACTTACCTCTGATACCACTTTCTTAGTATATGATTTGCCCATCCACCCCCAGAGGGCCCATGTGTTTTTCTATGCTGGTTACCTGTTTTTGAAGTATTTCATATGTATTTGATAGGAGATATACCAAGTTAGTTCTTAGTGTTCTTTAATAATATTTTTTTTATTATCACTGGTGTGGTTCCTTCTTGTGTGAAAGCTTGCTGACTGATTATATGGTAAATGCACCTGCTTTACACCCTCCTGAATAAGCCTTAGCTGCTCTACACAGCTACCCCTTGAGACTTTGGTTTTCAGTGACCTAAACACTATCACTAAGGGTTGCCTGGACTCAATGCACAATGCCTCACCATAAGTGGACAGCATATACTGAGCCAGCCTCCTACACTGCCGAACAAAAAGAAGAAGGAATGAAGAGTTGCAAAAAAGTAAGAACTGTGGATGGAGCAACTGACTATGCACCAACTCTTCTGGCCTGTTCGCTGTCCCCGACAATTGCGCCAACGTCGACTCACCCTGTAAGCTGCTGTGCCTCCAAAAGCCTTGAAGGACTGCCAGCACTTCTGCCAAGACTCTGGAACTCCAGTGGAGCAGCAGAGCTGCGTCCCTGCACTCTACAGGTACCAAAGAAAGAGCTATGGGAACTCGGGGCACGTAAAACCCAATACTGGCCAGCACCACTGCACCCGTCGCTCCAATCCTAAGTTGAAGTGTGCCAATGGTGCAGTGTGGCCTCCTAGTGTTCCAGAGAAGAAGCCCACCTTTGGTTTGCCAGGAAGGGACACCTCGATGCTGCATGCAGCCTTTGTGTGCAGCCCCCGACCGTGAGTGGCTCGGCTGTGAAAAACCTGACACCTCATGACACCTCTGCACTCGTCGCCCCTGGCCCTAGCCAAAGCGGACTACGTCCTCGAGCATCGTGAGACCTAAGCCCTCCTGTTGGTTCAGCCTGACTGGTTTCCTAGTCCAAGCCTGCGCCTCTTTTTGACCAGATCAATCCTCATTGACTAACATTGGGTACCTGATGCTGAAAAGCGCCTCTGCACCTGGCCGCACCAGTGCCGACTGAATTGACGTGTTGGTGCTACCTTGGATCATACCCCATACTTACCTTAAGTCCAGGAGATTGGTCCCGTAAGTTGCTGTTAAGTGCCCTAATGCAGTACATATTTTTACCCCGTAGGATAACATTGAGCACCTGATGCTGTATTGCTCCACTTCTCCCGGCTGTCCTTGAGCCACTGGAGGTGACCTGCTGGTGCTGCCTTGGTACTTGACCTGTACCCACCTTAAGTCCTGATGACTGGTGCTGTACGTTGCTGCAAATAACTTGTATGCCGGATTTGTTTTTCCTCCCATAGGATAACATTGCAGCCTCTGAAAATTGCACTTTCAACTTTTTAAAACAAAAAGTATTTCTGACTCGAAACGTACTTACCTGATCGTATTGATTCTGGTGCCTAAATATATATAAATATATGTGTTATTTTTATAAATTGGCATGGATCTCCTTATTGAGTCATATGCATCATGGCTGAGGCTAGAAGAACATATAAAAAAACTATCAAACTGAGGAAAAACGAATTAAAAGATTGGGCATTGGAGGAACTGTCCAAGATGAGTGTCCTGAAAAAATCAACTTTACAGAGGAGGAAGTTCTGGAGGCTATTGAGTCCACTGCTAAGGGGAAAGCTCCGGCCCGGACGGGGTCCCGGCGGACTTGTATAGGGCCGATCCAGGTTACTGGGCAAAGGTGTTAACTTCTGTCTTTAATGTGGCTTCCAAAATTGGCCCTCCAGCATCTTGGGGCAAAGCTGTCATCCTCCCAATATTTAAGAAAGGTTCAAGAGAGGATCCGGCATGTTATCGGCAGATCTCGCTCTTGGACTCGCCCGCAAAAATAATGGGGAAAGTGGTATTACAGCGGCTGACAGACTGATTAGAAAATAACTCTATCATCTCGGACTTGCAGTACGGGTTTAGAAAGGGAAGAGGCACTGTAGGCCAATGCCTCAATTTACATCTGGTCATAGGGAATTACACAGTGGCAAAGCAGGGGGACATACATTTAGCATTCATGGATTTGTCCACTGCGTTTGACCTCGTTAACCGACAAAAACTGTAGACTTCCCTGTTACACTTGGGGCTGGACCCAGTGTTGATTTCCTTTCTTGCTGATATGCATGAGAATACCAGTGCAGCAGTCCGTTATGATAAGAATGGGAGCTTGACAGATGCATGGCCAGTAAAGCGAGGGGTAAGACAAGGGTGCATACTTGCACTCTTGTTGTTTACGCTTTATATTAATAATCTGGGGGACACACTAATCAGGGCATGTAAGGACATTCCGACAGTTGGCCAAGAAAAGATTCCGGCATTGTTGTATTGCGATGATACTGTCTTGATAGCGAGAACGGCAAGAGGGTTACAATCCCTATTAGATTGTTTTATTAAATTTATGGATTCCTTAGATCTGATGACTAACTTTAAAAAATCACATGCCATGTCAAGTGGTGGAGGGTGTGCTAAAAAGGCATTATTCTTCTGCAAAGTAAAGTACCAACCGTCCCGTACTTGGGGATTGTCTTTGATGACAGAAGGTCATGGGTTATGCAACGTGCATTGAAAAAGAACACACTAGCGATAGCCTCAAGTGCCCTGTTAGGGTTTGCAAAACGTTTGGGATGCAAGCCTCTACCGGCTCTTATGAAAATCTATAACGCAAAATGTGTACCCATGGTATTGTATGGGTATACCGATGTGAAGGAGATCCAACTTACGGAAAATGTCTTTTGTAGAAAAGTGTTGTCGCTCCCTCAATCTGTATCTTCTTTTAATGTTCATGAAGATTTGGGGGTGGGCTATATTTGTGATAAGATCGCTGTGGCCCCGTTGTTAGGGTGGCTGAGAATATGGGCACAACAACCGCCAAATTTAAATCAACTAATCATTCAAGATTGTTTATCCTTAGATAAGGCCCTTGTAATACCTTGGATTCGTTATATTAAATCTCAAACTGATCTTATGGGCTGTCCTGACCTGTTCACGAATCCCAGACCGCTAAGCAAAACGGCCATTAAGGCCATAGAGTCCCAATTCCTGAATAGATTAAAGCTACAAAGGGAAGAAGAGGAATTGTTAAAACCATCAGTTAGAAACTTCGTAATGTTAAGTATAGGGAGAGACATCCAGCCGTACTTGACTTACATAAGTAAACCGTTCCATTTGTTTGTGTTGTTAAGATTTCAACACAACATATTACCTTGGTTGTTATCCTTCCCAAAAGGCTTTACTAAAAAGGGGACTTAAGGGCCATGCCCATGCGATAACTATTCTGAGCAAAATATGCTCCATATGATTTTTTTCTGTAAGTTTTATGTTTTGCCCCGCAAGAAATTTATCTTGCCATTATTAAGGGTCTGCAATTTTGAGCAAGACAGACCAGCTATGGCTTATCTACAAATGCTTGGGTCCGCTGTGGTGTGTTTTGGACTGGCGAGTTACATTACAGGGTCCATTAGGAGTAGAAATAAATTGCAGCAACCGTAATTTTTTTTTCTTGTGTGAGCCCTTTCCTGAAGAGTAATTTTTTTATAATATGGATAACTTTTTAAGATATGACTAAACATTGGGTAACAAACTGTTTTTAACTTTTTATAGCCAATTTTATTGTATATTAATTGCATCAAAATGTATTTAGCGGTGTTATATGTTAGTATGTAATCATGTATAATTGTATGAGGTAACACTATGCTGTGATTTGATGGTTTTAAAGTTTTAACCGAATAAAGCAAACTTTTGACTTTGACTTTGGCTTCATTTATTGGCTATGTGTGTATTTACAGATGGCTAAGACTCCTCTCTGAGCAGCCTAAGGCTGCTTGACCACACTACCCCCTAAAGGGGCACCTTGGGATTGGTAGAGCAAGCCCCTGCCCACTTGTAAGGGAATACTTGGACTCTTTGCACAGTATACCTCTTTTTAGTTTGCTATATAAAAAGTATATGTATATATATATATGAGGAAGGCCAACTAGAGGCCGAAATGCATTATGCCGCTCGATCTTGAAATAAAGCGTTTCCCAAGCTGTCCCCCGTTTGGCCTCCGCTCTTTGTTCAGTTGAGAGGAGGGGTTTGGGTATATATATATATGTGTACATGTACATGTATGTGTATGTATATATATTCAGGGAAACATGCAAAGGTTACATAGACGTTATAGTTAGGCTGACATTTCACTCGTACAAAACAAGAGAAATTCAGCCGTTCTAGTTAGCTGAGGTAACTATAACTTGCGCCCCCGCTATGCACTGCTGATGACGTCATATATTACATCACTCATGACTTGGTCAGTGACATCACTGCTGGCATCATCCACATAATCACTGATGCACCTACTCGCACCCCAATATAACCTTTCATACACCCACTCCAAATTTCAGACTAGCATTCTTGAAACCATTGACACACCAATACCAGTATGTACATACCCACTCACTGATTCATAGGACTACATACACATCCACTCACTCACCCATACAGCCACTCATACACCCAGTCACTCACCAATACAGCCACTGGTATATTCACTCATACACCCATATCGCCATTCATACACTGTCAGTCACCCATAGATCTACTCACACACCTAGTCACTCACCCAAAGAGTCAATCACACTGCAACTTCCTAACCTATACAGTTATACACACATCACCTCACTTATTCATCCAGATACTAACACATACTTACTTCCCTATACAGTGACTGACACAAGCACACGCTCATCCATACAGCCACTCTCACAATCACTCACACATACAGTCACTTATATACTCCAACACTCGCATATACAGCCTTTCACATATGCAGTTATTCACCCATTTACCACTGAGACATGCATTCACTCAGCGACTCAGCCATATACACACTCACTCACCCATACAGCCCCTCGCAGGTGCACTCAAGAACCCATACACCCAGTGATTCACACACTCCCACAGCCATGCAAGGAGTCACATACTCCCTCACCCACCCACACAGACTCTCAGGCACCCATACAGGTACTCGGACAACTAAGCAATAACCCATATAGACACTTATGTACCTACTCACCAATCCATGCAGCCACTTACACACCAACTAACAGACTGATACAGACATTCACACAGATTAGTCACTCACCCATACATTCACTGAGACACATATAATCGCTCACTTAGTCAGTCACGCACCCACTGAATCATCCATACAGAGACTCATACACCCACTCATTCTTCAATACACCTTGGTGTATATATATATATATATATATCAGACAAAAGACTCCCAAGTGCTTTCATGCATAAGCAGGGACACAGACTCGATGTATAGTTGGTGCCAGATCCTTATTTATTTGATAAATTAGAATGGTGCTGTCTCTGACGCGTTTCGGACACAAGACTGTGTCCTTGAACACATGACAAACAGGTCAGAAATGGGAATTTAAAGGGAAAGTGGTGCTTCCTGTGACGCAGTCGGCACTGATAAACATAAACAAAATACTATACATTCCTGCATCAATGTATCACAGTAAAGAGCAATATCTTAACATACAATATATAAAATCATGCCACAATTGCATCTGTTATATATACATAAAATATGTGTACAAATGCCATGGTATCGTTAAACATCCATTACACCATTAGCGTTCTTTTCTGCCTTGCTTGGCCCATATAACAGTATTCACATATACCGCCATTTCTGATAGATACATCTGCCGTGTGGATTCCTCACCTTGTGAATATCCCCCTTGCGTCAGCAACGTTCGGAAATTTTCTTCGTAGCACGCCGTCGTGGGCGACGTCACAGGAGCACGGCATCGCGCGCGACTCCGTCTGACGTCACCGACTCCATATTAGGCCCACGCCGGCGTGATGACGTCAGTTCCCTTTTTTCCGCTTTTCCGACGCTAACGGTTTTCGGGATCTTCAGCGATACCTAGTATCTTTCTGACTATTATTTGTCACTGTTTCTCTCTTGCGACTTTGTTCTTCTCCGGAGATGTCGTCGAGGAAAACAGGCTTTAAGCCATGTAGGTCTTGTGCCCGCATGATGTCTATCACGGACCCGCATAAGGATTGTTTGTGGTGTCTTGGATCGGGCCACGACGTCAAGAACTGCGAGTCCTGTTTCAAGATGAATCCGAAGGCGCTTCGGGAGCGTGAAGCAAAGTTGCTCTTGGCGAAGGTGAAAAAGGACTCTGGGCGACTTTCGAGATCTACGTCACGGAGATCGAAGTCGAAGCAAAGGTCTCGGGCGAGATCGGCGTCGAGGTCCAGAGCGGGTTCGAGGTCTGGAGACGATTCGAGGTCCAAGGCGAAGTCGAAGTCCAGAGAAAGGTCTAGGTCTAGATCTAAGTCGGCTTCCGGGCATGCTTCGAGCTCTTCGAGGAGAAAACATAAGAGGAGGAAGCACAGTTCGAGACATCATTCGGGGAAGGATTCCTCTGACTCGAAGAGAAAGTCTCACAAACACCGTAAGGACTTTGTCTCTCCTTCACCTGCTATGTCAAGAGTGGGTTCTCCGGCGCCGGAGCCGGACCCGGAGCCGGTTTCCTCGGAGCATGAAGAAGAGGAGGTGGCTCAAGAACCGGCTTCGGCGGAGACTCCTGTGAATCCAGAAGGTCAGGGTGAGGATGTGTCGGGTCGGCCTCCATTGCAACATCCGGTAGGTCCGTACCCTTCCTTCCCTGGACCTGGACAGGATCCCTCGCATTTTCTCAATGCGATGTTTGGAGTTTATTCTAGGGCGATGTACCCCGCTGGAGCGCCTGGTGGCCCCATGGGTCCGTTATCGTACAACCTGGGTATTCCTCAGTCGTATGCCCCTGCTCCATTTATGCCTTTCATGCCGGCGCCTGTTTCACCTTGGCTCGGTACGGCTCCACCGAGGTCCTCGACTCCGCATGCGGCTTCGCCGACTCCGGATCGACCTCGCAGTCGAGATCGAGGTGCCACACCTGTTCTTGACTCTCGTCCTCCTGCTTCGGTTCCTCGAGCGACGTCGGAACCGGCTCCGTCGGAGTCGTTACCGGATCCGTCGACTTCGATTCGAATGGAGTGGTCGAGGCGAAGAGCTCAGCGTCTTCTCGAGCAAAAGGATGATGAGAGTTCAGATGTGGAGGAAGGTGAGCTTCCTGATCATGGTGATGACTTCGAAGAGCTTCGGGATGCTAGTGGTCTGGAACTCTCTCCCGAGTGGGGTCTGCCTTCGACTTCTGATGCACCATCAAGGGACGTGGCTCCTTATCACGTGGTTATTAGGAAGGCTGCTGAGCTTCTTAACTTAAAGCTGCCCACGGTGGAGTACAAGCCCAACATTCTCACGGAAGTCCTGCATTCTCCATCCTCAATTGTGGAGCCAACTTTGCCGTTTACTGATGCCTTGTCAGATCCAATTAAGGAAATTTGGAAGAGGCCGTTGTCTGCTCCTGCAGTTTCAAGGGTTATTGCAAGGCGCTATAGGGTGGCTCCTGATGACCCTGCATTTCTTTCTACGCATCCGTCTCCGGAAAGTCTTGTGGTTCAGGCGGCTTGTTCTAATAGGGCGGCAGGCTCCTTCCCTCAAGTGCCTGCTGACAAAGAGTCAAAAAAAGTGGATCAGGCTGCGAAGAAGACTTTCTCTTCTGGGAGCATGGCTCTAAAGTCGTCAAATGCCACTTGCCTTCTAGGTAGATATGTGCACACGCTGATGGACTCAGTGAAGCAGTTGTCACCAAAACTTCCTGAGGAGGATAGAAAAAACTTTAATGAAGTCATCTCTGACACTCAGGCTGCGGCCCGCATGGTCATCCAAAGCGGCATGGACACTGTGGATTCAGTTGCCAGAATTATGGGCTCATCCATTGCAACTAGGAGAGCCGCATGGTTAAAATCATCTGATTTCTCAGCGGATGTACAATCTACTTTGTTGGACTTACCCTTTGAAGGATCTGGCCTTTTTGGTAAGAAGGCAGATGTGGCCTTGGAAAGGTTTAAAGACAGCCGTGCCACTGCGAGATCGTTGGGTCTGCAGATGAGAGGGTCTGCAGCCAGAAAATTCAAGGGTTTTGGAAAATCTTCTTTTCGTCCCTTCAAGCAGGGCCAACAACAGCAGCAGCAGCAGAACCCTCTATATAAGTCCTATAGAGGTAGACAGAGGGGTCGTGGTCGTGGACGTCAAGTCTCCTCTTCCTCCACTTCCTCCAATAATGCCCAACCCCCACCCGCATCAGCAAAGCAGCCCTAGATCCACCATTCTGGATCATGTAGGGCCAGTAGGGGGTCGGCTTACTCACTTTCTACGAGATTGGGAATCGGTTACATCAGATCTTTGGGTTCTCAATCTCGTAGAGAATGGGTATGCACTTCCTTTTCAGGAGTTCCCTCCCAATTACCCTCCTTGCCAAGGTTATTGCTCGGAGGACCACCTGCTTCTCCTGCAGGAGGAAGTCCTGGCTCTGTTTCGAAAGGGAGCGATAGAGGTGGTTCCAGAGCAGGAGAGGGGTCAAGGGTGCTACTCCCGGTATTTCTTGATTCCCAAGAAGGATGGCAGGCTTCGGCCTATCCTGGATCTCAGGGTTTTGAACCTCTATCTCAAACAGGAGAAGTTCAAAATGCTCACCCTTGCTCAGGTTCTTCTGGCGCTGATGGAAGAAGACTGGATGGTGTCGATCGACTTGCAGGATGCGTATTTTCACATCCCAATCCTGAAGTCGCACAGGAAGTATCTCCGTTTTACGGTGGGATCGCAGCACTATCAGTTTGCGGTCCTCCCGTTTGGACTTACTACTGCGCCTCGAGTTTTCACCAAGGTGATGGCAGTGGTGGCGGCGCATCTCAGGAGGTCAGGGATTCCTGTATTCCCTTATCTAGACGACTGGCTGATCAAAGCGGAGTCGCCGGAGATGGTGCTCCATCATCTGCAGGAGACAACTCAGTTGTTACACAGGTTGGGTTTTTCGATAAACGTACCCAAATCTCACCTGGTGCCCTCCCAGCGCAACCTGTTCATAGGTGCAGTACTGGACACTTCTGTATGTCGTGCATTCCCTCCACCTCAAAGGATTCGCGACATACAGGAAATGATTCCTTTGTTTTACCCTGGAGCGGTCGTTCCAGTCCTGAAGGTCCTTCGTCTGCTCGGTCTGATGGCTTCTTGCATTCTGTTGGTCAGTCATGCACGCTGGCACATGAGGGCGCTCCAGTGGTGCCTCCGCAGGCAGTGGTATCAGCACAACGGAGATCTCAGGGAGTCTGTGAGGATCTCCAGAGAAACTGCAGCGGACCTGTCCTGGTGGGGCGTGGAAGGCAATCTGTCACAGGGAAAGCCTTTTCAGCTACCTCCATCAGTGGCCACAGTGATATCGGATGCATCCACTCTCGGGTGGGGTGCTCATCTGGGAGACCTGGAGGTCTAGGGTCTTTGGTCTCCGGAAAAAAGGTTGTTTCACATCAACCTTCTGGAATTGAGGGCGATACGTTTGGCGCTCAAGGCCTTCCTCCCTTCCCTTCGCGGTCGTTCGGTCCAGGTCCTAACGGACAACACGACTGCGATGTGGTACATCAACAAGCAGGGAGGAGTAGGGTCGCAGTGTCTCTGCAGAGAGGCTCTGCGTCTCTGGTCCTGGGTTCAGGACCATCAGATTTGTCTGGTGGCAAATCATCTGGCCGGGGTTCTGAACGTGCGTGCGGACAGTCTCAGTCGGCAGTTTTCTGCCGACCACGAGTGGAGGCTTCACCCGGAGGTTGTTCGCAACATCTTTCGGATGTGGGGGACTCCTCGGGTGGATCTTTTCGCCACTCGCGAGAATGCTCACTGCCCTTCATTCTGCAGTCTCCAGTATCCGATGCAAGGAGCATTGGGGGACGCGTTTCAGTTGAGTTGGGAAGGTCGACTCCTTTACGCGTTTCCCCCCATACCTTTGATTCCTCGGGTTCTGAGGAAGATTCGTCAAGACCGGGCCCAAGTCATTTTGGTCGCCCCGGATTGGCCGAGAAGGGTGTGGTATTCGGACCTACTCCACCTATCCTCTCACCAGCCGCTCCGTCTCCCTCACAGGGCAGACCTCCTCTCTCAGTTGGAGGGGCAGGTTCTACACCCCCACCTCCAGACATTACACCTTCATGCCTGGAGATTGAACGGGGCAACTTGAGTTCTTTTTCTCTCCCACACGAGGTGGTGGATGTCATTCTCTCTGCCAGGCGTGACACCACTAAGTCCATTTACTCCTATAGGTGGACAAAATTTGTTTCTTGGTGCAGGGAGAGGGATATTGACCCTTTGAGGGCTCATTTGTCTAATATTTTACAGTTTGCCCTTTATCTGGCGCGGCAAGGTTTGGCTGTGTCCACGGTCAAGGGCTATCTTTCGGCCTTATCGGCGTTTCTATGTTTGCCGGATCAGCCTTCTCTCTTTAAGTCTCCGGTGGTTGTGAGATTCTTGAGGGGTCTTGTGAATATGTTTCCTCCTACCCCTTTTATTATTCCTCAGTGGGATTTGAATCTTGTGCTGACCTTTTTAATGGGTTCTCCCTTCGAACCCTTGCACAAGTGTCCATTGAGGCTTCTCTCTTTTAAAACTATTTTCCTCGTTGCAATCACCTCGGCAAGGAGGGTAAGTGAGCTTCAAGCTCTAAGTTCCAAACCCCCGTTCCTGACCATTCATGCAGAAAGGATGGTTCTTAGGACCAGGGCTGCTTTTCTGCCTAAGGTGGTGACTCCTTTCCATCTTGGGCAGTCCATTACCCTTCCTACCTTCTATCCTCCCCCTCACCCGTCTAAGGAGGAAGAGAGACTGCATCGCCTGGACCCTAAGCGGGCGGTGTCCTTCTATCTGGACAGGACTAAGGACTTCCGGATGGACGACCAGCTGTTTGTTGGCTTTGCTGGCTGCAAGAAGGGCAGAGCGGTGCACAAGCACACTCTTTCCAGATGGATAATCCTGTGCATCAAGATCTGCTACTCCCTTGCGGGTAAGGACCCTCCTGAGGGTATTAGAGCTCATTCAACTAGAGCAAAGTCTGCAACATCTGCTTTGTCTAGGGGTGTGCCTGTTGAGGATATTTGCAGGGCCGCGACTTGGGCCTCCCTCCACACTTTCGCGAAGCATTACTGCTTAGATACCGAGGTGAGGAGGGATGGCCACTTCGCGCGTTCTGTCCTCCAAGACTTCCTGGTGTAGCAGAGTGGACACCCTCCTCCGGGAGTGGGGACTGCTGTGGGAATCTATTCACAAGGTGAGGAATCCACACGGCAGATGTATCTATCAGAAGAACAAGTTACTTACCTTCGGTAACGCTTTTTCTGGTAGATACTATATCTGCCTGTGGATTCCTCACTGACCCACCCGCCTCCCCGTTTGTCTACTCTGCTATACCTGGTCTTTTTGTATATATGATTAAAATACTGTTGTATTGATTTGGTTCTATTTGTACTGTGTACATTGTATATTTGCATATTTGCTATCGTTGGTCCGTCCGTGTGCCTCGAAGGCACGGAAAAAAGGGCGGAACTGACGTCATCACGCCGGCGTGGGCCTAATATGGAGTCGGTGACGTCAGACGGAGTCGCGCGCGATGCCGTGCTCCTGTGACGTCGCCCACGACGGCGTGCTACGAAGAAAATTTCCGAACGTTGCTGACGCAAGGGGGATATTCACAAGGTGAGGAATCCACAGGCAGATATAGTATCTACCAGAAAAAGCGTTACCGAAGGTAAGTAACTTGTTCATTGCACTATTTTTTCCCAAATCATTAGCTTATTTTCGTGCTTGATTATATACATGAAAGTGCCTAGTGCAAACTTCAATTCATAAATCATATACACATTTTAGCATTAACGATAGATAAAAATATATACTTTGCAAAGTTCATGTCAATATGTGCAAAATGCAATGGGAAAAGGGCTTTTGAAATGTGCTCATACGCTAATTGTGCAAAAAAGAATTCTATAATGTGCAAATACGCTAAGCGGGCAACATATATCGCGGTACAAATATTGTAGCTGCTCTGTAAGTCCAGGGACAGACTGATTTGCATATAGCCAGGTTCTGAACTGGGATGGTGCAGTGAGATAAATAACGGTGATGGATCAAGCCCTGATCTTTGGACTGGGTAAGAGTGGTCTGCTTAATTCAGACACTCTGTTCATCACCACCCCCTTTTCTGAATCCTGTAAGTAAAGTGGCAGTACCAATCTGAGTTCTGAAGCATGTAAAGTGCATATATATATATATCAGCTCCAGATTCACCAGCTCAGTGCACTCCACTCACGGGCGGGTGCTGACAATGTGGGGATGCTCCCGCATAATTATAACCGAAACCAATCTCCACCGAGTAATCATACCCAACAAGGAAGACAGCACTCACTGGGGCGAGTTCCTTAAATTTATTAGAACGGACTCAGGGCACATAGGCACGTTTCGTCAACCGCCTTTTTCAAGGAGGTTAATAGTCACGTTTGTTTTTATGTTTCTTATATGTTTTGTACAGGTTGACCCATGCAGCCGTATATGCATCACCTTGTGACTAAGATTACGGGAATTGACCACTAGGACAGAGAGAAAGATATCATGTTGCTAATTTGTCAGGACTGATTGTAGTTTTACATTCATTCTATACACAACTCTGTAGTTACTGTTCTGGCACTGGCCAGGCGGTATCTGATGATTAACCCACTTGGGCAGCATTGGGAGTTAGATTTGTCCTGGTTAAATTGGACAGTTGGGACATGTGAATACAATATTTCATTGGGGATTGAGACATGTCTGCTCTTGACATGATAACAAGGAAACAGTGGTTCCTGTGGGAAACATGTAACTATGGGTGATAATATTTATGTGCAATCGCAATAAAAAGCGGTTGAAATGATGTCATAGAAAGAGGTACCAGACACACTAAGAGTTTACACATGTACGTTTATATTATTTACACAATGTATATCAACATTACTATACAAAAGCATTTATGCAAAAGTGTCCCAAGTGTAGCATGAACCTAACAGTTGAGTGACAAAAATGTTATAATATTTACAAGGTTTCACATATTTTTTACAATGAAAACGACCAAAAGTAATATTTCCTCAAATTATACAGCCACTTTATACAATAACAAGTGCTGTGATAATGGTTCTTTTTCAAAAATGTTGACGGCGTTTCGACCCTTTATAGGATGCGGGTTCTCATCCGGACCTATGATAGTTGGAACATCTGAGAAAAGGAGTGAAAATAGGGTAAAGAATTTGAAGTGGACCATAAGATAATGCACTATTATTTGGTATCGGTATAGGAACTACCTGGGTTATTGACCGCATAGTACTCGTGGAAAGAAAGGTGAAGTAGAGGTGCAACCGTGAATAAAAAGGAAGGCGTACTTACAGGGATACCCAGCCGGGTTCTGTGGTGTAATGAAAGGCAAAGTAATTAGAATTAGCAGAGAGCGAGGGGCATTCTGTGTGACTATGCATGGATGTTCTGTGCCCTTACTCCTGTGTGGAGTAAAGGAGTGACGGTCACGATGAGGATGAAATGTAGGTCAGATCTGGGGCGGAACCTCTGTGGAGAGGTAGAATAGCGTTCGTGCTTAGTAGCAAGGTTTTAACCAATGAGAAGACCACAACTGTTATGTGTCCGGGTAATACAGTTCTCTACTATCTTACCGGAATGGAAGTCACAGAGTTGTGAGTAGTGAAGAGAGTTGGCCAAGAATGGCTGAATAACCGCTTCAGTTATTAAACCAATTCCTTTAAGGAAGGAGCTGGTACGTTAGTGAACACTCGGCGGCCATAGGGCAAGGCTACTACGTGAGAAGACTCGGTGGTTTCTTACCTATAAGGATCATCTTTCCACCATACACGAAGGATGCGTGTAGTCGGCAAACTGCTTAGTTCATTTGTCGCTGTACAATGACACCACGCTGACGTGCACATGGGTTTAGGAAGTGAGTGAGACCAGAAGACGTGCGCAGGCAGAGGAGAGGTTGCCGCTGCACGGAGTATCCCGTTATCAGTAGTGTTAAGGAAAGAGGCAGACAGCTGGTAGTCGGCCATGTTAAGGGTAGGGTCGGACAGAAAAAATAAATTAGTAAGGTATGGATAGGTGGTTGGCACCTTATATGTAGGATCAGGCAAGGAGCACATTTAAGGCTAGTTAAAACGTAAGGGTACAAAAGGCATGAATTAAAATAACATAATAACCAAAATAAGTGACAACGTCAAGATGCACGGATACAGAAATAATTACATAGACAATCATATATATAGGTGCTCCATATGTGTCTTGTTACAAAAGTATTTCAGCGCATGTAAATGACCTGGATAATGCAATTACATTAGTGAAAAGTCACCGGGGGCGGGTTCAGGTGTGACCACTGAGGCATCCATATGTATAGACCTCCCATATTCGTATACTTACAGTAGTTTGCCCAGACTTGTGATTAATACAGTTTAAAATATCATAATCAAGGGAAAAACCGACACTGGCAGCAGGGTCAAGATGCAGTTTGCATATATCATGTAGTATTCATTCGAGGCCCTTGCGATACGACCAATGAGAAAGTTACATATATAGTTGTTACATACGCAGATGGCGGAGGTGGTCGCCATGATTATATTAGAGACTCGTTACTGTTATGGGTGAATATACTATTTATTTATGAGTTCCCCTTTTGTACTTGTGGCATATATTGCAGTGATAGACCATGGAGGCAGTAGGTGTGAAAGGTGCCTCCATGGTCCATCACTGCGTGCACCCCGGGACATTGCTGGAGCCGGCCCTGGGGGGGTGGCAGTCCCCCGGGCCATTTACGGCCTTCCATCTTTAAAATAGCCCCAGGGAGGTGGGGGTCGCCGGGGCTGTGGGGGGGCAAGAGCCACCCCATGCATTATTGTAACATTTATATAATAATAATTTACATTATTGTAAAGGAGGTGGTGGTCCCCAGGGCAGCATGGCCCCGCATTTCACACTGTATTTAGCCCCGGGGAGATGGCAGTCTCCAGGGCTGCGGAGAGGGTGGTGGCTCTTCTGCATTTCACACTATATTTAACCCCGGTGAGGTGGTGGGCCCCTGCAGCCCCGGGGACTGAACGTCCCCGCATTATTATTTCAATTGCCCCCGGGACCTGGCCCACCCTGGGGGCCTAATTAAACGAATCGCTGTAACCGGCGCTTCATTTTTTTTGTGTGTGTATTAGCGGGATATGCGGATCCACCGCGACTCGCGCCAAAATTTAATAAAAAATGCTTTTGTTTGGCCCTGTGGGACCCCTAAGCAGGCCTAGGGGGGTCAGGGTGTTGCTACCTTACCCCTTTTCTTGTTTTTTAACGTTTTTAACCTTTTCTCTTGTGACTCGGATCACAGTATGGCTGCCAACACTCGATGTGTCATCAGCCAATCAGATCGCAGGCTCAAGATCAGGAGTGTTCTCAGATCCTCCACAGCTACAGTTGTGTATCTGAGAAATGTTTAAATTTCTCAGGAACTAATGAACTGATTTACACCATTTAACAAATAGAGTACTTTCTGAATGAATAACTACATTTTTGCCAAATTTGGAGTCATTCTGTTCAGCAGTTCGGGTTGTACCCATTTCTTAAGTTTCCTACTAAAATGAACATGAAGAAAACGCATTTTGGGCCTTTTCTCGGCCCCTGCTTGACAGATTACCCCGAAACTTTCAACACAACAGCTAAAGTGAGTGGGCCATTAATTTGGAAAATTTCTGGAAGATTAGTCAAACTGCACCAAAGTTATAGGCAAATCAAAAAAACGCTTTTCCTTTGGAAACTAGGTCCTAACTAGAACTACCTACTGGCGACCGCCAGTACGATATATATTACCTACTGGCGGTCGCCAGTAGATAGTTATAGTTAGGGCCTAGTTACCATAGGAAAAGGGCAACATTCTATTCCCAATAACTTTGGCGCCGATTGACGAATCTTCGCGAAGTTCTCAAAACGAATTCTTTGTTGATATCAGCTCTTATGTTGAAAGTTTGGGGGTGATTCCAGTTTCAGTTTTTAACGTCTTTATTGCGAATTGTTATTCATGAAAGACACACATACAAAACAAACAGTACAAATTAATTTAACAGAATCTTAAAATATCAAAGCAATACTAACAAGCAAATAAAAAGTAACAATAATTAGTTAGATAAAAATTTCCAATTAAACATACATTTATAGACGTCAAGAAGAAAAAAATTACTAGAAATATAAAAAGAAAAACTTACAAATATACATTTGTATATGAAAGAAAACTGGACATCAATTCTGGACAAACCATAGTATAATGCAAAAGCATACTATTCAAAATTATTCATGACGATAAGTTTCGAACTGACTTGATCCTGATTAGCCAAGCCCATCCAAGAAATTTAGCCATTCCAATGGATAGCCATTCAGCAGTATTTGTTCTCAGAATGTACAAAGCTTCGCTACTCACTCGGGTATTAAGTCTGGAGCATACTGGTTTCAACCATTTACATCGTGGGGCACTGTAAGCAGTACATACAAATAAAAAGTGACCTAATGTTTCTCTGCAAACGGTACAACAGGGGCAAAAGGGTGATTCTGTCTTCTGCCAACCATTAGTAAAAGCCCTCAATGGAAGTGTTCCTACACGAAACTGATGGTATAATTTTCTATCTAATGTTTTAGGAATAACATCCCAATAGTTCTCTATGTGAGGGACTATTTTATGAAGCAGAAACTGTCCTGTCAAGTTCTGTTTCTCCGTTAGAAGAACATGTTCTACCTTTACCGTTGACCAGAAAAGTAGCTTGAAGTCTTTTTTTGTAGGGAAAGTATTAGAACCCGGCTCAGACCAGAGCAAAGGAAGACCCATTTTGATCAGAGCGGTCTTAATTTGCTTAAACCACGGTATGTCACCGGCCCCCTGCTGCATTCTCACATCCTGTATTTCTCGGGCAAACATGGCAAGTTCTGGAGTAGACCATATACGCCTCCATAGAGCTACCATCCTGTAAAGGGCTTGAAGTTTGATGGAATACAAGCCCATATCCATTAATAATGGTAGGACTGGTGTTGAAGGGGGCAGGCTGACAAGGTTTCGAAGGAATTTGCTCTGAATCCTATCTAAGACAGACAGGTCCACACAGCCCCAAATATCGGCTCCATATAAAATAGCTGAACTAATTTTGGCACTATAGATTTTAAGAGCCGGTAAAACTCTTTTAGTGAGAGAGCATCGCTGCTCCTTCACTAAACAACCGGACAAGCGAGCAAATTTCAAACTGAGCGCAGCCACTTGTTCTTTCCATCTTAATCTATAGTCTATTGAAACCCCAAGGTATGTCATAGCTTCAACCTGCTCCAAACTAGACCCATTCATGGTAACATACCCCCTCTTCGGTTTATTTTTTGTCAAGACCATGAACTTAGTTTTATTGATGTTAATTTCCAGGTCATTCTCATTACAGAAGTCCACAAATTTATTTATAGCCACTTGCAGACCCTTCTGAGTTTTAGCCAGTATAAGTGTGTCGTCAGCAAATATTAAAAGAGGGAATTTAGTCCCACCCAAAGAAGGGGCATCGGACGGGGTGTCTGTGAGAAATTTCACCACCTGGTTAATAAAGAGTATAAACAGGGTAGGAGCCAGGACACAGCCCTGCCTCACTCCACGTGTCACGGGGAAGGTGTCTGTGACCTGACCCTGCCGCCCCCATCTAACTCTGGCAAAATTTCCCTCATGCATCCTGATTGTGAGATCAAGGAGTGCAGCAGGCACACCCATCCTTCTCAGGGCTGACCACATCTTTGCTCTTGGGACCAAATCAAATGCTGATTTGAGGTCCACAAATGCAGCATATATCGTGCCACCTCTCAGGAATACGATTTTCCAGAAAATCATAACAAATCTCAATATCTGGTCAACTGTGCTAGTGTATTCCCTAAAACCCGCCTGCATAGGAGACAGAATGTCAACTTCAGACATCCATGAGTGAATTTTTCCTAACAACATTCGAGCTACAACCTTTTGAAGGGCATCAATAAGACTGATGGGTCTATAGTTCCCTGCATCAGTTCTGTCCCCTTTTTTATACACGGGCAGAATCTCTGCCCCTTTCCATGAGATGGGGATCTCAGTCCCTCTAGCTATTGCATTTGCCAAAAGTGTTATATACGGGACCCAATGCAATTGATCATACTTAAAAAGGTCCGCAGGGATGCAGTCCATCCCAGGGGCTTTACCGTTCTGCACTTGATTTAGGGCGGTGATCGCTTCTGATTTAGTAAAGACAATGTGATCATGAGATGGCACAGGAAACTGTACGCTGGCATCTTCCCTATTGTTAAGGGAGATCCGTTCCGCGACACTAAACTGTGCCTCAAAATGCTTGACCCATTGCTCAACTGGAACATAATTAACAGGAACATGCATATTACCCGTCCCACCCCATTTAACAACCTCCCAGAATTTTTGTTGGTTGGATGAGGTGCTTGCCTGATATAAATCCAACCAACGCTGGTCATCCCATCTGGTTTTTGCCTCTTTAAGTACTTTCCTGTAGTTTGCCCTGGCCAACCTTATATCCCTGGCTATTTTAGATTTAATAGCAGATAACAAAGAGCTATGGGCGGCACGACAAGACTTGTCGTACCACTTAGACTTAGATTGCACTATTATCCTTCCTTTAACTGGTTCAATAAAAAAAGATTTAATTTTATTAAAAAGAGACTCGTGAATCATCCCAATTTGATCAGGTGAGATTCCTTCATCAAATAAGGGTACTATCAGGTTTGTTGCAGTTATGACCTCATCGGCAACTTTATTGATAATAGAGGGGTTATCTAGTAACCTGGCCCATCTTACCCTTCTACAATCATTCGTAAGACCAGCATCTGCAGTGTAGATGCTGGTTGCAGGATCCAAAAACAAACCCTCCTGCAATAATAGCTTTACGGCCAGGGGATTGTGATCGCTTTCAGGTCTCGTGACCACCGCCATATCCTCCAATAATTTCCAATATTCTAATCTTAACAAAAAATAGTCAATGCGACTCGAGTGCAGGGAATTATCAAATGTAACCATTCCCATTGTATCTGATTTGGTCCTGCCATTGGCTGCACGCAAATTCCAATCAAGGCACAGACCTAACCACTGCATAGCAGCCTCAGTCACTTTTTTAACTGGTGGAATAGTTAAATGAGGGATATTCCATAACTGGTCAATCTCCCCATAACCCCCATCAACAAGGCTAGGAAAAGGTTCAAAAGAACAATTAAAATCACCTGCCACCATAACACATTTATCTCTACTAATACTATTCAATACAGAATCCAGTTCAGCTATCACACTCGCGGGCTTCCCTCCTGGAAGCCCTCTTGCATAAATATTAATAAGGAAAAAAACCTGTTTATTTACACCACATAATTTCAGGGCCAGAACATCGTTACTCACAGTAGGGAGGTCTGTTATCACAAAGGCTAAAGATTGTTTTATCCAGATGACCAGGCCACCCGACGGACGTCCCTTCAGTCCTTTGCAGGCTGGTTTATAATAGTTAAGATAGCCAACTCGATAGATAGGCTCTGTTGACCAACTTTCCTGCAGAACAATTATATCGTGTAAATCTATAAAGGAACACCACTCAGCCTCTGACATTTTCCCCCTCAATCCCGCTACATTCCATGATAAGACTGTCAGAATGTGAGGTGGTTTCTCTCCCAAAGATACCATTGGACTCATAGTTTCTACTATATTCAAAAGGCTAGGTGTACAGTTAGGGTGTATATCCCTTTCTACCTCCCTCTGTATTACATTGATGGACCCTAAAGCAATCTCCATTTCAGGGGTTTTCAAATTATTTAGGGGCTGGGTTACTACAACTTCAGGTACCCCAATATCTAAAGATTCGGCATCTTGTCAATCTACACCTTCTAGCCCTGACAATGGTGCAAATCGATTTGCAAGGCGAGGATAAAACATTGGGTAGATCGGAGTTTCAGGTTGAAATCTGCCTCTAAACCTATCCCTTCTTTTGTGTTGGATTGGAGATTGGGGTCTAGTAGCGTATAAGGTAGGATAAAAATAATGCAGTGATAGTGTTTGCACATCTCCAACTCTTCCAAATCTTGCTTCCCTACTGATAAATTCAGATACCCATGGTTCTCTAAAACTAATAACCACACAGTCACCCTCAAGGTCTTTTTTCTCAAAGCCTACCCAGTCCACCCTCCTTACATTAAGGATTTCAGGTTTTAAATCAGGGGGAAGCGGACGGTTTTTATTAAGCCAAAATATGACCTTATTGTAAAGATCCTTGTGTGTTTCTCTCGTGCCACTACTAAGGGGAGCCACTCCAGTTAGAATAATAGTATACGGCACTGATTCCGGGGGGAGATTCACACACTGCTTCCTTGGGATAAATTTGGGGTGATGACTTAAAGCCTTATTCTGTGTAGAAGTTGGGTTTCTCTGATTCTGCGGGTTTACAGCAGACTTTAGCCCAGTTGAGTTCTCCATGGTTACTTTTTTGGGAACTGGTACTGTTATATTTTGTGCTGATTTGGAAATAGATAACCCCGCTTTGGAGGTATTTTTGCTTTTATTACCATGATTATTATTGGCCCCAATATTATTATTGGCCATAGTAGTAGGCAAATTAGTGGGAGGGGCGAGGGGATTCAATCCTTTTGGTACTAAGCCAGCAAGGATTTTATTCGATGACACTATATTATCTTTAACCAATTTGTCTAAGGCATCCATTTTATCGTTTAACAATCTAGTCCTTTCGAAAAGTGGTAAAAGAAGTGATTTGAGTAGTAACTCAGTCCTGGCCAGGAAAATTTCTTCTGAGATACTAATTGTAGGATTACCTTCCTCAGGATGGACAGTCAGATTAGTATTAGGTGGCTGCGAGGGAGATGAAATAAAGTTTCCCGCACCCTCAGTGTGTACATCTATGTCAGGTGAATCTACCCTTTTACGCTTCCCACGGTTATGGGGAGATATATGTTGTGAGCTAAAAGTGGAATCCATATGTTCAGTACTGACATTAAGATTAGGCGAATCTGAAAGGCCAGATTTCTCACTAACCAGGTCTAAAACAGTAGTCCCACCATTCGATAGGTTGCCTTGTGCAGTGTTAAATACACTTTCTTGGTTTGTCCCCACTACCTCCACAGAATAGTTATCAGGAGCAGTTAACAATAACGACTCCGCATTGATATCGTTACTATTTGTGTTCAACAATGTAAGTGGGACTGGGGGGACGTCCGCGCTAATTTTACCAAGGGAGGAACGTTTGCCCGTGATGATATCAAGCGAAAGACGCTTTTCAACCAAGGCTATCTCCTTTTCCAGAACGGCAGTAGATCGTGTGAAAAATTGATCAATAGTCCCGGTAAAAGTGCCATTTGAAGTGGAAACCTGAACCTGTCTTTCTTTACCCGACCTTAGGGGCATGTTTGTAAAGGGATTTACAAGAGTCTAAGGTTTCACGGGTCTCAATAAACAATTAATGAATATACATGATATATACCTCAAGATAAAAAATACCAAATATTAAAACAAAATAAAAAACCACAGTTTAGGAAAGAATGAATGTTAGATGGGTGGCCCTGCCCGGCCTCCTGCGGCCCCGGACGGCCACAGACGGTCCCGCCCTTGTCCCGGGCTTCTCCCGCGCGCTCTCCCGCGCTGCGGGAGTAGTATTGGATTAATGTAGAAAGAGGTGGAAGGGGTGGGAGGGGTCGGGGAGAGCGGCCCAGGTGTTGGTCCTCCGGGCTGGCAGGCGCTCCTGGGAGTTGAAGTCCCTCCTGAGCGCACGCCGCTCGCAGCCCCGTCAGTAAACTCCCCCAGCTGACCCTCCAATCTCCAGGCTGCAGAAGTTCACACAGCGCGATGCGGGGCCCGCGGAGCGGGTTCCGCGAGCTGTGGGATAACAGGCAAGACAAGTAAGTCCCCGGCAGAGTGCTCTCTAATCAGCAAAGCGTCCCACTCGCTTACAGGGAAAATGCTGCTTAAAAACGGTCGGTGGAAGGGTGGGAGGGGTCGGGGAGAGCGGCCCAGGTGTTGGTCCTCCGGGCTGGCAGGCGCTCCTGGGAGTTGAAGTCCCTCCTGAGCGCACGCCGCTCGCAGCCCCGTCAGTAAACTCCCCCAGCTGACCCTCCAATCTCCAGGCTGCAGAAGTTCACACAGCGCGATGCGGGGCCCGCGGAGCGGGTTCCGCGAGCTGTGGGATAACAGGCAAGACAAGTAAGTCCCCGGCAGAGTGCTCTCTAATCAGCAAAGCGTCCCACTCGCTTACAGGGAAAATGCTGCTTAAAAACGGTCGGTGGAAGGGTGGGAGGGGTCGGGGAGAGCGGCCCAGGTGTTGGTCCTCCGGGCTGGCAGGCGCTCCTGGGAGTTGAAGTCCCTCCTGAGCGCACGCCGCTCGCAGCCCCGTCAGTAAACTCCCCCAGCTGACCCTCCAATCTCCAGGCTGCAGAAGTTCACACAGCGCGATGCGGGGCCCGCGGAGCGGGTTCCGCGAGCTGTGGGATAACAGGCAAGACAAGTAAGTCCCCGGCAGAGTGCTCTCTAATCAGCAAAGCGTCCCAATTTCTGGAAGATTAGTCAAACTGCACCAAAGTTATAGGCAAATCAAAAAAACGCTTTTCCTTTGGAAACTAGGTCCTAACTAGAACTACCTACTGGCGACCGCCAGTACGATATATATTACCTACTGGCGGTCGCCAGTAGATAGTTATAGTTAGGGCCTAGTTACCATAGGAAAAGGGCAACATTCTATTCCCAATAACTTTGGCGCCGATTGACGAATCTTCGCGAAGTTCTCAAAACGAATTCTTTGTTGATATCAGCTCTTATGTTGAAAGTTTGGGGGTGATTCGTTAGGGGTGGCCGAGAAAAAAGGGGGGTCCCAAAACATGTTCTCTCCATGTTAATTTCCATAGGAAACTTTAGACAAGGCTATAGGTCGAACGGGTGAACGGAATTACCCCAAATTTGGCAGGGAGAAGGGTCTTGGTCTAGAAAGCACGCTTTTGTTTATTTGGTGTAAATTTGTTCAGTAGTTTTTGAGAAATATTGAAATTTACAGATGTCAATATTTTGGAATTCTGCCATCTGATTGGCTGAGGCGTTACGAGCATGAGCTTGCTGCTGATCGGCTGCGAGCGGTTGCAACTAGGAAGTTTTGGCCACTGTAGGAAGGGGGAGGCTCTAGTTGGCGCAGTGCAACACTAGCAACAAGCAGGGACTCTCTCTTCCTCGTCAGGGCTGAGGGTTACCTTCCAGACAACCTCTGCTTACCCTCTAGGTAGTGTGGCTTAAGCAGTCGTAGGCTAATCTTTGGGGCACATAGGGTTAAACACTTGCAATAGTACACCTTTACAACCAACCCACCACACAACGAGACCAGACTGTATTCTGTAAAAATATATATCTTTATATAGATTTTTAAGCAGGCTTGCGAATACAGTCAACGTACTTTATGATAACGGTTGCAAATTTACTCAGTTCAGGTTACCACAGTTCTTATAGCAGTTCTCTGAGGGCCCGTAGGCCGGTGTTAACCAAAGTTCTTGTGGAGCCGGCGGCGTCCAGGGGATCTGTCCCACGTCGCGTTGCCTTCCCGGGGTCACTGATCGTTGCGGCTCTTCAGCCGAGCAGGTCACTGGTCATCCGGGGCAGCGGTGTTCTGTGGCGGCAGGGTCCTCTCCTCGTCGTCCGCTCCGACCCTGGAGGCGGCGGCTGTGCGGCGGTGGCAAGTGGCAGTACGGTCCCCAAGTGCAGGACGTACCCAGCCAAGTGCCGGTGCAGCTGTGGACTCACAGCTGGGCTGTCGGGCAGACTACCGACCTTGCGGATTCTCACAGGGCAACCGTCCGTCTTTGCAGGTGAGTGGCTGCTCGTTATGCAGTCACCTCGAGAGCTCGGACCGGACGGGTCCTCCTTCGCTTTGCTCTCGGGCTCCCGGTGCAGTTGCGGTCACTGTGTTCGGGCCAGCGGCGGCTTGTCCTTACTTTGCTCTCGCTGTTGCGTTGGGCCCCGGTCACGGTGGTCAGGTGGATGTCGTTGCCTTGGAGGAGATTCCTCCGTCGGTGCTGCGGCGATGGCCAGCACCCGCAGTCGCTTTCTTCCAAGGGGGTAGCGTCCACTGGTCCTAGGACGCTGGTCAGGGGGCAAGTTCAGTTGCAAGCCCTTGGAGATCTCTTTAGCGGAGTTTGGCACAAAGTAAAGCAAAAGTCTTCTCGTAGTCTTTTCTTCTTCCTCTCCTTCAGCAGCAAGGCACCAGACACAGGCAAGAGTCAGCACCCTTCCTTGTCTCTCACGGTCCTTCTCGTAGGGCAGAGTCCTTCTGTGGCCCAAACAGGATCTAATTTTCAAGGAGCAGGGCTCCTTCTTTTATAGGCCAATTCTTTTGTTCTCGCAGGCCAGGGGGGCCTTTGCATAGCCACTCTCAGTCCTTGAGTACCCCGGTGGGTGTACTCCGGCTTCTGCTTTCAGTGTGAGGGGCAGGCGCATCAGACGCCCCACAGGAGGTGGAGCCAGCATTGTGCGGACAGGGGTGGCCAGAGTACCTTGTTGATGGGGGCTTCGCCCTTCCTGGGCCAGGCGTCGGCAGAGTCATCCGCCGCTCCCCAGGAGGGTGGAGCCAGCATTGTGGTGGCCGAGCACAGCTACAGTTCGAGTCAAGAGGCACTCCTACCTCCCACTAAGGTGTAATCTGCGCATTCACCACCTGTCATCCCTCCAGCCCTGTCACTCACACATCCCAGACAGTCAGATACACATACCAGCAGAGGCGGGCCGAAATGGTTAAGCAAGCAAATGCTAACTTTCTAAAAGTAGCATTTGCAAACCCAGGATACTAAAATAAACTTGACTACAAGAAATATTTTATCATCCTGAGTTCAGGCATACTAAACATGACTCGCTACCATGCTCCTTGAGCCTGCGGGGATTATAGGGTGTAATAATTCTCGCAGCTCAGTCTGGCCTAATGGAGCAGGTAGCCTTCAATAGTGAAATACGGTCTTGGTTGTAAGTCACTACTAGGACATGCCACGCACATCAGGGCTTGTCCTACCTTACACCTACAACGCACCCTGCCCGCAGGCCTACCATAGGGGTGACTAATATGTAGTCAAGGGAAGGGTCGGTGCTGGCAAGTGGGGGCACTTGCCCAGCTAACGTGACGGTACGAGACCGCACGCGGGTTCTGCGGTCGCAGTTCCCAGACACATCTTTACGGCTGCTTCGGTGGGTGGCGCAACCAGCGCTGCAGGCCCACCAGCAGTATTGGCATCTACAAGCCCCGGCACTCTCTAGTGCGCTTTACTGGGGACTAACAGTAAATCCAATGAACCATTCATGGATACCAATCGCATGTACAATTTACAGTAGGGAGCACTTGCACTGCGGCACGGGTCAGCCGTGGCGCAGTGCCCTGAGTATCGGAAAACCAGCAAAACATCGGAGGCACATCAGCAAAAAGTGGAAGGGAGACTCACGCCAAGGTGCCAGGTCTAACATGTGTCCCCTCCAGCTGAAATGTGGGGGGAACTACCCTTCCCCAGGGAGTTCCACATCACTAAGGCGGAAAAATCTGGACAGACCGTCAGCGTTGGCGTGATCGGTGCCAGGGCGGTGTTCCACCGTAAAGTCCATACTCTGTAGAGAAATGGACCACCTCAACAGTTTCGGGTTCTCACCCCTCATTTGCATCAACCATCTGAGGGGCCTGTGGTCCGTCTGAACTCGGAAGTGAGACCCAAACAAGTAGGGTCTTAGCTTCTTCAGCGCCCAGACCACAGCAAATGCTTCACGCTCTATTGCACTCCACCTACTTTCCCGTGGAAGTAACCTCCTACTTATGAAGGCTACGGGTTGGTCAAAGCCCTCCTCAGTCATCTGTGAAAGAACAGCCCCTACACCATGCTCTGAAGCGTCTGTTTGCACTATGAATTCCTTGGAGAAATCAGGAGCCAGGAGCACGGGCGCCGTGCACATGGCAGTCTTCAGGGTGTCAAAAGCCTTCTGACAGGTGTCAGTCCAAATCACATTCCTGGGCTGCTTCTTCGAAGTCAGCTCTGTCAAGGGGGTCACGATCGTGCCATAGCCCTTGACAAACCTCCTGTAATACCCAGTGAGCCCCAGGAAAGCTCTCACTGCAGTCTGGGTCTTGGGGGGTTCCCAAGCCAGGATGGTCTCGATTTTGGGCTGCAAGGGTGCTACCTTGCCACTCCCAACTTGGTGTCCCAAGTACACCACTGAACCCTGCCCAATCTGGCACTTGCTTGCCTTGATTGTGAGGCCTGCTCTGCGCAGGGCCATCAACACTTCCCAGAGGTGTCGCAGGTGTTCTGGCCAGGTGCCACTGAACACCGCGATGTCATCCAGGTAGGCGGCACTGAACTCGTCCAGTCCAGCCAACACCTGGTTGACCAATCTCTGAAAGGTGGCAGGGGCATTCTTCATTCCAAATGGCATAACCCGGAACTGGAAATGCCCATCTGGTGTAGAGAATGCCGACCTCTCCTTTGCCCCATCGGTCAAGGCGATCTGCCAGTACCCAGACGTTAAATCAAACGTACTAAGGAACCTAGCAGCCCCCAGCCGATCAATGAGCTCATCAGCTCTGGGGATGGGGTGCGCGTCAGTCTTCGTGACTGAATTGAGTCCTCTGTAGTCCACACAGAACCGGAGTTCGGGTGTGGCTCCCGGCGCAGCAGCCTTCGGGACCAAGACCACGGGGCTGGACCAAGGACTGCTGGAAGACTCAACCACCCCGAGGGCAAGCATCTTGGAGACCTCCTCCTTGATGCAGGCCCGGACCCTGTCAGTCACCCTGTAAGCCTTATGCTTCAAAGGTAAGCTGTCTCCAGTGTCCACATCATGGACGCACCAATCTGTGACACTCGGAACCAGGGAGAACAGGTCTGGAAACTGCCCCAGCAACTGGCGGCAGTCCTCCTGTTGTTCGGCGGTCAGGGCGGGTGAGAGGTTAACTCCATCCACTGACCCATCTTTCTCACAGGCCACCAAGAGGTCAGGAAGAGGCTCCGACTCCTCCTCCATTCCGTCATCAGTTGCCAACAACATGCCCACTTCGGACCTTCGCAAGTGGGGCTTGAGGCGGTTGACATGTAGGACCCGCAAAGGGTTCCTGGGCGTCTTCATGTCCACCAAGTATGTCACGGGGCTCTTGCGCTCCACAACCTCAAATGGGCCTGTCCACTTATCTTGGAGGGCACAGGGCTCCACTGGGGCCAGGACATACACCTTTTGTCCAGGTTGAAGCTCGACCAGAGTGGCATTCTGATCGTACCACCGCTTCATTTCTTCCTGGCTCGCTTCCAGATTTGCCTCGGCAAGTTGTCTGAAGCGTCTGGTTTGGTTTCTGAAGGCCAGCATGTAGCTATATACATTCTGGGGAGGTTTCCTGGGAGATTGCTCCCAGCCTTCCTTTACCAAACTCAGTGGTCCTCTCACGGGGTGGCCGTACAGTAGTTCAAAGGGGCTGAACCCTAGGGACTTCTGTGGCACCTCGCGATATGCAAAGAGTAGGCATGGCAAGAGGACGTCCCACTTACGCCTCATCGGACCTTTCAGGCCCATGATCATGCCTTTTAGGGTTCGGTTGAATCTCTCAACCAACCCGTTACCTTGGGGATGGTAAGGCGTGGTGAACTTATACGTTACGCCACACTCTTCCCAAAGGGACTTCATATACTTCGATATGAAATTGGTCCCCCTGTCGCTCACCACCTCTAGAGGGAATCCCACTCGTGAGAAAATTCCCATCAGTGCACGTCCCACCACGGGGGCCGTCACTGTCCTCAGAGGGATGGCTTCAGGGTACCGGGTGGCATGGTCCACCAAGACCAGGATGAACCTGTTGCCCATGGCTGTCTTGGGGTCCAGAGGCCCAACGATGTCAATACCCACTCGCTGGAATGGCGTACCGACCACAAGGAAGGGTTGGAGGGGAGCCTTGTTCTTCCCTCCGGTCTTCCCACTTGCCTGGCAAGTCGGACAGGTTCTGCAATGAGCGTCTGAACTCTTATGCATTTGGGGCCAGTAAAAGTGGGTGACAAGCCTGTCATAGGTCTTGTCCATCCCCAAATGTCCTGCTAAAGGCACATCGTGAGCCAGACCCAGTAGGAAGGCTCTGAACTTCTGGGGTACCACCAGCACACGGGCTGACCCAGGTTCAGCAGCCTTAGGCTCTGAATACAGGAGGTCGTTCTCCCAGTACACGTAATGTGTTTTGGCCTGAACACCATTGGCCTGGTCTGCAGCCTGCTGCCGCATACCCACGAGAGAAGGGCATTCTTTCTGCTCCTTGCAGAATTCTTCCCTGGAGGGTCCTCCTTCTTGCTGCCAATGGGTCAGCTCAGGCAGGTCCCCCAGTTCGGCGATCTGTTCCCCTGTAGGCTCCAGGGCATCCCCCTCAAGGTCTGCTTCCTCCTGGACCGTGGGAACTTCAGGAGCCGGTTTCCCGCGCCTTCTCCCTAAGGCCGGTTCCTGGGCCTCTCCTTCAGGCCCCAGGACCTCTTGATCACCCCTACTGGCTGCCATCGACCGGGTGGTCACGCACGCCCAGTCAGGCAGACCCACCATCCGCAGGTGAGTCGTCTTCTCCACCTTTTCCCAAGGGGAGTGCTCCAAGTCATTCCCTAGCAAACAGTCAACAGGCATGGTTTTTCTTACACAGACCTGCAGAGTACCAGAGACCCCCCCCCACTCGAAGGGAACATGAGCCAGCGGACACTGACTCTCTGAATTATCAGCGTTGATAACCCTACAGTAGGCATGGGGTACAACCTGCTCTTGAGACACCAGGTGCTGCCTCACTGCAGTCACACTGGCTCCTGTGTCTCTAAGAGCCTCAGCTTCCTTACCATTGATGATCACCACCTGCCCATATTTCTTAGTGTTAGAGGGCAGGTAGTTCGTAGGGATCATCTCACTGTCTCCTAGCGAGACTAGGGTCATGTGAACGGGATCTCCACCCCCCGGGACCATCATTTCTTCTCCCAGGTGAACGCTAGTCACTTGTCGGGGCGGAGCACCAGTGGGTGCGGGTTTTCCAAACAGGCGACACTTGGGGTCACTGGATATGTGCCCAGGCTCGCCACATTTGAAACAATTGAAGGGCCCCTTTGGAACAGGTTTACCTGTCGGGGCCCCATTCTGCTTCGGAGGTGGGGGAGGCTGAGAACCCTGCTGCGGGCTCCCTTGGGAACTACTTTGGGGGCCTTTTTGGAACCCTTTCTGTTTTCCCCCTTTGTCCCCCCCACTCTTCTGCTGGGGACCCTGCCCACTCTTGGCGGAGTCTCCCACGGGACCCTTGTGGACCCTGGTGCTGAGCCAGCGGTCCTCCTCCTCAGCAAGCTTCCTCGGGTTGGACAGCTTGCTATCGATCAGGTGTTGGCGTAACTCAGGAAAACAGTGATCAGACAAGTGCTCCCATGCAATTAAATCAAAGAGACCTTGAAAATCATTAACTTTGCTACCCTTCACCCAACCATCCAGTGCTCTGCAAAAGTAAGTCACATACTCCACATACGTATTCCCAGGCCGCTTAGTACATCCCCTAAACTTTTGTCTATACATTTCAGGGGTAAGCCCGTACCTGTTCATTAAAGCTTCTTTCATGTGGGCATAGGATCTCTGATTCTCAACGGGCAAATCTAGCAAGGTATCTCTCCCTTCGCTAAGGAACCTTCCCCACAACCCCGCTCCCCAATCCTTGTCAGGGACCCGGTGGGAGGACATGGCTACCTCGTATGCCCTAAACCACTGTCCTATGTCATCCCCCTTAAAGAACTCTTTAACTACGTCCTTCGGGATGTGCACTCTTGACTCTACCTGCACTGGCGATGTGCTGCCACCAGAGGGAGGACGATCCAAGTCTCTCTCCTTGAGACTTATCTCCCTCATTTTTACTTCATAATCCATTTGGTGCTTTCGCTCTTCCAGCGCCATTCTTTTCGTTTCAAGCTCCAGTTGGATTTTCAATTCTGCCAGCTTTCTTTCGTGATTCCTCGTTTCCTTCCTGTCCGCCAGCTCCTCTGGCGACAGGCCTTTACCAAAGCTGTGCACGCTGTCTTGCCTTTCGAGGTCAATCAGATCCCCAAGTGCATTCTGCTCCTCCGTTGCATTCTGCTCGGCGAGGGCGTCTTGATCCTCCGGGGTCTTTCTGGACTCCACCCAGGCTTTCAGGGCCTTGTAGAGCTCTGTCTTGTTCTTGCAACCAGCGTGCGGAACCTTGAGTTTCCTACAGAAAAACTTCAGTTCAGTTTTGGAGTACTTATCCAGCTTTGCGGCGTCCCACTCCACCTCCAACACCTCGGAGGTCGTGGACTCCGCTCCATCCAGGCTCTTTGTGCCCGGCATGGCTTTCGCACTCGGAATCTTCTTTCGGCAAAATTCAAAAAGCAAAGTCTGTGGCTAAGTAACTGGACCGTAATCCTTGTGTAGTGGTCAGAAGCTCAGGTATAGATATCGCAAGTGTAAATTCGAAATCCCACCGCTGCCACCAATGTAGGAAGGGGGAGGCTCTAGTTGGCGCAGTGCAACACTAGCGACAAGCAGGGACTCTCTCTTCCTCGTCAGGGCTGAGGGTTACCTTCCAGACAACCTCTGCTTACCCTCTAGGTAGTGTGGCTTAAGCAGTCGTAGGCTAATCTTTGGGGCACATAGGGTTAAACACTTGCAATAGTACACCTTTACAACCAACCCACCACACAACGAGACCAGACTGTATTCTGTAAAAATATATATCTTTATATAGATTTTTAAGCAGGCTTGCGAATACAGTCAACGTACTTTATGATAACGGTTGCAAATTTACTCAGTTCAGGTTACCACAGTTCTTATAGCAGTTCTCTGAGGGCCCGTAGGCCGGTGTTAACCAAAGTTCTTGTGGAGCCGGCGGCGTCCAGGGGATCTGTCTCACGTCGCGTTGCCTTCCCGGGGTCACTGATCGTTGCGGCTCTTCAGCCGAGCAGGTCACTGGTCATCCGGGGCAGCGGTGTTCTGTGGCGGCAGGGTCCTCTCCTCGTCGTCCGCTCCGACCCTGGAGGCGGCGGCTGCGCGGCGGTGGCAAGTGGCAGTACGGTCCCCAAGTGCAGGACGTACCCAGCCAAGTGCCGGTGCAGCTGTGGACTCACAGCTGGGCTGTCGGGCAGACTACCGACCTTGCGGATTCTCACAGGGCAACCGTCCGTCTTTGCAGGTGAGTGGCTGCTCGTTATGCAGTCACCTCGAGAGCTCGGACCGGACGGGTCCTGCTTCGCTTTGCTCTCGGGCTCCCGGTGCAGTTGCGGTCACTGTGTTCGGGCCAGCGGCGGCTGGTCCTTACTTTGCTCTCGCTGTTGCGTTGGGCCCCGGTCACGGTGGTCAGGTGGATGTCGTTGCCTTGGAGGAGATTCCTCCGTCGGTGCTGCGGCGATGGCCAGCACCCGCAGTCGCTTTCTTCCAAGGGGGTAGCGTCCACTGGTCCTAGGACGCTGGTCAGGGGGCAAGTTCAGTTGCAAGCCCTTGGAGATCTCTTTAGCGGAGTTTGGCACAAAGTAAAGCAAAAGTCTTCTCGTAGTCTTTTCTTCTTCCTCTCCTTCAGCAGCAAGGCACCAGACACAGGCAAGAGTCAGCACCCTTCCTTGTCTCTCACGGTCCTTCTCGTAGGGCAGAGTCCTTCTGTGGCCCAAACAGGATCTAATTTTCAAGGAGCAGGGCTCCTTCTTTTATAGGCCAATTCTTTTGTTCTCGCAGGCCAGGGGGGCCTTTGCATAGCCACTCTCAGTCCTTGAGTACCCCGGTGGGTGTACTCCGGCTTCTGCTTTCAGTGTGAGGGGCAGGCGCATCAGACGCCCCACAGGAGGTGGAGCCAGCATTGTGCGGACAGGGGTGGCCAGAGTACCTTGTTGATGGGGGCTTCGCCCTTCCTGGGCCAGGCGTCGGCAGAGTCATCCGCCGCTCCCCAGGAGGGTGGAGCCAGCATTGTGGTGGCCGAGCACAGCTACAGTTCGAGTCAAGAGGCACTCCTACCTCCCACTAAGGTGTAATCTGCGCATTCACCACCTGTCATCCCTCCAGCCCTGTCACTCACACATCCCAGACAGTCAGATACACATACCAGCAGAGGCGGGCCGAAATGGTTAAGCAAGCAAATGCTAACTTTCTAAAAGTAGCATTTGCAAACCCAGGATACTAAAATAAACTTGACTACAAGAAATATTTTATCATCCTGAGTTCAGGCATACTAAACATGACTCGCTACCATGCTCCTTGAGCCTGCGGGGATTATAGGGTGTAATAATTCTCGCAGCTCAGTCTGGCCTAATGGAGCAGGTAGCCTTCAATAGTGAAATACGGTCTTGGTTGTAAGTCACTACTAGGACATGCCACGCACATCAGGGCTTGTCCTACCTTACACCTACAACGCACCCTGCCCGCAGGCCTACCATAGGGGTGACTAATATGTAGTCAAGGGAAGGGTCGGTGCTGGCAAGTGGGGGCACTTGCCCAGCTAACGTGACGGTACGAGACCGCACGCGGGTTCTGCGGTCGCAGTTCCCAGACACATCTTTACGGCTGCTTCGGTGGGTGGCGCAACCAGCGCTGCAGGCCCACCAGCAGTATTGGCATCTACAAGCCCCGGCACTCTCTAGTGCGCTTTACTGGGGACTAACAGTAAATCCAATGAACCAATCATGGATACCAATCGCATGTACAATTTACAGTAGGGAGCACTTGCACTGCGGCACGGGTCAGCCGTGGCGCAGTGCCCTGAGTATCGGAAAACCAGCAAAACATCGGAGGCACATCAGCAAAAAGTGGAAGGGAGACTCACGCCAAGGTGCCAGGTCTAACAGCCACCGTTTTGTTAATCTGTTGAAGTGAGTAAGGGTAAAAAAGGGTAAAAAAAAGCGGGAAAGAGAAGGGTAGGAGCACTGTAACCTCTGTGGGGTGTTTAGGGTGTGCTATAGAGGAGTGCAAAGCAAAGTATTCACCCCTACCGGTGTGAAAGTGGTGGGCTATGGAAATTAAGTGAGGTATTGCCTAGAGTCTGATGCTTCTAAGGTGAGCTTGTGCGGGACTCGGGGATTAAAGCGTGAGCCCAAATTGTGTGTCTTATGCTGTGAAGTCATGTGCCATTGCCACTGCACTACACTTGTGTAAGTAGTGTCAGCCTGTGTTTATAACTACTAGGAGGAACTACTGACCCGTACTGGTCTGAAAGTCCTGGGGTGCGGAAAATATGTGAGATACTGTCTAGAGTCTCATGCTGCTAAGGTGAGCTGCTGCCGGACACGGGGATGAAAGCGTGATTTCAAACTGTGTGTCATATTCTGTGAAGTCATGTGCTCTGGCCGCTGTGCCACATCTGTCCAAGTAGTGTCAGCATGTAGTTATAGCTATTTGTATGAACTTTTGTTTTGAACATTGTAGTTTGTGTATGGTGCTTAGGGGGCGTTATAGAGGGAGTGCGAATGTAAGTTTGCGCGTATCAAATCAATTCGGTATTTGTGAAGTGCTAACTACTCACTCCTACGGATCTGATGGCGCTGGGGGCGTAAGCTGAGATGCTGACGGAATCGGGGTAAAGCCGTTGAACTACTGACCCCTACCGGTCTGAAAGTGCTTTGTACGGAAATTAAGTGAGGTATTGCCTAGAGTGTCATGGTGCTAAATTGAGTTGCTGCTGGACTCGGGGATGAAACCGTGAGCCTAAAATGTCTGTGCTATACTTTTGCACACGTGTTTAACTTGTATATGGTGCTTAGGTGGTGTTGTATAGGGAGTTCGAAGGTAAATCAATACGGTATTTGTAAAGCGCAAACTACTTACCCTTATGGGTGAGTAGAGAGTAGGATCAAAGCGAGAGGTATGTGCTGCAAAGTGAGATGGTCTGGCTGCTGCGCCACAGCTGTGTGGAGAATACATTTTGGCGAGGGTCTGGGAGTTGCCGTTATGTGGCCCTAAAATAGCGGGCTTAAGTTGTAAGTTATAGGGTGGCTCTAAAATGAGCCCTTGTGTTCATTAGTTGGAGCTACATATAAGTGCGGATGCACAGCTTCAAGTTATTCCGGAAAACTCAGTTTCCCTGATCAGGGAAGTGTACTCCATCACTTCTGTATATATCCGCCATATCAAAACAGATGTTGTTGTTGTAGACGGAGCCCATTTTGTGGTCTCTGAGGTATGCAGACACAGCTTTGTTGACTTTCTTCTGAGATTTTTCAGTCTGAGGACAAAATTGTTTGGACCATTTCCACTTTTGTCTTTGGCATATATTGGAATATACTAAGATAGTTTGAGGCAAAAGTAACATCAATTGTCCAAAGGTGTCCTTCATAAGCATTTCCAAACCTACCCCAGTCAATGTGCCTACATCGTTTACACCACAGTGCACAATCATGAGGTCAGGGTGTTGGAGATGCAAACAGGTTTTAACCAAAGGCAACAATTGGTGCCACTTCAATCCTCTCTGTCCACACCATTTAATATCCACATTTTGTAAACCTAGGTCTAAGTCAATTCGTCTCTGTTCTGCATACCTCTTGCACCAGAAAACATAGCTATGTCCTACGATCCACACTAGCATTTTGAAGGTATGGAAAGATGTCTGTAGCTCATGTAGTTCCTTTGTAGAATAAGAGATATGTTTAAAGATGGGGCGCTAGTTTCTTTTCGCATACAAAACTGTACCTGGTTGGGAGATGAAAAGCATTGTTTTTTAAAAGTAGGGTGCACATACGTTTTGTGAAAAAGCATTCTTGTGATTGGTTAAGAAAAAGCAGTTCGAACGTGGAGTACATTTTATAGGATAAAATTTGCTCAACTCAACCACACCTGCTACTTGCATTTGGAAGGCACTGTTCGAACTTAAAACAATCATGAACTTTTAACCTGCACGTGCCGTTAAATGTTCGAGAAAATGTTGCAAAAAAATATCGTTAGGTTTAAAAAAATTGATTAACTTTTAACCGCCACGTGTTGTAGAATGTTTTAGAAAGTGTGTTGATAGAATACGTTGAATTTCTGACTTCTATGTGTACTTGAATATTAATAAAATTGTTTATATGGAAAACAGTAATAGAGAAAAGTTTTGAAAGCTAAGAGAATAAAGGAACTATACTAATTTGTTCTTTATTACATACTGGTGGTCGCCAGTAGGTAGTTATAGAGTTAGGACTGAGTTTCCATAGGAAGAACATTTTTTGTTTTGCTTAGAACTTTGGCGTCATTTGATGAATCTTCATAAAATTTTGAAAACAAATAATTTTTTCACATCGTCTCCTATGTTGAAAGTTTGGGGGTGATTCGTCAAGAGGGGGCCGAGATAAAAGGGGGTCCCAAAACGTGTTTTCTCCATGTTAATTTCCATAGGAAAGTTTAGACAAGGCTACAGGTCGAATGGGTGAACGGAATTACCCCAAATTTGGCAGGGAGACGGGTCTTGGTGTAGAATGCTTTTTTAAATCCGTTCAGTAGTTTTGTAGTATCGAAATTTACAGATATCGTTATTTGGGAATTCTTCCATCTGATTGGCTGAGACGTTACAAGCAGGAGCTTGCTGCTTATTGGCTGTGATGGTGTTGCAACTAGGAAGTGTTGGCCGCCATTTTGTGATTCCGTTGAAGCGATTAGGGGGGGGAGGGTGGGGGGGGCGAAAAAAGTAGGAAAGGAGGGTAGGAGCACTGTACATTTTGGGGGGGGAGTGCGAAGCGAAGTAGTCACTGTTACCGGTCTGAAAGTGCGGTGTTGCTCAGAGGGACATGGTGCTACACTCGGGTATGAAACCGAGAGTCTAAACCGTGAGGTCATTGCTGTAAAGTGATGTAGTCTGGTGTTTGTAGCATGCGTGTGCAAGTAGAGTTAGTAGGCGTTTATACCATACAGGGAGTGGGAAGCAAACTACTTACCGCTACTTTGTGTTGATAGTATACCGGAAGCGGGCAGCGAAGTAGTTATGCCTACCGGTGTGAAGTCTTGGGGATGAAATCGAGGTGATTGCTGTAAAAGGATGGGCTCTGGGCGCTGTAGTTTACGTGTGTAAGTAGTGTTAGTAGGCGTTTATACCATACAGGTAGTGGGAAGCGAACTACTGACAGGTACCATGCGTTTATACTATACCGGAAGTGGGAAGCGAAGTACTCCAGCCTACCGGGGTGAAAACTTGGGGATCAAACCGAGCTGATTGCTGTAAAGTGATGGACTCTGGGCGCTGTAGGATACTAGCCGCTGTAGTCTATGTGTGTAAGTAGTGTTAGTATGCTTTATAATATATAGTGAGGGGGAAGCAAACTACTCACCCCTACTGGTGTGAAGACTGTGGGAGTATACCACGAGCCTAAATTGTGAGGTCATTGCTGTAAATTGATGTGCTCAGGGCGCTGTAGCATACCTGTGGAAGAAGTGTTAGTTTACGTTTATACAATATAGGGTGAAATACTTACCCCTAACGGTCTCATAACTCGTGGATGAAACCATGAGCTCATTGCTGTAAAGTCATGTGCTCTGTGTAGTATTCCAATGTAAGTCATAGTAGAATGTTAGTATGGCATTTTACTACAATCTAAGTATGTAATTTTAGAATGATTGGGCTGTAATGAGGGGAACTTTGCAGAGTTTGTACACAATGCTGGAGAAGACAGTTGCCTTGCTGTATGCTCCTGTTGGTGGTTGTTTCAGGTGCCTTTTTTTCTTGTAATAAATCTACTTATTGGATCCACTGCTGTCTGCCTCTTCACTACATAAATTTGGCAATGAGCGGGAGAACGTAAAAAGAAAGCACCACTCACCAATATTTCAAAATTGCTTGCGTTGTGGGGAAGACCCGTTTTCTTTGTGTAGCTGTTTCTACTCATGCCAGGGTCGTCGGCTCATTGAACTGTCATCCGACTTCTGGTAGGATTTATATTTTGCGCTTCCTCTGCTTCTTCACTACATTCTGGTCGCTGTACAACATGTGTATAAGTAGTATAAGTAGTGTTAGTATGCGTTTATACTAACAAATGCATCATGGTCCTAGGGTAGGCGACATGTCAGGCTCAGGTCATACAATGTCCCGGGGTGTGCATTCGCTGGACATTTGTGTTTGCTATTAGAGGGCTGGTGCATGGCTTTCACCCTGTGATAGCAAATACTTGTTTGACTACTTGAAGCGAGAGGAGGAAAACCTTGTATCGTTCTAATAGAGGGGATGCGGATGGTAAAAATGGAGAGAAAAAAGAAACAAAAAAAAAAGCGGGCGCTCACCCTTTCTTTAAATGAGGCCCCTGGTGGGTAATGTTCCGTGGCCAATCCAATTATTATATTGTGGGGTCTCTGTAGACTGGGGATCTTAATGTCACATGTAAATTAGGCGCAGAAGGGCACAGAGAGGTTTTGCAGCCTCGGGGACCGCCACTTTCCTGGCTATTGTTTACTAATTGTTCGGGGGTTTGAGGCCAACTGAAGTCCGGGGTTCGCCACATTCCGGGGCTTTATTAAATATGCAGGGTGGGCCTTGGCAGTCCCTGAAGCCTCAGTGGTCCTAGGCAGTGCCTTATTTGTTCGAGAATCACACGGGCAGTACTTGAGGTGTTATAAAGTGATACACTCATAGAACTCTTACAGGTGTACAATTACACAGGCTTCATTTGTCTAATAGTCAATTAGATTATGTTTGGTAGGTGCACTCTAATATTAGATAAGTTTGTCCTTAATATCTCCTATAAACAGATGAATTTCCCATTAAATAATAGACAAGTGTTGTCAGAAAAAGACGACCTATATACTCAGTTATTTATTTTGAAAAAAAGTAACCTTTATTAAAACACAAATAAATAGAAATGTAACTTTAATAGAAGAAACAGTATAATAAAAAAAACGTGGGTTGGACTCCAGTGGAAGCAGCGTAGGAAACCTGCAAGACAAAAATGAAACATGAGTATGTGTGCTATGTGGAAGAGGTAAAAAAATGTCGTCGGAATGAAAGGACGATAGTGAGAATGGAAGGTAGGGGAAGTGGGTGGAAGGGAGAAGGGGAGGGAGATTCAAAAGAAGAGAGGGAGGAGGAGCAGAGCTTCTGCCTACTGCACCCAGCCGTTAGTTTTTACCCTCCAGTCACCCGTTTCTCTAGGACGCTGGGGTTCGCTAGAAAGAGTGTGGTTTAGCAAGTCCTTAAAATGAAACACATGAGGCCAGAGATTATGGGCCATATTATCAAGGAACGGCGATAACATTATCGCTGCTTTAGCAGCAGGAAACAGCCCCTAAAGCGGCGATAAGGGGTTGATAATATGCCCTTGTGAATTCCCATAGAAGCCCAGGTTCTGGTGTGAACCTTGGCTTCTATGGGAATTCACAGTGGCATATAATCAAACCCATTATAGCCACCACGTGTCTGTAGGGCAGCGCTGGCTCAGGCCTACAGTACGGTCCAGCAGGTCCTTAAAATGAGACAGATGTGACTGAATGAGGTCAGAGGTCACATCATTACGCACGGCAACATCGCTTTTTCGCACGTGTGCTCTCATGGTGATGAACCCCACCTGCAGCATCGCGCTCAACAGGTGTCTGTAGGGCAGGGCTGCCATAGGCTCAGGCCTACAGTATTGTACAGCAGGTATTTAAAATGAGACAGAAATGTGACTGAATGAGGTCAGAGATCACATCATTACACACAGCAACATCGCTTATTCGCACGTGAGCACTCAAGCTGATGCATCACACCCCTCCTGCAGCACCATGCTCGAGGTGTCTGTAGAGCAGCGCTGCCCGCTGGCTCAGGCCTACAGTACGGTCCATATTTACAACAAGGGGTGGTGAGGGACAGAGTCTCTGAATTAAGCAGAAAGCTCTCACCCAGTCAAGAGATCAGGGCTAGATCCAACACCGTTTTTTAGCTCACTGCACCATCCCAGTTTCAGAACCTGGCTGTATGCAAATTAGTCTGTTCCTGTCCCAGTGCATGATGGGAACAGGGCAAACCAAACTACAAAAGCCAATTCTTACACTGGGAAGGAAACAAGCTCCCGGGGACCGGTTTCTGGCATTACAGCCGTCTTCGGCCCGGTTTGCTTGAATCCTGATGGTGCAATGAGCAAGGGTCTCACATCTGAGAATACCCTTCCACGCTTAGGGTGGACAAAAATATTTACAACAAGGGGTGGTGAGGGACAGAGTCTCTGAATTAAGCAGAAAGCTCTCACCCAGTCAAGAGATCAGGGCTAGATCCAACACCGTTTTTTAGCTCACTGCACCATCCCAGTTTCAGAACCTGGCTGTATGCAAATTAGTCTGTTCCTGTCCCAGTGCATGATGGGAACAGGGCAAACCAAACTACAAAAGCCAATTCTTACACTGGGAAGGAAACAAGCTCCCGGGGACCGGTTTCTGGCATTACAGCCGTCTTCGGCCCGGTTTGCTTGAATCCTGATGGTGCAATGAGCAAGGGTCTCACATCTGAGAATACCCTTCCACGCTTAGGGTGGACAAAAATATTTACAACAAGGGGTGGTGAGGGACAGAGTCTCTGAATTAAGCAGAAAGCTCTCACCCAGTCAAGAGATCAGGGCTAGATCCAACACCGTTTTTTAGCTCACTGCACCATCCCAGTTTCAGAACCTGGCTGTATGCAAATTAGTCTGTTCCTGTCCCAGTGCATGATGGGAACAGGGCAAACCAAACTACAAAAGCCAATTCTTACACTGGGAAGGAAACAAGCTCCCGGGGACCGGTTTCTGGCATTACAGCCGTCTTCGGCCCGGTCCAGCAGGTCTTTAAAATGAGACAGAGATGAGACTGAATGAGGTCCGAGATCACATCATTACACACAGCAATATCATTTGTTCGCAGGTGCGCAGCCAGGGTGACGCACCCCACCCGTCCCGCCGCACCGCGCTCAATTGGTGCCCCTGTGCACCCAGGCCGCTCTGCTTACCTGCTGTCATTGTTGTGTGAGCAAACACTGTGGGCAGCAGTGCTAACAATTCAGATGGAGTGTTGATTGCAGGATAGTGTACTCCTCATGGATCCCATTCGTAGACGACGGGCAGTAGGGCTCACAATTTAGATCCCGCGTTGATTGCCAGGATGGTGTACACCTCATCGGTCCATTTTTATTGCGCATTGTGATATGCGAGGTGGATGCGGCCATATCACCTGAGGCAGTGTAGAAGAACTGGGACATGTGGCGTCATCGTTATCCTATTTATACGTACGCAAAGTGGGCTGAGCTTGCGTACGCCAGGCCAGCGTTGGAGTAGGACCTGGCGTCGTTCAGTTCCTGTCTGGCCAGAAAGTGTACTTATGTGTGTTTCTTTTGTAGTTTTGACTTCGCAGAGTGTGCAATTTAGATTAGTGTAGCATGTGTCAGAAGGGCCGAAACTATTGTTAATGAGGTTGTATTTCAAAAGATTGAATGGTGAACATTTCATGTCATTGTCAAGGTTGTGGATATACGCAGATATGCATGTCAATGGTGTGCGGTATTATTGAAAGTGTTGCTATCGCGAAGCGTACACATGAGAATGTGCTCGGATGGAGTGAGGATGAGCAGTGAGGGTACGTCATAAACAGTGATAACACTCATTACAGTCAAGCAATGCATGTCAAATGTGAATCTGAAAGTCTCACTTATAACACACTACTATATTGGTAAAGCCTGACAACAGAGCGTACAGCAAAAGAAATCTACACATTGCTGTTTACTGTTTGTCACATGTGATCTAGGATGTGCACTCTGCCCGCGGCTCCTGATACTTATTAGAGCCACGAATACCCAGCCCGAAAGGGAGCACAATAATGTGCACACACACACACACAAACACACCCCATGGCCATCGTGTGATTGTTTTTTGATGGAACGTTTGAGATGCATGGCAATCACACATGTAAGGCTTATGTACAGAGCATGAATATTGATCAAGATGATCGTTGCATATTGTGTGTAGTATAAGATATGTGTATACAGGAAAACACTTTTCAAAAAAGCTTTCTAAGCAGAAGAGGTGTCTCTCATCAAACGCTGTTGAGAGAATTAGTAAAATGGGTGGGGTCGTCCAACTGTTACAATGGGAAATGTTATGAACCAATCAAATGCTTTTTTTTAAGGTCACATGGCAATCGCGCACCGAGTGCGCAAGGAGGCCGCACTCGACACGACCCCGAAGATCCAATCTGAGGGTAATGCAGGTATACTGAGGGTGCCTAGCCTCGAGGGCGGTGTGCCAATTACGCTACCACTCCTCTCCTGTGACCCATGGTGTACCCCTGTTACACCACAAAAGTGCAGAAACCTTAATGAAGGAAGCCTCCTAAACCAGGAGTTGTTAGGAAGACAGCCTTTCTTCCTATTTTTCGCACTTTATTCACTTTTCCTTTTTCACTTTCACGTCCCTAGGCAAGGGTGGGCCTTAGCGTGCCCATACCGCCAGGGTTTAGTACACCTATAGAGTCCTGATGAATGCCTGGTAACTTTACACCGTTTCAGAGGCAGAAACATGTTGACTGACAATTAAGGAAATACCACACATTTAATTGTGGACTGCTTTCCTACAATTAATGTTAATAATATGTCCTAAGTGATCGCCTAAATAAATCATTTTTGATACACTAAAGACATTTTTAATCCCCTCACCACTATTTAGTTTATTTTTCACTGCATGCCTTGAACTCACATATCCTGCTCTGCAGTAGATCTGGCGTCGAAGCACACTGAAGAGGCATTCGGCCTCTTCAGTGGGGCCCAATGATGAAGCATGCCATCACCAGGTGGTGAGTGAGGGCTTTCCTAAAACGTCCTGAGTGAGGCCGTCCCCCTCTTTTGTTGTTGCTCCTTCGTGTGGTTCCGTTGAAACCATATGACACTGTTTTTTTGCTTACTGAATATAACGGGGAATAAGAGTGTCTCATACCACTCCCTACCTCTCCTTTTGTTGACATATGAAATAAGGAAGCTGCCATAATGGCAGAATCTGTAGGGTGACATAAATGACCTATACACCACGCAACCCCACTAGCGGCCTTCTGTCAGTGTATTGTCCCCTCTGTGAGTCCGCACATCTTTAATAAGACCTCTCACTCAGGCTTCAATAACTTCAATCAGAAGCCTAGAACAGCATCAACTTAATGAACAAGTGTAAAACAAGCATTTAAACTGTACATATTACTCAAATTTTAAAATTACTGGTGGAAAGAAATGCCAGTTTCATATTAAACACTTACTGTGTGAATATGCTTTTAAAACAGCCATCCCTCCAGCTCCAATGCAAAGGGTTTGGTAACTCCTGTAATCTGCATTCTTTCTTCTACCTAATTACAACAAATAATATGTGCACGCATAATAGCTTAGCCAGTACCGGTTCTTCACTGGTGTGTTATGATTGAGTAAAACACTATGTAGCACCAATCGTTCAAGAATGTGCAGCATTTATCAGGGAGCATGCTCCATGATATGTTGTAACGGTGTCCAAACTGGAGGAATGCATGTGATAATTAGTTTTTCTTTGATTCTGTGGCTTTTCCTTCATCATTAACTTCTTGGAAATAGTATACATATTAATATAAATTATATGTATGTTGTGGTATGTATTAGTCTATGCTTATATCAATTTTTGTATATGCATGTATGTATCTGTCTTTCATTGGATAAGGCTATATCTAATTTAGATGTGAATGACACCATACATTCACATTGCTTATTTCAAACCAACTTATTATTGAAGTATGATAATATTTGTTTTTATCTCAACCAAAGGTCGTCAAAGTGTTTGACCATGTCCTGAGCTAAATAAGCAAAATAAATCAATTTCATGTTGTTTGCATGTCCCCCCACCCCCAATATTTATATAGATCCTCTAATTTAACATATCAACCATTGTCACTTTCACAATCTTTCATTAAACCTCTCTGTTTCCATACCACCAGATCCAGCATTTGTTTTCCTTTTGTGATATGTGTCCGCCTATAGAACAATCTCCAGGTAACCCTGCACTGCACCACCGACCACAAGAGCATCTAAATTCATCCTATACCCCCCTTCATCAGATCCAGCTACCTACTCTCAATGCATCCAAAGGATCACTCAAGCTTTCTTTTCTAGTTCCATACAAATAAAACTCACACAGATAAACACATCCATGTATTTCCCACCACTTAGATATGGTGTGTAGGGCTGTACTTAGTATACCTGTCTCTTTTTAGGTCTCGTAGCGAAAACACAGCGCGTTAGCGCTGTGTCTCGCCAGAGATCTTTTGTTGCTGACTCTGCTTCCCAGGAGACAGTGCCGGCCGCGCGCATGTCGCAAAAGGCGATCGGCGCAGGCCACGCGCTCGCCGTGTCTGTCTCCAGGGAAGTGCATACATACACAGGCACACCTCCCCCTGCACGCATGCGCACACAGCACCACACACATACACAAGCGCACATACACGCACGGGGAGATGTCCCCCCCACCCCTCCACAGTCGCACACACACACGCACACATACAGGCATTCCCCCCCTTCCCCTGAGGGGGTCACATAGCTCCCCCCAGCTCCCACAGTGCCCCGCGCGCTGCCGCAGCTCACCTCGGCTGTCTCCCATCCCGGAGGGGGGCGGGGTCGCTCGCTGGTGCCGGGTGCCCCCCTCCCTGGTGTGAGCCGCTACTTGTTTAGTATCTCAGCACGTTGATGTCTCTGAGCACTATGAGGCGGCATAGCAGTGCTATAATAGAGCTACATAAAACACCTCTGCACACAAAGGCCTGCGCCGATGCCAGCATACGTGCAGAAGCAGCAGTCCTACTGTTCAGGCACATAAAATATTAAGTGCCTGCTTTCCCAGACGGCACCTCGCCGGGGTGCGTTCGGAGTGCGCGCGCCAGCTCGCGCCTGTTTCCAGGGCTCCGCTAGCAATACAACCGGAATCGAGCGCTCATTGGTCAATCCCATCCTGACGTCACGCCGCGGCAAAGTCAATAGGGCCGGCGCTGACGGCCTGCGGGCGCGAGGCGCGTTGCATACATATCTGCTGCTGTCTCCGTGGCAACAAGGAACTCCACGCCGGGTAGTCGGGGCCTGCACACTCATGCCCTCCCTCCCTCACTCCTCTATGGGTGGATTAGAGGCAAGTCTAAGGCTTTAATGTGTTTATCGTCTCTAAGAGAAGGGGTGGAGGTCGGAGGGGGCACAGCGGGAAGATAAGCGATTAAACCCAAGAGGCAAGGAAGGGCAGCGCTACAACACACGCTGACAAACTATCTAACCGCAAGGCGCTATAGTGTGATCCCGCCTGCAGCGGGAGACTACGAGCACCGGCACCGGTGTACAGGGAAAGTGGAAAAACACATTGAAGAAGTGGAATTGGGGAGGGGGGGGAACTCTTGTTCTTTCATAATTTCAAGGTGGTCAAAATAAATCATACCGGTAAAAGAGTGAGTGCCTACTGCAGAGAACGAGGACATTAAGGCTATGTCCTTGACCTCCTCCATAAATAAATCTTTGCAGTCACCCCTCCTCTACTGCGGGACGTATAGGGCAACGATAATCGTTAACAGAGGCCCCCATGACATAGTATTGCAGGCCTGGTCAGCGTTTGACACAGAAAAGTGCGGTCTACGAGCGCCGCCAAGACAAATGGCATGAAAAGGGAGCACAATTGTAGAAGATCAATCCAGGAGTCTCATTATAATTGAATGAAGTAGTTTTATTCCATAGGCGATTCACCCACAGGAGAAGTACCTCTTCAGTCCGGAGTCCAACAGACAACTGAAGAAACCCATCGAACACCAGACTGAAGACGACTTCATACATTTAAAGAACAACATTCTGCAACAGGAATACATTCCAAGTTGCGCAATCATTAACATTCCAAGTTGCACAACCATTAACAAAACATTAACAATACATATTCAACTTAAATAGAAATGCAGCCATTACAACAATTCATGTTTTTCCGGATGTATGTCACGTGATGCAACTGACGAAACCGGTCCCTCAGATTAAGAAAAAGATGAACAAGAGGGGCACATGGAGGAGGTTCAGAGTGTTGCAAAATGGGGGGAGGTTCAGGTGTTCTCTCCAGCCATCGCAGTAGTGGCATTCCTTGAAGGGCAACATTCCTGGAGAGACCAGAGACTGTATGAGAACCCTGACCTTAAGTTGTAACCGCATGCGCTCCCTTTGCTACGTGTCGGTCTCACAAATCCTGCACGATTTCGAGTTTCAGGGGGAGGGGTGCTAAGGGTATGTCTCTGGATTTATTGGAGAGGTCCTATGATAAAGCAATTCATATGCAAAGAGATTTAAGTAGTTGTACTACCTTTTATCCCCCCCTGCACCGCTGCCACATCTTCCCTTCTTCTCCCGTGCTAGTTTTGTTTATTGTGACACTGGGTTTTGGTCACATTATTACATACAAGGCCATGTTGAGTTGACTGATTTGATATGGTTCACTGCCATATTGTAGCACTAGGACTGTTGTTGACCGTTCTTATATTGGCACTTTTACAATTTTGTTTCCTGCACATGGTGCACATATTGGTTGATTCACTTTTCCGCCACTCATTTTCGAGTGTTAATCAGGAAGTCAGCACATCAGGGTTTGGGAGAATATCACACTCACACCCCCTCACCCTCCCAACCCTCTCACCCTCACACACCATCACACCCTCACCCTCACACTCACCCTCACTCACCCTCATCAGCATAGCATAACAAAACATAGCATGGCATAACAAAAAAAGCATAAGTTACACAACATTACAAACCTCTCACCCTCACCCTCGCTCTAACACACTCACCCTCACTCACCCACCCACCCTCACTCACTCACCCACCCTCACCCACCCTCACCCACCCACCCTCACCAGCATAGCATAACAAAACATAGCATAGCATAACAAAACAAAGCATAGGATAGGAAAACATAACATAGCATAGCATAACAAAGCATAGCATAACAAAACACAACAAAACATACCATAGCATAACAAAACATAGCATAACAAAACATAGCATAGCAAAACAAAACATAGAATAGTATAACAAAGCATAGCATAGCATAACAAAATATAGCAGAACAAAACATAGCAGAACAAAACATAGTAAAACACAACAAACCATAGCATACATAACAAAACATAGCATAGCATAACAAAACACAACAAAGCATAACAAAACACAGCAAAGCATAGCATAGCATAACAAAACATAGACAAAACATAGCATAACAAAACAAAGCATAGCAAAACAAAACATAGAATAGTATAACAAAGCATAGCATAGCAAAACAAAACATAGCAAAACACAACAAAGCATAGCATAACAAAACATAGCATAACAAAACATAGTAAAACACAACAAACCATAGCATACATAACAAAACATAGCATAGCATAACAAAACACAGCAAAGCATAGCATAGCATAACAAAACATAGCATTACATAACAAAGCATAGCATAACAAAATACAACAACACATAGCATAACAAAACATAGCATGGCTTAACAAAACATAACAAAACATATAGCATAGCAAAACACAGCATAGCATACCAAACACAGCAAAACATAGCATAGCATAACAAAACATAGCATAGCAAAACAAAGCATAGCATAATAAAACACAACAAAGCATAACATAGCATAAAAAAACATAGCATAACAAAGCTTAGCAGAGCAAAACATAGCATAGCATAACAAAACATAGCCTAGCAAAACACAACAAAACATAGCATAGCATAAGAAAACACAACAAAACATAGCATAACAAAACAAAGCATAGGATAGCAAAACTAAACATAGCATAGCATAACAAAATAAAGCATAGGATAGCAAAACATAGCATAACATAACAAAACGTAGCATAACATAACAAAACATAGCATAACATAACAAAACATAGCATAACAAAACAAAACATAGCATAACAAAACACAACAAAACAGCATAGCTTAACAAAACAAAACAGCATGGCTGAACAAAACATAACAAAACATAATAACATAGCAAAACACAGCATAGCATACCAACACAGCATAGCATACCAACACAACATAGCATAGCTTAGCATAGCAAAACAAAGCATTCCATAATAATACACTGAACATAATCTTCACAAATGTTATTTACAAAAGTTTAAGCTATTGCCATTATAAATTACAATAACTTTTATTTAAGTATTAATTATTTAAAAAAATTAAAAAACATTGTTATTTGTAATATCAATACATGTAAGTCACGTAAATACAACACATATTGCATTACAAATGCTATAGGTGTCACATTTGCGAGAGTTAGAACTATTGGCATTGTAAATGACAAAGCTATTAATTTCGCAATTTTCCCCCAAAAAACTTAATTAAAAAATGTCATTTACAATACCAATAGCTCTATCTTTCCTAATACGAGACCTATTGCATTGCAAATGCTTGTTTAACTTCTGTGGAGTAAATCTAGACGTGCTCTACTGTAGTTCTCTAGCACAACACCACCAGAATTAAGTTCCCTAATCTAAGTCTGTTTGTTTGACTCTCTGCCGTGTATCCTTAAGGTCCTCTCAAGCTTTTGCTTTGATAGCACCAGCCTAGGCTTTTAATTTATGAATCGATCCACTTGTTCTTTGCCAATACAAATGTGCACACAGGTTAGTGGGAGAATTTAACAAAGTATTTGTTTACACATTCTGTTCTGGGCCTCCATCCTGGTTCTAAAGATTACTAAGTGGCTAGTTGAGAGGAAGCCACTGATCAAATTTAAATAATAGGTGGGTGGGGGGGCGCTAGAGGGTGCACTGCGGGATGGCTGGCTCATGAGACGCCTCCGCCGGTCAGGTTGAACTACTGGCAATAAAACCCTCAATGCGGACCTCAAATGGAATTCTGTCGACTTTTATGCTAATCGGAACGACCAGTCCCCAAGATGACTACAACGGATGACCTGTAACCCGCTGCTGTAGCCAGAAAATCCACTTTGAAAGATTGTGACTGATGAGGTCCGGACCGTGCAAGATGGTGGCGCCCTGAGACTGCAGCGTTCGGAGCGTGAGCGGGCCGCGATATTGCACCACAGAGCATACAATGCGGTAAATTGTGCTTACAATTTGCTCCCCAGAACATTGGATGGCTGTACCCCCCACTGTAGTGCTCCATATGTGCTGGCAAATGCATCCTAAGGCAAAATCAGCTAGATGTATGGTATACACCTACAAAATGGCGGACCGCAGTAACGGAGGAATGACGAAGGACACTTTTTGCTAAACTCCCCAGCTCCTAAATGCGTGTAAGTAACAGTGCTTCTCTAAAATATTGGTCAGCTCGCCAGTGAACTTTGCTATACAGTACCAACCGTGTAATTGTGTATTCAACGCTGGCTACGGATTGTGGTGTTACCGCGCGTCAGAATCTAGCGGCGATGTGCTGTGGAAGTGCAGTCTGACTACGAGGCTTGGCGACAATCACCTATACTGCGGCATGCTGCCGTGCATACACATACTTTTCCTAAGATGTGAAAGGTGCTGTGATCAATAGTACTTGGTAATGAAGCAAAATGAAGCCCATGTTGTGTGATATATCTCAGTGATCATTCTAACTGCACCGAATGCGATACGCTCCGCAAAGATGTAATAACTGGCAGTCTGGTATGATTGCAGTGAAGATAACAGAGCATATGGTGTGCAGGCAATGTGAGGGAGCGTATATAGTGTACTTGTTCGATACTCTGCATCCACGAAGCGACTGAACAGACCTGCAATAATAAAATATTGTGTGCTGTCTTCTATTATCTCTACCGGCTGGATGTGCCCCGCACAGTGGAGTTGGCCCTATTGGACTGGTGGCGGTACCAGGGCGGAACCTGTGCTGCTCCGGGGTACACGACATACCCACAGCACGCCACACTAATTCTGCAGTATCGTCAAATGTAAAAATGGGCAAGCCAGATAGACAGCAACCAAAACTGACCATTGAAACAAAACGACAGACTAAGGATGCAACTGCGCACTCTGATACTGAATTAGAAGCAGAAACTGTAACAGGTAACTCCATGGAAAATATTCTTCAAGCCATACAGCAAAGTCTGCAAGATATCAATGAGAATCTAGATTCCCTTGCTCAGCGAGTTGACAACATGTCAGCAAAACTAGACAAACAGGGTGAACCTCTGGATGAGGCAGAGAACCGGGTAACTGAAATCGAGGACGAATAACATGCTACTACGAGTAAGTATGCAGACATGGCAAAAATACTGGAGGTAATTAAAAACAAGGTGGAGGATTTGGAAGCCAAATCCCGTCGTAATAACATCAGAATTACAGGAGTCCCTGAGTCCACAAACAACGGGCGGATGGAAACCTACGTAGAGGACATGCTTCCTGAAGTATTTGGCTCCAATAACTTTCTGTCGGTCCTGATAGTGGAGCGTGCACATAGATCCTTGGCTCCAAGACCCCCACCAGGCGCCGCTCCGAGACCTATTGTCACTCGTATCCTCAATTATAGGGATCATGACGCAGTATTGAAGATGGCGAGAGAGAAGCAGCAAGTCAGCTACCAGGGCAACACGCTAGCATTCTACCCGGATTTTACCTTGTCAGTCCAGCTAGCACAAAAGGACTTCAACCCTGCCAAAAATAAACTTTGTTACCTAGGTATTGACTATGCAATGCTCTACCGAGCCAGGCTGAAGGTAACATGGGATGGTCATTCTGCCATCCTCCAGACACCAAACGTGGCACAAGACTTCCTTAGAAAATAGCCAGCAAGCGTAAAGAGCAACAGAGGACTGAACAACAGCAGGATTCAGAGTGAATTGGATTTGGATATTAGACAATCCGTGTGTTATTCTTACTATGGACTGTTGGGAGATATTTTTCACCTATGGCAACGTACAACACCGTTGGAACACTCATGCCGCCTATTATGTACATAGAACTAGAAGTAGTTGGTTGGCCACGAGAGATTACGGTCGGGAATGCACGCTGTCTATTCCACGTATGGACCAATGTGAATGCATGGCAGACATGTGTCTGAGTAGCAACTTGAAGATAATGTGTGGCAACGCAGACTACACAAGGTGGTAATGCATGTACTACGCATATATTGTCCTGTAGAGGCGACCATAGACGCTGAGTTGCTGTACATCAATGCCAGAGAGCCTTATTTACTGAACTCTGTAGACAGTAGTTGTTATGTCATTGGATCTTGATGTGTTAGACGCAAGCCCTCTGTATCGGGTAGGAACGTATTGATACTAGGGGAAGAAAAATGCACTAAGAATTCTATTGCTGCTCTATTGGTATCAACTAGCGGGGGAAGTTGGTTATAACCTTTTGGCATTCTTCTCTTTGTAGGCCCTCACGTTGAATGGTTTGTTATACTGTATGACATAGGCGGGGGGAACCTGCGCTTCCTACTTTCATACACTACCCAGATGTGCGTATTATATGCACAGGTTATGCCAAAATTGTTTTGTTTTGGTAATATTAGATCTGCATTCCTAATGTATACCTTACCTGACCACATCCACTACGATGGACGTAGTTGGGTGCACCTGGCGGACCCCCTAGGCAGGAGTTCCCCTAGAAAGGTTTTTGTTATACTGTTCTTTCAAGTAAGGGTATGGCTTTGGCATGGTTGGGATGCTGAAGTGGGTGGGTGTGGGAGGGAAAAGGTTGGACAATGTTGTGCAGGCTGTGGTACTTGAGAGACATCGTGGATATCCAGATTCACACCACAATGTTTAATGTTCCTGGACTTCTATTACGGAACGCTATATGCACAAATCACGTAGATAGCAATATATCACACTGTATGTTAATAACTAAGTATGGCTACTACTAAACTATGTCCATTACATCTAAATGTAATCACTTGGAATGTCAGGGGGCTTAGCAAACCCAAAACAATTTGTCAAATATTTACGTACTTCGACAGGCACCATATCGATATTGCCCTCCTCCAGGAAACACACTTTGCACCTACTTGCAAAAGTAACATTGGGCATAAATGGGCGGAGTCCATGTACAGTTCGTCATACTCCTCATACTCTAGGGGGGTAATGATTTTGGTCAAAAAGGGACGCAGTTTCATGTAGACAATATTATCACAGATTACCAGGGGCGCTATATTTTTATCACGGGGAAACTTAGGGGGCAGCGACTAGCGTTGATCAATGTCTATGGCCCCAACATAGACAACCCAGAGTTCTATCATACATTTTGGCGTAAAATCAATGGCTTATCTGACATGACTGTAATCTGGGGGGGTGATTTCAATGTTGCACTGAATGACAATCTAGACAGATCAGGTACTACAACAGAACCACACTGGAAGGCAGTAGGAATGATACAGGACATTATGTCTGAAACACACATCCATGACATTTGGAGAGCACGTAATCCGGGGCGTATGGAGGCTACGCATTCTTCGGCGGTGCACAATAGTTGGTCTCATATAGACTACTGGTTGGTTACCAAAGATGTAGAGCTTTGGACACGAAATATATGCCATCTACCCAAAACATTATCGGATCATAATCCTGTATTACTGTCCATAATAGTACCACATTATGTACCGCTCCCCTATATCTAGGGATTCAATGCAAAAGCGTTATTAGATCAGGCGTACACTGAGGCTATTAGTCAGGTCATCACTGAGTACTTTGAATTAAATGAACCCACCACTGAGGACTCCGGCATACTCTGGGAAGCCTTTAAGGCTACCATTAGGGGAGTATGTATAAGCACCAATGCGGGTATATTAAAGGACATACGCAGGCAACTCAGCATGCAGGAGGCCACACTAAACAACCTGAAGCGTGAATACGAGCGCACACAAGACGCAAAGATATTGGGTAACATAAGGGTTGTAATGTCCGAATATCAGCCATTTGCAGAGGATGAGCTTAAATATAGCTCAGAATGACAGATGGTCCTATGGTGAGGGGGGCCGACCAGGTAGGGTATTAGCTTCCGAAATTTGTATGAGTCATCCACCACAAACGGTTCTGGCAGTCAGAGATGCCAATGGGGAGGTACAGCGTGACGCACAGGGGATACTGCACGAATTCATGAAAACATATAGTGAACTATATACGTCACAACCCACTGCACAACCCTCTAAAATCATGGAATATCTGGAAGATGTGACAATAGCATGGCTCTCAGACACGCAAAGAAACTACTTGTCCCTACCAGTTACAGTGGAAGAGGTAACTGAAATTATCAAATTGCTTCCGAACGGTAAAGCGCCAGACCCGGACTACTTCACCTGTGAATTTTATAAAGCATTTGCAGACCAGTTAGTGCCCCATTTTGGTTCAAATGTATGGTGATGCCCATGACCAGCAAATATTACCGCCCACCTTGAGAGAAGCCATGTTAATCACCCTTTTAAAGCCCAACAAGGACCCAGAATGTTGCGAATCTTATCGACCGCTGTCCCAAATTAACGTAGATACAAAAATGTGGGCCAAAATCCTTGCGGTTCAACTACAACCGCTGATGACTAATCTCATCTTACCGGATCAATCTGGGTTCATACCTTTCCGGGCGACAAATCATAACACCAGAACACTATTCGCATTATCACATTATTTCACCCCAAACATAAAAGCAGTTGCATTAGATGATGCAAAAGCATTTGATACTATTGAATGGTCATATCTCCACACTGTTTTACGACGGATGGGCTTTCCACCCATCTTCTTGCAATGGGTGAAAATTCTATATACTGAACCTACTGCGCATATTAAGGTTAACAACTACATATCTGAGGCCATACCAATTTCGAGGGGTACAAGGCCCACTGTCCCCCTTGTTATTTGCGATAGCCCTTGAACCGCTTGCATGCAAGATCCGACAAAAGCATCACTATTCAGCATTTCAATTTCCGCAGAGACCACTGCATATATCTCTATATGTGGATGATATGATGCTATACGTGCAGAATACTGAGACTCACTTGGCCCCCCTACTTAGGGAATATATTAAATTCGGACGTCAATCTGGTCTTCAAATTAATTGGTCCAAGTCTATCATCATACCATTGAAAGACACAACACACCCACACCGACTGAGTTCCCACTAGAATGGCAATCATAACCTGTAAAGTACTTAGGGGTGTGGTATCATCGGGACCCAGAAGTAGTGATTCGCACAAACTATGGCAGGGCGATTAGTATCATGGAGGACAAAATAGGGCGTTGGATTCAATTACCCTTAACGTTGGCTGATCAGCTGGCCATTGTCAAGATGGTCATTTTACCCAAATTTCTGTATCTTTTTAACAATATGCCCATAACTCCCCTAGCCGCGGTATTTCACAGGCTATCTGCAATGGTGAATCGACTAATATGGGCAGGCAAGCAGGCCCGTATTGAATTGCGTGCTCTTACATTACCTTATTCACGCGGGGGCTTTAAAGTCCGGGATTTTCTTTTGTATTTTTTATGTGCGCGAGTGCAATACGCGCATTACTGGTATCACCCAGTTCCTTATCTCACTCACGTAGCCATTGAGGAAGGGGATGCACTCCCAATACCACTGACTGCTGTCATAACACATGGTAGACCCCCATTGCATTGTCGTGATATCAATACTATAGATACGACCAATGCAGCCTGGCGCAAGATGGGTAAATTGGCACATAAACTCCCGCTATATGCCCCTACATTACCATTACACCATTATCCAAACCTCTCAGTTACCCAGTAAGAGGTAGTCATGGGTCTGCTGAAACAGGTGGGAATTGACACCATAGGTGAACTGTACCATGATGGCACTTTTAGAACACCTGATGAACTCGCATACATTAGCAATCAGACACTGCTGTTTCGCTTCACATATTACAGACTGCAGGGTGCGATCAAGAAATTATACCCGTCGCATCCTGCGGAGCCATCACATTTGTCGGCGCAACAGCTGATTCTTACCGAACCTGGCAAAACGAACCTGGTCTCTAAACTTTATGCTACATTGCAAGTAGATATAGCTGACACCACACATAAAGCGTTAAGGTAATGGAATGAGGTATTAGACGAATCACTCACAAGGAGGAATGGACTGTAGGTTCACTAACTGGTATGCTAACACCCAATGGAAACCTACGTATGGTGTACTATAAGTAACTGCATCAAACATACTATACCCCGACAAGGCTGTATAAATACGGCCTGCGCACAAATGCAAAGTGTCAACACTGTAAAGCTGATATGGCAGATTTTATACATTTAGCATGGTACTGTGCACCAGTACATGAGTATTGGGTAAAAATTGTCGAGATGCTGAGCGCTATGTTGGAATTTAACCTTATGTGCAATATTTATACTTGTTTACTAGGAATTGTTCCAGGTGAGCATGCTACTAAGCGTAAATTTTGCATCATTGCTTTGCTCCTAGGTAAAAGCAGAATATCGCTATGTTGAGTAAGTAGAAAGGTTCCAAAAAGCAAACAGTGGATTCAAGATATGACGTACTGCAAGAACGCTTTCAAACGTATGATGAGGAATTGCCCACAGGCTCCAAACCCAGAGACTACTGGAAATACCTGGTTGACTATTTATATACGTACCAAGTTGATTAACTGTGCATAATAGCTATACTATGTCAGGAGATATCTTAAGGTGACATTGTCAAATTGCAATATACTGGATGATGGATGTTGTTGTACTATGGTCGGCATGTTGTTTATATGTTAGACATTGTATGTCTTTGAAAATGCTAATATAAAAAAATAAAAAAATATTAGCTGGTTGACAGAATTTAAATGGATAACAGACATAGGCCTACATGCACTGCTTCAGGTACTAAACCTAATATGTATACTTGCAGTTTTTTTTTATAATTCAGTCAAGGCACAAAAACATTTGGCAGGATTTTTTGAGGCTTCCATATTCTAAACTGCTGGAGATTTGGTCTTACCATTAATTGGATTTATCTGTTTGTATCCAAGGAAATCAATGAAAATTCCCTAAAGAGATTGAATGGCTATTTGGAAAACTTGCAGAAGCCGGGACATAGGACCCACAAACCAACTCCACTCACCTTCTATGTTCGAGAGACAGATCAGACGTCAGTAGAGGTTCAGGATACTGTTGGCTCACCAGGTGATTTAATGTTTCTTTTCAATGTGCACTGAGGTTGATTTTGATATTGGTCTGTCACTCTACACCTTTCAGTATTCCACCAATGTTGTCTAAACTTGCCATTTACCTCTGTTGTCAGGGCGCCATGTTTTAAGACTTCATCTTTTCTGTTACAAAAGTTATGTTATGATTTTTGTAAAGCGCTCGAATACCCAAAGAGCGTCTTGGCGCTCGCAGTATGCCAACAAAAAGGAGAAAGATGCTCCACACTGTAAGGAAATATTAAGCCAAGAAAACCCAAGTTTTCAAAGGCTTACGAAACGCTAAGCAAAGGAAGCATATTCCAGGCCTTAGCCGCTCCCACCACAAAGCACCTGCAATCCCCAGGACATGTGAGGAAACCTAGGTACATGCACAAGTTTGGCAGAGGCTGAATGGAGGGACCTAGGGTGGTATCTCAGTTGAAATTATTCTTAAGATAGGCTGGTCCTTATTTTTTTTTTTGCGTTTTATATAGCTCGAATGTGACCTGTTAGGGTCACATAGCCCTTAATAGAGATATAGAGGTCCCGAATGCGACCAAAAGCAAGCAACATAAACTTATGCATGAAGAATAATATAAAACAGTATAAAACAGTGGACAGTAAAAGTTCTCAGTACTTACAATAATATCTGAGACTGACCAAATACGTCAAATTACCAATTATCTTTTACCATCAAAAGACTCAGAGTTCAAAGTTTAGCTGAGCGCTCGTCTCAGTAGCTTAACGAGATAGGGGACCCAGGAAAAAGACTGTGTAGATCCCAATACATATCGATCAAGGAAGTCATTGAAGGGCCCTCTGATTATAAATCTGTAGCGAACGGAAAGATGAATCGATCGACAGACGAATTAGTTGATTCTTTGTAAAGAGTTATGGTAGGAATTTTCCCATTAGGAAGATCTGAGCCTCCTTCTTAAATTTTGAATGGAATGTTATGGCCCTTGACCATATAAAGCTTTAAATGTGATGAAAAGTGCTTTAAAGACAATTGTCTGCCGGACCGGAAGTCAGGGCAATTCTTTAACGAAGCCAGAGACAGACTGGTATTTGGGGATTTTAAAACAAAAGACGAATTGCTGCATTCTGCAGCACCTGCAGGTTATTTAGTACAGATTGATGTGCATTGAGATATAGTCTATTGTAGTAATCAATCTGCAGTCAGATTTCTGTTAGAGCATATATTAGTCCAATTGCATCAATAGAATCTATCCACAATGGCAACACCCAGAATGAATTAGGATTTCAAATCAAATCCCAGAACTGGAGACATGGTGTTCTGACAGCATGAAACCTAAATTATGGACCTAGTGTACTGTAAGAGCTTGAAGCTTTGTGCATCAGATATGCCCTGCTGTGGGTCCCAGGCTCGCTGTGCCATATAACTCAAGCTGCACTCTACTAACAAAGCCCAGATAGACTGAAACCATTTGGGGCTAGCTTGTTTTCCCAATTGAGAGCGTGGCTGACTTGGCAGTTCGGACTGGACTGCTCCTCTTACACCACGGCCAAGCCTGATTCTCATTTTGCTTGTTCCTGTCTGAGATGGCACCATGGGCAAAAAATATGCCCAAAAGTAGGCTTCATTCTCATTCTTGCCATACCACTTGTGCAGCAACCCACTGAAACTGCTGAAACTGTTCTGGGGTATTTGTGTTCCTGTTTAAAGGGGACCTAATCTGGCATTTCAGGTTGGAGCCTTGCTATTAGAGCAGGACCAGGACTGATTTTTAATGACTCGTTCCTGTCTGATGTGGCACGTTGGGCAAATAATGATGCATTTGATTGCAGCCCAGAGTAATTACAGGGCTAAGAGTAGTTCAAGCATTCCACCCATCAATACATTATTTTCCTTCAGCACTGTTGGATCACTCTCCGTGGTTATTTCTTCCAGGAGAACGAGGGATTAGACGCTACGTAACTCTGATTTTTGAGGTACTCTAGATAAATTAAATAGACTTTTTTCCCTAGTAAATGATGGCTTGAACTCCTATGCTGTTATTTTAAAATGATGGTCCTATGGAAATATTTTGCTGTGCCATTTCAGCAGGTTCAGTCCTCTTCTAAATTGCCTCAGGTACAGGAATGTTCTTAAACAAATGCCTGGAGATGCCACATTTATGCCTGGAACAACCTAGTGGGTGGGAATGAGTCTTGAGCACACCTATATCAATGGGGTAAAAGCCCCCTAGGCCAACTCTACCCACCTAGGGCATTTTAAGATGCCAAAGGTCTTCAGCCGTACTAAACTTGGGCTCTGAGGGCTGTGGGTAGTGTGCAGGGGTGTACTATGTTAATCCTAGTGTTCCCCTACATCTAACACGTAAATCTAGTTTGGGGCATTCACTGTATACCTAATAAACTCAGAGACAGACATCTGGTAGAACAAACCAGGTTTGCCAGCAACCAGACATTGAGTGTTAATGGCATCCTGTTTCCATTTCTTTCAAGTGCACCCCGTGTTATATGTAAATCAAGTGGACCTCTCATGCAAGATTTAACATTCGAACAGGATTTGACACTGAATGTCAAAAAGGATACCCACAGCTTTACGCTTCGTCTTCCCTCAGGGTCAGAGAAGTCATCGCTGCCCATTCCTGTCAGCCTATTGTTTGCCTCTGGGAAGAATTTGACACCTATTCAAATGTTGATTACTGTGCACAAAATAGCTCCGCACCCTTCAAATGGTACTGACACAAATATGTATCTCAATGTGGAGTCTTATACAGTACTTTTAACAGAATCCACATTATAGATAGTTAAAAGCTGTTCAGTTGTTTTCCCAAGTGAAGTCAGTCAAAAGCTCCTGAAATTTAAATTTTTTTCTTTATTCGAATTCTTGTGAAAGGAAAAGCCAACGTGTTTCGTCCGCTATAGGACTTCTTCAGGGCTATGAAAATACACAAAACAAAAAATACTATTTACAATAATGTAGACAAACATTTAAAAAAATATTTTAAAAAACAGATTCTTATAGAGATGCCTATCCACAATACTTCTTGTACCCGTGTATTTGCCTAGGGAAAACATACTTGCAATAAAGTTTTATTAAAACACAACATTTACTCTGTAACTGGAGTGAGAAGAATTTAGAAGACCTCAACAATTTTAAAACTACATATTGCTTAATTTGTAATAGCGATGATCATCATAGTTTCATTGAAATATAAATGCAAAACTGTTTTATTTCTATCTTATTTCCCAAATGGAGTTATTTCTCCATACCAAAGGACATACCTTAATTTGTTTTTGTTAGTTCTAATTCATGAATCTGTACACATTGATTTAAAAGCCAGTAAATCTGTAAACAAAATAATAAACATATTTACACACTTGTGGGGTCTACTATTTCAGACATTAAACAAAAGACAAATGTATAACTTGAACAGTTTGCACATCTAAGCCTTTATGTGACATTGCGAAATCAAATGCCCCCGATTTCACAATTTGTATTATTTTCATCCACTAAGTGTTAAAAAGCACTCTAACCATTTATATATATGTAGCCTAACACTCTTGGAGTTTCGTTGGAAAGAACTCAGTCAGACCCAACACGTGTTAATTAATAACACTTATCATTATCACAAAACAAATGTGTTCCTTATGCTTTAATTCATTTAATTCATAATACACCACTCTAGGGATGCAAACAAACAAGTACGTCATTATACCAGTTATACGTGTATGTTCTACTTTATATTAGGGCATTACAACTTACTTCAAAGTTCGCCTATGCGCTCCATCGGCAGTGTAGGGTCAAAGATAATTCACCATGGTCAAGAGAAGTATATCCTAAGTAAACTAAATAAACTGAACGAATATGACACTTTCTGTGGAAATGACGACAGATGCCTTACTTGCCATCAAGGTCAATGGGGGTAGAGCCAGTGCTTTCTTATAGTGAGGCTCTGTTTGACATTTTGTTGGTGGATTTGGCTAAACCTGATACAGGGGCCATGTGGATCACTCTATTCCTCACAAACACTGTCCGGCCCCTGGAGATGAAGCATGTTTCCTAAGACATCTTACTCATCATAGTTTTGTGGTACAGTCTGCTTTGGCCACCCAAAATATCGAATCTTTTCGCTTGATGCGTGTGACAGGCATATCTTCTCCTCCACCTGTTCTGCACTGTTATCCCTTAATAATTAAACTCAGTTTATCTGCCTCAGAAAACATGGTGCATGTGAGTTCTGTCTTGCACCAGTGTCCAACCCCCCTCCACCCATATAAGTTTATCCTTCTAGCCTTAGCCGAAGCAGTGGAACGAGTGGCATGATCCTTGGCCTGGGTAGATTTCCAGCTCTGGCTTAAGACCGTGTTCCCACTTAGGTTCTTTATTAGTGCTTTGGCACTTCTTATTGTTTACTCTCACTATGTATTGGCAAGAATGCTTCCTGCCACTGATCTTTTGGTTCCTTGTTAGGCTATAGCCCAGTGGTGCGTTGGGTATCAAAGGCCCCTATAATGCATTGGTTCAGATCCCACCACTGCTGCAAGATTACCTTGGTCCTGTGCCACCGACCTTGCTGCCTTTTCTCAGCTTCACCTCTGGAGAGGATGTTTTCACTTGTAGCATTCTGGAATGCCTTGTACCCTTTTTTAGGTCAAGCCTGGGCAGCGCAGGTGCTGCTCTGCCAAGCATGCTGTACTCTGGTATGGACTTAAAGCTCCGCCCGGTCTCCTCCCATATTTTTCATTGGCTTGTGTCATTGATGGCTTCTGATTTTTTGATAGACGTATTAGTCCCTCCTTAGTACATTCCTGTCTTCTGTTGTTACCTCCCATGAGGACTAGCCCTTTTACATGTGTCGTAACTCGGGACCTTTCATCAGAAGTTTGGAGAACTATTTACTTAATTAATATACACAGGACTCACAGGACACCAGCAATGGAGGCAGAGCGATACGCGCTTTCAATGTCGTGACCCTCCACACAGCACTCGCAGGATGCCGGCAATGTAAATGTAAATGTATTGTGACTTATATAGCGCACGTATCACCCGAAGGCATCAAGGCGCTTGCCTTGGGAACCCGTCCTGGCTTTTTCCCTGTGAGATAACCCCTACTGGGCATCCCCAAGGTGAAAGCCAGGCATCCCGCAGCGGGTGGGCCACCGTAGTGGAGATTAAGCAAGCTATTGCCCAGAGTTGCAGCGTGGGACCCCATGATTAGAATAGGCACCGAGGCGAGAATTATCGAGTCCGTGGACATTTTGGGCTCAGGACCCTGCCGCGTCGGGAATTGAACCCTGGTCCCGGGCCAGACCTCTGCATCAGGGTCTGCCGCTCTAATCAGTGAGCCACACTTCTCCACTGGTGGCCGCTTCTGTGTATTAGCAGCGTGTCATGGGCTTTCACTGTGGCTGCCACCTCCCCACACAGCACTCGCGGGACGCTGGCTATGGCGGGCGCTTCTATGTATTAGCAGCGCACCATGTGCTTTCACTGTGGCTGCCCCCCCACACAGCACTTGTGGGATGCCATCAATGGTTGGTGCTTCCATGATTAGCAGTGCGCCATGCACCCTTTCACTGTGGCAGCCGCCACCTGCACAGCACTCGCGGAATGCCTGCAATGGCGGCCGGTTCTAGGTATTAGCAGCACGCCATGCGCGCTTTCACTGTGGCTTCCTTCCCCAGCACTTGTGGGACACCAGCAATGGCAGCCGCTTCTATGTATCAGCAGCGTGCCCTGTGGTTTCACTGTGGTTGCCCCCCACACAGCATTCGTGGGACGCCGGCAATGGCAGCCGCTTGTTTACAGCAGTCTCAAGCGTTATCTCAAATTGCTTAGGTGGAACTTGACAACCTGCCCATGAGAGGACGACATCTTCGTGTTAGATTAGCCACACACGCAGCAGCCTTCTCCGTCCCCAACCTTTCTCCATTTGTTTCAAACGAACCGCAACAGGATACAAAGACAGTTAATGAGCGACACCAGCTGTTAGTGCATCTGCCTTAGACCCAGACATGATAAGATATTAATCTTTACATTTTCAGGCTACTTGCATAGATTGTGCATTCATTTCAGCTTAGTTGCCCAATTCTATTCACTAAGTCAATGGTTCTTATTGTTCACAAGTAATTCATACATTTTATACCGGCGACTCCAGTGTTGGCCATATAAGCTCGAAATGCAATTATTTACACTGAGTATCTTGCCGCCTTGATTGTGCAAGCCTCATGCATTGCCACATCCTAAAATAGTTAGGAGGAGCTTTTCCCTATGGTAGTCTTCTGGTAGTCGAGTATTTACCTATGGAAGTAATAGTTAACTTCCTTTCAAAATGTATTTCCTCCTCAAATCGAACCTTAAATGTTCTTGCCTATAAACTGAACCTGAGTGGATCAGTTGCGTGGATTTGCAGCTGCACAACTGCACATCCCTCCCTCTTACAGTCATCATTGTGCTAGTGTAGAACTTGAGTTGTCTTATGCATTTAGGAAATCCACAGGGTAAATGAGCATTCTTCTCTAGGAAATACCCATCTTTCCACACGTACACTGAAGTGCCACCCCTTCATCGCTCGTAACTTCCACTGTGGCACTGCAGGATTAGATCATTTCCGCTTTGATTTTTCTCCACTTTTAAAACATTTCTTTGTTGGAACAGACTGACTGCCATAAGTGTTTATGTAAGCACATGACCATCTAACTGCAGATCTTTTACTGCCAGCCTTGCTTCTCGTAAGGAGCAACTATAAGTACAAATTGAATGTTTACTCATTGCTTGTAGGTTTTCAAAACACATAAATAAAAGGCATTCTCATTTACAATGCCAAGAGCTCAATCTCTTGCAAATGCGAGACCTATTGCATTGCAAATGCTTGTTCCCATAAGCATTATTTATTTGCCAGTTTAGATCACACTCACAACATTTGCTTACCGTAGTGGTTATTATTCAGATGTCACCATCTCACCCCTTTTGTCTGTGTTTTGGCTAATGTTCATCTTCACTTTTACTTCTGGAACATGTGTCCCTTCGACATTATGTTTGAGGATGGGTTTCCAAAGAGGCTGGGGGTCTCCCTAGCATCCTTTTCCTGATGGTTCTTCTTTGTAAGCATTGGATGTGATAAGGACTCTATCCCTCAAAGGTCAGTTATACCACTTCCACCTTATTTTGTGAATTCCTTCTGCTATAAGGAATCTTTTCTCTTTTTCGCCCCCTTTTCCTGTGGGAGACTTGGGTCTTATCCTCTTTTTAGGTCTCGCCTAGCGTTGCAGCACGCATGCGCTGCTCGCTCTGCGAGAGCTAATATGATCAGGAGATTTAAGAAGGGGACTTGAAGCACCCCCCATCATTTTCATTGGGTCGCGTCAGCGTTTATGCTAAATGTTGGCTTCCTATTGAAAAAGATGCTCTTTAGTTACCGCCCTGTCTCCCTTGTGGACAGCCCATCCGGACTGGGCCGTTAGCTTTATGGCTGTCGTGAAGCTATTTGTTATCTTTAGGGGGGCGTGTACTGAGTTTGATGAGTTTTCCACTCTGCAGGCACGCACAGCGCACATGGTGCGCTTTCACTTTCCTAGCACATTTTAGCGGCTGTGCGTAAAGCAAGTGCTCTCGCTCTCAGCATACCAGAGTGGCTCTGCAGTGTTCCTTCTTTGCTGCTGTAGTACAGCTTGCTGCCAGTGGCATAGCATTTGACCGGGTAATACTGTGTGTTTGTAATGTGGTGAAAACTTGCCCCACACCTCCACCCCTCTCCCCGACAGTTGGGCACCTTTTCAATCTGCTCGCTATCAGACGGACTCCCGCCTGGCTTGTTGTTGCTTTATTAGTTACTCAGTTAGATGGAAGGCGAATGCAGACGTAGCTCCGCTGTTCGTATTTGCCGCTTGTTTTAAATGAGGCCGTGGGTCCTTTTGCCCTTGTTTATTTATTCAATTAGGCAGCTCGCGCTGTGGCTGAGGAGGTGGGGGTCAGTCTCCGGTAGGCAGATTAAGATTCCGGGCAGCACACAAGGCTGATGATTATATTTTGGGGAGAGTTAATTGATGGGAGGCGAACGCCCTCTTAGCTCCGCTGTTCACCAGCTCCTTGAATCCCAATCAGAAATTGTGTTTAAAGACGGGAGCAGAAGATGGAGTCTGTGTGGATTGTAGTCTTCTTTCTCCCCTCCGTCCCAGCCCCTCCTCGCTGCGTCTCCTCCCCCACCTCACTTGCCGTCATTCACAGATGATTGGCTTCAACCTTTCAAGTGAAGAAATCTGTGTCTCCCATTATAATTAAAGTCCAGCAGAGTTTTTCAAATTAAAGTGTATAAAAACAATTCCGCTGCTGCCTCACCCCGGGGCCCAGAGCTGGTGGCGTCTCCGACAGGGATAAAAACCCTGGGATCCCAGAAGCCAACGGCGCGTGGGTCAAAGAGGGGTCATTGTCATGCCGAAGATGTTTTCTTTGTGTTTTTCTGTTTTGTGAACACTTGGCTTCCGTTGGTGTCTTAAGTTACAGGCCCCCGTCTTACTGCTACAGAAGAGCGCCATGCATCCTGGTGTGGCCCTCTCTCCTCTTAAGGGGGAATCTGGAAGACTGGCTGTTGCAGCGCCTAAGGATGACCCCTCAGAATTCCATGTTACCCTTCCACATTCATTTACATCCCGCCGAAGCGGTTGTTTTCTGTTTTCCTTCTCCGCCCTCTCCCTGGCTCTCTGCCCCCATTGTTCCATCTCCATCCACTTTACTCGCCCTCTCCCCGATTCACTCGAGTCTCTACCTGTCCCCACCTCCGCGCACCTCGTGGCCACCCCCTTCCCGCCTCCCCTTCATCTCACGCCTCTGTCCTTCCCACTTTGCCTGCTTCAGCGCGTTCTATACACCACAATACTTTCTACCTCTGGGTCTTATCTGCCACCCACCCCATCAGTACACATTTGCACGTCCTATTTTTTTTGCCCCTCGCCCTATTTCCATCTGTCTTGAATTACGATCTTCGCTTCCCCATCTCACTTCATCTCACCATCTCTGTCTGGCCACCATTCACTTTTTATCACCCACTCGTTCGACCTGCTAGTTCGACCCATCTCTTTCCACTTCTAAAGTATGACCGTCTCTCTCTTCCATCCATCACCCTTCCAGCCCCCCCCCCCAGCTCGCCCACTGCACAACTATAAAATCCCCACTTCAATCTCATCCACCATCACCTTCTAGCCACCTTCATCCTCGGGTATAGCGCTTACTACTCCTAACCAGACAATAAAGCAAGCCCCTGCCCCCCTCGCCTAACCTTGCAGCCTGCCCGTGCCATCGTCGTCCGGGACGTTAGCACATACAATGAAGAGTGTCACCGCCAACTCAACAACACCCGGTACTACCTCCCTATTGAGGAAGACCCGACTGGACTCCTCACCACCGGAATCATAATCTTGCTTACAGAAGCAGAAATGGAAGGCTGGATCACCTCACATGAAGCAGAATTTCTTATCCGCGACCAACCACGGATCCCATAATTTACACCCTCCTGAAAATTCACATAGGAGTCAACCCGCCACCGGGACGACCTGTAGTCTCGGGCATTGAATCCCTGCTTGAACCTTTAAGCAAACTTTGCTACTTCTTCCTTCGACCCATTGTGATGAATACACCTACCTACCTTAGAGATACCACAGAAGTCATTAACCCAATTGAAGACTGTCCCGAACAAGACAGGATTAGTCTCCTAGTCGCCCTGGACGTGGATGCGTTATATACTAACATCCCCCAGGACGTCACACTTGAGGGCCTTGAGACCATATTACATGAAACTGAACCTTGGCCTCACAAGATTTCTATCCCGTTTATCTTGGAGTGTGCAAACGTGGCCTTGAAGGAAAACTTCTTTGCATTTCAGAACCAACTTTTCCACCAAGTCCAGGGGACCAGCATGGGTAGTACCTTTGCTCTCAGTCTGGCCTGCCTGTACATGGCTGCTTTTGGAAAGAAGTTCATCCTACATAAAAGCAACCCCTATCTGGAAAACATACTAATGTGGCAGCGCTACATAGATGACATTTTGGTGTTTTGGACGGGTGAGGCTAACAAGTATGAGACATTGTGTGACTGGGTCAACACTCTTGACCCATTCCTGAAATTCTCAAGCACTAAGTCAGAGAACAGAATCCCGTTTCTCGATCTGCTGATCTCCATCCAGAATGGGGGTTTACTAACAACGAACTAAAGAAAACCCACTGATAGGAGCAGCCTCTTATTTTATGACAAAGATACAGTCGGTGATTTAGTGATGGTGTGTAATATATACAAAATGGTTTTCTCAGGGGGATGAAACATGGGGAGGATGGCTAGAAATGCAAGTATTCCAGGTAAGACTGCAAACTGAGTGAATGAGTTTCCTCACAGAATTCTTCAACTGTTCCTGGGATTAGTGTGTCGACGTTTCAACCCAATGTCTGCACTACTAAAAGGTCAGTGCGGGTCTTCATCAGGACTGGGACAAGGACATGGACAGCCTGTAGGTACGAGAATCAATGGTAAGGTTTGTGTGGTGCTGTACTTGGTAAATTGGTACACACATGGGTACTGACTCACCTAAGAGGGCTCAGGCGGGCTCAGATAGTATCCCAATATTATTTGTGAGTCTTGTGGCTGGTATCTAGCTCAGGCCGGCGTGGTATCTTAGCAGTGGCCAAACTGATTCTTCAATGGGTACAACCTCCTAAATAAGGCTGCGGGTAAAATGGGAGCATTCATTAAAACCTTTTGCCATGTGTATTCATGATTTAACTGGACATGCTCAACAAAGCACTTACCCAGTCACTTAATCACTGAGCACTATATTTCACCTTGTCACTTGCTATATTTCACCATTTGACAGCCTTACAAATGTTATTTGGGTAATTATAAATGATGCAATTTATAAAATTTCTGAATAATACCCTATATGGTTTCAATGGTCTTGTTTATATTTATTATGATTGATTTGTTTCTATTTTGAATAATGTCTAGATTGATACAATGTGCCTGAAGAAATACCTACCCAACAGAACCAACTGTATCTTTGTATATGACTGCCGAGGTTCTGAGGGATACTGGGTTACCCCATTGTTACTAAAGTTTCTTACTTTATGACAGCCACCACCAAAAACCCTGAATGATAACCTTCCTGTGGGACAGTTCCTTCGCCTCCTATGCCTATGGCAGAGTATGACAACCAAACTGCGATTCTGACCACCAACCCCACAGAGAAACATTATCCAAAAAAGTGATATACCAAGCATATAAGAGAGCCAGGAATAATCATAGAGAGAGTCTCTTGAAAAACAGGACAAAAATACCTACAAACACCCTGAAGTGTGTCACCACATTTACACCTAGCTCTAACCGAATACAGTAAGTAATACAAAAACACTGGGGCATCCTTGGAACAGGCAGTTTCTCCCCGGACCAACGCCCCTTTTCTCCTTTAAACACGCCCAGAATTTGAGGGATCTACTTGTTCACACTCTCCCAAAACCACAAATGACGAGACAACCTACTTTATGGGCCCTACCCCCAGTAGAAGAGCCTTCCTCTTGTGTGCCGTGCGCTGTATGCCATCTAACGACTGCAACGGAACACATAGATCTGTGCCTCAGAACACCTTGGCGCCAGAAAAAAACATATGAACTGCAACACCAAGAATTGTGTGTACTTAATGACCTGTCCCTGCAATCTGCGGTATGTGGGTATGACAATGAGACCAGTAAAAATTTGCATGAGTAAACATAGAAGCACTACTTGATGTAAAAAAACTAACACTGGGATGCGGAGTCATTTCTCTGAGACTGGCCATACACCAGACAGCTTGAAGTGGACTATCATCGAGTCCAATCAGAATTGATCTACAAGAAAACCACCATATAGAAGGAGTGCCAATGTAGCAACAACATCAACAATTAGATATTGAAGTCCATAAAAAATCCAGTTCCACTGCAAGCTTCCTTTTTTCTACTGTATCCAGTCTTTTTATTGATATACGTAGATTTTTACTTTTTAGGTCTCGTCTGGCGTACACTGAGCAGCAGTGTCGCGCAGCTCGAGAAATTTTGTTTTTCAGTACTGGGGTTGAACCCGCCTCTCTCTTCCATTGGCTAGCTCCATAAATGGAGGCTAGCCATTGGAAGAGAATGATGTCAATTAGTCTTGGAGCAGATTCGTGGGCGTTTCTGTCTTTTTTAAGCCCCGCCCCTTTTTGCCATCATGTAAAGGTGGGCCATTGTGGGTGTTTCCTTTTTTTTTTTTCCAGGGCTGTTTTTTCGTCCGTCTGTGCCAGCTCTGCCGCTCGCTCGCAGTCTCCTCCCTGTGCTCCCACGGGGGGTGGCTCTAACAACGCTTGTTTATTTAAACTTGTTCGGTTGTGACTCAACATTTTTCATCTATATTAACACTACTAGTTCTTTGTAGAACCTTTTTATTACTTCCTAACAGATAGCCAACATTCTGTTAACAATTAGCTTAGTACCGCCGCTTGCTCACAGTCTCCTCCATGTGCTCCCACGCTTATTCATCTTCTTTTTAAAAAATATAATTCTTCAAGAAGACATTCACAAAATGTATTAAACTTACACTCCACAGCCTTCCACCTTCCTTTCCGAATTTTTAAATAAGATATGCATCATTGTGAAAGATGAGGCATATAAATTCTCTTACCATTCTTTGAGAAGGTCCTCGTCAAGATCATCAAAAGTCGGAAAAATTAAAATTCAAAGTCCCCTTGGTACTCTATTCTGGTCTATGTAATTTTTTTATGTCATCCCGTCGCACCATTTTGATAATTTAGAATTTTTCAGTCTCTCTAATTTCAAGAATTTGTTCCTTAGACTGTTATTTTCTGAGCCTTTCTTTGCCCCAGTATCAGTTGTTTTAGTCTGCTGAAATATTTCAGCTGCCCATTTCTCCAAATCATCATCCATAATTTCAATATATTACAATACTCGCGTGCTGCACTCTCCTTATAATAATTCAATACCTCTTGAACAATGAGGGAAAGACCCGTGCTCTCAGTGAGTTATTTTATGGTTCTAACCATTTTCACTTAGGCCTTCCTGCGCTCAACTCCTCGTGGCCCACTGTTAAGCCACTGAAGATACAATATGAACCACCATATAGAAGGAGCGCCAATGTAGCAACAATATTAACAATTAGATATTGAAGCCCATAAAAAAATCCAGTTCCACTGCAAGCTTCCTTTTTCTACTGTATCCAGTCTTTTTATTTATATACGTAGATTTTTACTTTTTCATCTTCTTTAAAAAAATATAATTCTTCAATGCGATGGGTGCCCAATACACCATAAGGCCATACGTTCCAACTGCTTTCAATATTCATATCCCATTAAGGACAGCATCCACACATATACCTTCACTGTTATGACCTAACACCGGGCAGTACACATTTTTACTTGGGGAAATACACTGCCACACTCCCGTGATTAATCAGATTACCACATTCAGCTTGTCCAATTACATTTTTCCACAGGACAACTACCCAGATCATCCATTCACATTCTGGACATGCCCCAACAATCGAGCTAAATTCAATATTGAGGCAGTGGTAAAAGTGGGCGGGGACAGAAGGGCACGGCATGCCCCTACTTCTAAAAATTATTTCAGTCCGTTCCCCTACTTCTTTCTTTCAAAATATCATCCTGGGACGGCAAACAATAACTTTTTCATTCAGCTTCCAGGGGCTGCTCGCACTTCTCTGTCCAGAGGCTGCAGCAGCCCCTCCATGAGCTCGCACAAACTGAGGGCAGGCCGATTGTCATTCCGATTGAGGCAGATTATTCCCTTTCGAATGACAATGCGCCCGCCCTCTGCCTTTAGCATATCAAGTGCCAGTGAGATCGGAGTTGGTGATTACAGAGGAGCTTTCCTCAGACAGTGTACTGTGGGGAATTTGACACCTTGTGTAATTTGTCAATGTTCTACACAGAGTGGGCAGGAGCAGTGACCGGACAGAAGAGGCGACAGGAAAGGAGAGGTACTAGGGCAGGAGACATGACCGGGCTGGAGAATTAACAGGCAGGAGAAGTAACGGGAAGAAGAAGTGACAGGGCAGGAGAAGTAAACAACACAAGAAAAAACTGGTGGTCTAACAAAGAAAAAAGGAAAAAAGGTCACAGAACAGGGTAGTGGCAAATCATATACTTATATGACAGCTAATCGTGGTGAGATGATCCTGACATAAGAACAACTTCATAACAGAAGAAACCCTGAGGAGGGGAAACAGAAAATAAGGATTTCCATCAACTGCCCTTCGTGGCCAGTGTCATCATTTGGAACTCCAAAAGTGCCCCTGTCACCTCAGCTCATCTGGCAGCAAGCCAAACCCTAGTGAACTAGGCGTGATGTAAGGCCAATGATAAACAAATGATAGGCTGAGTATCTCAAAGAAGTATACTGACCAGACTAGTCAACAGAAGCAGTGCAGAGATAGAATTGTGAATATAAGTGGATTAAAAAAGTTCAACAGTAGTCCAAAATATATTTATTAGTGACCACTGGTGAGCTTATTAAAAAGCACAGTGTCGGTTTTGAATTAATCTACCGAAAGAACGGTCTACTAGTTTCAGCCGTGATGGGCATAAGGACCCCGGCTTTCTTCAGGACCTAGTTGTAAAAGCTACTGCATTTAGGTGTAAGTTTTGAAACAGTGAAAACAGAACAACCAAAGGAAAACCACAATGTAATTACAAGTGATTAATCACAATACCTCTACACCGGATGATAGGTTATTCATACCTATCCAGTGTGAGGTAACAAACCTCACCTCACCTGGCACTGACTCAGGTCAAGGGGAGGCACCGCCCTCTCCGTCAATACCTCGGGAAGAATCCTGAGGCAGGAGAAGTGACAGGGCAGGAGAAGTGACGGGCAGGAGAATTGACGGGCCAGGAGAGTTGACGTGTCAGGCGCAGTGACGGGACAGGAGAGGTGACATGAAAGGAGAGGTGACGGGGCATGAGAAGTGAAGGGGCAGGAGCGGTGATTAGGCAGGAGCGGTAACCGGCAGGAGCAGTGAACAGATAGGGGCAGTGAACGGATAAGAGCAGTGAACAGGGTAGGAGAAGTGATGGAACAAGAGAAAAGATGGGGCTGGAGCGGTGATCGGGCAGGAGTGCTGACCGGACAGGAGCAGTGAATCGGCAGGAGCGGTGACAGGCAGGAAAAGTGACGGGTAGGAAATGGGATGAGGCAGGAAAAGTGACGGGCCAGGAGCAGTGACTGGGCAGGAGAGGCAACATGAAAGGAGAGGTGACTGGGCAGGAGAGGTAACTGGGCAGGAGAGGTGACCGGGCAGGAGAGGTGACCGGGCAGGAGAGGTGACCGGGCAGGAGAGGTGACCGGGCAGGAGAAGTGACAGGCAGGAGAAGTGACGGGGCAGGAGAAGTGACGGGGCAGGAGAAGTGACGGGGCAGAAGAGATGACGGGGCAGAAGAGATGATGGGGCAGGTGAGGTGACGGGTAGGTGAGGTGACGGGCAGGTGAGGTGACGGGCAGGTGAGGTGACGGGGCAGGAGAGGTGACTGGGCAGGAGAGGTGACTGGGCAGGAGAGGTGACGGGGCAGGAGAGGTGACGGGCAGGAGAGGTGACGGGGCAGGAGAGGTGACGGGGCAGGAGGGGTGTCGGGGCAGGAGGGGTGACGGGGCAGGAGAGGTGATGGGGCAGGAGAGGTGACGGGGCAAGAGAGGTGACGGGGCAGGAGAGGTGACGGGGCAGGAGAGGTGACGGGGCAGGAGAGGTGACGGGGCAGGAGAGGTGACGGGGCAGGAGAGGTGACGGGGCAGGAGAGGTGACGGGGCAGGAGAGGTGACGGGGCAGGAGAGGTGATGGGGCAGGAGAGGTGATGGGGCAGGAGAGGTGATGGGGCAGGAGAGGTGACGGGGCAGGAGAGGTGACGGGGCAGGAGAGGTGACAGGGCAGGAAAGGTGACATGAGCTAGAGCGGTAACCGGGCAAGAGCGGTGAAAGGACAGGAGCGGTGAAAGGACAGGAGCGGTGAACGGGACAGGAGCAGTAAACGGGGCTGGAGCAGTGAACGGGGCTGGAGCCGTGAACGGGGCTGGAGCATTCAACGGGGCTGTAACAGTGATCGGGGCTGTAACAGTGATCGGGGCAGGAGCAGTGAACGGGGCAGGAGCAGTGAACGGGGCAGGAGCAGTGAACGGGGCAGGAGCAGTGAACGGGGCAGGAGCAGTGAACGGGGCAGGAGCAGTGAACGGGGCAGGAGCAGTGAACGGGGCAGGAGCAGTGAACGGGGCAGGAGCAGTGACGGGGAAGGAGAGGCGACAGGGCAGGAGAGGCGACGTGGAAGGAGAGGCAACAGGGCAGGAGAGGTGACAGGGCACAAGAAGTGATGGGCAGGTGACATGACAGGCAGGTGATGTGATGGGTAGGAGAGGTGACGGGGCAGGAGAAGTGACGAAGCAGTAGAAGTAATGGGGCAGGAGCGGTAATTAGGCATGAGCAGGAGTGGTAACCGGGTAGTAGCGGTGAACGGGCAGGAGCAGTGAACGGGGTAGGAGCAGTGAACGGGGCAGGAGCAGTGAACGGGGCAGGAGCAGTGAACGGGGCAGGAGCAGTGAACGGGGCAGGAGCAGTGAACGGGGCAGGAGCAGTGAACGGGGCAGGAGCAGTGAACGGGGCAGGAGCAGTGACGGGCAGGAGAAGTGACGGGCCAGGAGAAGTGACGGGCCATGAGAAGGGAGGGGGCAGTGGAATTGACGAAGCAGGAGTGTTGATCGAGCATGAGCAGGAGTACTGACTGGACAGGAGCAGTGAAAGGGCAGGAGCAGGCGTTTCCCCGGGCGACTGAAAGGGTAGGGGCCAGTTTAGTTTGTGGGGGACCGGTTTTGTACAAGTGCAGGAGTTTTAAAAACACTGCAAAGTTCTTTGTGTATTCAGCAGGTTTCGGTCAACAATACAAGTGCCAAGATAACGTTGGTGATCAATGTACCTGCTGAATAGAGAGGGGAGCATGTTTTGTCTAGTGGCTGTTTTACTCATCTAAGGTAGCGCAGAGGGGTAATATGCTTGCTGCAAAGAACATGTACCATGCATATCAAAGAGCAATATGTTATGTGCATAGTTCAGTGGGTACTGCTTTGTGTTCACTTCCCGAATGAAAGGACACTTGAATACATATGGCCTGGCAGTTCGGGCTGGACAGTTCACATTGGGCGCAGGATCAAGAATGACTTGACATACAGCTGGGTCCAAACTGGAATGGCATGGTGAGCAAAAAAACAATGAATTTAGGCCTAGATCTCTGTACTGGGGTGAATGTATGACATTTTTCTGCATTCTGTCCCTCAATGCCTTGTCTGTGTGCAAGGGGACAGCAATAACGGGTTAGTAAACACAAACACATTTCACCCTCTAAGTATTTTGCTAGACCACATCCGCTAGATGGTGCCAGAGAGCTGAATCGTCAGTCATTCACCAGAATCGCCGGAGCACCACCGAAGATAGCCTCGGTGTAGATGCAAGTCGTGTGTGCCGGAAAAAGCCGCGAACAAGCCGTGATCCCCAGTGAGCCCGGTCTTCAGGCTCTAAGCCTCGGAGGGCACTGGGCTTTGGTTATCGGCCACCGGCACCGGGAGAAGCCGCGAAAAACCGGGAGAAGCCGCGAAAACCAAGAGAAGCCGGTGTTGACCGGAAGAGGAGGAGGAGAGCGGAAAACTGACTATGCTGCACTTACGCAGAGCTGCTGAAGGTCGAAGGGGCCAAATGCTGAATGAGTCAAGGGACACCTTGGGAAGCCGGAGAAAGCCGCGGCCGTTGCTGAGGTGAGGTAGAGAGAAGGCTGCAGTTCTTCTACACTCATTGGCAGGCACCGGCACCGGCAGGCACCAGCATCGGCTTCAGCATTAGCGCGGAGGGATTCTCCGCACATCTCTGCATTTTCGGACCAAGCAGCTGGAGCGCCATCTGCCGTCCGTCCTCAGCGCACCGGCTCCAGCGTCGGGATCGGATCATCGGATTACCAACACATAGGAGGTGAGCGAGGCGAGGCTGTTGCAGGCTGCTGCAGAGGGCAGGATGAAGGACGTGAGCGTGGCTGCCGATAGAGGCAGCCGCCAAGTAAGAGCCGGGGGTCTGACCCAGGCAGATCTGACTAGGTCCGATCTTGCCCAAAGGTCCCCCCCAGCGCTCCGCTCACTACCAGCTGTTTCTAAGGGTTTGCTTCCAGCCCCTTTCAGCCCCCCCCTCTAGCCACCCTCATAGCCCACTCACAGCCCTCTCACCGTTCCCCCACTGTACCTTCGGTACCCACTGTACCTCACTTCCCTGCCTGCTACCACAGGATCTCCAAATCGCCCTCCCTTCAAAAAAGAAAGCGGAGGGGGCACAGGATGAGGTCAGGGAGGCAAAGGGACAACACGGGCCATATAGCACCCCAGAAACATACGAGAAAGCCCAGGCAGATAAAAAAGAAGCAAAAGAAGGACACGAGTGACGCAAGCTGGGAGAGCAGGGGGGACAGGGAAGAGAATAAAGGAGAGGAAGTACCCTCTCAGTTGTTTCCTCTGCTCCCCGGACTCGTCAGCCCAGAAGGCTCAGAGGTGCAAGGACACCGACATAGCCAAACTATTAGCAAACCGTCTGTACAACCAAAAATCTACACAAAATTCGCATTTATTAAAGATCCCAGTATGCTCCTCTACCTGAACAACAATGCTAATAAAACCAATCTACCAAGCCCACTCAACCCAATCAAACCACACAAGTTGACCCCCACCGAGCATGGGCCAGAAAGCGCAGTATCAGAGGCGAGTTATATCCAGAACTCAAGAAAAGGGGCCTCTCCGGGATCTCTAGAACCAATCCCGGGATTCCAGGAAAGTCAATCGGATCTAGAACTAGCACTAGAGAACAGAAGAAATCCAGAGAGGAGGAACCAAGAAGCCACCATAACGGAAGAAGCGCATATTAATCAAAAAAACGAAGACAAGGAGGGCCCAACGGTGGTCCCAATAGAGAACCCGATGAATTCGGAGACCCCGGGGGGGGACCGAATTGTAAACCACGAAGCAATAGGAACCGAGGAGCGTCACAACACAAGCCACACAACCCTCCAAAGTCCAGCAAGATCAAGAGATAACCATAACGGGAAGGAGGGTGAGAAATGCGATCCACCAGCACTCCAGTTGAATTCCCAGGAACCAAAGGGAATTTGCGAGGATAGTGGCGGCCCAGACACAACGGCAGACACAATGGCAGACCAAGCAAAAAAAAGGGAAAGGACAAATAAAGCCCAAACAATAAAAGCACAAGTGGGACAAACAGAATCATCACCACCCAAGTACATGTGGAAACTGGCAACGGGGCCACAAGCGAACATAGCCCCTGGCGACAAGCATGGCCCAAGAACAGCAGACGTTGTCGACGTTGCTGACAAGGCCTGGCAAGTAAAGGATAAAACTACTCAGGAGCAACGGGACTATGATCACACCCCCCCCCCCCACATCACTGACCTGGAACAACTTGAGGAAATCAACCCAAAAAAGGCGGGGGGAGATCCAGCATCAAAACTCCCAGGCATAAAAACTTGGTCTCAACTAGACACGTCCTCACCGCATAGAACAGGACTCATAGTTCCTATGCCGCTCGACCTGCTCACCTCGTACCTCACGCCGGAAGAGTGGGAAGACCTGGTAGCATCATATCCAGTGGAACCAGAGCAGGGAAAGCAAAGAAACGGCTCAAGCGATAGGCCGGAAAAAGAAAAATCTAAGAAGAATGCAGACATCTGGGCATCCCTCCTGCAGACAATGCAATCCTCAGTAAACGCCATCCAGTACCAATCCGACAAGATGGATCTGCAAATTTCTGTCCTCAACACTCTGGCCACATACGTGGCAAACATTGATGGCAAGCTAGCAGACCTGAATGACCTGATAAAAAGGGCGCAAGCAGAGACACAGCTGATAGCATCTAACTGCTCTTGCATCACCATAGTGGACAAACTAGCAACACTACCAACAGCACTGGGAAACCTTCTATCTGATTTCAGGACAGTAGTTAAAAATAGCCATCCCCTCAAGCAACTTGAGGTTAAGCAATTAAACACAACTACCGGGCAAGACGATCCACAAACAATACAGCAAGAGCCCCCAAAGACGCCTACCAACTCACACCCGACAATGGACAAAATAATTCAAATGAAGGCACTGATCACCAGTAGTCATCAAACTGATCGAGAGCAAAACTCTGCAGCATCCATACCAGACTTAGACAAAAGTAACCCAAATGGGGGAGCAATCTCCCACCAACCATCGCAAGGAAAAGTGGGAAGAAAACAGAAAAGGAAGGGAAGAAATCAAAGGAAATTGACAGGGTGCCTAGCCTGGGGCGAGGCCCGCAACAGTGATCAAACAGCAAGCAACACCTCACAAGCAAGTGCAACAAGGGAGAGGGAAGAAATAAACACCATGACCACCAACAGTGAAAACACCGGCCCAGTGGATAAATCTGGATGCGGCCCTGCCCTACCCAGTGGTTCAACCACTTGCCCAGCACCCAAAACCCAGAAAGACATATTGAGCACACCAAAAGGGGGAAAAAATATAGGGCCCGCGGAGAACGACAAGGGGCATAACTCACAAATAACTTCAGATTCACCTGACAGAGATACACAAGAAAGAACAAAACAGAGTGCGTCACATCTCACCAAAAATTGCCCTGAAAACCGGGATGAAACGCAAATCCCAGGAAGCCCCAAGTTGATCATAACAACAAGGCTAAATCTCTCAGGCCGGAACTGTCGAGAAAGCACCGAAAATATTGACCAACCCAAAAAAACTGTACCAAAGATAACCCCCAGTCAAGGGGAAACCAAACCTGCTGACAAAGAAAACACTAAGTCAAGAGAGAGTGGGCCAGAAGGCTCAACAACGACCGTAATATTCCATCCCGAATACCACTCTAGAGGTTCAATGGACTTTTTAAACAGGGGAAACATCTTGCGGCTATTAAATACAGTAGAGAGCCTCAAAACTATCACATCGGCAGACCTGGAATCCGTCGAATTTATTGAATCTCGGAGCCACCCCGGGGTAGAGTCGACAAAAACCATCTGGACAACAGGAGAATTCCCGGAGAGAATATTAAAAGAAAAGGAAAGATTTGACTCTTGGGGGATAGAACTACAAACTCTCTTGCCCACAAGATACCCGGAGCCCCTCTTACATGAAAGTCTCCAAAAGAAGCCCAAGGAGACGACTCTTAAAAGAACTGTCTTAAGAGGAGCCCGAAGTAAAACGCCAGAGAGACAATCGCACTTGAGTCTGGAAGAAACAAGATCACTGACTAATGACAAGAGGGCTTCCCCCAACTGGAGCTGGCTCGCAAAGTCCCTAAATGCGAAAGAGACAAGCCAATGACAAACAAAACCAAAAAGAGTCAACAAACTTAACACCTTAAGTATATGTTCATGGAACATCAATGGCACCGGCGATAAGGTTTCAGACATTGACCTATGCAACCACCTGACAAAATTTGACATCATCGCCTTACAAGAAACTTGGACTGAATCACCTCCAATTCTGTCAGGGTATACACTGAACTTCCTACCGCCTACCCAGAGCTCGCTTTTTGGCCACAAGAAAGGAGGCCTTGCCACTTATAGTGCATTAATAGCAATACTAAAAGCAGAACAGTTAGACTACAACTTACCTGCCCCAAATGCAATGCTAGCTCTACGACTGTCACCTCGTGTGCAAAATCCAACTGAGGATATAATCTTCATAAACCTCTACCTGCAACCCAGGGAGAAAAAGAAGGGAGTGCGACAATTGAAGGAAGAACTTGTGAAACTGGTGAAGGCCGAGCACACGAATAACATCATTATCTCAGGGGATTTCAATCTAAATTTGCTGAGCGAAGCAGCCACGGGCACCAAATACGACGAGGACCCATTTGCCTGGGAACCCAATCGCCAAGACCGTACCTCGGGGGGCAGAAGCACAAAAACCACAAGGACCCTGCTGGCTACATTAGAGGAGCTAGGACTTGGAGCACTTAACGGTAGATTTCCAGGGGATCAACCGCAGTCAGCAACTTTCCACAGTACCCAGGCAAGCTCCACCATTGACTTTACTTTTGTATCCCGTAGTGTATACCAAAGGGTTGTAGACTTTAGAATCGGTCTCACTGATTGCAGCGATCACCTGCCTCAGGAAACAGTAATGAATACATCAGCGACACTTAAGCCTCCCAGTTCAAATAACGTAGGCACAGACTTTACATCAAATGAAAGACGGGTACAATGCAAAGTCTCCAACCCAGAAAAACTACTAGAGCAAGCGATACGCACACTCAATGAAGCTCAACGCACCACGCATAACCCGATAACAAGCTGGGAAGCGTTTGTAAAACGGATGAGAGACAACGCGCAGAGAAAAGACCCTGTAACACGAACAAGAAATAGTTGCAACACGAAACAGAAAAGATGCAATTACTTCCGAAACAACAGAAAACTAAAAATACTGAAGACAGCGATTAACCGGACTCTACGAAGAGTAAAAACAGATCCGTCCCTGACCAAGAGCTTAGACAGTTAAAAGGAGAGCGTAAGAAATTAATATGGCAGCAAAAAAGGGAAGAAGAAGAGGCATTTCGGGGAAAACTCCTACATGACGCCAAAACAAATCGCAGCGCTCAGTTCTGGCAAAAGATCAATGCTCAGACCAATGGGAAAAACCGAGGGATTGATTCTCAGGTGACAGAAGACGACTGGATAATCCACTTCAGCACTCACTTCAGCGAGACTAAAGAACGGGGGAAAGAAATAGGCACCGATAATGGAAAGATGGATGAACATCTGCCCCTACATCAAGAATACCTGAGAACGAATGAGGCTGTAATAATCACGACGGAACAAATAATTCAAAGGATCACAAAAGGTAGAAGAGATGGAGCCCCTGGCCCAAATGGAATACCACCAATAGTATTTAAGCAGGACCCAAAATACTAGGCAACTAACCTCAAACCAATGTTCGAAAAAATCTGGCAATCATCTACAATCCCACAATCATGGAGGGGGGCAATAATATCCCCAATCTACAAAAGAGGAGATAGAAAAGATCCAAAAAGTTACCGGTTAATAGCCCTTCTAGACAATGAGGCAAAGTACTACGCAGGCCTCCTACTTCAGGAACTAATTCTATGGGCAGAAGAAACCTCAACAATCCCGTTTAACCAAACCGGCTTCAGGAAAAACATGGGGACATCTACCAACATCCTAGCCTTGTCACTACTGATCGACTCAGCCCAAGAGGAAAACTATCCCTTGTACCTCTGCTTCATAGACTATAGTGCTGCATTCGACCGGGTAGACAGAAATCTGTTGTGGAAAAAACTGAAAAGAATGAACATCCCAGATGATCTACTGAACCAACTAATTCTCCTACACAGCGACACGTGGGTCCAGGTCAAACTAGGCCCTGGAGAGTACCTAACTAAGAAAATTCAAACCTACACAGGAGTAAAACAAGGCTGTGTGTTAGCGCCAACCCTATTTAACCTCTTTATGGCCGACCTTTGTACAAAACTTAACGCTAACAATTTGCACGCTCCAAAATTAGGGGGCAAACAGCTTTCCTGCCTATTCTACGCCGACGACCTGGTGCTGATCAGTCGGACCCAGATTGGGCTACAGCGGCTCCTCAACATCACTGCGGAATACTCTAAAGCTAATAAACTCTCCATCAACTACAGTAAAACAAAAATCATGCCCCTTAATTATCGCAAGCAAAAACTACCATTCAGATGGTACTTGGGCTTGAACAAATTGGAAATCACAAACAAATATTGCTACCTGGGAGTGACAATAGACGAAAGGGGTAGCTTCAAACCACAACTGGAGGAGATCAAGAGGAGAGGCCTAATGATAGCAGTATCACTTAGGAACCTCAAAAATAAAATCGTTGGCCCAAACCTTGCTCCGCTCCTACAAGTGATCCAAGCCAAGCTGATTCCATCAATTACAAATGGAAGTGAAGCAATGAGAGGGAGGGATACGGGAACCCTGAACAGAGTAGCCTCAAAAGCAATGCGGATCATGTTCAGTCTTCCGAAATACACTTCACCGGCGCAGATCCGCCTAGAATTTGGGTTGGCCAAAGAAGAACTTGCACGAAAGGGAACTTACCTTAAGACCTGGCACAAGATAAGCAGAAGAGAAGAAAATACCCTTAACGCTCTCCTCTGGAAAGATCTACAAAGCAAAAATGACTGTCCTGCAAGACATTTCCTGGAGGATGCCATCAATCATCTTGGGGCAAGGCAGCTATGGGACCTTCAAGGGAGCCTGTCAGGTTTCAAAAAAACTATTAATAAAATAGTCAAGAAAGAATCCCTCTTGCAAGACAAAGCCTCATTAGCCAAGAGAGCACATGGCTGGCTGACTGTGCAAACATACAACAAACTTACTCCTCAGGCGTACCTAGTGAACAGTTTCTCCAAAACAACAAAAGAATCCTTTTTAAAACTACGACTAGGAGTGTTACCAGCAGCGGGCCACATGGCCCCATGGCTGCGACCATCAAAACCAGCAAAATGCCGCCTGTGCGGAATGCATGAGGAAAATATCACACATCTCATAACCATCTGCAAAGAGCTGCAGCAAGAGCGGAAGAACCTATTGAGACCCTTGTTTATAAACAAAGGAATCAGGTCTTGCAGAGAAGCAGTCTTGAGCTGTTTGAGAGGAGACGACGTGCAAATGGCCTGCCGACTGGTAAAATACCTACGATTGGCAGACACCAGGCTTAAAATGACGAGAGCACAAGCGACATTGACATCACCTACATAACATCATCCGCCTCCACTCCAGTCCTCAGACCGGGTAAGAGACCCATATTGACCAAGAACATTAAAGTACCTTCCCCATGAAGCACAAACACTCTGGGAGAAGCCGGTCAGAAGGGGAGCGGAGGATATAGAAAAACCCACTTGTCGAAAGCATGCGCTCGGACATACACACAATTTTTTATCTAAAACAGAAATTTACCTGTATTTATTGCTGGATGATCATTGTCCCATTTTTAATGGTATTAGACCGACCTTTTTAACTGTTTTCCTTTAACTGATCATTTTCTTTTATTACTAATAGCTATTTGTATTGGTTTTTATTAACTGTACAATAAAGCATTTACTTACTTACTTACTTACTTACTGTCCCTCAATTGTTCTTTTTGCATTTGTCACCCAGAGTGGGACAGGTATGCTCAGACATGAGTCCCGTGCTCTCCATGCCACTGGAATCAAGCTATCCTGGCTGATGAGGGCTGAAAGCCCGAAACCGGTCCTAGGATGCTTGTTTCCAGTCCAGGGAGGACCTGGCCTGGCAGTTTGGGCTGGACTGTTCCCATTGGGTGCAGGATCAAGACTGATTTGCATATGGCTAGCTCCAAACTGGAATGGCATGGTGAGCAAAGAAACAATGGATTTAGGCCCAGATCTCTGTACTAGGGTGAATGTATGACATTGTTCTGCATTCTGTCCACCAGTTGTTCTTTTTGCTATATTATGATTGAACAGCTAGCTAGTTGACATGAATATGAAGGAGCCTTTGTGGGTTTCCGTGAGTCTAGATTCTCCTGAAGAGTCCCTTTCTCTTCTGAGCCCTGCTTAACACATGTGTACAGGAGGAACCCTGTATTCATGTCCTCAGTGTTTGAGACAAAAAATAATCATGGCTTTCTGAACAATGAGAGTAAAAGCATTAAGGAAACATGTTGTTCCTTCTTATATTTCGCACACTTTACATAAACTGTATTCCCTAGGAGTGTCTGCTTTTTCCTGAATTAAACCTCAAATAAACATGTTTATCCATTGTTTTAATTAAATATCGTTATAAGCTGTAACTGGTCAGTGAAATGCTAAACGTACAAAAAATTGGTATGTTGTGCTATTTCTAGCCACACCCCTGACTCCGCCCACTGATTCAATCTTCGGTTATTCCCGCCCCCTGATTCTCCTCCCCCAGTTCCCCTACTTTTTTTTCCCCACTTCGACCACTGTATTGAGGCTTTCTCATTCGAGACTTCGCGTTCCCATACACAATACATCAGCATGCTCGCCTCCCAAGATGGCCGCCTCATTCGTTGACATCTGCATGTCTTCGTGTGTGTAACTTCGCTCTCCCCCCTCCCCCCCTCATCACTCGGTCTTCCGGGTTGACGACAGGGCAGAGTACATATTTGGACACTGCACCGACTGCCCCGCACCGGCGTTTGAGTAGCGACAGGCAGGTAATAGGCTGTATTCCGGTAAGAGGCACCAGGAATATTTTCCTTCTGGCTCTTTACTTCAGAGAAGGTAATATCTTGATCACAAGCGCATTCTGATCACTCTGACAATGTCACTTGCAGATATCCTTTTCCATACCACGCTGCAAACGCCGATCCGCCAGCCTTTACTACTGGTGGGGTAGGAGATCTGTTATGTGTGTCTGTATGTGTACCGCATGACTCGACCATAAGTGGGTACTCACAGCAGAGTAACCCTTCACCTGATGTGTGAACGAACAAACATATCTTTACGGAATGCATCACTTATCATGGCTCTCACGCCTTTTTTGATAGACATCACAGATGTGTGTCAATTTGGTTGTAGATACACGTTTGGTATTGTGCAAACACCAGCATGTTGCCTCTTTCACACAGTTTCTATGTGTAGAGGTGCTTTTAAAAACTTGCAGCAAGCAAATGCATTCGGCTTCCCGGATGCGATGTGAATGAGCACTGCACTGACGGTTTTCCGGAATAGCATGCCTCCTTGCCCATACAGATTGTAACATATGCACTATTGTACTACTATGACAGTAAGTGCTACTTCCTTTTTTCAAAAAATGTCGTTTTGTTTCTCTTTCCATTTTATCTCTCTCTCTTTATAGGTTGGATTGAGGAACTCATGGAGGATGTTCCTTAAGGTGCATTGACACCTACTTAAGAACCTGAATATAGGTACTATAGGGATACTGGGTGTCGCCGTCTCAGATTCCTATTTTTAACTTCTTTACACTTCTACCATGGCCCTGAAGAAACGCCACAGGATCCGTTAGGGACCCGCTGAAGGTATGAAACATGTCGACCTAACGCACTCACTCACCATTACCACTTTTCACTTGCTGACAACAGAACAGAAGAAAAATATTCACCCCTCAGGTATTATTTTTCTTGAGACCTTCGTTGTCACCAATTTTTTCTTTACCACATGGACTGCTGAATAAAGGTTCTTTAGGGTACCATTGTGGTAATTTTATTCACTCACCTTCCTTTTCCCTCCCTCCCTCCCACACACCCACACTCACCACTACAGCGTTACTCCAGAAAAGAACTCCGACAAAGAACCCTCTCACGGGGCCCCAGTTGAGGACTGCAATGCCACCCCCACGTGGAGCTCGCCCGATGATGAAGCATGACACCCACATGGATGTGTGAGGGCACTTCTTCAAAAAGAAGGAATTTCCCCACCTCCACACAACTCAATTTCCAACCTACCCTTTGAGTCAGTTTCTCACCTTCTCTCACAGCCGCCGAAATAGGCCAGCTCACCTTTTCTTTAGGAACTGTTACTCCTTTGTGATTATTATGTTGTCCTTTAGCCTTGTTCAGTCATGGGTATAATACTCTTGTCAGGGCTGCATAGTATTATTGTTTCCATTAAGTGTTTTCTCGAACACTTTCTTATCCCTCTGCTGTGGGTATTGTTTTCCACATGCTTCTCACAGTCTTGCATACTTCAGCTTCCTACGGGCTTACCACAGTCCTTCTGGTGGAGCATTTTCTTTGCCTCACCTATATTCTTAAGACAGCTTGATCATTTTATTTAATCACAAATCAGCTAGTCCTATTCAGGGATCTTTTGTGAGTTCACTTTGCAAACGCTCCTTGTGGTTGGTGTTGCTTGGGTATCTAATTCTAAGATAAGGATTTTGAGGCTATATGACTTTTATCAGAAGTTACTTACCTTCGGTAACGCCTTATCTGGTAGAGACAAGATCTAGCCGCATATTCCTTTACGATCCACCTATCCTCCCTGCTCTGCAAACTGCTTGTCCTGTTGCCTACAAGATCAATTGTTTTGCATTCTTCTGCCTGTCTTTAGGACTTTGTTATTGTTTGACACAAAGATGTCTCGTTTTTGCACACTGTTTCCATATGCAGTTTCTATAAGTGGCTCCAAAAATTTTGTTGACATGAAAGTTAGTCACATCTTATATGGACTCCATCGACGTAACATCCGGAGGACGACGTGCAGAGGTACTGCTGTGAAAAAAATCCAGATCCAGGCTGGAGCCTGTGGAGAATTCTAAGATGAGGAATTTGCGGCTAGATCCTGTCTCTACCAGTTAATGGCGTTACCGAACATAAGTAACATATTCTTTATTCTATACTCTGGATTACTATGTAGGACAGTGAGGCCTGCCACAGTAGAAACATAGCTTTTTTGTGCTAGTCACTGCAAGGGCATGTTAACATTAAATTCCTATGTGTCCTAATTTTAAATACCATTCACTCTGGCTTGTTGTGACCAGGCCTACATAGGGTTGCATATAAATATTTAAAGGCGAGGTTTTGACCTGGTAATGGGATTTATTTTGACTGGTTAAATTTAGGTTTTTGCACATCTATGGTCAGGCTATAGTGGTAGGCTTGAAGCCATGTTTTACACTGTCACTGTGGTGGACTAATGACACTTAAGTTACAGCCTCTGGATACATTTTGTACCAAATACTAGGGACATTTGTGTACGTTACATTTACCAATTCAGAGTATGCCAATTTCATCATGTTGAAAAGAAGAGTATAGGCACTTTACTACTGGTTAGCAGGGGTAAAGTGCGCAGATGTCGGAAGCCAGCAAAATACAGGGTCCTGCAAAAGGCATCATTGGTGGGATGTGTTTGAATGTTATAAAAATAAATTTGTGATTTCAGGCCTGTTGTTAAGCACTTTAATTTTTCATATTAAAGGCATTGTGTGTTTCATTTCCAACCAGTGTGGGATGCAATACAGGTATCAATTTTACAGTATGTGACATGGGGTTGTTTGTTTTTCACAGGGTTTCGAGCTGTATGTTTTACCCTGCACACCAGAGACCTGCTCAGTGCAGTTCTGGATATTCTCAAATCTTGCAGTTTACCCACAGAGCATATGAAAGGCTTCAGTTGTAATGTGGACCCACAACCTCACCAGGAAGCAAAAAATGCATTCTACAGGCCCATTAAATGGGACAAGACATACTATTCGTTCACTGGATTCAAGGACCCTGAGGAGGAACTGGAGCAAGCCCAAAGAATGGAAACGACTTTAAGGTATGAAGTGGCCTTTCCTCAATGTAATCTTTGATTATGAATATTGACTGTATGGCACTTCTTATCACTGTGTAAACTGCACATTGTAGTCTTCTGGTTACGTGTTCAGCAGAAGTACAGACAAACTGAGAAAGATCTGTCAATATATAAGACAGCAACTCAGTAAGCTAATAGTATCATCCATTGTTAAGTGCTTAAAAGCAGGAGAGGTTCTGTATGTAGCACAACCAGGCCCGTAGCCAGAAGGAACTTTTTAGGGGGGCCTGGCCCCAGATTCGTCCAAACATTAAAGTTATTCTCTATAAGTGCATCCCATCCCAAATACTGGTTGCACTACTAAATACCGACCCCTTGAATATCGGCATTCACGAATATCAAAGACAGAAAGTGTAAAGGTTAGTGTCTGTAGGGAAGTATAGATTTACTACTCCTAAACCCACATCTACATATATTGATGGTATATAAATATAACCTAGATACATGTATGTCAAGTAAGGTATAGACATACTATAGTTACCTGTCAATATTTTGGATTCAATATTCTGTCCTTGATATTCTGTGCTATGTGTATTCTGGTTTCTATATTAAGGTGCACACTGTGTGAGTCTATGGGGAAGGAATGTGTGGATTTTCTAAGGCACATGTTAAAGCACACTAAATCAACTTTTAACAATCCCACTTTAAATCCTATTAATTAGATGCGATTTAAATTAGAAGAATGTAAAGTAGGCTGACTCACAACTGTGGATTTTATAAAGTGTGCAAGCTTTATGCGATTTAAAGCTCATCAGGCCCTTTGTTTTGTAAAAATAAGATTGCCTCAGCTTAGAACCCTCCCTCCCACACCTTTATGTTCAGGTGGTGAATGTCCAGCCTCCACACTCAAAACATTTTGCTGAAAGATTGTCTTCCTGGAACATTTTGCCTCTGCAAATCAGCACACCCGGAAGGCCCAAAAGGATAAACCCTTCTAGGAAACTTTATGTGAATCCTAAAGCATGGAGTTTCATAATTCTGACTAACTTAGTAAGTGACGATTTAATTTGACTCGCCACTAATTTAAAATAACCTTACACGGAGTTGAGAAATTAGTGGCAAACAATGTGTCTTAAACATTTAAGGGATGCAACAAAGTTGAAAATGTAATGGAATTTAAATGTCATTTTCCAGGGGAAGTTGGGAATGTTTCAATATGAATTTCAGTGTAAGGTTGTGACAAAAGATGTATGATTCAATTACCTTTCATCAAAAGCATCAATCAAGACTGCATGGTCTTGAAGCAGGCTCCAACATAGGCATACTCCCCTCATAGTTACAGGCAGGTTGTGCAAAAAGTGTAATACAAAAGGAGACCTTTGTTAGAAATCAACCACAAGACGGGTGGGCATGGTAAGTATAGATGATTGTGAGATCCCGGAATGAATTAATTTGAGGACTGAGGCCTGGCTATGGACACTAGCTGCAGCATTGTCTCTAATGCTCTGAGTGGTGGTTTCACAGTTTGCTACAAGGACACTGTAACATCTTGGTTTAATGCTACTTGCATAATATCTCCCATTTGGATGGTGCAGAGTCCTCCATTTCTGGAATTATGGAAATGTTCTATACTTTAACATGTAGTAAACTCCTTGCATGGAATCCTCACGGTGGCACCTCTATGTGGCTAACAATGCTTGGATGCCATGGACATTTATGAGGGTGAATATAGAAAGCATGTTAGCCTGCCATGTGTATTAGAAATAGAAATTATTTCCTTGCAGAGGGATTATTAAGCATTGCTACAGGTGCAGATTAAACGGATATATGATGTTACAACGCGTACTTTTAGCACGCATACCATTACAACGGATTTTTTACAACGCAGGTCATTTTACAACGGATACCATTACAACGCAAAACACTACAACGCAGGTACTATTACAACGCATACCATTACAACGTAAGTATAGGTAAGTATATAATATTAATATATAATTTTAAAATATAATGTAAATAATTATTTGTAATATAATTTTTAATTAAAATTATAAATTAAATTAATTTTAATTTTATTTTTTGAAAATATATGTTAAAAATACCCCTCTACCCCAAAACCCAAACCCAACCCTAAAACCTAAAAATACCCCTGTACCCCAAAACCCAAACCCATCCCTAAAACCTAAAAATACCCCTGTACCCCAAAAACCAAACCTAGCCCTAAAACCTAAAAATACCCCTGTACCCCAAAACCCAAACCCAGCCCTAAAACCTAAAAATACCCCTGTACCCCAAAACCCAAACCCAGCCCTAAAACCTAAAAATACCCCTGTACCCCAAAACCCAAACCCAACCCTAAAACCTAAAAATACCCCTGTACCCCAAAACCCAACCCTAAAACCTAAAAATACCCCTGTACCCCTGTACCCCAAAACCCAACCCTAAAACCTAAAAATACCCCTGTACCCCAAAACCCAAACCCAACCCTAAAACCTAAAAATACCCCTGTACCCCAAAACCCAAACCCAACCCTAAAACCTAAAATTACCCCTGTACCCCAAAACCCAAACCCAGCCCTAAAACCTAAAAATACCCCTGTACCCCAAAACCCAAACCCAACCCTAAAACCTAAAAATACCTGTGTACCCCAAAACCCAAACCCAACCCTAAAACCTAAAAATACCCCTGTACCCAAAAACCCAAACCCAACCCTAAAACCTAAAAATACCCCTGTACCCCAAAACCCAAACCCAGCCCTAAAACCTAAAAATATCCCTGTACCCCAAAACCCAAACCCATCCCTAAAACCTAAAAATACCCCTGTACCCCAAAACCCAAACCCAACCCTAAAACCTAAAAATACCCCTGTACCCCAAAACCCAAACCCAACCCTAAAACCTAAAAATACCCCTGTACCCCAAAACCCAAACCCAACCCTAAAACCTAAAAATACCCCTGTACCCCAAAACCCAAACCCAACCCTAAAACCTAAAAATACCCCTGTACCCCTTAACAAAATACCACTAATAAATGTTTATTAAAAAAAATAAACTTACCTATAATTATACTTACGTTGTAATGGTATGCGTTGTAATAGTATGTGCGATGTAGTGTAATGCGTTGTAAAGGTATCCGTTGTAAAATGACCTGCGTTGTAATAGTATGCGTTGTAATGGTATGCGTTGTAAAAAATCCGTGGTAACAGTTACATACCAGATTAAAGTCAAGTTCATGTTATGAAAACAGTTAAGAGGCTGCCATCTTTAAATATATACTAGAAAGCAAAATCACTTCCTTAATAGATCTTTAACTTCTCAGCAAGGGGTTATACTCTCTAGCGACTATACCCGGAAATGTAGACATGGCTGAAATGCATTAAAGGAGAAGATTTCAGCAGTTCTCACCAAGAGCATATAGTCTCAAATTACAAGTAGGTTCCATTGTTAAGCAATTTGCAGAAAGCAATGTGGATGAAGTAACAATGGTTGGAACTTATTAGGATTTTAAAGACCACTATGCAAGGTTGATTTTGGATCTTACACTAAGACCCCTCTTAGAAAGTAAAGTGCAAAATGTTGATTCGAAATTTCATCGGAACAATTGTATTAGCCAACTTATAGGCTATAAATTCCAATTAAAAATACCAATCACCATTTCTCAACATATACCTAGCTCTACATTTGCTGTTTAAGGCTTTCTTCTTCTTTCTCTATTCACTCCCAATCTCTGCCCCCGCTTCCTCTTCCAACCATTTCCACACTATCCATTTCTGTTTGCTGTTGCATCTCTTCCCATTCCAGTCTCTCATGCTCTGTCTTGATTTTTCTCTTCATTTTCTCTTCTTTTCTAGAACTTCTTCTCTCTATCTTCACTTCTATCTTCTTTGTATGTCTCAATATTGTTTATTCTCTCCCCAACCCTCTTCTATATAGACCATGTATGACAACGAAAACTTTCTCTTAGCTATTCATGGCCATGCGCAGCATTGCCACGTTTCCATGACAACAGTGCTTTTCGCTGTTCTCCAGCCCCTGAAGCCTAGCATCCGGGGTGCTCTTAAATCTGGAGAAGTCCCCTACAATCATGGAACAAAGAAGTTAGTGCAGTGTGGTCATCATATCTCTGCAGCTAGTTGTCAATTCTTGTTTGGCAGGAAATCAGGCTGCATGGATTTGGTAGGTTTTAACTGCTTTAGGGCAGAGGATGACTCGTTTACATCCACCACAATACTTTCAAAGTGCGGCGGACTTCAATGGGTCATCAACAGTACTGAAAAAGAAACTGCATCTGGTAAAAACTCTAGAAATGTTTTATTTCCCAAAATCAAAGTTGACATGCAAGAAAAATGTTTACCACAATACCCAAGCTTTATAGCGAACTGGTATTACACCGCAAAACAAATGCGACAGCAGATCACGATTATGGAAGCTGCAGGGATCAACAAATGTCCCATCACACAGTATTCCTACACATCTCCTGATAATAATAGCAACTGCTTATGTGACTGACAGGGGTGGCTGCTCCATTAGAGCACAGGAGGTTTGCCCCACCAACTAAAATGCCCCCATAAAAGTCCCAGAGGTGAAAATAAAGTGGTAATCAATCAATCAAGGTAATTTATTACCATTTTATTTTCCTTAACCCATTCCGAACCGAATATCAGGACAGGGCAGGGCTGCAGATTGGCAGCAGTAGGGAGTAGTGGTGGGCTGCCTGTGCACTTAAGTTTAAAGAGTGCATGCCGCTTTGGCCGGCTGTCATGCGACTGCCAGCCAAACATCCACACTTTGAACCTCTCTAACCTAGCTGTCTTAAGGCAGCTGGGTTGAGAGCAAGCAGAGGCCTTCAGCTCCCTTGGGAGTGCAGAGAGAGATTGCTCCCTCCAATCCTGACACTTCTCTCATGCTGGTTAATAGCATGAGAGCAGCACAAGGATTGGATAAGGGAGTTGGCTGGGGCTCGAGTTGGAACCTGGACAAGCGAAGAACAACACTGTATATGTTGTGTAGCAAGTAAGGTAAGCGATTTATTATTTTTTTATTTTTATAGGCACCTTATATGTAGTTTGTATACTAATTTGTGATTTGCATATTGCGATCCATAGGTTTGTGATTCCTGACTTGGTAATGATTGCCACGTGCCATTCATGCTTGTCGTAATCTTGCTCCAGCTCCTCGTCAGTGAATTTCAGAGAAGCCCAGCCACCAAACTATTGTTTGCTTCCCTCAGGGATGAGTGTTTTAATTCAGTGGCTAAAACATGCATTTGGGATAGAAAACAATGTATTGCCCACAAGAAAACACCTCAGTGTAGGCGCTCGGTGGCTTATTTGTATGAGAGAAAAAGTGGCAGCAGTACACTGCTGCCCTTTGTGAACACTTTGTGAACACTGTCATTACTGTGTCCCCGTGCATGCAGACACCCACCACCCATTTGCACACCTCAACACTCTCGGTTGATGCCAGCCACCACTGGTGACTGACCTATCGCCCATGAAAGGACAGGCTCCCTAGTACACAAGGAAAGATCAAGAGTTTGCCTTCCAAATTGACCAGTTCTGGTGATATGGGTATCTTTGGTGTTTAGGCCAGAGCTCAGTCGGCACTGAGGGAAGCCTTCCAGGCCCAGACATTTCAGAAAACAAGGTACCTAGTGAAGTCTGAGGTAGTGTAAATGTGGGTCCCGATACTGTTTCATAACCAGAATGCCCTGCAGCCACCAAACTTTAGCTAAATCACAGATTATCCTCATGTTTCTGTGAAGGAAAGTTTCAGAATCTCTGAAGATCCATAAAATTCCTACCATCTAGCGTTCCCACACTTCTCCCAATATAATCACCACCCTAAATGTTCACCAAATAATATGTATTAGGCACATTAATTACATAGGACCTCAAAACAGCAAATGAATTTGCTAGGGTGCGAAATGAGATAAAGATAAAGTAGAATTTGAAAAGAGTCCATACATTTCAAAAGCGGATTCATACTACACATATCTTAAATTACAATATAGAAAAATCTGAAAATGTTAGTTGATGTCCTGCAGGGATGTCTTGAGAGGTCAATTATAATACAAATACTGTCATTCTCAAATGCCCTGATTATGTTTCCCACATTGTGTTCAAAGAGATGTAGTCTTTGTGTGTTTACCCTGGCATGGTTTATAGTTTATTACAGCAGCCCTTTGTGACATGGTAGGATATATTGGCTCAGTTCAGCTTCATACTACTGCTAGTTAGGGTATTTGTACTCTACTACAGGCACATTAACATAACAAACTATCTGACTCCTGCAAACAAAATCATAATCTGTAAAGCAGATACATTAACTCACCAGGCTATATTAAACAATAGACCAGTGTAGGCTGCAGCAATGTCAGTCAAATATAAGTCGTACTTGACTTGTGATAACTCTGCCTGCTCAGTTTGCTTAGTTTGCTACTCATCGATCAAAAAGACAACTAATACTTGCTGTACAGAATAGGTGCACATCTCAAACTGTGGAAAGAATGACCAGTTAACACACCAGACAAATGGAGTCCAGTACTTGCCATGCCTCTGGGATGTCAAGAATAACTTGCAGAACTCAATGCATTATCTGAATTCAAAGAAGTAAGTACATCTTGGCAGTGTACATGTTTGCAGCTTTTAAGAAGGTAATGGCTACAAGGCTTGTTTCATGTTTTCTCCTTCCAGCTCGTGGTTGGATAGCAGCGGAGAAATGGCTGCTAAGAAGCTGAAGAACAGTTTTCCACTCCGAGATGAGATGAAGCGGCTGAAGGCTGATCTCATTCATCACCTGTGTCTTTCTGACATCCGGTAAGGCTTGCCAAATAACATAACCCATGTTCATGGCGAGGCACTAGCTAGTAGTGTAGTCACGATTATCCAAAACAGGTTTTATTGAGGCCAGGTCCTCTGAACGTCAACATAAGATACATTTGCGTATAATAGTTTCAAATGGGACTCCTTTGTGCAGTTATCCTGAAAATCTGACCAGGGTTCACCTTCTCCTGTAAAGAATTTTTGATAGTTATCTACTCTTAGTCTAACTGATACTTGGCACACCGATGAGTGTGACCCATAGCATAACATCTTGACCTGGAAACATATTAACTATTTCAGCAAGTGTATTTTCTTTACTTAACCCCTTCCATGCTCATGACGGAACGGTTCCGTCATGAGAGTAAGGTGGCCTGTGCTTATGACGAAACCGTTCCGTCATGGTTCCATAGGCCCAATGGAACGTTCAGCACCGGAGCAAAATTCGGGCAGCACAGAAGGGGTTAATTATCTTTATTTATTTATTTTAGATGTAAACGTTTTTAAAATAGCCGGTTGTTGTACATAACTCAGCTCATAGAAAGAAACCAAAACATCTTTAGGTAGATATCCCTTCAAAATCCTTATCCCTCCACTCTGCTGGAGGGTTTTCTTAGGACTAAGTGAGAAAATCAGAATTTCCTACCATCTCTATCCCATAGGGCTTTCTTCGACTGACATGCCTGCTCCATGCTACTTGTAGGTTTCCCAAGTAATCTGGAATTAGTTGTCAGCTCGCTGGCTGGGTAAAAGGCAAAGCAATTAGATGGCCCTTAATAATGGAGATGAAAACTCTAACTTGTTGAAGTATCATATAGATGGAGTCATTTTGCTCTGATTTGTGTTTTGCCCGGTGTATATAGTGTGTAAGCAATTGCAGTTCTTGGAGTTGCTAGAGTCTGTGAAACCACAGGGATAATGGAGGAGATTCTCACATTTCCCAGAATAAAGCAGTTCATTGCTTTGCCGCTCCCAGCTTGTGGAGAAGCAGGAACACTGGTGCGGGCTCATCTCTTCTATAGAGTCATATCAAAGCACTAGAATCACAGTTGCTGGTTCTGCCGGAATAAAGAAACCCAGAATTCCCCTCATGCTTCAAAGTCTTTGACGGGGCAAAAGTATCTGCATTTTTGTTTCATAATAAAGAACATGCCTTGGAAAATCTGTCATTGATGCCCATGCAACACCACTGTATCTTGCATCTGATATGTTGCATTATAAGCTCTTTATACTCAAAGAAGTGCACCCTTGTCAGGATGTCAGATGGTATGTTTGCTTGCATCCCAAGCCTCTGCACCCTATAGATGCATCTAGTTTGATTGGCAAATTATTTGGGAAATTGCATATGGAATGAAGCAGATCTCTGACAAGTTCTTGGGTATTATCTTCTGTGGTCCCATTGCGACCTCTCAGACTCTTATGTTGGGTATTCTTTAGTATACTAAAAGTGATGGATGGAATTCTTGAATTATTTGCAGCCACTGGTAATTAGTCGGACCGCATCCCAATCCATCATTATTTTGCACACTATGTCACCTCAGTTTGATCTAGCTATATGCAAATCAGTCTTGACCCTGCTCCAAAGGGAACAGTCCAGCCTGAACTGCCAAACCATGTCCTCCCTGAACCGGAGCGCAAGGAAACCAGGACCGGTTTTGCCCTTGTTATGAGCTCCTCAGCAGGTTATAGCTTAGTTTCAGTGTTTCTTTAGTAGCGGTTCTTGATGATCTTCTGAATTTACTTTCCAATTCAATGTTTTCTTCCTCCAGTTCTTTAGATCTAACCTGGGCGTGCTCCCTCAACTGGTCATCGACCAGTTGCCGCTGGTCATCAACTCCCCCCCCCCTTCCAATTTTGCTACTTCCCCCAGAACATGACATTATAACTGATGGTGCCCACTTCAAAGCATGTCACGCAGGTATACGTGGAATGTTTTTCAAAACCATCCAGGTATTCCTGCATGATAATTCCAGAGCCAAGGGGGATTGTGTCAATTGAGGGATACATTGTGTGTCCATTGTTCCGACCTCTCTTTGCTGCTGGTTGAGCCAAATGTCCTTAATGGAGGCTTTCTTCTTGGCTCTGGGTCCCCTGTGTCTTGTTCCTGTGGGGTTTTCATTACCTTTAAGGTTTCCTCAGTTGGTTTTCAGAATGCTGTTGCGGCCTGCCAGCCTCCACCTGGAGCACTTCAGATTCGCTATATATCGGCCTAGATGAGCTCACTGTGGTTTACACTTTTTCTTAATGTCTTTTGGTGCAGGCCTCTCTATCACATCTCTTTGCTTCTGATCACTGTTTTCTAGGTGCTTTTGCTGGCTTTCCTGTCCCTTCCACAGTTTCTTGGGATTACAGATTTCAAAGACCGTTCGAGCCCCTCACCCATTACACAGGCGCCTCTGGGTCAAGATCGCTGCTCTCATAAGAGTCTCACCATGCAGGGGCTCATGTTCAAGAGACCTTTTCCCCTTTAGTACACATGCGAGCAGGCTGTTGGGCAATTTGTGCTTCCTTTAAAAAGAAGCCCAAGTAGTGTTGTTCTCTGTGAATTACATTTTGTACATTTGTTTGTGGAAAAGCACTATTCTTAAGGTACCTTCACAGCATTGTAAACATTTTCATGCTTTCCACCAGTTTTCTGCAAATCTGCACTAAGCTGCCTACATGTTTGACCAAACTGCTCTGAATTGCAGTTGGCATCTGAGACAATTGGTTCTTCTTGCCTCTGAATATGCTGACAGATTCGTCAGTTTTTCCAGCTTTGCTTGTGGATCTAGTGTAGCACAACAGTGCGTTCTCAGAACTGAAAAGAACAACTTCTCAGGTAGTATAGATTTACAAACAGGTGATGAGTGCAGAATACCACATGGCCTTCAAGTTTTCAGTCAAAAGAGGATGAGAGTTTGAAGTATATTTATAGGTCTCAAAAACCAAAAAAACATTGAAACATCCAATGAATGAACTGTAAATTCTAGTATGTGTCATCTGTGAGGTGATCTGAGGAGCTTTGAAGTGGGTGGCACTACTTCTAGGTCGATAAACTTTTGTTCTAACTCCCTCTGTGCCACATCCAACAGGTTACAGACCAGTTGAAAATACTGTGTCGGTCTAAGATACAGGTGACCACTGTTGGTCTGCGAGCAGACTAGACATGCACATTTTTAAGAATTTCTACTTATTGTATATATGATTTTTTTTATTGTTAAAAAAAAAAATTATTTTCAATACCGTCAGATATCAAAGTGGCAATACAGACATTTTGCAGATTAGCTCCTTGTTTGGTGGAGTTACATACATTCCAACCTAAATACTTTCGACATGCAATGTTACATTTCTCTTTGGTGATCATTATCTACATTACCCTTGTTTCCATTCCTGTCCCCTCCCATCCATTCAGTCCTCGTCCAAACTATCACAGTCAGACTCTGGCAGTGTATCACAAATGTCCCCTCGGTAAGCGTTCCATGCCGCCCATATTTTATTCCATTTGCGTAGGCTTCCTCTAGTAGCATACACTGTGCGCTTGGTGATCATAGTAAGATCCATGTTCCTGCACCATGCTGCTAAGGATGGTGTCTCTGCAGCTCCCCATTTCTGCGCTATATCTCGATTAGCTATTAAGAGCCCCAATATGACCCATGTTTGTCCATGCCGTGGGAGGTCATTAGGCTCCCACACATGGGGGCGTGGCTAGGCACGCAATGGCGGCGGTCGCACTCGGGTAGAGCTCCGAGCCGAGCTCCCCTTCATTGGGCTGCTTCTCCGTTATTTCTCCTCGCAGCCGCCTGAAATTGCAGGCGGAGCATTGTAGAGCCAACACCGTCCCGCTGGCTGACTTTTGTTAAGAGGGACCGATCCGGTCTGCACCTGCCTTTCCTAGAGACCTCCTGCGGGACTCCCTGCAGCTTGGGCGGCGTAGGTAGCAACGCGAGGCCGTGGTCTGGACTGCCGAACAGGCCCACACACGCGGCCTACCAATTGATAGACTCTGCCTCCACGCCAGCCGAAAACGGAACCGGGAAACCCTCTAGCTGCCCCGAGTCAGGGTCAGCGGTGTCTCCGGGAAGTTGTGGAAGGACTAAACTTGGAACAAGGACCGGGGACCAGATCTGCTGAAACCACCCGATGCGCAGGTAAGGGCCCGGCCAGGGGAGCTGCCGCCCGGCTGCTGAATGCCGTGGCCAGCGGCGCCACGGCGCCCCTAGACCACTGCCAGAAGCGCGTCGGTGGGGACTGAAACCCCGGAGGAGAGGGGCCCCCCACCGGGACTCGCCGAGCAGCCACGAACACGCGGCGAGGCCTTTCTATACCCGCAAAAGAAACCGTTGCAAGCGGGGAACCCTGCGGAGAGCCTGAATTGGGCGCCAATACACACACCGAGAAGGCGCTAGAGGCCCACGAAAGCGCTATCCCAGAAGTGGGGCACGAACTTAGCCGACGGAGACACTGCCTGACGCCAGTCAACGCGGGCCCCCCTGGGCCTTTCACGGTCGACTGACGGGAGGAATCATTTGGATGAGCCTCCGCTGAGGGACTGGAATCGCTGCAACCGCACGGGACGCTGAGAGAAGGCCTCGGACCTGGTGGGGAATAGAACGCCTCGCATGAACAGAACAACACTGGGACGCCGTCCCTGACACCGGTAAGAGCCTGGTCCCCCTGAGGCAAATCACAGAGCGAAGACACCGGGGACCCGGTACGGACCCCCCGTCTACCATAGTTGCCCTGAAGCCGCAAGGACTGCTGACTGCCCGATACGCATGCTGAGGCGGAGTCGATGACTGGCACCTGCTGCATTACGTGACCACACCTGCCTGATCAGAGGAACGCCACTGCTGGCACGTGTGACGCCGCCTGGCTGACCGAGTTGGGGCCATCATACACCCTATCGCCCCGCTGATCTTGGAAATCACCAAACCTCCACACGATCACGAGCCAAAAGCCACCTCACTACTGGAGCCGCCTGTAAACTCAACAGGATTGATAGCCGAGTAGCTCTGCCCATGTCCGGAGGGGTAAGGACGCGCACCAGAACTGGAGGTGCCCCACCGAAAGGGAAAACTGATAAGACGCTAAAGAAGATGGATGCCGACCAGGTGACCACGAGACTGGATAGCGTGCTCGCTGCCATGGAACGCTTGGAAGAGTCGCTCCAATCGACTAGAACTTCACTGGAGACCAAAATCGACAGCGTCGCTATAGATCTCACCCACCTAAGGGACGATCACAAGAAACTGGCAGATCGAACCAAAACCCTAGAGGGAACTGTGGCGGAACTTGAACCCCGAGTCACACAAACAGATAAACAAGTACAGGACCTCCTGAACAGGGTAGAGTTCCTGACCGTGCCGAGGATGCGGAAGGGCGGGCACGCCGAAATACCATCAGACTCGTGGGGATCCCAGAAAAATGGGAGGGCAACAACCCAGCCCAACACGTAGAAGACTGGCTGAGGGACATACTGCCAGAAGACACACTTTCGCCCTACTTTGTGGTGGAACGGGCGCACTGAGTACCCACGAGACCACTCCCCATGGGCTCTAACCCGAGACCACTGCTCTTTAGGATACTGAACTACCGGGACAGAGATTCGGTCCTGCGGGAAGCTAGAAGGCTTGGAGAGATTCGCATAGACAATGCCACAGTAATGTTCTTCCCAGACAACACTATCCAAGTGCAACGTCAAAGACATTCCTTTCTGGAGGTAAAACGAAGGCTCCGCACACCAGGCCTCAAATATTCCCTCCTCTTTCCCGCAAAGCTAAGAGTGGTGGTGCAGGATAAAACCTACTTCTTTAATAACCCTGAAGAAGTAAACGCTTGGCTCGACGGCGGCACTGACAAGGCGCCCAGGCAACCACAGGGCTATGAGACGAGACCACGGGCACGTGGACCGAGACGTCGTCGTAGGAACAGGGAACATCAGGCCCGTCGCCCGGAAGAAACGGCACGCCACTCCCCGCCAGCAGATCAAATTCTTCAGGAGCAACGGGATGCACTTTGCAGGGTCTCTCAGCTGAGCAGCTCCCCGACATCGGACGTCGTACCGGGCGCCAGCCCTCGGATTGTCCCAAGCGATGATGAAGCCATCTACGGAATACCGGACTCTCAGCTTTCGGTGGACTTGCCGGATATCACACCACAGACAGCTGACCTTCTTCATTGAAACTGCACGAAGTGTACTGGCAGAACCTGCTGGAATGGCGGGGACAGTGATGGAGGCTGGATGGACGGTGTGGCGCCGCTGGAGTGTGGTGACACCGGAGGCGTCTCCCTTGCCCCTGAGATGGACGGTGGAGTACAGACGCAGTGAGTATTGCCCCAGTCACATAGACGCTGATACAGTGCTGTAATGGCGGGGCCACCCTGTAACCCTCCCCCCCTCCTCCCTCTGCCTGACACGCAGGGGACTAACTATGCTTGCGGCTTGGGATGTGCGACCTACTTTACTTTACCTCTACATGGCTGGCTAGACTGGGGCCCCTGCACAGCAGGCTGCGCCAGATCCCTGCACAATGACTTTGGCTGCAAGACGCATATATCATATGGCCCAGGGAGGAACATCGATTTCCTTCTCTATCAAGATAGATATACCGCTAAGACTGTGTCTAGCACATGACACCCCCTAGACTTGAACTGTTGTCCCTCTCAATCAAGAGTATGGACGGTGGCACGTTTCGCTACTGCCCTTTTGGCATTCATATATGGTTCACCCACAGTTGGTCACCTTTGTTAATTGTTTACCCCCCCTTTTACGTATTTCTGGGTTGTGATGAGTGTATCAGTGGAAATGGTCGTGGATGTACTTTGTGGGGGGATGCAATGGACCCGGGACCGGCTGATGTGTATGGAGAGGGGGGGAGGCTACCTGTATTGATAAAATGTCTGCGATAAAAATCTGCACCTGGAACATCAGAGGCATGTACACGCCAGCACGCCGTTATCAAATATTCACATACCTCAAAAAATACCAGATCCAAATTGCACTATTGCAGGAAACGCACTTGAACAAGGCAGAAGTAATTGCGCTGCGCCGCCGATGGAGGGGGCAACTGTATGCCTCCGAGTACTCCTCATATGCCCGCGGGGCGCTACTGTGTGTGAAACCAGGCACTCCCTTTACGATGACTCACTCCCACACCGACCAGGAGGGCAGATATGTGCTTGTACACGGCCGCATTGATGGGCAACCCGTGGTTCTGGCATCCATCTACTCTCCCAGCATAGATCAGGGGGGCTTCCTTGCACACCTCTCAGAGAAACTGGCGCCTTGGCATGGAGTCCCCTGGATACTCGGGGGTGATTACAATAGCATATTAGACGCAACACTAGACCGTTCGGCCCCACCCCGGCGTGATGCATCATCTTTTGGAGAAATGAGGACACTCATTCAGTGGGCGACGCAATGGGACTTACAAGATGCCTGGCGCACCCATAATCCCAACACTAAAGTGTACTCCTACTATTCAGTAGCACACACATTACATGTACGCCTAGACAGATACATTGTGTCATCGGAACTGTTACCGCACATCACGGACACACAATACCTTGGCCGAACGCACTCAGACCACAATCCACACACACTGGATATAGCTTGGGAACGCCCACACCCGTTCATCCCCACTTGGCGTTTACAACCTGCCCTGTTACTTAGATGTCCCTTTCAGAGACTCCCTACAAGCCTGCGTAGCACAATACTTCACAGAAAACTCAGGTACAGCGTCCTCCCCGCAGATTGAATGGGACGCCTTCAAAGTTGTAGTCAGGGGACACTGTCTGGGCACACAGGGGAACATGCAGAAAAAGCTGGAGGTTGACCTGTGCCGGGTGGAGACGGACTTGCTCCGCCGAGAGCAGGAAGCAGTGGCAAGGGCAGATGACCAACTGCGCGAGGCCCGTGAGGAACACACGGCACTACTGGAGCGGCTACGTCACCTTAATTACGCAGCCCACTCAGCGCGTGTACATCAATACAGCGACAAACCCGGGAAATTATTGGCCTGGCTAGTCAAACAAGAGAACCGCACTGCACCGGTGTCTGCCATTCGAACGGCTGAGGAGGGGGTGGTGTATACTCAGAGCAAAATACATCAAGCCTTTGTGCAACACTACCAAGTCCTGTACAGGTCGCAGCTGAGTGTCACATCAGAGACTATCTCAGACTATCTCACAAATATTCAGCTGCCATCCCTCACGAATGCACAGCAAGGGGACCTAGAGGTGCCGTTCACGCCGGAAGAGATGCGCGAAGCTATTTTCGCTCTTTCTAACAGCAAATCACCTGGCCCAGATGGCCTACCCGCCGAATTTTTCAAAACTTGCTCAGAAACCCTAGTCCTGGAATTATTCAAAGCTAACAATGCCGCAATAGATGACTCGGGGCTCCCGGCCACACTCAATGAAGCTACCCTGGTCTCGCTCCTGAAACCCGGTAGGGAAGAGACATGTATGGGCTCCTACAGACCATTGGCCCTGTTAAACACCGATTATAAAATCTTCACCTCTCTATTGGCCCGGCGTCTAGCTACCGTGGTCCCGGCTCTGGTCCATAGTGACCAAAATGGCTTTGTACCTGCATGAAGCACCTCTCGCAATATCCGTCGCCTCTTCCGAATACAGGAAACCGCCACGATGCACTGGCCGAGATCGGGATGCCTGGTACTGGACCTTGAAAAAGCCTTTGATTCTGTGGAATGGCCCTACCTCAGGGTGGTACTAGAAAAATTCGACCTGGGCGATGCATATGTAGACATGGTTGGGTTACTCTATCAAAGGCCCAGTGTGAGAGTGCGAACAGGCGATTGCTCTCAGAGACAGTGCAGGTGTGCAGAGGGACTCAACAGGGTTGCCCCCTGTTGCCCCTTCTCTTCTCACTGGCCATAGAGCCCCTGGCGGCACTATTGCGGACGAGAGGAGCGGGATGGGGGATACCACTGGCTGACGGCACACATGTAGTCTCGCTTTATGCAGACGACCTGCTTCTGTATGTACATGACCTCGACCATGTGCCGGGTTTATTGTCGGATATATTCGGATGTTTGAAGAGGTATCGGGTCTTAGGGTCAACTGGGCCAAGTCCGGAGTGTACTCGTTCACTCCTGACACACAGGAGTGCGACATGCACCTCGGAGGTGTCAGGATTACTTGGTATCCCACCACATTTAAATACCTCGGGATGCACGTCTATAGAGATCCACCGAGCATACTGGAGGGTAACCTGATGCGTGCTATTTCCTCGTTGCGTGCCCAGATGGCCTTCTGGAAGACACTGCCCCTGAACGTACCCAGCAGGATAGCGCTATCCAAAATGATAGTGTTGCCGAGACTGCTTTATCACTTCGCCAAAATCCCGCTGTATGTCCCTGCCAGGATGTTCCGCGACCTAGAATCCATGATCCGGAACCTGATTTGGAATACTGGGTGCCCTCGAGTAGCACTGGCTAAACTCTATTCGCGCACTGCAGAAGGGGGGTTAGCGGTTCCCAATCTAGAGCTGTATTATCTGGCGGCACAGCTGCAATGGGTGACACACTGGCTGAGCGGCACACACTTAGATGACACTGCTACTGCCGTCTCCATATGGACTCATGCGCAAATATGCACGCTGTTCCACCCTTTGACTAAGGGGCCTCGCCCGTTACCACTACATGTGACAGTGTCTCGCAAATGCTTCCTGCGTAGCCTAAAATTGACCCGAGAAGTAAAACCTTATGCCCCCGCGCTCCCCCTGCTGGGTACTCCCAGGAGGGGCGGAATGGTGACACTGTGCATGCAGGAGAGCTGGAATACGGCTGGGGTGGAAACCATGGGCGACCTCTATGCGGATGGAGCCATGCTCCCATTTGCAGAACTGGTGGAGGACGCGGGCCTGCCAGACGGGCAATTCCTTCTCCATGTGTCCATTCTACGCGCGTACACAGAGTCCTGGGGTGACATACAGGAGGAACTGCCGACACACCACCTTGTGCAATACCTGCATGTAATGGGCAACGGTTCCCATATTATCCACTGGCTGGCGCAGGCCCTCCTCATGCATACGCAGCGATCCACACAGCCACTGCGAGATAAATGGGCGGCCCTCCGAGGGAGGGAATGGACGGACAATGAATTGACCATGATCCTAGCTAGCCCAGTGAATATCCCACGCAATTCCCGTTTCAAAATAATACAATTTTACATATTGCATCAAGCATATTTATCGCCAGATAAAATCAATAGGTATTTCATGGTCAATACCACTACCTGTCCCCGGTGCGACCTGAAAGGCGCAGACATTTTACACATGCTCTGGCATTGCCCCACTCTTGCCGTGTATTGGAACGTGGTGACATCTCTTTTGACACACAGCGCTAGCACAGGTCTACCCCACACATGGGAGGCTTTCATTCTAGGGTTATATAAAAGGAACAAATTGAATAGAATACAGACCAGGTTCTGGGACTTAGGTCTTATTACTGCCAAGCGGATGCTTACTAAACACTGGAAAAAGAAGGAGCCACCGCTTACTAAATACTGGTATGCTTCCTTTATTAACTGGGCTAGGGCGGAAAGCGTTGCATTACATCGGGAAGAAATAGCGGGCTTAAGAAAATTCCCAATTGCACAACTCTGGGATGACACATTGGGCTCCCTCCAGTGGGAGGGCACGACCAGAGGGCTCACTTAGATACTACCACATTTGGGGAGACACATGTAGGGAAGGTGTGGCGACACTAAGGTCTCAAGCAACAATATCCCCCCCGACGCCTGCAAGACCAGGAGGCTGGTGGTGAGGTGCCTACAGATTAGAAGAGGCTCAGCCCCCCTGCCAAATCGACCAAAGATTGTAACAAACTTCTGACACACTAGCTGCGGGTCCGGGCACCCACCCACGCGGCGGTCCAACAGTACACGACACAACACAATAATCTCCTGACTCTTCCCACAACCCCACTCCCCCTATGCACTCTCCCCCCCTTGTTCTTCCGCATAACACCCTTTTTAAAAAAAAAAAAGTTATTCTGCCTTTTCTTCCTTCCTCGTTTCACTCGGGATGCACATAGAGGCACTTGACGCATCCGTACTGTTACTCCATGGATGATTACCTTTTTGGGTTCTTTGTTCCCCGATTGGACCTGGTTTAGGAAATTGATCTGGCGGGTTAAAACTGCCATACACGCTACGATACTGAATGTATTAATCAAGGGGTCTGGACACACACCTTGCGCGATATCCCGGGCTATACAACATACTGAATGATACCACACAATGTCAACTGGAAATGAGGTGGACACACGTAAGGGACACACTTACATGCCACCTCCCATAGGACGCCAATACACAATATCCTGAGAACACATAGCCCTACAGACGGGGGTAAAGATGACTAGCACAATGCTGCAATATCACAGAGCTGAGCTGCTCAAGCCTCATTGCCACAAGACCTGACATAAGTTGACTTCCTCAGCACACAATTGGGCTATACTATTTATCTGTGTTACAATATCCCTAATGCATTGATAATCGGAAAATGTTTACCGTTTTATGTAGGCGATGTACATTATTGTACAGATAGAATGAATACGTGTACCAGCGAATTCTATCCACATAAAACAGTTATAGGGTCTGACAACGACAACCATGAGTATCAGTACAGCGGATGCCGGAACATTACCCCGACGATACTACGAAATTTATGAGGAAAACGGATAAGAACTGTTGAGTTTACAGAGTTAATTTCTTTAGTTATAAAATGGAAAAACAAGACGTCATTTGAATGTAAATACGAACTGTGAGCATACATGATGCATTTCTATGCCAATGGATCTGATGTTATTGTCAGAAGAGTTATGTATACTTTCTATTTTTTATAAATTGAAGTGTTGCACCGGGCCCCCAGGGTTGTAGGCACCGCATTGTGTACTGCTTACTACTGCTAATAAACGTCTTACGAAAAGAAAAAAAAAGAAAATTAGGCTCCCACACATTTAGTAAACATCGTCGTGGTTCTGGTGTAAGTGACGTCCCCATTGTTTGTGATACTGTGCGTAAGACCTGACGCCAAAAGTCAACTATCGCCGGGCATTCCCATATTGTGTGGAGAAAGGTACCCTCTTCCCCGCAACCCCTAAGGCAATATGGGTGTTGGGCCCTCTGTAGTTTATGTAAGGTGGTTCTAGTGTAGTGTATGCAATGCAGGATTTTAAGCTGCACTAACCGAAGTTTGGTAGAGATTCCCACCTCCTTAGGTGACGCCAGAGCTTCTAGCCATTCTGAATCATCCATTTCTCCCACCTCTGCCACCCATTTCCCTCGCAGTGCCGCTGTGAGGGCCGGTAGGTTATTGAGTAGTCAGTCAGTCAGTCAAACAATCTTTATTTCGATTAATTAAAATCATAAAAAGAAGAAACAATGCATACATCCACTACATTACCTTATTAAAAATATTCTAAAATTCAGTATTCGGGTAAAAAGACATATAAAAAACAAACAAGTAAAAATATAAAACTGATTTCATCATTATGTACATTCAGAAATTAAGGCCCTACCATATATTTGTCTTGAGTCACATTTTAGTCTTTGAGGTGCCACAACGAGTGTCTTTGTTTAGAGCTCCACGTTAAAATTCATATGTACAGTAAAAATGAGTAAAACCTCCTATGTAATTGCTAACAGATTCGTTCTAATTTTATTAATCCGAGCCGCAGCCACCAAGAAGTTGGCTACGCTAAAAATAATGCGTACGGAGCCCAACATTTGTAAGAGCATAAGGGCAGGCCTCACTTGAACGAAGCCAGCTTCTCGAAGAATTGGTAGTAAAAATATTTTCCGTGCATCCGCAAACTTCTCAGAAAACATTACAAGATGGAGAGTGTCCTGTGTCGAAAACCTATCACATGAACACGGGGCACTTTCTTCAGGTTTCCCCCACTGCGGAAAGACACCCAGAGTGAGATGAATTAGGTTAAACCTAAATCTAACCAACAGGAAACGATGAAACTGGTTGGTGACTATCTTCAGATAGGGTTCAATGAATAAGGAGGTCTGCAGAATATACATTCTTCTGACTCCTGGCTTTCTAACTTCCTGCTCTTCCCTGTTTTGCTGCGCCAGATTCATAAAACTGTTTTTGATCCATACCAAATCATTTTTTCCTAGCTCTTCTGGGCAAGTAAACAATTCTGGACGACCCAGTCTGACGCACGCCGCTCTAACGTAAGCCAGCCAGGGAATCCTTTCTGCCTTGTCCAGGGCTAGGCAGTCTTTTAGGATTAAATGATTAAGGGTGGTCTCCTCATTGATCCATGTCTTCACCCAACAGGTCACCGGGGCCATATTTAATTTATCTGCAATGTATCCAATACCTAGTTCAGCATGCAAGGATAAAGTGGGGGTAGATTAGGGAACCGCCAACAGGGCTCTAAGAAACTTGTTTTCTACCACTTGTATAGTGTTCATAGGAACATATCCCCAGACATCGGCCCCATATGAGGCAATCGCTAGGCACTTAGATGTATATAATTTAAGCAAAGCCTCCATGGGCCTTGCACCCAACCTCTTCGAAAAACTGAGAAGTGCTGATGTTGCTCTAATGACAGCGTTGCATTTCTGTTTCAATTGAGGCCCCCAGTTACCCTTCTCATCAAAGAGTACCCCCAGATAGGTGAATATTGGTACCCTCGTAACCTCCGCACCTATACATGTAAAACGTCTGACCTTTAGCTTCTTCCTTGTGACTCCCGCTACCATCACATGTGATTTTGTGCTATTAACTTTTAAATCAAGGGACTGCATGAAGCTGCAAAAGTTATCTAGCAGCCTCTGTAGGCCCGTTCCTGTCCGTGCAAGTAGGACAGCGTCATCCGCGTATAGGAGAGCCGGAATTCCCTTTCCTCCTATACGCGGGACGTCTACTGTAGACTTAACTAAAGAGTCTTCCAGGGCGTTAATGTACAAGGTAAAAAGGAAAGGGGCCAAAATGCAACCTTGTCTGACCCCTCTCCTAGAGCTAAAGTGTCCAGTGTATCGGCCATCTGACATAGTCCTCACTTTGGCAGAAAGGTCCTGGTGGAGGTCACTAAGAAAATTAATCAAAGGTGCTTCCATCCCCATATCTCGAAGGGTAGACCATAGTTTCGACCGATTAACCAGGTCGAATGCCGAAGACAAATCCATAAAACCTAGGTATAAATGGCCAGGTTTTGCTATTGTATATTTCCCTGTCAGAAGATACAAGTTAAGACATTGATCCATAGCACTTCTGTGCTTTCGGAAACCATATTGAAGGTTAGAGAGTACACCTTTACTGGTAAGCCAATTTTTCAAAACTTGCTCAGAAACCCTAGTCCTGGAATTATTCAAAGCTAACAATGCCGCAATAGATGACTCGGGGCTCCCGGCCACACTCAATGAAGGTACCCTGGTCTCGCTCCTGAAACCCGGTAGGGAAGAGACATGTATGGGCTCCTACAGACCATTGGCCCTGTTAAACACCGATTATAAAATCTTCACCTCTCTATTGGCCCGGCGTCTAGCTACCGTGGTCCCGGCTCTGGTCCATAGTGACCAAAATGGCTTTGTACCTGCATGAAGCACCTCTCGCAATATCCGTCGCCTCTTCCGAATACAGGAAACCGCCATGATGCACTGGCCGAGATCGGGATGCCTGGTACTGGACCTTGAAAAAGCCTTTGATTCTGTGGAATGGCCCTACCTCAGGGTGGTACTAGAAAAATTTGACCTGGGCGATGCATATGTAGACATGGTTGGGTTACTCTATCAAAGGCCCAGTGTGAGAGTGCGAACAGGCGATTGCTCTCAGAGACAGTGCAGGTGTGCAGAGGGACTCAACAGGGTTGTCCCCTGTTGCCCCTTCTCTTCTCACTGGCCATAGAGCCCCTGGCGGCACTATTGCGGACGAGAGGAGCGGGATGGGGGATACCACTGGCTGACGGCACACATGTAGTCTCGCTTTATGCAGACGACCTGCTTCTGTATGTACATGACCTCGACCATGTGCCGGGTTTATTGTCGGATATATTCGGATGTTTGAAGAGGTATCGGGTCTTAGGGTCAACTGGGCTAAGTCCGGAGTGTACTCGTTCAGTCCTGACACACAGGAGTGCGACATGCACCTCGGAGGTGTCAGGCTTACTTGGTATCCCACCACATTTAAATACCTCGGGATGCACGTCTATAGAGAACCACCGAGCATACTGGAGGGTAACCTGATGCGTGCTATTTCCTCGTTGCGTGCCCAGATGGCCTTCTGGAAGACACTGCCCCTGAACGTACCCAGCAGGATAGCGCTATCCAAAATGATAGTGTTGCCGAGACTGCTTTATCACTTCGCCAACATCCCGCTGTATGTCCCTGCCAGGATGTTCCGCGACCTAGAATCCATGATCCGGAACCTGATTTGGAATACTGGGTGCCCTCGAGTAGCACTGGCTAAACTCTATTCGCGCACTGCAGAAGGGGGGTTAGCGGTTCCCAATCTAGAGCTGTATTATCTGGCGGCACAGCTGCAATGGGTGACACACTGGCTGAGCGGCACACACTTAGATGACACTGCTACTGCCGTCTCCATATGGACTCATGCGCAAATATGCACGCTGTTCCACCCTTTGACTAAGGGGCCTCGCCCGTTACCACTACATGTGACAGTGTCTCGCAAATGCTTCCTGCGTAGCCTAAAATTGACCCGAGAAGTAAAACCTTATGCCCCCGCGCTCCCCCTGCTGGGTACTCCCAGGAGGGGCGGAATGGTGACACTGTGCATGCAGGAGAGCTGGAATACGGCTGGGGTGGAAACCATGGGCGACCTCTATGCGGATGGAGCCATGCTCCCATTTGCAGAACTGGTGGAGGACACGGGCCTGCCAGACGGGCAATTCCTTCTCCATGTGTCCATTCTACGCGCGTACACAGAGTCCTGGGGTGACATACAGGAGGAACTGCCGACACACCACCTTGTGCAATACCTGCATGTAATGGGCAACGGTTCCCATATTATCCACTGGCTGGCGCAGGCCCTCCTCATGCATACGCAGCGATCCACACAGCCACTGCGAGATAAATGGGCGGCCCTCCGAGGGAGGGAATGGACAGACAATGAATTGACCATGGTCCTAGCTAGCCCAGTGAATATCCCACGCAATTCCCATTTCAAAATAATACAATTTTACATATTGCATCAAGCATATTTATCGCCAGATAAAATCAATAGGTATTTCATGGTCAATACCACTACCTGTCCCCGGTGCGACCTGAAAGGCGCAGACATTTTACACATGCTCTGGCATTGCCCCACTCTTGCCGCGTATTGGAACGTGGTGACATCTCTTTTGACACACAGCGCTGGCACAGGTCTACCCCACACATGGGAGGCTTGCATTCTAGGGTTATATAAAAGGAACAAATTGAATAGAATACAGACCAGGTTCTGGGACTTAGGTCTTATTACTGCCAAGCGGATGCTTACTAAACACTGGAAAACGAAGGAGCCACCGCTTACTAAATACTGGTATGCTTCCTTTATTAACTGGGCTAGGGCGGAAAGCGTTGCATTACATCGGGAAGAAATAGCGGGCTTAAGAAAATTCCCAATTGCACAACTCTGGGATGACACATTGGGCTCCCTCCAGTGGGAGGGCACGACCAGAGGGCTCACTTAGATACTACCACATTAAGGGAGACACATGTAGGGAAGGTGTGGCGACACTAAGGTCTCAAGCAACAATATCCCCCCCGACGCCTGCAAGACCAGGAGGCTGGTGGTGAGGTGCCTACAGATTAGAAGAGGCTCAGCCCCCCTGCCAAATCGACCAAAGATTGTAACAAACTTCTGACACACTAGCTGCGGGTCCGGGCACCCACCCACGCAGCGGTCCAACAGTACACGACACAACAAAATAATCTCCTGACTCTTCCCACAACCCCACTCCCCCTATGCACTCTCCCCCCCTTGTTCTTCCGCATAACACCCTTTTAAAAAAAAAAGTTATTCTGCCTTTTCTTCCTTCCTCGTTTCACTCGGGATGCACATAGAGGCACTTGACGCATCCGTACTGTTACTCCATGGATGATTACCTTTTTGGGTTCTTTGTTCCCCGATTGGACTTGGTTTAGGAAATTGATCTGGCGGGTTAAAACTGCCATACACGCTACGATACTGAATGTATTAATCAAGGGGTCTGGACACACACCTTGCGCGATATCCCGGGCTATACAACATACTGAATGATACCACACAATGTCAACTGGAAATGAGGTGGACACACGTAAGGGACACACTTACATGCCACCTCCCATAGGACGCCAATACACAATATCCTGAGAACACATAGCCCTACAGACGGGGGTAAAGATGACTAGCACAATGCTGCAATATCACAGAGCTGAGCTGCTCAAGCCTCATTGCCACAAGACCTGACATAAGTTGACTTCCTCAGCACACAATTGGGCTATACTATTTATCTGTGTTACAATATCCCATTGATAATCGGAAAATGTTTACCGTTTTATGTAGGCGATGTACATTATTGTACAGATAGAATGAATACGTGTACCAGCGAATTCTATCCACATAAAACAGTTATAGGGTCTGACAACGACAACCATGAGTATCAGTACAGCGGATACCGGAACATTACCCCGACGATACTACGAAATTTATGAGGAAAACGGATAAGAACTGTTGAGTTTACAGAGTTAATTTCTTTAGTTATAAAATGGAAAAACAAGACGTCATTTGAATGTAAATACGAACTGTGAGCATACATGATGCATTTCTATGCCAATGGATCTGATATTATTGTCAGAAGAGTTATGTATACTTTCTATTTTTTATAAATTGAAGTGTTGCACCGGGCCCCCAGGGTTGTAGGCACCGCATTGTGTACTGCTTACTACTGCTAATAAACGTCTTACGAAAAGAAAAAAAAAGAAAATTAGGCTCCCACACATTTAGTAAACATTGTCGTGGTTCTGGTGTAAGTGACGTCCCCATTGTTTGTGATACTGTGCGTAAGACCTGACGCCAAAAGTCAACTATCGCCGGGCATTCCCATATTGTGTGGAGAAAGGTACCCTCTTCCCCGCAACCCCTAAGGCAATATGGGTGTTGGGCCCTCTGTAGTTTATGTAAGGTGGTTCTAGTGTAGTGTATGCAATGCAGGATTTTAAGCTGCACTAACCGAAGTTTGGTAGAGATTCCCACCTCCTTGGGTGACGCCAGAGCTTCTAGCCATTCTGAATCATCCATTTCTCCCACCTCTGCCACCCATTTCCCTCGCAGTGCCGCTGTGAGGGCCGGTAGGTTATTGAGTAGTCAAGTCAGTCAGTCAAACAATCTTTATTTCGATTAATTAAAATCATAAAAAGAAGAAACAATACATACATCCACTACATTACCTTATTAAAAATATTCTAAAATTCAGTATTCGGGTAAAAAGACATATAAAAAACAAACAAGTAAAAATATAAAACTGATTTCATCATTATGTACATTCAGAAATTAAGGCCCTACCATATATTTGTCTTGAGTCACATTTTAGTCTTTGAGGTGCCACAACGAGTGTCTTTGTTTGGAGCTCCACGTTAAAATTCATATGTACAGTAAAAATGAGTAAAACCTCCTATGTAATTGCTAGCAGATTCGTTCTAATTTTATTAATCCGAGCCGCAGCCACCAAGAAGTTGGCTACGCTAAAAATAATGCGTACGGAGCCCAACATTTGTAAG